>NC_090923.1:225471521-226096521 GCF_040938575.1 Ambystoma mexicanum | reverse complement strand
AAATGTCTGGCACTAGGAAGCAACGTCACCCCTGGCCTCCATCTGCTGACCAGAGCTTGGTGTTGTAGTAGACTACACTCTGGACATAATTTGGCGGAAACCAGTTCCTAATTGCTTGAGTATAAGTAAGTCAGCCACCTCTTGTATGTATAATTAGACCTAGAGAGGACCAGAGACCAGTAGCCTATCTGTGCGCAGAGAGGCTAACTTGCAACAATAATAGATGACCTGTACCACATTGGTTAGCAGAAACATACGTTTTTCTTTAAAAGATTAGGTCACCATGAGTCTACCAACAATTTTTTGTTTTATGGATTAAACGTACACACTCATGATTACCGATATCCAGGTGACAACTCACTCAGTTATTCTATGAATTACCATTCCGATTTTGGACTAAATATCTTAGCAGAGACATGTTTGTCATTTCCTTTATATTTAATGAACTTTTTGTGAAAATATGGAGATAATGGCCATGAGCCACTGGATGTAAATTATACTATAAAGTCCCTTTGGAAATGTGATGAAATTTATCTATGCATGAATGAAATATGGGTTGAAATATGCAATTAATATTAACATATTTTCTTCTCTAACAGAACTTTGTAAGAAAATGATTTTTTTCCCCTGATGAAGAGTAAAACTAAACTCGAAACGCGTTAGACCAGTCGTACCAAATGTATAATAAAGATACTGGTTTTAGACCAAATGTAAAAATTGTCAAATATTAATTGTGCTATTCCTGAAAATCACTTTTGTGTTATGAGGTCAAAAAATGTTGAATTGTAAAACAAATTTCATTCAAGTTAAGAGGAAGGTCTGAGTTATAACTCCCTCAGTGGAGTCTATAACAACAAACCCAGCCCCAATACACAAACACACATACAGGCTTTTGCCTTATAGATAGTGTGCAGGGGACGCGGGTCTCCTAGATTAGGAAACCATTTCTCTCTTGTTATATTTTCCAGCCCTGGTACCCAGGCTGAGAACTTCTCCCCTACACCTAAAATAGCATTTACTCGATCAGCAACTGAATTCATAGATATTTGAAGCTAACTAAACTAATTTTTGAAAAGGTGTGCTTGGCAGTGCTCAGGTTTTTTCCCAATGACAGAATAAACATAAGTTTCTTTGGGATACTATGTGTAAATCTCAGATCCTCTGAACGTTTCATACTCCCTTCAGTAACAAACGGTCATGCCTCTCCCTTCAGAAAAGATCGGATTGTGGCGCCTGGACTAGGCTGTCACCAAGTTTGGACACAGCACATGGGGATCTGGAAAAGGCCAGCAATGACTGGGAGGAACATCTGGATCTGGCTGAAGAATCAAGGAGGAGGTGTACCTTGCTAATGGAACTTGGAGACAGCACACCACAGGCTGCTCACCTTA
Organism: Ambystoma mexicanum; assembly: GCF_040938575.1. Taxonomy (NCBI): domain Eukaryota; kingdom Metazoa; phylum Chordata; class Amphibia; order Caudata; family Ambystomatidae; genus Ambystoma; species Ambystoma mexicanum. The sequence continues at coordinate 226,095,130 of NC_090923.1, read as the reverse complement.
CAAGGGATCTGGCTGAGCTGGCCCTCCAACTATGCAAAGATCTGAACCCCAAAAAGGGGAAGCGCAACTATCACAAGAATAGCAAGGACCTCGAGGGGGCTGAGATCATAAAAACAAGAAAAGGGGATGATGAGTAGAACACTGGGGGGTGTTGGCCTAGCGACGCCAGTCCGGACAGAGTAAAGTCTAAGACTTTAGAATTTGTACAGAACTTAAGTCAGCTGTTGCTACCAAACCCAAAAAGGTTACTCCCTCTACCCCCTGGTAGCACAAAACTCTGAAGTCACAGAGATGGATTCAGAATTGGAAGCTCCCCCAACCAAAACAAAAAATAAAAAGAACAGAAAAGAACAGAAGACCAAAGACCAGAAAACAACTATGGAGAACCCAAATACCCAACCCAGCAACTAACATGCAAGATGCAATCCTATCAGCAGTAACCATTTCCTTAGCTCGTACCTGAAACGATATGAAAACTTGCACAAGAATTATAGGGACCAAACAACGCTGATAGCATTGATGAATTCCAAATTAATATACATGGCGTCCTTTATAGAATCCATAAAGGAGAAAAGAGAAAGAGAAAGGAATTGGAAGGGGTCATAATGAAATCTCTGATTGACTTTTTACAGGACGCCAAAATGGATAAACTTACATTCTTGGAGGGCGTCAAGGAAAATCGAATCTGCATATCAACATCAAACAAGACAGCGGGGGCGATCAGGACCCATTAGAGGAAAAAAGAGAGGAAGCTGAGAACCTGGATCCTATTTTCCCAACGGATGATTTTGAGGTGCGACCATCAAATAGGGGGGAAAGTGTGATGACTCATAAATCCATCGGAGACCTATGCCTAACGGCAAATGGCCAAACCTCTGCTGACTTTGGAGACGGATGTCACTCTGAGTCCTTGTCCCAGTGAGCAGGATAGGGCAGTAGAATCCACCTCATTGGAGCAAGATAAAACCCAAGAGCCAAGGAATGCAAATAAAAATGCCTTTACCATCTTTGATCAAACCTAGAGGATGTATAAATACTAGGGATAAGGCAAACGATCAATTGAAAAAAATCCAAAAATGTGAAGAAAACCTGCACACCCAAAACAGAGCGGCTCATAGAGTTTCCTGAGAAACCTAAAAAAAACACCAACAAAACTTACACCCAAACGGCTAGCCAGAAGAGTGAATGTCGCCTCCCCATCTCAACCAATCCTTCATTCTCCACCCCAAATAGCAGAGATCCCTCAACATCGGATGAAGTACCGCTTGAGATGGAGGAAGAGGAGGTGGATTTAATGGACCTGTCGGTATATGAAGATGAGGAAGACAGCGTAAGGGGGGGTGAGAAGGGGCAAACCCCAGCAGCAGACGCCAAAAGAACTTTTGAAAGAAATCCTACAATTCTTTGGGTGGAAAGCTCCCCAACAGGGAGGAAAAAAGACAGAGAGTGGGGGCTCAGCCAAACAAAGTGAGCAATCCCCAGAAACCCGGAAACTTGATGGAAAAGCTCATATCAAAATCCAACTCAGATCGTCAGCCAGTAACGCAGAAGATTGCTGGGGTGCAGAGAATGTCGAACGAGAAAAAGAATATAAGAAGGGCAAACGACAGGAGAGATAACAACTGTGACCAAGATTGGGATTTAAGAACCACCCTGTTCCTAGAAAAACAGATCAAATATAATGACACTTCTACACCCTATTCCCAAGTTGAGAGTGGTCAATGATATTAAAATAGTATGTTTTCCTAATGAAAGAATCCTTGACAGTGTTAAACTGCTCATGGGCTCTGCTTCCTTGACCATGCTGATCGTGGAAGCAAAGAACAAGCTCCGGAAACTGGGATTCGACGTGAAAGGGGGAGAGATACTGAGAGAGAGCCAATGGGAAGGGATGAGAAACCCTGCAAAGAATTCAGAGGACTGGAAAGGTGAGTCTCCCGACATGTCTCGACAAAATATTGATCCAGACAGAAGAAGGGACTGTTCCTTTCCAGCATCACAGAGGAACGATAAACAGGGTACACCTCATCTACTCATCACCGTAGTGGGAACAGACGGAGCTGAGAAGCATAAGAGACGAGCAACCCAAGCCCTGACCAATGTCTCCCTGACTGAAGATCCGCAATCATGGAGTTGGCTGGCTGGAGCTCTAGCCGCAAAACATTACGACTAGAGCCAGAAGGGGGGCGGAGGGAGATCCCTGGGGATCAGATCTTGGAACACGAGAGGGTTCTCCCATCTTTTCAACAAAATGGACCCTGTGTTAGCCAAGCTCGATATACTTTGTATTCAGGAAGCTTGGCTGACTGTCGTTCCAGCTCGCGACGGATACTTGGTCCTCCTGAATCAGGCAAAAAAGGGCCAACCGGTAGGCCCCTCGGCAAGCCTCCTGGTAATGATAAAAAATTGCCTCAATATGGAAGTAAAACAGACAATAAACCTGAACGCTTATTTCCAGATTATACTTATAGGCCTAGGAGAACTGGATAATAAGTATTAAGATCTGTTGCTTTTATTCAAGCTATACTGGAACCCAGACGTGAAGGAGAGCAAAACATTTGTGGAGCTTGTCACTGATTGGATTGATGAACTATATGCAAACTATAAGCATTTGGGGGTGATAATTTGCGGTGACCTGAACGCTGACTGCCTCCAAAAATGATTGGCGGAGGGGCATCGATCTTACGGCCCCAAGAGACGCAGGCGGCATGAATGGTCAGAAGAAATGGAACTAAGAGGGTTCCATACGCTTAATGGAAACACGATGGGAGATATTCCAGGAGCAACAACATGGACAAATGGGCCTAAAAAGCCACTTCAGACTACTTCTTCATCTCTGAAAACCTTCTCCATAACATAAGCTCACTAACAGTTCATCCAGCAAAGTATAACGACCACGACCCAATAATAATGAGATGCTCTAGAAAGGTTCCCTCAAATTTACCAAAGCGGCAGGCGAGGATCGAGCTAGAAGGAGGAAGAAATCGACTCTGATTATTGCCTAGTGATATCCCTGTCCTGACAGAGGACTTAGTGACTTGCCAAAAACATGATCCTGAAGATGTGGAATATAAGAAGGCTCTGACAGCCTTCAGAGAAGTAAGCCGCAGAGACATGAAACCATTGTTCAAACCACGCCACGTCTATGATAAAGAGGTTGTGGCGCAAAATAACTCCTCGGGAAGGACCTGCAAAAAATCAGGATCTCGATGGCTTTAAACATAAAAGATCTAGTACAAAAGAGGAAGAAAAAATACAAAAACTGGACCATCCATCATAAAGCAAGGACCCTCCAAAGGGACTCAGAATTAATGATAGGGGCTCTTAACAACAACAACTGCAAGATGCTATGGCAGCTCCTAAATGAAGAAGGGAGATCAATCTGTGCACACCAACTAAACCCCATATCAGAGTGGCTTGGTTGGATCATTTTGAGATGCTGTTTGACATAAACAAACTAAAATGTACAGAGAAGGACATGGAAGTTAGGAAATTGAACATCGAAATTTACAGGAATGAGATCCGGCTGTTAATTAAAAAAGCAAGCTGGTCCCAAGCCCTTGGTCCTGATGTACTTTCTAATGTCCTATTAAAAGAAGCTCCTGAACAATAGGCTGACTTCTGTCAAGTGTTGTTCCACAGGATCACTGAAAACGGGAAAATCCCTAAATCCTGGAAAAACGCAATAGTGGTCTCCATATTTAAAAAGGTAGACTGTGCATCTCTGATGAATTACAGGCCCATTGCTCTGTTTGACGTGGTGGGAAAGATCTTTGCTTCGATACTTTTGAGACGGTTGAACAAATGGATAATAACAACTAGGAATTCTGACAGCAGACAAGCGGGTTTTGTTAAGGAGGTAGGCTGTAACCTAAATCTTTTCCTGATCAACCTTCTAAAGCTTAAAGTAAAAAAGAATAAAGGAAAAAAATCCTTAGCTTGTATAGACGTTGAGCAAGCATTTGATAGTGTTGATCGGGACCTGTTGTGATAAAAACTAAGAGCTAAAGGTTCCCCAAGAGAACTGTTAGCCACAATTAAAGACCTATATACTGGAACCAGTGTGCACGGCAAGCTGGACTCCCAAGGAAACCTGACCAGAAAAATTGACACTGAGAAAGGGCTGAAACAAGGATGCCCACTAGCCCCATTACTATTCAATTTTTTGTTGAGGATCTAAACCAGGTGAATAAAACATCTTTTCCAGCAAAGATAAATGGAACTGCCCTGGGATAGCTACTTTACACCGACAATTTGGTGCTAGTGGACCAGACCCAGATTGACCTGCAGAGGAAATTGGAAATTTTGCAGGAACGCGTCAAAGCAAATGGTCTGAAGATTAACGCATCAAAGTCATAAGTAATGGTATTTGGAACTGTGAAGAGAAATGAGGGGAAGAAAGAAAGTTGGACCCTGAATGGGGAGCGTTTGGTCTCCTCACAAGAGATGAAATATCTTGGGCTAATTCCTAGATCAGCAAATGGAGAAAAGGCGTGGAGCAACTGCTCGAAGAGGAAAGTCAAATACTTGATGTTGCAGGGAATAACTATCAATACAACATTTTGAAGATTCTCTCTTCAACCAGTCATGATATTCTACAGCCAAAAAGTTGCCCCGGTTCTCACCTATTGGGCACAGACTTGTCTTGGTCTCAGTTGGGAGTGGTGGGATTATCTGGAAGGTTACTTCAGTAAACGGATACTCCATCTCCCAAAGGCTACACCTGTTGCAGTTATAAGACATGAGCTAGGCCTGCCATCACTCTATGTGAGAGTAATATGGAAAGCTCTGCAGCTGTTCAGAAAAACCATCATGCCAAACAGCCCACCCCAAATGGAGATAATAAAGACCAAAGACCCTGATACGACGGACTGGGTCTTCGGTCAGTTGAAAAACCTGTGCGTAGCAATACGACAGGAATTGTGGACTCCAATGGATATCCTATGTAAGAACCTGATGTATGTCTAAAAGATTCTTTGGGCTGATGACTGTCAGGTAACAGAAGAAAAAGAGCAAGCTCCACTACTCACACACTTTCCAAAATTAACTATGGGCAATGAAACGTCTTACCGGGATACCTGAAAAGGTTCCCGAATAGTAAGCAGCGGGAGCTCTTTTTGAGATTCAGGTTGAATGTACTCCACACCGAAACTATGCTAAAGAGATATGGAAACAATCAGATGAAAAATGTCGTCTCTGTGGAGCTCCAAGCAAATCTCTAAAACATCTGACATTGTTTTGTCCCAGTCAAAAAGACCTAAGATCAATTAATTTGTACAATCAAATGTTTGAAAAGATTGAACTGGACGCTGTACTTTGGTGGGAGACCCTGTATGGTGGGCTAAACTCTAAAATTGTGTTCGCCCTGATAACATTTTTGGAAACAATGTTTGTTAAGCTGGAGAAGAAACAGGAAATGTAACTGTCCAGACCAACTGGCTGGAAAATAGCTACCGGAGTAGCCTCAAAGTTTTTGTTAAGCAGGACTCTGAAGACTTTGGTAGATTTTATCAGGTGCTTGATGAATACATAACGGAAATTGTTAAAAAGTTTATGTTTAACTGAACAACAAATAATACAAAATAAAATAAATTATTAAGGCCCTCAATTTCATTGCCACAAAGAAGCCTGAAACAACAATCTAATCAGCACTCAAAACAATGACAGATGGTTGGATGAGGAGTTGCCTCTTTAAAATGATGGTATGCAGCCTACAACATAAATAGGGAAAACACAATCACCACATGACAAATTAGTTTCTAAAATCATAGTAGCAATGGCTTTCTAGGGCAAACACAATAATAGCCAAAGCAAGAGAAAATCATGTAACCACACTCACTCTCTGCCAACATCCCTACATTTTGTGAGTTTAACTGAAACACAGTGGATGACCATGCCAAGACCACATAGAGATGAAATACCTCTGCTGAACAACGTCACCCACGTCCAGGCATCCTGATGAAGAACTACATAGTCACTTAAGCCGAAACAATGACAGAGTTTTCTAAAACTGTTATTATTCCTGTGTTAAAAAAAAACACTTGCCTATATATTCCTGAAAACCTTAGTCCTTTTCCAACATCCGTTTCATTGCTAAAATGCTGGACAAATGGACCACCTACCTTGCCCGCCACCAGTTATTGCATGAAAACCATTCAGGTATCTGCACCTAAAATAGCATGGTTACAAGCACAGAAATTATGAAATTGCTTGACAATAACATACCAGCAGCCCACCTTCTCTACCTATCGGCTGTGCACTTTACTGTCAACCACAATACAATAAAATAAAGATTAAAAGCAAATGGGTGTTGAAGGGACAGCCCTGGACTGGATTATGAATGATCTTGAACACTGTACTTCCAGGATCAAAACATGAGATTTCAAATCATCCAATTCCTCATCATGGGAAGGATCCCTCAAGGATTCTCTTATCCATTTGTTTTTTTTGTATCTGTTTGTTAAACCATTGGCCGACATCAACCCTTTTACTAAATCTTGTTAAATCTACGCAGCTGGTTCCCATGTCGCGCTCAATTTAGAATCTGAAAACCCCAACCTATCCCCAGGGTATTGAACTCCATTAGAGAATCCAGGACTCGACCATAGATGATAATCTGTCTCAATGAATCCAATACGGAGATTATCTTTTTTGGTTTATCGACACCTGCTCCACTACCATTCAGATGGCCAGCCCTTCTCCCTAAGACCAATCTAAAAACTTGTTTGACAAACTTTCACCACAACATCAGATTGACTCACTGGCACAAACATCACTTCCAGATTCCCCATCCTTAGGAAGATTGTGCCATACCTTGACGTGAATCACAAAAATTAAGTTATCGGAGCACACGTCCACCCGCGCCTCTGCTACTGTAATAGCCTTTTGTGGGGTTCAACAAAAAATAACTTCCACAACTGCAAATAACCCTAGACAAAGCAGTGAGCCTTGTGCTGGGTCTAAAGCCCTGTGAACATACCTCACCAGGCTTAAAAGCCCCCAACTCCCCGCCAAGAGCCGAATTATACACAAAATCCTCTGCCTCATTTCTCACTTGTTGATTTCTCACTTGTTGGGAAATTACAAATCTAAATATCTAAATTCTTAAATGCACTCATCTCTAGGATAATGTTGAAGTCCACACAGAATAACAATTTAATTCTCTCAAGGTTCAAGAAAATGAGGCCTAGAGCCATTTCTAGGCCCTAAATACTAGAATAAATGTGCATTTGAACTGGAAACATTACACAACCCTAACAGATTTAAAAGAGATCTGTAACTGTTTCACTAATGACAACCCTAAACAGAAAGCCCCCCACCTCCATGACAGTATGGTTTCGTCCTACTAACCAGCAGAGACAGAATCCTCAGCATTTACCTTCACAACAGTAGCCCTTTTACAGTCTCTAGTTGGCAATAGCTATTTCTATAAACTTCTCACCGGCCCGCTTTGGGACTTCAAAAGGTTATCTTACCTCTAACTATTTTATCTCCCCTTGTTTAGTCATTAATGCAATGTTAGCTCAAGTGAAGCCTTGTTACTCATCATGATCATTGACATAATGGGCCTATCACCTACCACATGTATGTCTATACATTCTTGCTTGTTTGGGGCTTGATGTATATACTATTGCCATTTTGTTTTGCAATGTATAATGTCTGTATGACTAGTGCCTTGAAGCAGCCTAACTGCAAGTTCACGCCTTTCAAAATACCTAAATATAAATACAAATTGAGACTCTTGTCTTCTTGATTGGACTATTTCCTAATCTTTCTCACCAAGTTCAATGACCATAGCCCAAATGGCTACCCGCTTTATGGAGTAGAGTAGCGAGATAGGTAATCTCGAGAGAGTTTCCTCGTGACAATGAACATCTTGAAAGTATTTGTCTACTCCTCCAATATTGCTGCAAGATGACTTTCTAAGAGGGGCTCTGTTGCCAGTGCTTCTCTTACCTGCCTCTCTTCATTGCATGTGTGAGAAAACAGCATCATAATGCTTTGTGTGGAAAATGGCTCAGGGTTCTCTGCCAGTAGGTTGGTGCATTTGCTGAAGAAATGTGTGCCCAAATGGCAGGCCACAGTGGTGAATCCCTGCTTGAGCAACTCAAAGGTTATCCATCCTTCTGGGGTCAAACCAATGGTTACAGTAATCTCTGCTACATTCCCCAGCATCTTCTGAGTCTTGATATTTAATGATCCATGAGGTCAGTGGGCTATTCTTTCTTCACCCAACACACTTTTGAACATAGTTGCTTCTGATAAGCGACCGTATGGCTAATTGGGGTGGGACGAACGGTGACTGTTGCTCGTTACTGACTCGTTCTGCTAGGTCATTGCTTTAGTCTGGTGGTTGGGGGGTCATGAAGTGATCTCAGTCGTTCTCCCCCTCCTGGCGGGTTCCTGTTATGAGGTAATGTGTGGATGGTCCCCATATATCTTTGGGTTTAGTTTGTGGGTGCGTTCACTGCCCAAATTCCGTTCTCATTTTGTTGCAGTATAGGATGTTGTTAGGCAGAATTACATGCAGTACCCTTTGGGAACACTACACACAATTAAGACTACAAGTGACAGTACAATTTCACCTTTGGTACAAGCCTGTACTACACAGTTATAGTGGTAGCAGTAGTGGATCAGCCAGACTTATCTCAAGAGTAAGTGAGCAGTACAAGTGTTTACACAAGGGACAGCAATTACTATGGTTCAGGCAAAAACAGACTCAAGGTTTCTAAGTAAAAGAATATATAATATATTTATTTACTCAACAGTTGTATAACATTTCACTATTATAAGCAAGATAAAAATCACATTAAAAAATACACCACACCACTTCCCTTAAATTCTAGACGTTAGGCTCACAAAATGAAGTGGGAGCAAAATGGCACTCCATCAATTTTAAAAGGGAGCGAAAGACAAAGTTATTAGAAATTAGGCAAAACCAACAGCTAAGTAAGCAGGGCCACTGAACAAGAGAGACTACAGGGGTAAAATCAGATAGAAAAGGCTTAGGGCCAAAGTCAATGGTTCAAAAGTCTTTTGCTCAAGATAATAGGTTCAGTGTAGTTTGCGGTAAAGTTCGTGGCACAGATTCTGGATGAGATTTCAAACACTTTCACCGCGGCTGAGCGAAACGCACAACCGGATTTGCACAGTACCTTAAAACAGAGAGGGAGCTGTAGCTGAGGCAGATGTTCCTGGTGGTTCCTGCAGTCTCACGGTTCCTGTAGCGACTGTCGGACTGACAAGAAGTAGGAAGACTGGATGGTCCTGTGCCCCCCAGGGAAGAAACCAGCAGCAGAGCAAAACAACAAATAAAAGGTGTGCTCCTTAAAACCCAAGCAGGGTCCGACCTTCCTGGCTATCCGGCTAACTGTAGCTCGACCAGAGGAGGGGTCCTGGCTTGCAGTTTGGGTGAACTGGTTGGTCCCACCAGCTCAGGGAAGACGTTTCCTGGAGGATCTTCTCTGTCGTCGGATTTGGAGATTCGGACCTGCAACATGGGCTTCACCGGGCGGTTCAGTCATTGTAGGGGTCCTCTTCTTCCAGTTCCTCGTTGGTTCTTTCGTTCCAGTGGCGACTCTGCTCTTCCAGTCCCAGAGACCTGCTTTATATGCAGTTTTCCCCTATTCATACAGCCTGGCTGTCAATCACAGAGCAGGGTGGCAAGGCCAGTCCCCTTAGCCAATCAGACAAGAGTGTGACTTGGGTTGCTAAGGCAACCCATGGCAGGAGTCCAAAGATGCCTCCCTCACATCCTGCCCCTCTAGACTATCAGGCGCCTTAAGAAGGGCTTCTGTGCAGAAGCCCGCAAAAAGACAGTGAACAAAGGAGTCATCCCCAGTTTGGCGCGTAGAGTAAAACACGAGAAAGACTTTAACAAAAAGAAATGGCAAATAAACCCAGACGGAACCGAAATAAAATGTATTTGGTCAAGCGGGTTTATGTTCGAGGCTACTATGATAGCATAAAACAATACCACGTTTATATAGTAAAATTGCAGTAGAAAAGTTTGGGTAGATACCACTGCCACCAGCCAAGTCTTAATGTTAAGGGAGCAAAACAAGGCTCCAAGAGGCACAGACAAAAAGGGATAGGAGTCAACCCTTTCCAGTACTCCATGTAAGTTGGGGTGTACAGGGTCTGTAATTTAAAGTGACTATATAAAGTTAAAGGCAACTTTACCTGTTTCTGGGGGACAGTAGTCAGCCCCAGAAGAATGGAGTCAGAGGGAAGTTTCAAAGATAACCCAGTGTAACTGCACTGACGGTGCTTTGTAACACACACAAAAAGTGGTGCACTTGGAGTAGGTGAGGCTCCAGTGCCCAAGATCACACAAAAAGTGAAAACACACACAGCAAAACACATGTAAGAGTGGGAAAAAGGCTCACACTCTTACCAGGTGAAAACATAAACCCTAGACATCCAGCAAAGCTGCTGAGGGACTCATTAGGTAAGGGTAATCAGCCATTTATTGAGAATTCTCCCTAACAGATGTCTGTCCACCACTGCTCCACCCTGGGGACCCAGGTACTTCCCCACACCAGTGCTACCCGTCTTTTAGCTAGTAGTAGTAATAGTCCAGCCAACTTCCTAGTGTACTTAGAGCTACGCCTGGTATACCCCAAAAGTGCTATTAGTGATGACTTCTTCAAGTCCCTCCCCACTATTTCACTCAGTGTGACCAAATCTGTCTAACCCTCGGGCACCCCATGCCATGTGTAAAAAGTCTGCAGCTGATGTGGCGCATCGCGGATAGTTTTCAGGAGTCTCCGGGAAGAACATGTGTAGCATCACTGGGGTGTAGTAACACTGATGTAGGTACTTAAAGTGGATCAGCTTGTATCTGGCGTTAAGAGACACCCTTCTTGTTTCCCCACAGCAGTAGCCCCACGTCTCTACAGTCAGCGCTTCCCCTAGTGATCGTTCCCATTTTATCCGAGATGTGTCGTCCCTCCCACTTCTGTCGTCCAGGCATTTATTATACAGCGTGGACAACTCTTTGCTACCATCGTTCCTCAAGAACATATTGGCTAGTATAGGGGCCATTTCAGGTTCAGTTGGAAACTTATGGAAGATTTTCTTCAGGGAGTCACTCAGACGATAATGCATAAACATATCTAGCGGCGTAAGTTCCCCTTTACGTTTCATCTCCTCCAACGACCAGAATTGAACTTCAGGGAACTGGTCCCTGAAACTGGATGTATTCAGGCGCTTCATGAGTACAACATTCCCCTTCTCGTGGGTCAGAGGTACTCCTGGTATGTGTATGACTGGGAGATGTGGGGAGTAAATACCTTCTCCCTTTGCTTTGCGTTTGATGCAAGCCCAAGATTTGCAGATCAATTCAATCATATTCGGCGCCCTCTGAGATCTATCAGTGGATGTCAATATAGTAACCCTTGGTGGATATGGGTCCGTTAGTGCCCTCTCCACCTCGATGTGCCTTCAATCCGTCTGACCCTCGAACCAGTACAACAATAATCCCACCTGTGCTGCCTCTTAGTATATCTCAAAGTCGGGAAGTGCTAGACCCCCTTTCTCCAAGGAGGCTGCCAGTTTCTCCCAAGACACTTGTGTCTGTTATCGGCTCATATGAACTCAGAGCGTATCAGAGCCTATCTCGCAGAAGTAATCTCTGGGGGGCGAGATTAGCACATTGAGAAACACATACAGGAAACGCGGGAGAAGTAACATTTTAACCAACGATATCCTTACGCATAGATTAAGTGGCATTTCTATCCATCTATTCACTGAAGTTATGGTTTGATCTAGTAGCCTACGATAATTCTGCTTATATAGTTCTTCTACGGACCTGGTAATGTATACTCCCAGGTACCTAGTGTGAGTGTCGTGGCATTGCAATCCTAACTTGTCAGCAAACCATGTGGTGCCCACTGTGAGTGGGAACGATATCGATTTTGTAGCGCCGATTTTTAACCCGTAGTAGTCCCTAAAGTTCAACACGTCTGACATGACAGGGCCCTGGTTATGCTCCGGATCCTTGATATATAGCACCATGTCATCCACATAAAGAGAGAGGACCACCCTGTGTTTGTATAGTTTTATGCCTCTGTGGATTTTTCGGTCCCTAATCCCCTGCGCCAATGGTTCTATTGCCAGTGCAAACAGTAGTGGTGAGAGTGGACACCTCTGTTTTGTGCCGCTTCTCAAAGTTATATCTGGAGTTAGTATGCCGTTTAGCTGAATTTTAGTGCTGGGTAAGGTGTAGAGTAATTGAACCATGGCGATAAATCCCTCCCCTAGTCCCATTCTGCGGAGAATCTTGAACAGAAAGGGACATTCCACTGAATCGAAAGCTTTTGTGGTGTCCAACAGTGCCACCACTACAGGATCGTCTTGTTGTACAGCCGACGACAGCCCAAACATCCTGTGAAGTCCATAGGAGGTGAATCTTCCGGGGATGAGCCCAGATTGGTCTGCCCTGAGGCATTTGTTCATCAATGGGGCCAGCCTGGATGCCAAGATTTTTGGCAGTATTTTATTATCCAAGTTTAGTAAGATATTGGGCGATATGATGAGAAGTCGTCAGGCGCTTTGTCTGGCTTTAAGAGAATAACTACCAGTGCTTCTCGCATCGAGTGAGGCAGATGCCCAGTATCCAAACTCTGTCGATATACATACAGGAGCTGTGGGGCTAGTTTAGAGGTAAAACATTTATAGAATTCGGCTGTGTAGCCATCTGGGCCTAGGGCTTTCCCGGATGGTAGCGATCTGGTTGCCAACTGCACCTCCTCCAGGGAAAAGGAGCGGGCCAACCATTATCTCTCCTCGGCTGTACACCAGTATAATCCCACTTGGTTGAGATATTGCCACATTTCTTGTTGCAATACCTGAACAAGCGAAGAGTATAGTTGGCTGTAGAAAGCGCAGAACTCTTTGACAATGTCGGCGTCCCCGAACTTCACCTCCCCTTGCGTGTCCTTGATGGACAAGAATAAACCCTTCTGTATTTCCAATTTGACCATCCTCGCTAGTATCTTACCCGGGCGTTGTCCTTCCCCATATTGTCGCGCCACTGTCTTACCCCAGAGGAACTTCACCTCTCTCTGAGTAAGCTCATTGAACACTTGGAGTTATGATGATATGATATTTCATTATAGCACACCTATATATAAGTGTTTCACAGCGCGACGCGGCAAGGGAGGGGGAACAGAGGGAAGACAGAGACAGTGATCCTACTAGGCCAAGTGTCATTCAGATCGCGCAAGTGCAGGGGAAGGGGTTAGAGGAAAAGTGCAGATGGGAGAGGTAGGGAGGAGACAGTGCAGTACATGGGGTGATAGAGTAAATAAAACAATAAGAGAAATAGGGCCAGTTGCTTCTTAATCTCAGCGTGTTCGGCTATGCTCGCCCCTATTGATTCTGATTGTAGCTGTTGTATTTGAACCTCAGTCTCTGCTAGCTGTCGCCTAATTTATTTTTGTATTCCCGCTTCTCTAGAGATATTTTCTCCCCTGATTACACATTTGAAGTATTCCCATAGGGCTGCATGCAAACCCACCGACTCAGCATTTAGTTCAAAATAATTATCAATGACTGTGAACAGCCTATCCCGGAACGACCGTCTGACAGACATTCGCTCTTAAACACCCAGTTTGGTCTCCCCGCTATTCTATCGGGTAGTGTAAGGTTCAGGAGTACAGGTGCATGATCTGATAATGTGTGTCCTAGTGTGGTGATGTCAACTTCCCCACTTGTTAGTGTTTGGAAGATCAAGAAATAGTCCAATCTTGAGGCAGAGCCTACAGCAATGACTGAAATGTGTATCATCCTCCCTCAGGATGTCTTAGTCTCTAAATGTCATCCAATTCCCATGACCAACACATGTCTTGCAACTTATTTGTCACCTTAGATACTGTTCGGTGAATCCCACCCATTCTGCCCTGGTCGGGAACTATCATTGCATTGAAATCCCCTGCCCAGATAAGTTCCCTGGGGAGGGGCTGCTTCCACCGAGTCCTGGTTTGATCCACACCCGGCTTGTATTGTTCATTGCACAATTATGGCCCGCCCTTCCCGATCTACGCTCTGGGCAAGTAGTTGAAACCCCACATTGTTGTGCAGCATTATATACATCCCCGTGGAGTAAGAGGAAAAATAGCAATGACAGCCCCATCTTTGCTTGAACAGTACCTCCTTACCACGGGTTAGGTGAGTCTCTTGCAGAAATGCTAGGTCCACATGGTGCTGCTGCATATATACAATAACTTTGCGACATTTGGACGGGTAGTTCAGGCCCCTGACATTCCATGTCATGCTTTTCAGTGAGTTTGCCATTGCTTGTTAACAAGTCTTTGGACATCTCCACCATTCCAATACGTAACCAGTAGCAACAGCCCCTCCTCGTACCCAGTGAGATTATGTAGCACCAACAACCACTTCAAGTTACCTATGTCCCAACCGATTCCCTACTCCCCCCACCCCCACCAGCAACCCCAACCTGTCAGTTACTTCCCTCCCATATCCTTTCCACAACAAATGCTTTAGCATGGTAGGTGCTGGAAGAGCCAGCCACCCTAGCAGCCCCTTTAGCTTGCTGTGCTAAATCTGCCTGTTCCTGGGCTTGTTGTTTGTCCTCATTGTATCGGTTATCTGTAGTTTGTGCCCTAAGGTGGGTCTTCACTGCAACCGTTATCCTCCCCGTGTCGTGGGGGCTTGGGTGGCAACCCCAAGAATCTGGTAGCTTCCTCTGGGGTGTGAAAGAACTGTGCTCGGTCGTTGTGTTCCACTCTTACTTTAGCTTGGAACATCATTGTGTAATTGATATCCCATGCATAGAGTTGTTTCTTGACATCAATGATGGTCTTCCTCGATGTTTGCACTTTATCTGAAAAGTCTGGAAAGAATCGGATTGGTGCGTCTTGGTATGCGACAGATCCCAATTCTCGAGCTCTCCTAAGGGTCCAGTCTCTGTCTCGATAGTTCAGTAGGGGAGCTATTATGGGTCTCCCCGGGACTCCCGGCACCAGGTGTTTCCCGCTTGGGGTGTGATGGGCCCGCTCCACAATGAACACGTCAGAGAAGCCATTATGAGCGAGGTACTCTATCAGCAGATTTTCCACCAATGATTCTATATTGTGCTGGTCCCTGGCTTCGGGTACCCTGATAATCCTCAGTTAATTCCTGCGGGAATGAGATTCATGGTCATCTTGTTTGTCTAAGCGTTTCTTGAGGGTTCTCTTGACCAGGGACATATCCCTTGTGGTGGTGCAAAATTGATCCTCGACTGTGGACACCCTGCTCTCCACTTCATCCAGGCGGTCCCCGCGTTTATCCAATCATACTTGCATGTGGTCCACCTTACAAGTCAAAGGGCCTCATTGTGAGGTTGGTGGTAGCCGTGCCTGTAGTACAGGCACGGCTGCCGCCGGTCTCCATTTTTATCCGGCACCCGCGAATGGGAAATTACCGGGTCATGCCGAGTTTAGCAAACCCGGTATTGCACATTCGTGGGTGCCGGTAATGAGGGACTCCCCATCCCCATTCGGCCCCGTAGGGAAGGGAGTGATGGAGATTGGGCGATAGGATGGGTCAGCAGAGGGTTCCTTAAGAAGAGGGTGCACAAGGGAGTGCTTCAGGGGGATGGGAAGACTCCAGTTGCGAAGGAGTGATTGCAGAAATCAGCCAGGGCAGGCCAGGGAGCCAATGTGATCCATGATAGTTTTGGAGGAACAGGGGCGAACCACTTTTACCTATCACAGGGGACTCGGAGTCGCCCATCGGGGAGTCCTCACCTGGGGGTAGTTGCATGGATGTGGCTGGTTGTTCACAGTGTAGTTTCGATTGATGTTTGCTGTATTTTGGGGATTTTTACATGGTAACATCGGTAAATGTGGTGTCACTCGTGGCTCACTGTTTCTCCATGATTCTTGTTAAGCATGTACCACCTTTCTAGGTCCCGTTGCCCCCTCTCTTCAGCTGTGTCTCCACTTGTGGGGTGCAGGAGGCCTTGCCCCTCCAGGTGTTATGGCTCCTACAAGGAGTTTCCCTGTTACCTTGCCTACCACAATGCGGGTTGATATTATACTGAGCTTGCTTAGGGGTGCCATTATACGTGGTGTGGGCTGAGTTGGGATATGGCCCCACACCATCCGGTGAGTCACCCACTCTACTCTCTCACTGCTTTGTGCTCATTTCACAAATCCATTTTGAGCTTTGTGTACTTTACATCCTCCGCCCTAACTTCCCTGCATTTGTGCCTTTTCTTTGAAAACTGAATTTAGCTGTGTGTATTTTACACCCTGCGCCTTAGGTCCACTGCATTTGTGCCTTTTCTTTGAAAATGGAATTTAGCTGTGTGTACTTTTTATCCTGCTCCCTAAGTTCACTGCATTTGTGCCTTTTTCTTTGAAAACGGAATTTCGCTGTGTGTATTTCACATCCTGTGCCCTAAGTTCTCTGGATTTGTGCCTTTTCTTTGAAAACCGAATTTAGCTGTGTGTACTTTACATCCTGCTCCCTAATTTCACTACATGTGTGCCTTTTCTTTGAAACCGAATTTAGCGGTGTGTATTTTACATCATGGGCCCTAAATAAATTGCTTTTGTTCCCCTTTTTGTAACTACTAGCCCACCTGTGAAACTAGGCAATAACTGTGCAGTGCAGTCACCCTTCTCCCTTCAGCCTCCCCCTGCCACTCTAATGGCACTCACCATCTCTCTTATCTTCTCTAATTGCTACTCTATCTCCTACCCCCTACTCTCACTAAGTGTGGAAAGAAAAAGCACAAAAAAAGACATCCTGCGTGCAAAACCTGGCTCTCCCATTGCTGACACCTATGTTAGCGCAACTTCTAGAGAGGTCTTCACTGATTCTCTGTCCCCTCTCCAGATCTATTGACCCCTTATCTCATCTCTACTCTCTCCCCTGTGGCACCAAGTGGGAAGTCCTCTTGGCTGGTTTCTCATTCTCACAGTGCATTGTTAATCTCTTCCACACTGGCACTATCCTGGTTCATGGTCCTCAACCCAACATCCTTCTCTTTGACCGGATCCTGCATTCCCTCATTAACTTCCTTCCTTCTGCTGCCTCTCCCCATACCACTGTCACTGTCCCTCCACCTCTGACCGGAGTACCACGCCCCTGTACTCCTCAGAAAACCTTCACAGGCAGAGACCTCCTCCACCTGGCAACTCTAAGAGCCCGCTAGCCAACAAACACTCTGCCTGCATCTGCCTCCTCCTTGAAGACAGTGACCTCGACATTCTCGCTCTCACCGAGACTTGGTTCAATGCCAGCTCAGTCACTGCTTTTGACTCCCTCCTCCCTGACGGCTACAAGGTCATTTCCAAGCCTCGACCACACCGTGTTGGCGGTGGGGTCACCTTAATCTTACCTGAGTGGGTTCCTTCTTCCATTTTACCCACCCAGCCCTACTCTTCCTTTGAGAGCCAGGTATGCAAGTTGGTCATCTCTCCCTCCTCCACTCTGACCATTGCTACCATTTACCGGCCTCCAGGCACTACCACTGTGTTCCTCTCTGAATGAGCTGATTTCTGCTCCTACTTACTCTTGACCACCTCCAACCCCTCCTCTTGGGTCACTTCAACATCCAGTTGGACGCCATTGTCTCAGCATCCACTCTCTTAATTGATCTGTGCACCTCTCTATCCCTCTCCATTCTCCCCTCTGGTTCAACCCATTCGGCTGGACACACTCTGGACGCCATCATCCACTCTGACCTCTCTCTCGCCGCCCTCTGGTCACCTCTCTCTCTTGTTCAGACCATTCTCTCCTCTCCTCCCACCTGGGTCCCTTCAGCCCTCCTACCGCACCCTTAAAAGCCCTGCCGAACTTGTTCACGAACATCCACCCAATGTTAGCTGCTGCCTTCGCTTCTACCTTCATCCCCTCTTGCCCCCACCCACTCCAGACTCTTCCGCTGACTCTGCTCTCAGAAACTTCCACTTGGCCATCACCAATACTCTTGACATCCTTGCCCCAGTCATGAGGATCCGCCTGAAATCTGCTTCTAAGCGTAACACCTGGTACGACTCTGAACTTGCAGCCCTGAAACGAAAGTTCAGAGAATCGGAATGGAAGTGGCAAACCTCAGGCTCCCCCTCTGACAAACTGGCCTGCAGGCTGATCCAAAGGCAATGAAAACTCTCCATCCGTGCCAGGAAAAGGGCCACACACTTTGCCACCAAATCTCAGGACATCCTGAACAATCTTGTTACTCACCCGCCAAAACCATCCCAAAGCCATCCCACACCCCCTTGCCTCCCTTGGCCACTCACCCTCATCCTCCCAACTTCTCCTTTACCCCTGTCACACCTGAAGAAGTTCCTAAAGTTATCTGCTCCATGAAGGTTCTGCTCATGCAGAACCATCAAGGACAACATTGGCTCTCTTGCCCCTACACTCGCTGATTTCTGCAACCACTCTTTTGACATTGGATCTTTCCACTCCTCCCTCAAGCACTCCCTTGTGTGCCCATTACGGAAAAAAACCTTCAGCAGACCCTACCTGTCCAGCCAGCTACCGCCCTATTTCAATCACTCCCTTCCTGGGGAAACTGCTGGTGAAGCTGGCCTTGCCCAAACTCAACTCGCACACTGAACTTGTCAGTGATATCGGACCTTCTGAACACATGTGAAGAACTGCTTGCATCCCTGGACTCCAACTCTCCAGCTGTCCTCATCTTACTGGATCTCGCCTCTGCCTTTGACACTGTCAACCATTCCATCCTCATACAAAGGCTCCACGATACCCTTGGTATCTCAGAAAGAAGGCACTGGAGTGGCTGACCTCTTTCCTAATGGACCGCTCTTCCCAAGCCATCCTGGGCACCTTCTCTCCTACTTCCTTCTCCAACTTTGGTTTCCCCCAGGGTTCTATCCTATCCCCTGGCCCTTTAACATCTACCTTGCTCAGCTGGAACTTCTTATCTCCTCCTTCTCCCCCAACTTTCAGTGTTATGCAAACGACACTCAACTCTTTTTCAGATTTCCTGCTGACTGACTTGCACCTTACTTCATCACTGACTGCCTATCTGCCATCAAAGCCTGGTGCACCTTCAACGATCTCTGCCTCAATGCCAGCAAAACAGAGATCCTTCCGATTTGGACCCCTGCTCCCTCCTTCTTCCCTTCTCTCTGGCCTCCCTCCATGAGTTCTCCCCCTGCTTCTTCTTATGAGGCCAGAAACCTTATAGTCATCTTTGACTCCTCTCCCTCCTCCCTCCCTCACACTCAGGACATTGCTAAGAAATACTACTTTCCACTCTTCCATCTCAAAGGAATTCTCCCTTTTCTCACTTTCCCCCAGAAGCTCAATGTTTCCTGAGCCCTGGTTCTCTCTAAGCGTGACTTTTGTTATAGTGTTCGCTTGTTAGCTTGCCTGGTTATTACGTTAGGCTGTATGAAGAGCTGTGTTGTCTGTGCATTTCCATCAATCTCAAGAAGTCATCTGGGATACGGGCTCAGAGAAGATATTCCCATCCGAGGACAAGATCACGGCCATCAAGAGGGCCACGTGGCACTTTATGAGCAGAGCAGTGACCTCGACATGGTGGTATCAACACTTCTTGGGCATTATGGAACCATGTTTCCTAGCAGTGCCACACACAAGGCTCAAAATGAGAAGATTGCAGTTGCACTTCGCAGCCTCCTGGAATCAGAAGAAGGGTTCTCAGGCGGAACTTGTCGACATCCCACCACATCTCCACCAGGATCTCGTCTGGTGGAGCAGGGACAGCAACTTGCAGAGAGGACATTTTTTCCTCCTCCAACCCAGTAGTTAAAAGACACCTGGCGGGCCTCACCAGGCTCTACCGGCCTATGAAGAAGCCACACCCGTTGTGGGAATTCAATGTGGTCCTGGAGACTCTAGCGCACAAACCATTCGAGCCAATGGCGTCCACGGATATCAGGCTGGTCACCATTAAGACAGCCCTCCTGGTGGGCCTTACCTCTGCACGCAGGGTCAGTGAAATTCAAGCGCTGGTGGCTTCAGAGCCGTATAATACTTTCCATAAGGACAAGGTGGTGCTGAGAACACACCCAGCATTTTTACCTAAGATGGTCTCCTCCTTTCATTTGAATGAGGAGATAGTCCTACCAACTTTCTTCGCTGACCCTAAGGACGAGGCTCAGAGGGTACTGCACGGTATAGATGTTAGGCGAACCCTAACATTTTACCTTCACAGAACTATGTGCTTCCGCAAATCAGATGCTTGTCACCTTTTGTGGGTCAAAGCCTGGCTATCAGGCTTCCAAGGCCTCCATCGCAAGATAGATGGTTACGGCCATCAAGGAGGCATACCAGGGGCCGAACAAGCCTCTTTCATCTACTATGCATGCCCACGCTATCAGATCGAAGGCCACGGCGGTTGCCTTTCAGAGACATGTCCGTTGGCAGGTCATCAGCAAGAAGGCAACATGTGCTATGCCTTCGGCCTTCTGCAAGCACTACTGCTTGGATGCCAGCTCCAGTTTGGATGCAGCATTTGGTCAGGCAGGTTTGAGGCACTTATTTTCCTAGGAGGGTCACCTCTCCACCCTGGGGCTACATTCAGTTGCAATCACCCATACAGTATGGAGGAAAGGGGACGGGATGTAGGAGTAATTATAAGTTACTCTCCGTAGTGACTAACGTACTCCTAGTCCACAGTTCTCTTTCCTCCATATGTCCCACCATCCTCCCCCCTAATAGAATTAGTGGAATTAGGCAATGGTAATATTGTCGACGCGTCAAAGAGGACTGAGGAGTGGGGCTTGTGGGCGGTGTCAGGGGAGTGCATGCTCCATGGGCCATGCCCTAGCACGCATCTAAATTTAAAGGGGAAGATGATTTTTTCTGGTGACAAACGTTCCGTTTCCCGTCCCTAGCGATGGACGCTCATACAGTATGGAGGAAAGGGGACTATGGACTAGGAGTATGTTAGTAACTATGGAGAGTAATTTATAATCTACATGCCTATCGGAGATCTTCGATCATGCACCCAAGGATAACTGAATGTTCCACAATCCAAAAAAGCCAAAGGAAATGGACGATCTTTTGACATCATTACGGCTCTCTCATGGAATACACTGCCCCAGAAACTACCCCTGGAGAAATGTCACCTGACATTCAAGAAACAGCTGAAGACCTGGTTGTCTGAATAACCCGCCCACTCTCGTTTTGCTCCCTTGTTTCCACCTGTTTACGCTATATTAATTGTGTCTTGTCCAATGTCTCTGCGCCCTGATGCCTGCAGGCTTTGGCGCAATACAAACAATGAAATAAAAGAAGAAAAAAAAGAAAGAAAAAAAAATGGAAAATGCACTAACATGTGACTTACCAACATTAAAGTCCCCCCACCCCCTCACTGGCCTTTCTTCTGAAGTGATTTCAACTTACACATTTTCCCTAGATCAGGTTGTCACTAATACCCACATCTTAATTATTCCCCAGGAACATATTAAACATTGTCAGGCCGATTCATGGAATAATTAGCGCGGCGCAAGTGGGCAAAAACGTGCGAATCGCAGTGGAATAGCGAAAATCGCAGTGCAATTGCGAAAATCGCACGAAAAGCAGCGCACGTCCATTCATGGAAGGCCGTGCGCGAGAAAACCAGCGGATGTGCGATAAAAAAGTGCGCGGCGCACGTTGGCGCACAGGCCACAGCGAAAATCGCACAGGCCACAGCGAAATTCGCACATAGCGCGGCGCACGCAACAAAAGTAGGCGGAACACGGGCGTAACACTCGGAATGGGGAACAACTTGACAAAACGTGGGCGTCACGGGGGAAGTACAGGGCAAAAGTGCGCGGAACGCCCACACGCTCGCCTACAACACGTATTCATGGAATAGAATAGGGCAAAAAAGCGCACGCTCAAACCAGCGCACAGGCACAAACACGACCGCCACAAGAAAGCAGGCGGTAGCGTCTCTGCGGCTGTAAGAAATGTGCGCCAAAAGGTGCGCCAACAAATAGCACCTATATACTGCCATGATGAATGTCCCATACTGTGGCCGTCCAGGAAAAATGACGTGCAAAGGGGTACCCACAAATACGGACACCCGCTGACAAAAAATACGTGTGCGTGTATACCGGGGTGCGCGGGAAGTCTAACACGCGATTTCAGCAGGGTACGTGCATCACAGGGGTTCGCGTGAAGTTATTCACGCGATCGGGCCTGGGGGAGCGGGCTACGTGTATTTCAGGGGTTCGCGTGAAGTTTCACACGCGATCGGGTCTGGGGGAGCGGGCTACGTGTATTACAGGGGTTCGCGTGAAGTTCCTCACGCGATCGGGCCTGGGGGAGCGTGCTACGTGTATATCAGGGGTTCGCGTGAAGTTTCACACGCGAATAGCCTGGGCGCGTGTATTTCAGGGGTGCGCGGGAAGTTCCACACGCGAATAGCCTGGGCGCGTTTATTTCAGGGGTGCGCGGGAAGTTCCACACGCGAATAGCCTGGGCGCATGTATTTCAGGGGTGCGCGGGAAGTTCCACACGCGAATAGCCTGGGGGCGCGTGTATTTCAGGGGTGCGCGGGAAGTTCCACACGCGAATAGCCTGTGCGCATGTATTTCAGGAGTGCGCGGGAAGTTCCACACGCGAATAGCCTGGGGGCGCGTGTATTTCAGGGGTGCGCGGGAAGTTCCACACGCGAATAGCCTGGGCGCGTGTATATCGGGGGTGCGCGGGAAGTTCCACATGTGATTTGACAGTGTGGGTCCTCCCAGGTGTACCCTGTACACCCTCCACTGCCCCTGCAGGCAGCCCACACCACAGGGGACTACCCTGCATCCCTGGTCATGTCCCGCAGGCAGCCCACCCACCATGGGCATGCCCCCCAGCAAAGGCACATGTCTCCTTGAACTAATGACCACCAACTCATGTCCCCTTGCACCCCCACCCCCCAGCACTGTGGGGCACCTGCCAGCAGGCCCCCACCCATGTCCAACTCATGTCCCCCACCACCCCCACCCCCCAGCACTGTGGGGCACCTGCCAGCAGGCCCCCACCCATGTCCAACTCATGTCTCCCACCACCCCCACCCCCCAGCCACCAGGGTCACCCTCCACCAGGCCCCCACTCATGTCTCCCACCACCCCCACCCCCCAGCCACCAGGGGCACCCTCCACCAGGCCCCCACTCATGTCTCCCATCACCCCCACACCCCAGCAGTGCAGGGTCACCCTCCACCAGGCCCCCACTCATGTCTCCCACCACCCCCACCCCCCAGCCACCAGGGTCACCCTCCACCAGGCCCCCACTCATGTCTCCCACCACCCCCACCCCCCAGCCACCAGGGGCACCCTCCACCAGGCCCCCACTCATGTCTCCCATCACCCCCACACCCCTGCAGTGCAGGGTCACCCTCCACCAGGCCCCCACTCATGTCTCCCACCACCCCCACCCCCCAGCCACCAGGGTCACCCTCCACCAGGCCCCCACTCATGTCTCCCACCACCCCCACCCCCCAGCCACCAGGGGCACCCTCCACCAGGCCCCCACTCATGTCTCCCATCACCCCCACCCCCCAGCCACCAGGGTCACCCTCCACCAGGCCCCCACTCATGTCTCCCACCGCCCCCACCCCCCAGCCACCAGGGGCACCCTCCACCAGGCCCCCACTCATGTCACCCACCACCCCCACACCCCAGCAGTGCAGGGGCACCCTCCACCAGGCCCCCACTCATGTCTCCCACCACCCCCACACCCCAGCAGTGCAGGGTCACCCTCCACCAGGCCCCCACTCATGTCTCCCACCACCCCCACACCCCAGCAGTGCAGGGTCACCCTCCACCAGGCCCCCACTCATGTCTCCCACCACCCCCACCCCCCAGCCACCAGGGGCACCCTCCACCAGGCCCCCACTCATGTCACCCACCACCCCCACACCCCAGCAGTGCAGGGTCACCCTCCACCAGGCCCCCACTCATGTCTCCCACCACCCCCACCCCCCAGCCACCAGGGGCACCCTCCACCAGGCCCCCACTCATGTCTCCCATCACCCCCACACCCCAGCAGTGCAGGGTCACCCTCCACCAGGCCCCCACTCATGTCTCCCACCACCCCCACCCCCCAGCCACCAGGGGCACCCTCCACCAGGCCCCCACTCATGTCTCCCATCACCCCCACACCCCTGCAGTGCAGGGTCACCCTCCACCAGGCCCCCACTCATGTCTCCCACCACCCCCACCCCCCAGCCACCAGGGTCACCCTCCACCAGGCCCCCACTCATGTCTCCCACCACCCCCACCCCCCAGCCACCATGGGCACCCTCCACCAGGCCCCCACTCATGTCTCCCATCACCCCCACCCCCCAGCCACAGGGTCACCCTCCACCAGGCCCCCACTCATGTCTCCCACCGCCCCCACCCCCCAGCCACCAGGGGCACCCTCCACCAGGCCCCCACTCATGTCACCCACCACCCCCACACCCCAGCAGTGCAGGGGCACCCTCCTCCAGGCCCCCACTCATGTCTCCCACCACCCCCACACCCCAGCAGTGCAGGGTCACCCTCCACCAGGCCCCCACTCATGTCTCCCACCACCCCCACACCCCAGCAGTGCAGGGTCACCCTCCACCAGGCCCCCACTCATGTCTCCCACCACCCCCACCCCCCAGCCACCAGGGGCACCCTCCACCAGGCCCCCACTCATGTCACCCACCACCCCCACACCCCAGCAGTGCAGGGTCACCCTCCAGCAGGCCCCCACTCATGTCTCCCACCACCCCCACCCCCCAGCCACCAGGGGCACCCTCCACCAGGCCCCCACTCATGTCTCCCACCCCCCCCACACCCCAGCAGTGCAGGGTCACCCTCCACCAGGCCCCCACTCATGTCTCCCACCACCCCCACCCCCCAGCCACCAGGGTCACCCTCCACCAGGCCCCCACTCATGTCTCCCACCACCCCCACCCCCCAGCCACCAGGGGCACCCTCCACCAGGCCCCCACTCATGTCTCCCATCACCCCCACACCCCAGCAGTGCAGGGTCACCCTCCACCAGGCCCCCACTCATGTCTCCCACCACCCCCACCCCCCAGCCACCAGGGTCACCCTCCACCAGGCCCCCACTCATGTCTCCCACCACCCCCACCCCCCAGCCACCAGGGGCACCCTCCACCAGGCCCCCACTCATGTCTCCCATCACCCCCACCCCCCAGCCACCCGGGTCACCCTCCACCAGGCCCCCACTCATGTCTCCCACCACCCCCACCCCCCAGCCACCAGGGGCACCCTCCACCAGGCCCCCACTCATGTCACCCACCACCCCCACACCCCAGCAGTGCAGGGGCACCCTCCACCAGGCCCCCACTCATGTCTCCCACCACCCCCACACCCCAGCAGTGCAAGGTCACCCTCCACCAGGCCCCCACTCATGTCTCCCACCACCCCCACACCCCAGCAGTGCAGGGTCACCCTCCACCAGGCCCCCACTCATGTCTCCCACCACCCCCAACCCCCAGCCACCAGGGGCACCCTCCACCAGGCCCCCACTCATGTCTCCCACCCCCCCCCCCACACCCCAGCAGTGCAGGGTCACCCTCCACCAGGCCCCCACTCATGTCTCCCACCACCCCCACCCCCCAGCCACCAGGGTCACCCTCCACCAGGCCCCCACTCATGTCTCCCACCACCCCCACCCCCCAGCCACCAGGGGCACCCTCCACCAGGCCCCCACTCATGTCTCCCATCACCCCCACACCCCAGCAGTGCAGGGTCACCCTCCACCAGGCCCCCACTCATGTCTCCCACCACCCCCACCCCCCAGCCACCAGGGTCACCCTCCACCAGGCCCCCACTCATGTCTCCCACCACCCCCACCCCCCAGCCACCAGGGGCACCCTCCACCAGGCCCCCACTCATGTCTCCCATCACCCCCACCCCCCAGCCACCCGGGTCACCCTCCACCAGGCCCCCACTCATGTCTCCCACCACCCCCACCCCCCAGCCACCAGGGGCACCCTCCACCAGGCCCCCACTCATGTCACCCACCACCCCCACACCCCAGCAGTGCAGGGGCACCCTCCACCAGGCCCCCACTCATGTCTCCCACCACCCCCACACCCCAGCAGTGCAGGGTCACCCTCCACCAGGCCCCCACTCATGTCTCCCACCACCCCCACACCCCAGCAGTGCAGGGTCACCCTCCACCAGGCCCCCACTCATGTCACCCACCACCCCCACACCCCAGCAGTGCAGGGGCACCCTCCACCAGGCCCCCACTCATGTCTCCCACCACCCCCACACCCCAGCAGTGCAGGGTCACCCTCCACCAGGCCCCCACTCATGTCTCCCACCACCCCCAACCCCCAGCCACCAGGGGCACCCTCCACCAGGCCCCCACTCATGTCTCCCACCCCCCCCCCACACCCCAGCAGTGCAGGGTCACCCTCCACCAGGCCCCCACTCATGTCTCCCACCACCCCCACCCCCCAGCCACCAGGGTCACCCTCCACCAGGCCCCCACTCATGTCTCCCACCACCCCCACCCCCCAGCCACCAGGGGCACCCTCCACCAGGCCCCCACTCATGTCTCCCATCACCCCCACACCCCAGCAGTGCAGGGTCACCCTCCACCAGGCCCCCACTCATGTCTCCCACCACCCCCACCCCCCAGCCACCAGGGTCACCCTCCACCAGGCCCCCACTCATGTCTCCCACCACCCCCACCCCCCAGCCACCAGGGGCACCCTCCACCAGGCCCCCACTCATGTCTCCCATCACCCCCACCCCCCAGCCACCCGGGTCACCCTCCACCAGGCCCCCACTCATGTCTCCCACCACCCCCACCCCCCAGCCACCAGGGGCACCCTCCACCAGGCCCCCACTCATGTCACCCACCACCCCCACACCCCAGCAGTGCAGGGGCACCCTCCACCAGGCCCCCACTCATGTCTCCCACCACCCCCACACCCCAGCAGTGCAGGGTCACCCTCCACCAGGCCCCCACTCATGTCTCCCACCACCCCCACACCCCAGCAGTGCAGGGTCACCCTCCACCAGGCCCCCACTCATGTCACCCACCACCCCCACACCCCAGCAGTGCAGGGGCACCCTCCACCAGGCCCCCACTCATGTCTCCCACCACCCCCACACCCCAGCAGTGCAGGGTCACCCTCCACCAGGCCCCCACTCATGTCTCCCACCACCCCCACACCCCAGCAGTGCAGGGTCACCCTCCACCAGGCCCCCACTCATGTCTCCCACCACCACCACCCCCCAGCCACCAGGGGCACCCTCCACCAGGCCCCCACTCATGTCACCCACCACCCCCACACCCCAGCAGTGCAGGGTCACCCTCCAGCAGGCCCCCACTCATGTCTCCCACCACCCCCACCCCCCAGCCACCAGGGGCACCCTCCACCAGGCCCCCACTCATGTCTCCCACCACCCCCACACCCCAGCAGTGCAGGGTCACCCTCCACCAGGCCCCCACTCATGTCTCCCACCACCCCCACCCCCCAGCCACCAGGGTCACCCTCCACCAGGCCCCCACTCATGTCTCCCACCACCCCCACCCCCCAGCCACCAGGGGCACCCTCCACCAGGCCCCCACTCATGTCTCCCATCACCCCCACACCCCAGCAGTGCAGGGTCACCCTCCACCAGGCCCCCACTCATGTCTCCCACCACCCCCACCCCCCAGCCACCAGGGTCACCCTCCACCAGGCCCCCACTCATGTCTCCCACCACCCCCACCCCCCAGCCACCAGGGGCACCCTCCACCAGGCCCCCACTCATGTCTCCCATCACCCCCACCCCCCAGCCACCAGGGTCACCCTCCACCAGGCCCCCACTCATGTCTACCACCACCCCCACCCCCCAGCCACCAGGGGCACCCTCCACCAGGCCCCCACTCATGTCACCCACCACCCCCACACCCCAGCAGTGCAGGGGCACCCTCCACCAGGCCCCCACTCATGTCTCCCACCGCCCCCACACCCCAGCAGTGCAGGGTCACCCTCCACCAGGCCCCCACTCATGTCTCCCACCACCCCCACACCCCAGCAGTGCAGGGTCACCCTCCACCAGGCCCCCACTCATGTCACCCACCACCCCCACACCCCAGCAGTGCAGGGGCACCCTCCACCAGGCCCCCACTCATGTCTCCCACCACCCCCACACCCCAGCCACCAGGGGCACCCTCCACCAGGCCCCCACTCATGTCTCCCACCACCCCCACCCCCCAGCCAACAGGGGCATCCTCCACCAGGCCCCCACTCATGTCTCCCACCACCCCCACCCCCCTGCCACCATGGGCAGCCCCCACCAGGCCCCCACTCATGTCCCCCTGCACCCCCAGCCCCCAGAAGTGCATGGGCACCCTCCACCAGGCCCCCACTCATGTCTCCCACCACCCCACCCCCAAGCAGTGCAGGGGCACCCTCCACCAGGCCCCCACTCATGTCTCCCACCACCCCACCCCCAAGCAGTGCAGGGGCACCCTCCACCAGGCCCCCACTCATGTCTCCCACCCCCCCCACCCCCCAGCCACCAGGGGCATCCTCCACCAGGCCCCCACTCATGTCTCCCACCACCCCCACCCCCCTGCCACCATGGGCAGCCCCCACCAGGCCCCCACTCATGTCCCCCTGCACCCCCAGCCCCCAGCAGTGCATGGGCACCCTCCACCAGGCCCCCACTCATGTCTCCCACCACCCCACCCCCAAGCAGTGCAGGGGCACCCTCCACCAGGCCCCCACTCATGTCTCCCACCACCCCACCCCCAAGCAGTGCAGGGGCACCCTCCACCAGGCCCCCACTCATGTCACCCACCACCCCCACACCCCAGCAGTGCAGGGTCACCCTCCACCAGGCCCCCACTCATGTCACCCACCACCCCCACACCCCAGCAGTGCAGGGGCACCCTCCACCAGGCCCCCACTCATGTCTCCCACCACCCCCACACCCCAGCAGTGCAGGGTCACCCTCCACCAGGCCCCCACTCATGTCTCCCACCACCCCCACACCCCAGCAGTGCAGGGTCACCCTCCACCAGGCCCCCACTCATGTCACCCACCACCCCCACACCCCAGCAGTGCAGGGGCACCCTCCACCAGGCCCCCACTCATGTCTCCCACCACCCCCACACCCCAG
Organism: Ambystoma mexicanum; assembly: GCF_040938575.1. Taxonomy (NCBI): domain Eukaryota; kingdom Metazoa; phylum Chordata; class Amphibia; order Caudata; family Ambystomatidae; genus Ambystoma; species Ambystoma mexicanum. Next base: position 226,066,061 of record NC_090923.1, on the reverse strand, counting down.
CCACCAGGGGCACCCTCCACCAGGCCCCCACTCATGTCTCCCACCACCCCCACACCCCAGCAGTGCAGGGTCACCCTCCACCAGGCCCCCACTCATGTCACCCACCACGCCCACCCCCAAGCCACCAGGGGCACCCTCCACCAGGCCCCCACTCATGTCTCCCACCACCCCCACACCCCAGCAGTGCAGGGTCACCCTCCACCAGGCCCCCACTCATGTCTCCCACCACCCCCACCCCCCCAGCACTGTGGGGCACCTGCCAGCAGGCCCCCACCCATGTCCAATCCATGCCCCCCTGCACCTGGGTCCCAACATTCCCCAATCATGTCCGTAATGCCCATCCTCCCCTGCCAACAGGCCCAACCAACTATCACACCCACCCACATATCAAAGGCAATTACATGTTACAACCCCAATTTAAATAATGCAATTGAACACATGTCTGTCACACACAATGGCTGCAAGTGAATGACAAAACACCCAACATGACATGCCTGAAAGCAATGAGATGATAAGACACATTGAAGATTAAAAAAATAATATGTATTGAACAGCAAGTAGAATGGAAATGAAATAAGAAAAAACACAAAGCAAATCAAACAAAACAAGATGAATGTCCAAGAAAATAATCTGAAAAATTAAAATAAGCCAATGAAGAACCATGAAGAAGATCATCCTGGGTCCATGAGCCCAACCAAATTAAACCTAACTATAACTACTAACTAAAAACTGAACTATATACAAAAAAGTGGTGCATTGTCCAATCGCAACCAAAAGAAAAATCAAAAAAACAAAGGAAACCTAACCCTAACTATACAACTATATACAAAGGCAGCGGGCTATTCGGACGGCTCACTGGTTGTTGTCATGGGCCAGGGCATCATCGAACTCCTGGTCAATGGCTTGGAGGCGGGCATGTTCCCTGGCCCCGAGGTCCCGCAGGGATAACGCAGTGTCAAGCTCAAACTCCCTGCGAAGACCCTCGAGGCACTCAGCCCGCCTCAGCGCCCTCCGCATGGAGTCCTCCGCCCTGACCATCGTGAGCCGTTCCTCCTCTGCCCGCTGCCGCTCCGCACCTATCCGCTGGCACAACCGCTCCCACACGGAAGCCACTCCCATTCCAGGGTTCTCCTGCCCTCCGGCCGATGCCTGCACCCCTGATGTTGATGGCCCCGAGCCATGATGCCGCCCACGTTGAGCCTGCTGCTGCCTCCGACGCAACTGCCTGTGCCAGCACGACGGCATCCAGGCTGATGGAAACCACCGACGCCGTCGTGCACGTGCCCTGCCCGATGATGGCGTCACATCCTCCATCTGCTGGGGTCCAGTTGCTCTGGTGTCCACCCCTGCTGGATCTCTGACTCCCGACTGTGGCAGGGATGGGATCCCCACCGAGCTGGCTGCATTGGTCGGGGCAGGTCCACAGGGGACCCTGGTGGCATCTGGGCTGGAAGACGGCAAAGAGAACGACTGGTGGATAGCCTGCACAGAGGAGGAGAGGGCCGCCACATTGGCCAACACATGCAGGAAACCCCCGAACATGGCCGATCCCAATTGGGCCACGTCGGCACGGTGCACTTCGTGATGACGTGCGTGCTCCTCCCGGGAAGCACGCACGGCATCACGAATCACAGCCGTGTGCATCGCAACCCCAATCAGGACCTTCTCCGCACGGCCAGGGGTTCCCACGTCCACAGGTGGAGGGGAGTCAGGTGACATGGACATCCCCTCTACCTGCGGACAGGCCTGGGACGGGGCATCCCTGCTGGTGCATGGTGGTGCACTCACAGGGTCAGGGACAGCGACATGCACAGGCCCCTCCACGGTGACCTGTGCTGCCTCCTGCCCCTGGCCCTGGACTGCACCACTTGCACCAGCAGGGATGCCCCCACCAGGCCCCATGTGTGCCCCAGTGGCGGCCTCCTCCTCCTCTGTGCAAACCACCAACCTGGATGGCTCCTCACCGTCTCCCACTGTAGCAGGCCCCTGTGGGGGCTCACCCACCCCTTCCGCTGCAGCCGTGGGGGCATCCCCGCCGCCTTGCTCCACAGCGCCGTCTCCGCCCTCTTCTTCACTAGCCACTGCGTAGAGGGAGACAAAGAACACAAGCATCAGGGCACTGTACAATGGTCCCCTAGACAGGAAGCAATAGCAGATGAGCACCACTGTCAAAGTACACTTCCATCATGTCCCTCCACAACACATGGGTCAGTCCAGGCAAAACACACACAGTAACAGGCATGGTGCATGCCATGGACATTTCCATGCATGTCCAATGGACTCTTGAAACATTCAATGATATGTAACTCACATGCATCATGGCTCATGCCCATCACATGCACACACTTCACCTCAGTCACATCCATCTGGCCCCAAACACACCAAACACAGCGGATACAAGGGTAATTTGGCTGCTTTACTGAATCTGTGCATTGTCACACACATGTGTCATGCATCCATGGCATGCACAAGTCACAGACACGCAGGTCAGGCACACAGACATGGCTACCATATATGTACCTGGCATCAGCACCCATCCCTCACCCCCACCCATGTCCAGGTACAGAGACTGGCATGCTCTCATGTTCAAAATCTGCATAGGGCTCCCCATGCGGCATTTCAACACATGCAACAACCATGTGCATCACACATCACTGGTCGCACATGCATTACCATGATGTCCCTGCACACATATATGCATACATGGCCTATGGCACACATACAGGCAAGTATCATAGAACCAGCACACCGCAACATGCCCTGTCTCACACAGTAATGCATGGACACTTACCGCTCAACTCCAGACGGGCCTCCCTCTCAAGGATCTGGGCGTGGAGCGCTGGGCGTACGCGTTCCAGGACCCTCATCTGGATGGAACTCATGCGGCCCCGGCCCCCCTCCACGAGGCGCCGGGCCTTCACAAGGGTCCTGGACCTCAAGTCCTCCCAGCGCTTCTTGATCTTCAGGACGTCGCGGGTTGCCACCCCCTCCGCGTTGATGGCAACCACACAGTCGGCCCAGATCCTCTGCCGTCCTTCCTTGCTGGCGCGGGACGATCCAAAGAGGGCATCATACTGCCCCAGGACATGCTCCACCAGGACACCAACTTCGGTGACAGTGAAGCTGGTGCCCCTCTGCCCCTCTGGCCTGGGGTTGCCACTGGTGCCAGATGTGGAAGTGCCCGACATGGCAACCCCAGAGGCAGGTGTGGGTGGGCAACTGGGTCCTGGGGCTGGGCTGTGGAGCGATGTAATCCCAGTCGGGAGTCTTCAGTTCCAGCAGGGGTGGACACAGCAACTGGACCCCTGCAGATGGCTGATGTGCAGGCACCAAATGGCAGGGCACGGTGGCAGCAGGCAGGCAGGCAGGCAGGCAGGCAGGCAGGCAGCAGCAGATGGCACGTGGGAGGCTGCTCGGGGCACTGGGGGGCAGTAACTCGGCCTTCTGGGCAGGAGCGTGGGCTTCCGTGTGTTTTCGCGTGGCCAGCTTGATACGGAGTGATTTGGCACGTGAAAATCCTGCACGTCAGCGTGAAATCCGAGGAAAGGCCCTTAGCGCGTAAGCACGCATACGCGATTCTATTGGACCAGAGTCCCTCAGCGCGTAAGCGCGTCTGTGACGTGACCCGCACGGGTGTTCCCCACTCAGCACGTGATGACGGGGCACACGTGGAGATACTGCACGTCAGAGTGTCATCGCGTGTAATTGGACAAAAGTGTGCGTACACGCGATTGGCCTATGTACGTGTATTTAATGGGTGCGCGGGCACTTACACACGCAAGTACGTCAGCGAACCTGTATCCCGTGGTGCGTGTGAATTTCCACACGCTATTGGACTGGGAACTGGATTCCAGGGGTGCGCGGGTCACACGCTGTATCCCGTGGTGCGTGTGAATTTCCACACGCTATTGGACTGGGAACTGGATTCCAGGGGTGCGCGGGTCACACGCTCGCCTAGAACACGCGCAAAGCATAAATTTGCGGACTTTAACAATAACAAGCTCAGACGGCAGGATGAACATACCGTTCCTAGCAGCAGTGGCAGTGGGCTACCAAAGGAGGAGGAGGAGGATAGTCAGGGCCAGAATATTCACACCCAGAACCAGCCTTTTCGGGATGCCTGATGACCAGGTGTATGGGAGGTACAGGTTTCCACCACACATCATACTGGACCTGGTGAGTGAGTGGGAGGATGACCTCACATCACCCACCCTGTGCTCCCAAGCACTCAGCCCCCTGGAGAAGGTCCTCAATGTACTGCACTACTTAGCCACTGGATCATTTCAGCGGACAAGTGCCATAGTGGGTGGGGTGTCACAGGCCACCCAGTCACGCTGCCTACACCAGGTCTTGAACATCATCACTGCACGCCCATCAGTCCGCAGGCACATATACCTGCCCAGAACACCTGCAGAAAGGCATGCTGCCACCCTGGATTTTTACGCTGTGGCACGATTCCCCAAAGTGCTAGGTGCCATCGACTGCACCCATGTGGCTCTACGTCCCCCCAGGGCATCTGAGCACATCTATAGGAACCGCAAGAACTGGCATTCCATCAACGTGCAGGTAGCATGTAATGCCAAGGGAATCATCACCTCAGTATATGCCAACTATCCCGGCTCCACCCACGACAGCTTCATTTACCGAATGTCCACCCTAAGCCGGGACCTAGAAGCTGGGCGGCATGGCGATACATGGCTGCTTGGTGAGTATGTATGCCACTGCACATGCATGCATGTTGGATACTGAGCAAGGTCACAACCCCACCAATGATACCAATCACCACCTCCACAGGGGACAGTGCCTACCCTCTCAGCCCCCACATGATGACGCCAATTCGGAACCCCACCACGCCACCCCAGGTAAGATATAACACAGCCCACATTACAACCAGGGGCATAGTGGAGCGCACATTCGGAGTGCTAAAGTCACGCTTTCGCTCCCTTGACCGTTCTGGCGGGCAGCTGTTATACGCTCCCCCAGTAGTGTGCAGGATCATAGTGGCAGCATGTGTCCTGCACAACGTTGCAACACGCCGGGGCCTGGCCGTGGACATGGTGGTGGCCCCACATCCCCAACCACATGCACAGCCGCTGCGCATGGGAGGGGAAAGGGCACGGGGGGAGGCAGCCCGTACACAGCTAGTGGCTAATTACTTCACATAGAAATCACACCCCTGTGGAGTGCACACTGCCCTGGCACATTCCATCTGACAATCAATGATGACTCAACCTGACACTGATCCTGAATGTCTGGAGAATGAACCGGGAATTCCATGTCAGCCTGAGAATGTTCACCTGGAAGTGTCACAATGTGTGCATCCCTACCCACACAGACACCACCAATGCAGTTTTGTGAAGTTACACATTGAAGCAGCTAAAATGAATACCCACTTGCAAAATGCAACAAGAGGACAGTGCCATGTCAGCCAACCCAACCCCAGCACCGCCACACGACACACCGTGCCATGTCATGCTAATTGCAGGTAAACAAAGTAATCCCCACAACATGACATCAGTCTCACTATGTACAGTGGCACTATTAGAAACCTGCAACACCTGAAATGCTCACAGCAATGCCGGACCAACAACATACTTGAGCACGTAGTACCATTAACATGACATCACAAATGTTACATATTAGTAGTCTCACCACCTGGAAATGCCTGCACTCCCACCACTACCAACTGTGCAGTGTTGTCGCCATGTAGAGTTGTAGGTGCACTGCTGCCAACATGGTCCCCATCTCCAGACTAGAGGTCCTTGTGTGGACATGAGGAAGGGACCTGCAAATTGGGAGGTAGACACAGAAGAAGAGTTACACATCAATGCAACATGCAGTGTACAACACAACAGCAATATGCACTATGAATGTATACACAGTATTGACTACAGACTGGCCACACAGCTCATGGGAGTCCAACGTCACTGTGTAATTCACTGTCACTTGGGCACACCCTTTGCAAGCCCATGGAAACGGGAAGCAGGAGGGGTGTGTGTGACTCAAACCCAAGCATCTGAACCAAATACATTACAAGCCTGCATGTGCCCAGCCACAATGCAGCGTATGCCCACAGGAACCATGGAAGCCAACAGATCGTCCCAAAAAAATTGGGAATAAAAGAAATCAAAATAAAAATAAAAATAAGAAACAATCAAAAATGGCCATTGATGGGCCCGGGGGGGTTGGGGAGGCCACCCAGGAGGTCCGAGGACAGGATGCACACCAGAACCCACCTGCGTGGATCCTGGGAAGATAAAACACCTCCATGGGCTCATGGCCCACACGGCTACCCTATTGTGGGAGTATCACTGCTGTCGCTATTATCACCCTGTGCAGCTGCATCGGAGGTGGTTGCACTATGGGAGGCAGCCCACGCAAGGCCCTAGTCTGCTCCTCCATGGCTGCAAGCATGCGGGTGTGGTAGGTCTGGTTCTGGAGGATGAGTGTGCGGAGGTCCCCATGCAACAACTCACGGGATGCCCGGACCTCCGCCCTCGTTGCCTGCATCTCAGCTGAGAGCAGACGGGTGAGACGCTCCAGCTGCTGTTCTGTCCTTTGGTGTGTTGAAGCCTCAAGCTCAACAAGAGTCGTCCTGAGGTGAAGGAGCTCCTGCCTCAGGGCTTCCCTGTGGCCCTGGGACTCAATGGAGATGGCCTCCTGCAGAGTCGCCAGTGCCGCCCGCCTGTCCCTGTTGGACCCCAACATGTCCTCCCTGTGTGACTGGCAGATGGAGTCGGTTGCCTGCTCTAGTCGCTCCATCAGCCTTTCTGGGGGGACAATGGAAGTGGCCACCCTATCCATGGCCTGAGCCATCATCTCGGATGATGCAGCCTGTTGGGTTGCCATACCGTAAATGGATTGCTCCCATGCGGTATTGCCGGGTGGCGTACGGCCACCACGTCGGCGGGCACCACACCTGTCTGGGGCAAGGCGAACTGCGCCTTGCCCCCTCTGATCTGCTGGCCCAGGAACAGGATCAGATGTCGCGGAGTGTGACCCTGCATCCGTAACCACCAAAGGCGTAGCTGCCAACACTGACATCCCCATGGAGGGTCCTGACCCTGGTGCAGGTGGGTGAGACAGAACAGAATCCCTCCCTGGAACACTCACCTGCGACGGCACGTAGGTCTCATCCGAATCAACACCTGAGTACAGCTCGGGGGAGGTGCAGCCAGAGACACCCCTTGAGAGCACGACCTGCAGCACTTGTGGGTTCTCCCCCACCACCACACCACGTCCCTCACTGGTGGTTGGTCGGCCCTCGGACCCCTCCTGGGTCTGCACCATCTCCACAACCCCAGCAGTATCAGGTGCGTCTTCCCCTGCAAAGACATGAAAACAAAGAAATGGAAACAGGCATTAGCACCATGGCACACAATGAGGGCTGAGAAGCAAGAGAACCAGTACTTGATTGACACATGTCCCACATGACTAAAACCCTCCCATGCATGCACCCTCACTGCGTATGAAGTGCAGGCAAATGGCACACACTGATGACACCAAGATGGAAGATGAACACATTTTCTGCATGCTGCCTGGCAGTGGCATCACACATTGGCCTGTGATTGCCAGGTGAAACACACATGCCATCACACAGATGGCATGTACCATTGCTATTGAGTGAAGATGGAGAGGAGGGCAGCACCTATTCATTCAGTCCAGTTCCCGCATGTAATTGCTTTTCTAATTCTAACAGGTCAGATTTTTCACCTGGAGCTGCCAGTCTGAAATGGTCCAATTGCACAGGGACATGTGTGTACAAATGATATCCAGGTAACAAAGTCACTCCACTTTACCATACCCATGTCAGACATGTGACTAGTGGACAGCGACATGCCTAGTGAAAGTGGTGGAATGCAAACAAACTGACTGAATGAACAGTGAAAAATAAGCAAATATGTTGTGGCAAGGTGACACTTCAAGGGCAACTGGCGTGCAGTTGGGCTAGATGTCTACTGTTGGCAGAAGGGATACTGCTATGGCCAAATGCAGCTGCGCAGGAAGGATTGCATGAAGCACATGGCTGACCCATACGACTCAGGCGCACACACTCTCACCTGGCACACAAACAGAAGCCCTCACACACACACCATGCACATGGATGACACACACATGCATGTGCACTCACCGGACAATGCCTCGTAATCAGCCAGATCTCCCACGCCTTGGATCTGTTCCTCCGTGACGTAGGTCCCAGCGACTGACTCATGTGGAGTGAGTTCCATGTCTACTACTGGAGACCCACCTCCAGTCACTAGAGTTGCGGCATGACTTGAGGCCAGCTTACTCTTTGCCCTGCGCTTTAGGTCATTCCAGCGCTTATAGCAATCATTGGCTGTGCGCCTCACAATTCCAAGGGCACTTACGATGTCCGCAACGGTCTGCCAGTGTGCCTGGCGTTGTGCAGGTGTGGTCTTGGATCCTGCAACAATGACCATCTCGTTGTCATGTCCGGACACATACTCGACAAGTGCATTCAGTTCGTCATCCGTGAAGCTGGGCTTCCTGGACGGGCCGGACTGTGTAGCCGTGTCTGGGGCATCAGCCTGTGCCGGACGAGCACTCTTCCTCTTCCGCTTGGAAGGTGGTCGTGATCCTGAGTGTCCTGCGCCGCTCTGGACACTAGGGGCAGGAGCCCTGGTGGACTCTGTATCAGGAGTGTGGGATTGCACACTCAGCATGGGAGTTGGTGCAGGCATTGGCTCTAGTGTGATGGTGTCAGGGGGAATGTCAGCAGCATGGACTAGGACCGACACTGTCCTGGCTGGGTGTGTGAGGGCTGGGGTGGATGGAGCCGCAGCTGCCCCTGCAGCCTCTCCGCCCTGCCTCCTTGGTGCAGCAGATGACCTTGCTGCCCCAGATCCACGTGGCATGATGGCATCAACGTGCACCAGCGCACGTGTCGTAGCCCTGCTGACCTGGAAGTCAGCCATGGAGTCAGCCAGGTCTGGTGCCACAATGGGCTGGTCCAACAAGGGCTGAGCATGGATGGTGTCAGCCACATCAGCCTCAATGGGAGGGGGGGAGGGGGAGGGGATTATGGGTGCCCGTGACTGGTCCTCCACACATGGGGGGACAGGCTCACCCTGCAAGTTACGACCACGTCCCCTACCGGATCCACCACGGCCACCACTTGTGGCTCTTCCACCTTTGCCACCCTTACGGAATCCTCGCCTCCCAGCCATGGCACTGATGTTAATGTGCGTATGGGAGTGGATGTAGACTATTGTCCTGGGCAATTGGGGGTCAAAGGGGTTGGGTACCAGATGGTAATTGTACCCTAGTGCTCTAGCAAGGCTGAATGTAACCCCTGGGGAAAGATGACGGGTCACGCAACGCACAGGAGGCCCAAAAAAGGGAGATGACGTGCAGGCAACCCCTCCTAGACCACGTGTGCAGAAAGAAAAACCTGCACTACGCTGTGGCACCCAGAAACACAAGAATGAACGTATGCGTGTCACACGCAGCCTAGAATGACCTCTGAAGGGGTAGGCTACACACGGGGCAAGCACAGATGTTAGATACGTGCGTGACTCACCGTCTGCCTGGTAAACGAGCGTGTAAAAGGAGCACGTTTGGTTGGCAACACCCCCGCCAAAAGAAGATTTGTACGCTGTCTGAGGAGACAGGACAACAGTAGAAGGGAACACTGTTTGAGGGAACAGGCCCAGGTAAACCAGTAAAAGCGAAAGAAGAGAAAAAGCTGTCAGAGGTAACAGGGAATACGAACTTGAAACGCCGTGAAGTAAATCGCGTGTGAAACGACAAGAAGTACAGAATTCACCCACTCGCTCTCCACGAAAAGCACGTACAAGGAAGTGGTGTTCTACGCGTACCTTTTATACAGGCCCACACGTCCAGCGTCACTTACGCAGCATGTACGCGCTAGGGCCATTTCCACCAATTACACGCTTTGTCACTTCTGCGTGTAGGGACATTTCCTCCAATTGCACGCTTTGTCACTTCTGCGTGTAGGGACATTTCCTCCAATTACACGCTTTTTCACTTCTGCGTGTAGGGACATTTCCTCCAATTACACGCTTTGTCACTTCTGCGTGTAGGGCCATTTCCACCAATCACACGCGATGAGACTCTGACGTGCAGTCTTTCCACGTGTGCTCTGTCATCACGTGCTGTGTGGGAAACACCCGTGCGGGTCACGTCACAGACGCGCTTACGCGCTGAGGGCCTTTGGTCCAATAGAATCGCGTATGCGTGCTGACGCGCTTACGCGCTAAGGGCCTTTCCTCGATTTTCACGCTGACGTGCAGGATTTTCACGTGCCAAATCACTCCGTACCAAGCTGGCCACGCGTAAGCACACGGAAGACCACGCTCCTGCCCAGAAGGCCGAACTACTGCCCCCCAGAGCCCCGAGCACGCTCCCACCTACCATCTGCTGCTGCCTGACTGCGTGCTGCCCACGTGCACTGCCATTTGCTGCCTGCACATCAGCCAGGGGTGCTGTTGCTGTGACCACTCCTGCTGGTACCGAAGACTCCCGACTGGAATTCCATCGCTCCACAGCCCAGCCCCAGGACCCAGTTGCCCACCCACTCCTGCCTCTGGGGTTGTCATGTCGGGGCAAACACCATCTGTGACCACTGACAACCCCCGGCCAGAGAGGCAGAGGGGCACCAGCTTCAGTGCCACCGAAGTTGGTGTCCTGGTGGAGCAAGTCCTGGGGCAGTATGATGCCCTCTTCGGAAGTTCCCGCGCCGACAAGGAAGGACGGACTCGGATCTGGACTGACATCGTGACTGCCATCAACGCGGAGGGGGTGGCAGTCCGGGACTTACAACATGTCAGGAAGCGCTGGGAGGACTTCAGGTCCAGGACCCTGAACAAGGCCCGGCGCCTCTTGAAGGCAGCGGATGCCAAGAGGCGCCGGGGCTACTTGTCGGAAGAACAGATGGGGGTCCTGGAACGCATATCCCCAGCGCTCCACGTCCAGGTCCTGGAGAAGCAGACCCGTCTGGAGTCGAGCGGTGAGTGTACATGCATCCTGATTGTGAGCAGTGCGTGTGGTGATTATTCGGTATTGTGCAGGTTGCACATCTGTTTGTATGGGGTCGAGTATGGGTGGGGGTGTACATGGCCGTGGGGCTGACACATGCGAGGGCTGTAATGTGTGAGACATGGATGGTGCTTGTGTGTGTAGGCTTGCATGGCAAATGCAGTTGTGCGTGCACACATGTTTGTATGTATGTGTATGTAAGTAGACATGTCCGTGATGTCACGCATGTATGTTGTATTGGGCTGCATGTATGAGCACTGTGTACATGTGCATGTGTGTGTATTTGACAAGGGTGCAACAGTGATGCAACATGGATGCATGTGACTGCGGTATGTGTAAGCCTGATTGGCAGATGTGACATGGATGCCCGTCTGAACAGTGCGACACTTGGCCGAGGTGTACACATGCATGCAAGTGTGGTTGTGTGTGTACATGTGTGGTGCACTTCCTGTGTTGCATGTGATGTCTGGGTCACCTTTGGCTGCTCATGCTGTTGTATGTGTATGGATGGTGGTGGCAGTTGTGATATGGCTGTGGTATGGCTCATGTGTGCGAGTTGCAATGACATGTGTGTTGGGGATTGTGATGACATGTCTGAGGTTTGCCAATGCCACTCATGTGCAACTGTCATGTGTGTATGTGTCCATTGTACAGTGCCCTGATGCCTGTGTTTTGTTTCTCCCTGTGTGCAGCGTCAACTGATGAAGAGGGCGGAGAAGGTGCTGTGGAGCACAGCGGCGGGGATCCGACCGCCAGCCGGAGACGCAAGGCCCGGCTCCCCTCCCGTGTTGTCATCTCGTCGGGGAGTGAGGAGTCCGGTGCCGCGTCCCAGGCTGCAGCTGCCGGGGGGAGGTCCAAGAGGCGGAGGTTGGAGTTGGACTCCTCGGCAGCAGAAGGGGCAGCTGGGACCCCACAGGGCCCAACAGGGGAAGATGGCACGGAGTCATCCAGGTTGGTGGGGGGTCTGGTGGAGGAGGAGGCCGTGCAAGCACCAGAGACGGGGTCTGGAGGTGGGGATCCCACTGGTGCTAGTGGTGCAGTCCAGGACCAGGGACAGGAGGCAGCACAGGCCGCCGCGGAGGTGCCTGTGTGCAATCCTGTCCCCGATCCTGTCCCTGCATCATCTTGCACCAGCAGGGATGCCTACGTCCAGACCCGTTTCCAGGCAGGGGATGAGCTGACGTCAACTGGCCTTCCTCTGCCTGCGGACGTGGCTATCCAGGTCCGGGTTGAGCCTGACCTGGCTGGTGTGGCGTTGCGTCAACGGGCCATGCGAGGTGACCTGCAGTCTTTTCATGGAGAGACTGCACGTCATCTCGAATGGCTCGTTGACCACGTCAGCCTGCTGGGACAGGTCACCCAGGCCGGATTCCTCCGTCTGATGGGGCTTGCTCCGACCCCCTCCTCAACTGGACCCCCTACGCGCCAGTCGTCCTCTGTGCCATCTTCCCACCCATCAGTCACCTGGGTGCCCTGTGGAGCTGCCTCTGACGGTGCGGCCAGGCTGGTGGAGGAGGCATCCCTGCCACAGTCGGGAGTCGGTGGTCCAGCAGTGGTGGCCACATCAACAAGTGCACCCCAGCCGGCGGAGGATGTGCAGGCAGCAGGAGGCAGTGCACGGGCAGAGGCAGAGCAGCAGCAGCAGCAACATGGTGGGAGCCATGAAGGCTCGGGGCTTTCGACATCGGAGGGGCAGGCATCGGCCGGAGGGCAGGGGGACCCAGGACAGAGAGTGTCTTCCGTGTGGCAGCGGTTGGGCCACGCCATAGGTGCGGAGCGGCGGCGGGCAGAAGAGGCGCGGCTCACAATGGTCAGGGCGGAGAACTCCATGCGGAGGGCCCTGAGGCGGGCCGAGTGCCTCGAGGCCATCCGCAGGGGGTTGGAGGAGGACACAGCGTCGTCCCTGCGGACCCTCGGGGCCATGGAACTGGACCGCCTCCGGGACATCGAACAGGAGTTCGATGATGCCCTGGCCCGGGACACCACAGAGTGAGCCGCTGGACTTGCCCGCCGCCTTTGTATATAGTTCTTTAGTTTTAGGTTTCCTTTCTTTCGTATTATGATTTGGAGTCGACGGACACTGCTCCACTTTTTGTATATAGTTGATTTTTAGGTAGATTTTTTAGTAGGTTTCCTTTGTTCAGTTGGGCTCATGGACCCTTGTTATTTTTGTACATAGTTCTTTATTGCATGGAGATTTTTTTACATTTGACTTTGGACAAAAATTTTTTCTATTTGGATTTCAAGTTTCATTTTTTCATACGGACATGCAGCTTACTTTTTTCTCATTCACATTGTAGTTAGTTTTCTTTCTTTAGCATTCTTATTTTTTTTCAATACAATTTTCTTTGCATACTTCACTGTGTGGTATCATCTCATTGGTTTCATGCATGTCATGTTGTGTGTTTTCCCATTCAATTGCAACCATTGTGTGTGACGGACATGGCTTCATTAGCTTCATGAACATTGGGGGTGTAACATGTGATTTCCATTTCCATGTGGGTGAATGGGTTACTTGGTAGGGCTTTTTGGCTGTGGAGGCTGACCATTACGCACATGATTGGGGATTGTGAGGACCTGGTGGGGGCTGCCCATGGTGGCTGGGGGGTGGGGGTGGTGGGAGACATGAGTGGGGGCCTGGTGGAGGGTGCCCCTGCACTGCTGGGGGGTGGGGGTGCAGGGGGACATGAGTGGGGGCCTGGTGGAGGGTGACCCTGGATGCTGGGGGGTGGGGGTGGTGGGAGACATGATTGGGGGCCTGGTGGAGGATGCCCCTGGTGGCTGGGGGGTGGGGGTGGTGGGAGACATGAGTGGGGGCCTGGTGGAGGGTGCCCCTGGTGGCTGGGGGGTGGGGGTGGTGGGAGACATGAGTGGGGGCCTGGTGGAGGGTGCCCATGCACTGCTGGGGGGTGGGGGTGCAGGGGGACATGGGTGGGGGCCTGGTGGAGGCTGCCCCTGGTGGCTGGGGGGTGGGGGTGGTGGGAGACATGAGTGGGGGCCTGGTGGAGGGTGCCCCTGCACTGCTGGGGGGTGGGGGTGCAGGGGACATGAGTGGGGGCCTGGTGGGGGCTGCCCATGGTGGCTGGGGGGTGGGGGTGGTGGTCGACATGAGTGGGGGCCTGGTGGAGGATGCCCCTGGTGGCTGGGGGGTGGGGGTGGTGGGAGACATGAGTGGGGGCCTGGTGGAGGGTGCCCCTGCACTGCTGGGGGGTGGGGGTGCAGGGGACATGAGTGGGGGCCTGGTGGGGGCTGCCCATGGTGGCTGGGGGGTGGGGGTGGTGGTCGACATGAGTGGGGGCCTGGTGGAGGATGCCCCTGGTGGCTGGGGGGTGGGGGTGGTGGGAAACATGAGTGGGGGCCTGGTGGAGGGTGCCCCTGGTGGCTGGGGGGTGGGGGTGGTGGGAGACATGAGTGGGGGCCTGGTGGAGGGTGCCCATGCACTGCTGGGGGGTGGGGGAGCAGGGGGACATGGGTGGGGGCCTGGTGGAGGCTCCCCCTGGTGGCTGGGGGTGGGGGTGGTGGGAGACATGAGTGGGGGCCTGGTGGAGGGTGCCCCTGCACTGCTGGGGGGTGGGGGTGCAGGGGACATGAGTGGGGGCCTGGTGGGGGCTGCCCATGGTGGCTGGGGGGTGGGGGTGGTGGTCGACATGAGTGGGGGCCTGGTGGAGGCTGCCCCTGGTGGCTGGGGGGTGGGGGTGGTGGGAGACATGAGTGGGGGCCTGGTGGAGGGTGCCCCTGCACTGCTGGGGGGTGGGGGTGCAGGGGACATGAGTGGGGGCCTGGTGGGGGCTGCCCATGGTGGCTGGGGGGTGGGGGTGGTGGTCGACATGAGTGGGGGCCTGGTGGAGGATGCCCCTGGTGGCTGGGGGGTGGGGGTGGTGGGAGACATGAGTGGGGGCCTGGTGGAGGGTGCCCCTGGTGGCTGGGAGGTGGGGGTGGTGGGAGACATGAGTGGGGGCCTGGTGGAGGGTGCCCATGCACTGCTGGGGGGTGGGGGTGCAGGGGGACATGGGTCGGGGCCTGGTGGAGGCTGCCCCTGGTGGCTGGGGGGTGGGGGTGGTGGGAGACATGAGTGGGGGCCTGGTGGAGGGTGCCCCTGCACTGCTGGGGGGTGGGGGTGCAGGGGACATGAGTGGGGGCCTGGTGGGGGCTGCCCATGGTGGCTGGGGGGTGGGGGTGGTGGTCGACATGAGTGGGGGCCTGGTGGAGGATGCCCCTGGTGGCTGGGGGGTGGGGGTGGTGGGAGACATGAGTGGGGGCCTGGTGGAGGGTGCCCCTGCACTGCTTGGGGGTGGGGTGGTGGGAGACATGTGTGGGGGCCTGGTGGAGGGTGCCCCTGCACTGCTTGGGGGTGGGGTGGTGGGAGACATGAATGGGGGCCTGGTGGAGGGTGCCCCTGCACTGCTGGGGGGTGGGGGTGCAGGGGGACATGAGTGGGGGCCTGGTGGGGGCTGCCCATGGTGGCTGGGGGGTGGGGGTTGTGGGAGACATTAGTGGGGGCCTGGTGGAGGATGCCCCTGGTGGCTGGGGGGTGGGGGTGGTGGGAGACATGAGTGGGGGCCTGGTGGAGGGTGCCCCTGGTGGCTGAGGGGTGGGGGTGGTGGGAGACATGAGTGGGGGCCTGGTGGAGGGTGCCCCTGCACTGCTGGGGGGTGGGGGTGCAGGGGGACATGAGTGGGGGCCTGGTGGAGGCTGCCCCTGGTGGCTGGGGGGTGGGGGTGGTGGGAGACATGATTGGGGGCCTGGTGGAGGATGCCCCTGGTGGCTGGGGGGTGGGGGTGGTGGGAGACATGAGTGGGGGCCTGGTGGAGGGTGCCCCTGGTGGCTGGGGGGTGGGGGTGGTGGGAGACATGAGTGGGGGCCTGGTGGAGGGTGCCCATGCACTGCTGGGGGGTGGGGGTGCAGGGGGACATGAGTGGGGGCCTGGTGGAGGGTGACCCTGGATGCTGGGGGGTGGGGGTGGTGGGAGACATGATTGGGGGCCTGGTGGAGGATGCCCCTGGTGGCTGGGGGGTGGGGGTGGTGGGAGACATGAGTGGGGGCCTGGTGGAGGGTGCCCCTGGTGGCTGGGGGGTGGGGGTGGTGGGAGACATGAGTGGGGGCCTGGTGGAGGGTGCCCATGCACTGCTGGGGGGTGGGGGTGCAGGGGGACATGGGTGGGGGCCTGGTGGAGGCTGCCCCTGGTGGCTGGGGGGTGGGGGTGGTGGGAGACATGAGTGGGGGCCTGGTGGAGGGTGCCCCTGCACTGCTGGGGGGTGGGGGTGCAGGGGACATGAGTGGGGGCCTGGTGGGGGCTGCCCATGGTGGCTGGGGGGTGGGGGTGGTGGTCGACATGAGTGGGGGCCTGGTGGAGGATGCCCCTGGTGGCTGGGGGGTGGGGGTGGTGGGAGACATGAGTGGGGGCCATGGTGGAGGGTGCCCTGCACTGCTTGGGGGTGGGGTGGTGGGAGACATGAGTGGGGGCCTGGTGGAGGGTGCCCCTGCACTGCTTGGGGGTGGGGTGGTGGGAGACATGTGTGGGGGCCTGGTGGAGGGTGCCCCTGCACTGCTTGGGGGTGGGGTGGTGGGAGACATGAGTGGGGGCCTGGTGGAGGGTGCCCCTGCACTGCTGGGGGGTGGGGGTGCAGGGGGACATGAGTGGGGGCCTGGTAGGGGCTGCCCATGGTGGCTGGGGGGTGGGGGTGGTGGGAGACATTAGTGGGGGCCTGGTGGAGGATGCCCCTGGTGGCTGGGGGGTGGGGGTGGTGGGAGACATGAGTGGGGGCCTGGTGGAGGGTGCCCCTGGTGGCTGGGGGGTGGGGGTGGTGGGAGACATGAGTGGGGGCCTGGTGGAGGGTGCCCATGCACTGCTGGGGGGTGGGGGTGCAGGGGGACATGGGTGGGGGCCTGGTGGAGGCTGCCCCTGGTGGCTGGGGGGTGGGGGTGGTGGGAGACATGAGTGGGGGCCTGGTGGAGGGTGCCCCTGCACTGCTGGGGGGTGGGGGTGCAGGGGGACATGAGTGGGGGCCTGGTGGGGGCTGCCCATGGTGGCTGGGGGGTGGGGGTGGTGGTCGACATGAGTGGGGGCCTGGTGGAGGATGCCCCTGGTGGCTGGGGGGTGGGGGTGGTGGGAGACATGAGTGGGGGCCTGGTGGAGGGTGCCCCTGCACTGCTTGGGGGTGGGGTGGTGGGAGACATGAGTGGGGGCCTGGTGGAGGGTGCCCCTGCACTGCTTGGGGGTGGGGTGGTGGGAGACATGTGTGGGGGCCTGGTGGAGGTTGCCCCTGCACTGCTTGGGGGTGGGGTGGTGGGAGACATGAGTGGGGGCCTGGTGGAGGGTGCCCCTGCACTGCTGGGGGGTGGGGGTGCAGGGGGACATGAGTGGGGGCCTGGTGGGGGCTGCCCATGGTGGCTGGGGGGTGGGGGTGGTGGGAGACATTAGTGGGGGCCTGGTGGAGGGTGCCCCTGGTGGCTGGGTGGTGGGGGTGGTGGGAGACATGAGTGGGGGTCTGGTGGAGGGTGCCCCTGGTGGCTGGGGGGTGGGGGTGGTGGGAGACATGAGTGGGGGCCTGGTGGAGGGTGCCCCTGGTGGCTGGGGGGTGGGGGTGGTGGGAGACATGAGTGGGGGCCTGGTGGAGGGTGCCCCTGGTGGCTGGGGGGTGGGGGTGGTGGGAGACATGCATTGTTGATCAGTAGTGCAAGGTGACATGTGGGTTGGCTGGGGGGCATGCCCATGGTGGATGGGCTGCCTGCGGGACATGAGCAGGGGTGCAGGGTAGTCCCCCGTGGTGTGGGCTGCCTGCAGGGGCCGTGGAGGTTGTGGAGCATACACCTGGGAGGACCCACACGGCCAATTCACGTGTAGTACTCCCCAGAACCCCTGAAATACACATACCCTGCAGAAATTGCGTGTGGAACTTCCCGCGCACCCCTGGAATACACATACCCTGCTGAAATCGCGTGTGGAACTTCCCGCGCACCCCTGGAATACACGTACCCTGCTTGCACGGGGCCAATCGCGTGTGGAACTTCCCGCGCACCCCTGGAATACACGTACCCTGCTTGCACGGGGCCAATCACGTGAGAGACTTCACGCGAACCCCTGAAATACACGTAGCTCGCTCCCCCGGCCCGATCGCGTGAGAAAGTTCACGCGAACCCCTGTAATACACGTAGCCCGCTCCCCCAGGCCCGATCGCGTGAGAAACTTCACGCGAACCCCTGAAATACACGTAGCCCGCTCCCCCAGGCCCGATCGCGTGAGAAACTTCACGCGAACCCCTGAAATACACGTAGCCCGCTCCCCCAGGCCCGATCGCGTGAGAAAGTTCACGCGAACCCCTGTAATACACGTAGCCCGCTCCCCCAGGCCCGATCGCGTGTGGAACTTCCCGCGCACCCCTGAAATACACATACCTTGCTCGCACTGGGCCAATCGCGTGTGGAACTTCCCGCGCACCCCTGAAATACACGTTCCGCGCTTGGCGTTTGCTGTTTGCCAGCCCGGTGAACTGGTCCAGGGTTAGCGCAGCCCTTTGCGATGATTTAGCGATTTTGATGGCTTTTCCTTGCGCGAGGGCGTTCTTCGGGGCGTTACTGCCGCTGCTGCAGGGTCGCTGTGATTCTCTGCGCCACGGCTGGTTTGGGAGCCTAAAATCCATGAATACGCTGTGCGCGGAAATCGGTTTTAGCGCACGTGCCTGGCGTAGTCAATCACACGCGGACACTCTGCGCCAGCCGCTTGCGACAATTTTCTGCGAAATTCTATGAATTACCCTCTGTGTGTTTCTTGTGATTCATTCGTTTTATGTTTTTTTACTAAATGAACAATTAGTGGATAAAGTTGCTGAGGCAACCTGACCGCGGAACCAAACCATATTTTTGGGGGTGTTGCCCGTTGACTGTTAGCAAATTGTTGGTTTAAGACCACTCGATATTTATATTTCAGCAGCAACCACAAAAACATCTAGCGATTTCCTCTGAACCAGCTATGCCAGAGCCATCGACTTCTGGATGCTGTTGCGTGGGAAATGTGGCCTGCGATATGCTGTGTCTGGTTAGCCTCAGCGGACAACTCCAGTGACCAAGGGAGCCTGTCTGACACCCAAACACCTGCCTCTCCCCTCACCACTACCACTGCCACAGTAAAAACAGGGAGTAAGGTGTCCCGGATGCCAGAAGCCACTCCTGTCACAGAAGCCACATTAGAAAAAGGGCATACCAACAGTCAATAGACACTGGTGCCCTCCAGCTGTGCAGCAGGCACAGCCTGCCTGTGCAAATTGGATGGCCATTTCACTCAGAAGCGCCCACCAGGCCACCTTCCACCATGTTGGGGCCGTAGATGTCTTAGCATTCATCCCACACACACTGAAGTGTTGACAGTGGACCTCGAGGATGACCACTGAGATGGGGGCATAGGCACTCCACTGTGCACACCTGTTGGCGTTGTCACAGGCAACTCGCATGATGACCAGGATGGTGCCACTGGAGTGTGGTCAACTGATGCAAATGGGCTTCACATTATTAAATGCATTGGATTTTAGCCTTGTTCTTATGTAATTTTAAAGTGATACTGTATTTTGTTTATTTGTTTGTAACGTTGTAAATGTTTGTTTTAAACCGTATACAATAAACAATAATAAATAAAACTGTATTTGTAAACATGAAAAAAATGCATACTCTATTACACTTCAACATAAAATTGTGCTTTTAAGAACTCTAACACCAGGCATTACTGTTTTGCATATCATTTTTACTTATTTTGTCAATGTTTATTCTACCATTTGTGTTGATGCCTTTTTTCCCTTTGTCAAAGTGATTTTTTGATTTTTGTTTTCTTTATTTCTACCTGGGTTTTTTTAGGCCATGTTTTGCTCCCTCGATCCTACTTTTGAGTTTGGCTTCTGTGCATGAGAACCCCTGGGCTCAGAGATTACACATTTTTGAGACAAGATTTCCCTTTCAGAGGACATCTTATCTCTTGGAATGTTGGTATTAATTGCTAATAGTAGGAGGCTTTCCTCGTCATTTGAGTGGCACCATGACCTTTCCAGTGTTTTTTTAAATTTCTTTTATAGATTATCTATCTCTATTTGCTGTGCAGCGCTCTTGGTGCCCTTACCTTCTCCATTCTTATACGCAGCTGCCTCAACGTCTGACTTCTTGCCCATCATTGAAATAGAACAGGGGATCTGTATTACAAAAGAAGCTCCATTTCTATGTTGGCCATGTTGTATTTTTGTTTTGGGCTGCTAGGTGATGATATAGCGCCACCTATAATACCAAACTAGTGGCATAGGAGAAGATGGTGTGGGGAAGATGACTTGTGGAGGAACAGAAAGCCTTCGGGCCAGGTGTTTGGCTGTGTGTCCATCCCTTCCATGCCTCTGTTCATTCCATTACAGTTTAAATTACGTTCACAGGAGTATCTCTGAACAGCATTCTTTGTTTTTCAACTTTATTTTGCAATTCTCCAAACCCAGTCCTGTGGTTTTGTGTCCTGCTGTCCCTTCAGATGCCATGTACTTTCCCTATCCTTACTCATGAATTCCCCACTGTGTATAGTTGCTCCCTCTGGCACCAGGGGTGTGTTGCCATCTCTGGAAAAGATCAGGGGGCTGCACTAATGTCAGGACTCGGGGCTAGGTAGCCTTTCGGTTGTAGCCCCTGAGCTTCTATGCAGGACTACAACGAAAAGACCCGGGGCTATAACTCCATAGACTCCTCCCCCCACTAACAGCGCCTCTGTGTGGCCCTCCTTCCATTCGATTTCCCTGCCTCATACTTATGTGATGTTTCACAACAGCCACCACATGACCAGGCCCTTTCCTTTCAATTCAAAGTTGTCACTGGACAGAGTCACTGGGCAGTGCATTCACCAGCTCCTCCTGTCAACCACAGACTCTGCCTACAACAAGGGACACAGACCTACCTCACTGTGCACACCGGGTATGCACACCGGGTACCGACCTGCACATCCTAAACCTGTGCAGCTCAAAATGTCTGCTGACACATTGCATTGTCAAAACAGGTTCTTCCTTGTTCTTCCAAAACCAACAAGGACCATATCGGCACATTTGCTGCGGCCCTGGCTGATTTCTGCAATCACTCTTTTGCCACTAGAACTTTCCCCTGCCCCCTGAAGCACTCCCTTGTGCACCCCTCTTCAAGAAGCCCTCAGCCGATCCTTCCTCTACTGCTAAGTATCACCCGATCTCTACCACTCCTTTCCTGGACAAACTCTTGGAAAATCTGGTCATCTCCCAGCTTAACACTGAATCTGTTGGTTGTCTCCATGACCATCAGTCTGGCTTCAGAGAGGCCAGAAGCATGGAAACTGCTCTCCTGAACATCTTTGAAGAACTGCTCTCCAACCTTGGCTCTAACCTTCCTTCTGTCCTCATTCTCATTGATCTTTCTTCTGCTTTCGATGCGGTTAGCCATGCCATCCTGCTCAAGCGCCTCCGTGATAACCTGGCTATCACTGATCAGCCCCTGGCCTGGTTGACCTCCTTTGTCCCTGACCGACCCTCTCAGGTCCACTTGGGGTACTTCCTCTCTTCTATCTCACTCTACCTGTGGTGTTTCACAGGGGTCCACCCTCTCTCCCTGGCTTTTCAACCAATACTTGGCTCCTCACACCCACCGCATAGCTGCTCTCTGCTCCAAATTTCAATGTTATGTGGATGATACCCAGCTCTCTTTCAGGCTCCCCTCGGCTGCCTCTACTCCTTGTCTCATTCCTGACTGGCTGTCTGCAATTCACTAGTGGTGTGCCGCTAAGGATCTCTGCTTCAATGCCAGTAAGACTGCGATCCTCATCATTAGAACACCAACTCCCTCCTTTTCTCTCTCTCTCTCTCTTTCTCTCTCTCCCTTTCTCTCTCTCTCTCTCCCTCGCTCTCTCTCCCTGTCCACTCTGGGTCCTCTTCCTTCTCCTACCTGTGAGGCTAAGAACTTTGGGGTCATCTTCGACTCCACCCTCTCCTTCTCGCCTCACATTTCTGACATCTCCAAGAGTTGAAACTATCAGCTGCACCTCCTCAGAGGTATTCTTCCCTCCCTCACTTTCCCCCAGAAGCTCACTGTCTCCAGAGCTCTTGTCCTCTCAACAGCCTCTTTCTAAATCTTCCTGTCTCTACTGTCCGTCCTTTACAACTTATCCAGAGCAAGACTGTGAGACTTGTCCTTGGCCTCAAGCCCAGGGATCGTATCTCTCCAACTCTGAAATTTCTTCATTGGCTCCCAGTGGCGACAAGCATCAAGTTCAAGACCCTCTGCATTGTTCTGAAGGCGTTCCCGGGCCTGAGTCTGCACTACCGCCAACTCTCTTTTCCTAAGTATCTCCCTTCTCGAGGTCCCTGCTCATCCACCTCCAACTCTCTGAGGGTCAGTTGCTTTTCCAAGCAGAGAGTTGGGGGCAGATCTCTTTCTTCGGCTGGGGCCTCCCTCTGAAACAGCCTCCCTCCCTCTCTCAAGCTTGGGCAGAACCATCTTCGGTTCCGGAAGCAACTCAAGACCTTCCTCTTCGCTTCAGCTTTCTCTTTTCCTCTCCCCTGCGATGACCCGTCTGTTCCACGCACCTGGTCACCTGGCCACCCTCTGAATTTGGGTCCAGGTCCCTGCCTGTCCAGTTGCACCTGCACTGCCTCCTGGCCCCCCCTAGCATGTGTGGTCTGTATCTGTAGCCCTACATTCCACCCTCTCTCTACACTTATTAGCCACCTGCTGGTTGCATCCTCTGATTACCAGCACTCAGCCACCCGTTGGCTACACTCTGTTACTTGCACTTCTCCCTCTCCCCTCCCTTTTTGCATTTCTCCATCCCCATTCCTCCTTTTTCACTTCTCCCCTGCCCCCTCCATGCGCTTGCACGATCTGAATGACACAAGCTCGTTGTTTGGACCTCCCTCTGTTTCTCCCTCCTTGTCTTGTTGCGCCTAGAAACACTTGGGTGCAGGCGCATTATAAATGCCATATCATGCTGGCCACCATACCCTAGCTTATATTTACGTTTAATGTGCCACAGAGACAGAATCCTCAGTTATGCAGTTTTTGGTACAGGGTTTTTAAATGCGGCCCCTGCACTGAGATGGGGGCATAGGCACGCCACTGTGCACACCTGTTGGCGTTGTCACAGGCAACTCGCATGATGACCAGGATGGTGCCACTGGAGTGTGGTCAACTGATGCAAATGGGCTTCACATTATTAAATGCATTGGATTTTAGCCTTGTTCTTATGTAATTTTAAAGTGATACTGTATTTTGTTTATTTGTTTGTAACGTTGTAAAGGTTTGTTTTAAACCGTATACAATAAACAATAATAAATAAAACTGTATTTGTAAACATGAAAAAAATGCATACTCTATTACACTTCAACATAAAATTGTGCTTTTAAGAACTCTAACACCAGGCATTACTGTTTTGCATATCATTTTTACTTATTTTGTCAATGTTTATTCTACCATTTGTGTTGATGCCTTTTTTTCCCTTTGTCAAAGTGATTTTTTGATTTTTGTTTTCTTTATTTCTACCTGGGTTTTTTTAGGCCATGTTTTGCTCCCTCGATCCTACTTTTGAGTTTGGCTTCTGTGCATGAGAACCCCTGGGCTCAGCGATTACACATTTTTGAGACAAGATTTCCCTTTCAGAGGACATCTTATCTCTAGGAATGTTGGTATTAATTGCTAATAGTAGGAGGCTTTCCTCGTCATTTGAGTGGCACCATGACCTTTCCAGTGTTTTTTTAAATTTCTTTTATAGATTATCTATCTCTATTTGCTGTGCAGCGCTCTTGGTGCCCTTACCTTCTCCATTCTTATACGCAGCTGCCTCAACGTCTGACTTCTTGCCCATCATTGAAATAGAACAGGGGATCTGTATTACAAAAGAAGCTCCATTTCTATGTTGGCCATGTTGTATTTTTGTTTTGGGCTGCTAGGTGATGATATAGCGCCACCTATAATACCAAACTAGTGGCATAGGAGAAGATGGTGTGGGGAAGATGACTTGTGGAGGAACAGAAAGCCTTCGGGCCAGGTGTTTGGCTGTGTGTCCATCCCTTCCATGCCTCTGTTCATTCCATTACAGTTTAAATTACGTTCACAGGAGTATCTCTGAACAGCATTCTTTGTTTTTCAACTTTATTTTGCAATTCTCCAAACCCAGCCCTGTGGTTTTGTGTCCTGCTGTCCCTTCAGATGCCATGTACTTTCCCTATCCTTACTCATGAATTCCCCACTGTGTATAGTTGCTCCCTCTGGCACCAGGGGTGTGTTGCCATCTCTGGAAAAGATCAGGGGGCTGCACTAATGTCAGGACTCGGGGCTAGGTAGCCTTTCGGTTGTAGCCCCTGAGCTTCTATGCAGGACTACAACGAAAAGACCCGGGGCTATAACTCCATAGACTCCTCCCCCCACTAACAGCGCCTCTGTGTGGCCCTCCTTCCATTCGATTTCCCTGCCTCATACTTATGTGATGTTTCACAACAGCCACCACATGACCAGGCCCTTTCCTTTCAATTCAAAGTTGTCACTGGACAGAGTCACTGGGCAGTGCATTCACCAGCTCCTCCTGTCAACCACAGACTCTGCCTACAACAAGGGACACAGACCTACCTCACTGTGCACACCGGGTATGCACACCGGGTACCGACCTGCACATCCTAAACCTGTGCAGCTCAAAATGTCTGCTGACACATTGCATTGTCAAAACAGGTTCTTCCTTGTTCTTCCAAAACCAACAAGGACCATATCGGCACATTTGCTGCGGCCCTGGCTGATTTCTGCAATCACTCTTTTGCCACTAGAACTTTCCCCTGCCCCCTGAAGCACTCCCTTGTGCACCCCTCTTCAAGAAGCCCTCAGCCGATCCTTCCTCTACAGCTAAGTATCACCCGATCTCTACCACTCCTTTCCTGGACAAACTCTTGGAAAATCTGGTCATCTCCCAGCTTAACACCGAATCTGTTGGTTGTCTCCATGACCATCAGTCTGGCTTCAGAGAGGCCATAAGCATGGAAACTGCTCTCCTGAACATCTTTGAAGAACTGCTCTCCAACCTTGGCTCTAACCTTCCTTCTGTCCTCATTCTCATTGATCTTTCTTCTGCTTTCGATGCGGTTAGCCATGCCATCCTGCTCAAGCGCCTCCGTGATAACCTGGCTATCACTGATCAGCCCCTGGCCTGGTTGACCTCCTTTGACACTGACCGACCCTCTCAGGTCCACTTCGGGTCCTTCCTCTCTTCTATCTCACTCTACCTGTGGTGTTTCACAGGGGTCCACCCTCTCTCCCTGGCTTTTCAACCAATACTTGGCTCCTCACACCCACCGCATAGCTGCTCTCTGCTCCAAATTTCAATGTTATTTGGATGATACCCAGCTCTCTTTCAGGCTCCCCTCGGCTGCCTCTACTCCTTGTCTCATTCCTGACTGGCTGTCTGCAATTCACTAGTGGTGTGCCGCTAAGGATCTCTGCTTCAATGCCAGTAAGACTGCGATCCTCATCATTAGAACACCAACTCCCTCCTTTTCTCTCTCTCTCTCTCTCTCTCTCTCTCTCTCTCTCTCTCTCTTTCTCTCTCTCTCTCCCTTTCTCTCTCTCTCTCTCTCCCTCGCTCTCTCTCCCTGTCCACTCTGGGTCCTCTTCCTTCTCCTACCTGTGAGGCTAAGAACTTTGGGGTCATCTTCGACTCCACCCTCTCCTTCTCGCCTCACATTTCTGACATCTCCAAGAGTTGAAACTATCAGCTGCACCTCCTCAGAGGTATTCTTCCCTCCCTCACTTTCCCCCAGAAGCTCACTGTCTCCAGAGCTCTGGTCCTCTCAACAGCCTCTTTCTAAATCTTCCTGTCTCTACTGTCCGTCCTTTACAACTTATCCAGAGCAAGACTGTGAGACTTGTCCTTGGCCTCAAGCCCAGGGATCGTATCTCTCCAGCTCTGAAATTTCTTCATTGACTCCCAGTGGCGACAAGCATCAAGTTCAAGACCCTCTGCATTGTTCTCAAGGCGTTCCCGGGCCTGAGTCTGCACTACCGCCAACTCTCTTTTCCTAAGTATCTCCCTTCTCGAGGTCTCTGCTCATCCACCTCCAACTCTCTGAGGGTCAGTTGCTTTTCCAAGCAGAGAGTTGGGGGCAGATCTCTTTCTTCGGCTGGGGCCTCCCTCTGAAACAGCCTCCCTCCCTCTCTCAAGCTTGGGCAGAACCATCTTCGGTTCCGGAAGCAACTCAAGACCTTCCTCTTCGCTTCAGCTTTCTCCTTTCCTCTCCCCTGCGATGACCCGTCTGTTCCACGCACCTGGTCACCTGGCCACCCTCTGAATTTGGGTCCAGGTCCCTGCCTGTCCAGTTGCACCTGCACTGCCTCCTGGCCCCCCCTAGCATGTGTGGTCTGTATCTGTAGCCCTACATTCCACCCTCTCTCTACACTTATTAGCCACCTGCTGGTTGCATCCTCTGATTACCAGCACTTAGCCACCCGTTGGCTGCACTCTGTTACTTGCACTTCTCCCTCTCCCCTCCCTTTTTGCATTTCTTCATCCCCACTCCTCCTTTTTCACTTCTCCCCTGCCCCCTCCATGCGCTTGCACGATCTGAATGACACAAGATCGTTGTTTGGACCTCCCTCTGTTTCTCCCTCCTTGTCTTGTTGCGCCTAGAAACACTTGGGTGCAGGCGCATTATAAATGCCATATCATGCTGGCCACCATACCCTAGCTTATATTTACGTTTAATGTGCCACAGAGACAGAATCCTCAGTTATGCAGTTTTTGGTACAGGGTTTTTAAATGCGGCCCCTGCACTGCAGAGGCTGTCACTGTAGCTGCCAAGAGGATCCCTGTGACCTGCTCTATGCCACTGTAGGGCAGGTGCTGCCATCAGGTTACTGATGCAGCAGTGCACAGGTGTTTTTGGCATGGAATTTATGATAGAGAAATCTGATCAGCAGATGTTCCTTATTGAAATGGAATTACCTGCATCATTAAAAATACTAAAACAGGGCTTTCAAACCCTTGACAGAGGGCATTTCATCACAGTCAGACATAAAAAGAGAAGCATTTATTTTTGATAGACATGAAAAACATACCAGTTGTTTATTGAACCTTATTATAATACACTTAATGGAACAGACCTGTCATTCCTCATAGTACTGTGACATTCAGTGTTCAATAAGATTGTCCGGGCTTTGTTCATTCCTATTGTTTGTTTTTGTCACACTGATGGGGCTTGTCTAATAGCAGTGGAGTTCCTTGCATGCATCTCCGAGAAGCAAACTATGTACTTCTGATACTAGATGAACGATTCTGCACATGTACCTTCACACAGCACATGCATCCCCCTTCCCACTGCACGCACACACTCTCTGCCTGCAAATGCACCTCACACGCCCTGCACATGTGCCAACACCCTCACTAAACAACCACACACTGTGGAAACATCTACACACTGCATAAACACACAATGCATGTGCAACTATTCCAAGCACATATGCCTGCACATTGCCCATACACTCACACACTGCGCATTGCCACACAGCCCTGGTTTAATAATCAAAGCCCTGACACAATCTCGCACTTGGTTCATTAATAGATTTTCAAAAGAGTGAGGTTGGAAGTGAAACCGAATCAAAGAAGCACAACTAAATTTGAATTTCAGGCTTCCACTTTCCTTGGTTGGCAACCCTTCTGACCAGGCTGTTCTCTCTCCCCCATACTCCGGTTATTTCCCCTTTTGTCAGAGCAAAACTCAATTCGTCGGGGTGGCGCTCCTTTGGGACCTGTGAAAAGTATGGATCCTTGGCAAATCTCTTCCCAAGTTGGGTCCTTATTTCCCCAAGAGATTCAGTAAAATCAAAAAGATACTTGTTATCCTGCAACCAAAATGGAACAATAAAGTATCTTGGGATTCCTCTCACAGCACCGTTCATTCTTAGACACTACTCTTGCATCTCTTTTATAAACAAATCACTGGCTTCCAGTAGATCTGTGCTTTTGAATCTTGGTTGATCTTGCTGCGCCTGTCTTCGGACTGGGTAACAGAATTGGGCAGTCTTTTGGAGGTAGGTACAGGCCTTGGGCCTTTATAAACAGAAAGGAGTTTATGCTGGGATTACATACTGGTAAAGAGACTGTCTTGGAAGTATTCAGGGATGCCTCTCTGTGTCTTGCAATTTCGTCCTCCTCTGGGACCTGTTCTGCACGTCCATAAACCCCCCACCCCCATTGATTCTGCTCCTTGTTGACCTGGAAAGGATTACGGATCTAGAGTGGCCCTCACTATTTCTTTAATGGGCTTCTGGACTTTCATGGACTCCTCATGCACCACCTCAATGCTTTCACAACTTAATGATTCCTCCTCTCACCAATCGCACGCACCCCTAGTAGGGTATGGGCTGCCCTCTCAATCTCTTTCTCCAATCTTCTCTTCATTCCCCGCTACTTAGACTTTTTAGTTTGCTCCTTAATCCCTTATTCCACCCAGCTCTTGCGTTCACAACCTCCTCCTTTGATCTTGTTCCCTTCTTCCACTCTCCTATTTTTCCATTCACCTCCCACTCTGAATTCCTCCTCCACCGTTTCTGCTCCTCTGTTCACCCCCTGATCTGAATTTTCCCTCCCGTACTTCATCTTTCACCCCCTTTTCTTAATCTCCTTCACCTCCTTTGCTTCTTCTTGCATCTCTCTTCCTCTGATCTTAATAACCCTTGTTACAGCAGCAAGGATTGGCCCCTTGGGGAAGGCTTGGAAAAGATCAATTATGTGTGGCAAATTGATTAAAAAGGGGTGAGAACCTCCCACCCCATTAATTGAATCTTCTCTGTATTAATATAGAAGAATGATTTTGCTGGTACCTTAATTGGGGTATCAGCCGGCCCAAAGTTCACGCTACTAGTCGGATGATAGGGATCTCCAAGGAGGGTGCAAGACTTCCCAATCCACTTCAGGGGGACATCTGAAATAACCTGGTGTCAGACACTCTGCCAACTGTAAGTGGCACACTTGCAAGTGTTCTCTGGCAACCTTCCTGGCTTGGAAAGGCAGGAGGAGAACTTACCCTTCCTTTGAGATCTTGGGCAAGGTACCACAGTACCCTAGGATCAAAAGGAGAAGCCCTGGTCTTGGTCAACTGCTTCAAACTGGATCAACCACTCTCTAGTCATTTCAAGCCGCTGCAAGATCCAACAGAGCTACCTTTGACATTCTACATTTTCAAAACCGCTTTGAACCACTGCCTACCTGTTCTAAATGGACTTTTAACCAATTGCCATTACAGAACCACATTCAGTTGTTGGAGCCAGTCAAATCAGCTCACTGCTCAGGCTGAATTGCTGCACCGAGACCCATTTGAGCCGAACTGAGAGGAACTGTACATTGCCACATGTCCCAAACTCCCTTGAGTCCTAAAATGATTGCTGTTCATAGTGCACTGTGTCTGCTTCCTGAAATCACCTGTATGGCCGGCTCAATCTTGCAGCTTTCGCACCTACAGTAGAAGACTAAAAGGTAAACCAAACTGTTTCTGTCCCCCTGGCCTGGTTTGAAGGACCCTAATGACAATTAAAACTCCACTCCATACCTCTCTCCATACCCAGGGTAGCGTTTTCAAACAACATTCTTCTGATTCTGTGCATTTCATTACAGCGGTGGGATGTTAGTTTGTCTGTCATAATAGTTTGATTAAAGTCTAATTTGTTGATAGACCCTTGATTGGACATTTCTTATATGTTGGTACCACAGTACTATTGTTGTTTTGGACACGTCCTTGCTGGCTCACACCCCTCTTGAAGAGTCTATCCTACCCGCTGCCCATTCTACCTTAACGAGTTGACGGCGGTGTATCATTCAAGTTGTGCCTGTTTTACTTTTATGATTGCAATCACTGCTGGTTTATTAGTTTAAAAAGCACTTATCATCCCATGTCAATGTGTCATATCTGGTATGCTTTGTTATGATGGTTTATCAGAAGTGTTTTAAGTGGGATGAGAAATCTTTTGGAGGCCATAACGAGTCACAAAACAATATGTGTGAGCGGAACCTGGAAGTGTCTGGCATGAGTGCAGAAGTGCAAATAAGTAACGTAAGATTTAAAGAGCTGTGGCCTATCTAGGTCAAGGAGTGACCTAACGGATGAGATAGAGTTTTTGATCCTTTACAAAATATATCTTCCATTAAAGAGAGAAAAAATCCTTTTAAAGTTTTATTAACAGGACAATTGCAAGGGTCTATATAAATCAGTCAACGGAACAAGGCCAGCTGCCCGTCTTGTAAGCCCCAGCAATTAGATTCAGACCCCTGTTCTGAGTCCCTAAACAGGCAAGTCTGCATGCTGTCAGCATTTGTTGGTGCATTTTCCTGTTTTCCGGGGAGAGGTCCCCTAACCATATGCCCCAGTGTTTGCCCTTGACAATTTCCAAACCTGCCTTCATCGCCCTACACCCCCTGGGATCTTACTTACCTGTAGTTTCACCCCCATCACTGGACCCTGCTCCAGAGACAAGGGGCCTCATCACGCGTTGGGCGGTATCCCGTCGGTATTACTGCTGGGATACCGCCCGCTCTAATAGCGTTACCGCCACCCGGTCCTGCGCTATTAGTGCTGGAACAAGGGTTGGGCAGTAATGTGTATTCCCCATTCCCCATTGGGTACATTGAACCCATTGGGGCATTTTCGGCGCAATTAGTGCACACTAATAGCGCCCAAAAATGGGAATTTTTCCACTGCATTTACCCCCAGTTCGGAGCTGGAGTAAATGCTGCCAAACTCAGGTTTGGGAGGACCCTTAAATGCGGCAGTAATAGCGTTACCGCTGCATTTAAGGGCTACCGCCCAATGAGGCCCAAAGTGTCTGGACTCCACCTAGTGCCATGCCGCAGGACGCACACTTGCAGCATTTTAGCCAGTACACAGTGTTCAGTATTGGTGTGTGTATATGCCTAACTACTAGAAGACGGCTGTTTTGTTACAAAGATTTCACCTGCAACCAATTAATCATACGTGCCCGCTGATTGATCAATTAAAACATGAGATGAGTCAAAACTTTAAAAACGGATGCCATGTTGGACTCACTAACTGTGCCCGTAATCCGCGGATAGCGCGGTAAAAACATATTTAAAAACACAACATGACACTTGCCAAACAAATCAAACCATCTCTGCGGAGGTCAGGGGTGATGAGGATGGGAAAGCCATAAATTGGGTGTTTTGTCTTCTCCAATGTCCGCAAACATTTCAGATGTTCGGGGACATTGCTGTGATGTTCGCAAACTTGACAAAAGTTCAAGGACATCCATGCATATTTAGATACATTTCTTAACACCCTCATAGAAACCGTGGGCCAATGGTAAACACATTTTCTACAAGGCCATGTCATGTTGACTGGCGATTTAAATGCCAACTGTTTACAGCTTAACGATGAATGTGAGCATTGGGATGCTACTTCTGATAAAGTCCCCACAAGTACCAAAGCTCAAGCGGGCAGAACATGGAACCTTGCTATGGCAAGCTTAGGTCTGTACATATTAAACGGTAGGGTTGGGCCAGTTAGAGGTAATTAATCTACTTGGTTTCTTGGAACTAGCGAATCGACTCTGGGCTACATTTTTGCTGATGACTTGTTATTTGAAAATTGTGTTGAATTTTACATCGTAAGACATTTTTGGAGTGACCATTGCATGGTTGAGGCACACTTCAAAGTAGGCAAAAGTATTAGCCTGGAGAAAGGGCCATCTAATTTAACTGTTAACCCTAAGAAGAACGCAGTTTGCTGGTCACCTTTCAATATAAATAAACTAAAAAAGCTATTTGAATTGATGCAGACAAGATGATGCAGACAACGCCAATATGGAAACTTCAATCTTTCACTACAGACCACTACAATACCACTGTTGAAAAACTCGTGGTCCCTGTCCTAAAGAAATCTGTGATAAAAACTGGAAAAGGAAGGAAAAAACATGCTCATGCCTTTGATGAAAACTTAGCTATTGAAAAACGTTCCATGAGATATGTTTTAAGGAAAATTAAAAACTCAGATGAATCTAGGGAGATACAGGGATTACTTTTGTAAAAAGGTAAAACAAAAATATAAAAATCATTTGGAACTTAGGCGTGCGAAGCTCATGCAGGGGGATGAGGAGCTGATGCTCCAGGTCGTAATTAAGAAGGATATTGGGGCTTTTTGGTCAATTTTGATGGACAAGATGAGGCCTACTCTCTGTGTCATCTGAATGCTGATTTGGAATCTGAGTGTGTGACATTTTTTGAAGACCTATACTTCTTGAATAAAGCAATGCCTGATTCCCGGTCTAGAAACATCTGTATTAATGAGGAACTGAATTCCCCTATTGGGATCGATGTCAATGATTTATTGAATGTCCTTTATTTATTTATTTATTTAAGATTAACAGAGCGCTCCGAACCCATAGGCATCTAGGCGCTAATTACATGGAAAACAAGATGAGGATCCACATTCTGAATTAGGGAACCCTGCCGATGTACCGCTAGTTAAATGGGTGTGAGTCCTTGAACGTCAGTGCTTGTAAACATAGGGAGCTACTTTACATGCACAACGGTCGCAGTGAAGCCCATTAATCAGTGATCTTGCGGCAATAGCCACGTTTTGATTTTCCTACGGAAGGACCAGAGGGAGGTGTCAGATATTAAAGAGAGCGGGAGTGCGTTCCAGTGTTTGGCTGTTACGACTGGGAAGCTGCAGACCCCTACTTTTATTCGCTTGAGTCCAGGGACAGAGAGGAGGTGTGAATAGGCAACTCATGTCAGTCTAGAAGATTGTTGCTTGGTGAATTTGCTAGATAGATAGGGAGGGGTGGTGTTATGCGCGAGTAAGAGGGATTTAAACATGATGCGCTCGCGGACTAGTAACCAATGGGCATTTCTTCTCGCCACGGAAATGTGCGCTTTTTTCAGAATGTTTAGGGCTGCTCTTAAGGAATTGTTTTGGATCACCTGGAGTTTTTGGCAGCTACGCGCAGTTGATCCTGCAAAGAGGGCATTACAATAGTCTATCCTGGAGAGGATTAGTGCTCTGGCTATCGTGATGCACTCTCCTTGGTGAAGAATGGTCTTCAGGCGTTGATGAGTTTGATTATGTATGCTGCCACAGAAGCAATCACATTCACTTGTCTTGTTATAGAGAGTGAGGAATCTAGGTAGACCCGAGTGTCTTTACTTCTTTGGTGACTAAAATGGTGTTACCGTCTATGATGAAGGATTTGTAACTGTCTTTTAGCTTGGTTAGTCATGTTTGAGTTCCCACAAGAAGTATCTCAGCTTTTTCATTGTTTAAACAGAGGCCATGTTGGACCATCCAATCTTGAATGATATGGTATATTTTGTTCAGTTCGATGGAATCAGAATTATGGTTGCCGGAGATGGGGAGGTGGATCTGGGTGTCATCCGCGTAGTTGACACTCTGTTCATCCAGTAGGACAAAGAGGGGCTTGGTGAAGATATTATACAATGTAGGTGAGATGCAGGAGCCTTGGGGTACTTCGCAGGTGACTGGGGCATGGGGGACTGCTGCAATATTGGGATAAACCAGCTTTGTTCTGTTGGACAACAAGGATTTTGTCCAGGTGGTGGTTTTGGGCAAGAAAAAAGCTGCCGAGGTGAGGTGTTGGCAGAGGATTTTGTGGTTCACAAAAGTCAAAGGCCGCTGATAGGTCCAGTAGGAGTAGGATGGCCAGATTCCCTTTGTCTATGATTTCATCCATTTGGATTTTTAAGTCCAATAGTGCAGATGCGGTTCCATGGCCTGGACGAAATACTGATTGACGTAAGCCCAAGAGGTTGTTGGCTTCAAGGTATTTTTGTATTTGGAGATACACTGTTCAAAACTTTAAAGAGGAATGGCACTGTTGTAATGGGGAGGTAGTTTGTAGGGACATTAGGGTTGAGAGTAGGCTTTTCTAATAGTGGCAAGACCCAGGCATCCTTTAGATTGTCAGGTATGTTACCTGAGGCAAAGGAGTTGTTGATAAGGGACGCGATGAAAGGGGAGAAATCGACAGGACAGTCTTTATTAAAGGATGCTGGGATAGTTTGAGGCCTTTGATAATTATAGTGACTTCTTCGGTTGAGACTGGATTAAATTCAAAGAGATAGTGGGGTTGTGGTGGTGGAGGCCTAATAGGTAGTGATATCTTGGTTGGTGATTTATATATATTATTTTGTCTCCATTTTGGTTTGGAGTGAGGTAATTTTGTCCAATAGTGCCTTTTGAATGTTGCAACACCATGTGGTGTCTTTATGGCAGCTATCTATGGCAGCTATCTGCAGGGGTGACTGGAGATTCAAGCTCTTGTAGGATGGCAATGAGCTCTCTAGGGCCTGAGTTGGCGTTTTGTATTCTCTCGTTGTAGGTTGAGCTTTTGGCAAGGAGGATAGCTTGTTTGTAGGCTTTGGCTGAGGTGATGAAGAGTTCCTTATTGGCGGTTGACAGTGATTTTTTCCTCATCGTCTCAGCAGCTCGCTTAGTTGATCGAAGTGTTTTGAGATTAGGGGTGTACCATGAGTTTAGATGGACTTGTGGCTTAGGTTTGCATGACCTTAGCGGGGCCATCTTGTCTATGGCTAGACGGAGTGTGTGGTTGTATAGTTCCACCATAGTTTGAGGGTCATTGATGGATTGCTGGATGTTCAGTATAGGCTGCAGTGCGTGGACCATATTTGCAGGAGTGATATTATGGGTATTTCTTGATAGTGTGGCTGATGCAGGTTGCTGCATCCCCCCGATTTGGCTATCTTTTGGGATGTTAAACGTTATAATGTCCGACCAAGGGCACGAGGTGTTAGTTTCGATGTTGGTATTCCAGTTCAGGTCCGCCAGCCAGTCTAGCGTGCAAAATGTATCATGTGTAGGGCATGTAATGCGTTTGAGAAGGCTAGAGCTTCAATAGTGTTGGGTTAAAGCATTATCATCAGGTTCATGTCACCCATGAGGATGATGCGGGAGGAGTGCTTAGAATCCTTAGAGAGGAGCAAAGCAATGTCCTCCTCGAAGGACTGCAACGGGCCAAGTGGTCTGTAGATGGTGTAGATCGTGACTGTGGTGCTATTGGAAAGGGGAAATTTGATAGATAGCAGTTCTCCCGATTGGAAAACTTGGTTGTGAATTTCTCTAATGGCCAGATGGTTTTTGGCTATGATGGCTACGCCACATCCTCTGGAAAGCAGTCACTCTTTCCGGAAGATGGTACAGTTGTCTGGAATGGTGAGGCAGAGAGATGGACATGCTCCTGCATGCAGCCAGGTCTCTGTGATGGTTATAAGGTCTAGGTTGTTAGTTGTGATGAGGCCAGATATATCAAGGGCATGGACCAGGAGAGATCTGGTGTTGATGAGTGCTCCTTTAAGGTCCTCTGTTGGTGGAGCTGAGTCAGTCTCTTTGTCAGTAGATTTGTGTTTGCCCCCTGCGTAAGGGTTGAGGGCAGGGGTAATTGCAGAGGGATTCCTAGGTGTCATGCTAAATTGCCGGGGTGACTGGTTCTAGCAGGGGTGGTTCAACTGCAGAGTCGTTGGAAGCTTTAACGCAAGTGTTGACGGGAGTAGGGGTCGCAGTGAGAGAATCAGCGATTGGGGTGGAGGTGGTGGGCTCTGCCGATTCTATGGTGTCTTTTTTGATAAAGGCAGTGGTCTCCAAGATGCATGGCATCTCTGGAATGTTTGTGGCCTCACTGAGGTCCACAAGAAGATGGGTATAATTGGCTCTGGCATACATGAGACGTCACATGAACTGGGTACATTTGGCTCTGGCATACATGTGGCATCACTAGGGCATCACTAGAGGTGGGTACATTTGGTTCTACTATACATGTGGCATCACAGGAACTGGGTACATTTTTCTCTGGCATACATTTGGCATCACTAGAGGTGGGTACATTTGGTTCTAACATACATGTGGCATCACTAGAGGAGTACATATTTGGTTTTAGCATACATGTGGCATCACTAGAAGAGTGTACATGTCGTTCTAACATACATATGGCATCACTAGAGGAGTGTACATTTGGTTGTAACGTACATGTGGCATCACTAGAGGTGTACATTTGGCTCACATTTACATGTGGCACCGTTCATCATAGGTAAGGGCGGTTCTATTGTGCAGTTTGTTGCAGAGGTAATTTCCACGATGGGTTTTGCAGCACAAGCGGGCTCCGGGATCTTAGTGCCCACGTGGCATGTAGTTTGAAGTGTAATGTTGCGGGGGCACAGGGGTAGTGGTCATGTCTTGAGGTATGAATGGTGTGTAATGGTGGAGGGCCTCTTTGTGCAAGGTGTGTGGTTCCTTGAGGCCGATGTTAAAGTGCGTCGGTTTTCGTTGGGCTTCCGTTGCTGGCGAGCGCTGCCAGTGTGAGGCTGCATAAGGCTTGTAGGGAGCACCCTATCTAAGGGGCCGGATGTCTTCATACAGCGACCGTGCCATTGGTTGGGTCAGTTCGCTTTTAAGCTATGTTCAATCTCGGTGCGTAGAGAGACAAACAGGTTTCTCTGTGCTACAGGCGGCGGGTTAGCAGGGCCAAATTTGCGTAACGACGTGGTTGTGGAGGCGGTAGCCGAGCGACTATGTGGTAAGGCATTTGGTAGGAAGAGGGATGGTGGCACATCAGAATGATTTGGTAGTACGTGCAACATTGACATGCTCATGGAATAGACTGGGTTATCAACACGGTGCAAGCAAAACTTCTAGGGTGATAGGGCCGAATGGATTGACCAATAACACCTTAAAAGCTGACCCTTTAAATTGGGCTAATGCCCTAACCATATTGTTTAGTAGTATTGTTGCTTCAGGCATTTCCCCTAAAACATGGTGCACAGCTTATGTGGTTGCCATTCAGAAAAGGGGACAAGGTAATATATTAATCATAATTACTGACCTATATCATTGATAGATGCAGACAGTAAAATGTTTGCGTCCCTTCTGCCGAGGAAACCAAGAAACAAAACGAAGAACTCAAAATCCTTGAGGACAAAATCAAAGACGAATCTGTAATACCAGAGATAAAGACACACCTGGACAAGATAGAAGAGGAAATAAAGAAATTTCAAAAATTCACAATCGACAAAAAGTTGTGGAAACTACAAAATGATATAAAAACCTACAAAGAGGAAAAAACTTATCCTTATTTAGTCCCAGGCTTTTACAATCAACAGAACTCACAGGCATCAAACAATAGACAAAACCCACGGAGACAACAAAGGAACAAATTTGTCACTTTCTCCAATAGCTCTAATAGCAGCGATTCAGATTCAAGTACAACAGGGCCTGCAAATCCCCAACAATCCTCAAGTTTTCAGGGGAGAGGACAACGGGGCAGACCCCGATACCAAGGCCAGCATCCCATGCGCACACGGAATTGGACCCCACGCGCACAACAAACATGGTGATCCCAATTTTCAATCTCAGCGATCACATCTTGTCCTCCCACGAAATCAACGTTCTCAGTAAAGGCCTAACATTCATTCCGAGTTCTCGCGCTGACATGTTCAACACTGAGGTTGAATTACGCAAATTCTTTCGGACCATCCGTTTACGCTATTTTTTCAGAGATAGCCCTGAAAAAGAACTGCCAAAATCAACAGGCCTTAAACCACCATCCACTTTCACCCCCCTCTCTTCCATGGTATGTCCAGAGATCCTATCTTTTGAGAATCGCATTCTCTTAGAAATGCGGAACATTTTCAACAAACAAACCCACTTTAGGAATAACCTCTCGGCCCAACAGAGGTTGGCCCTTAAATCATTAGAAAGTAACAAACAGTTTCTCATCAAACCGGCAGACAAGGGCGGCGGTATCGTCCTCTGGAGCAACACCCTATACGACACGGAAGTAACAAGACAACTTTCTAACACTAAGTTCTACAGACCGATACCGGTCAACCCTACGTCAAGGATCCTGTCCGAAGTCATCAGTCTGATGCGTTACGCACACGACGAAGGTTGGATTGACGAGGATGAAAAAGCTTTCCTAGTCAACAACCATCCCATTATTCCAGCATTCTATCTGCTCCCCAAAATCCACAAAAACATAACCAATCCTCCGGGGAGACCTATCGTGGCCGGCATCGGATCAGTCCTGGAGCCTTTATCTATCTATGTTGATCACTTCCTAAGGCCCTTCATCAGCAAGATGCCCTCCTACATCCAAGATACCACGGCTATGATAAAAAAACTGGAGACAACGAAAGTCGAACAGGATGACTTTTTAGTTACCCTGGACGTTGAGTCCCTCTACACGAGCATCCCGCAAATGGAATGTCTAAAAGTCCTCCAAACTTACCTAGATGACAGGATAACAAGAGAACCACCCACCGCCTTTCTCCTTGAGTGCACCCGACTAGCTCTCACGGAAAATTACTTCATTTTTAAACACTCTTTTTACCAACAATGCCACAGCACCAGCATGGGGGCTACTTTCGCCCCGGACGTGGCTAACTTGTTCATGGACACTTTTGAGAGGAACTCCATCTACAACAAACACAATACCTTCAAAGACTCGATCGGATGTTGGCTAAGATATATTGATGACGTGTTCATGATTTGGAAAGGGACCGAAGACAATCTTCATGTGTTCTTGTTGTGGTTAAACTCACAAAACGAGTGCATTAAATTTACCATGGAGTATAGTCAGAATCAGATTCCCTTTCTGGACCTAGCAATATCCAAGAATCCAAACCACTCACTCAGCACCACTTTATATCGCAAACCCACATCCAAAAACACTCTACTAGAGTACTCCAGCTTCCACCCTCTAGGGTTGAAAACCAACCTACCCTATGGCCAATTCTTACGTATCAGACGTAATTGCTCTACATTAACTGAATACGAATCTAAGAGTAAAGAACTCGCTACCCGTCTAAAAGAACGGGGATACCCCAGCCATATTATTCGCCAAGCTAGAAAAAGAGTCAAACATACTACTCGCAAGGCCTGCCTCACTCCCACCGTCAGAGATCAATCCAACTCTAAAATGACCTGCGTCACTACTTTCACCCCCTTGAGTAACTCAATCAAAAAGGCAGTTCTGAAACACTGGGACAAGCTACAAACAGAATCTTTTAAACCAGAGAAACCAAGATTTGCCTTCAAACGAAGTCGCAATCTGAAAGACCGACTTGTACATACGTACACAGAAGGAGATGCCCCAGACAGTACCCAAACTACACTGTGGAACCTCCCACCCGTCAAAGGCCACTTCAAATGCGGCAATTGCTCCGTCTGCAATCTCACGGCCAACCTCAAGACCATTGATCTGAAAGGAAAACAGTGGACCTTTAACTCGTTTACCAACTGTAAAACCAAATGGTCCGTATATATCATCAAATGCCCCTGTGATCTTATTTACATAGGCAAATCCAAGAGAGAAATTCGACAACGGATCTGTGAACACCGCTCCAGCGTACGAAACCAAATAGAAGACAAACCACTAGTGGCACACTTCAAGATGATGAATCACACTCACAACGACATCTTCTGGGCAATATTGCAAACAGTAGGCAACCCCTTCCGCGGAGGCAACAGGGATCTTGCCCTTCGCAAACTCGAGCAAAAATTGATTTATCGTCTGGACTCTGTAAGACAGGGTCTTAACATTTCCATCGAATGGAACCTGTTCTTTAATAAGTAAAAGTGCGGCTTGCTCCCCTGTGCCTTGACCCACCTAAATTCCCATGGGTTTCCTTCTACTACCAGAGCACGCTCCCTTCAACCTTCAGTTACTCTGAGTCCAATCTGGGTCTTTTATTTTATTTTCAAATACTTTTTTTACTTTGAATACATCCATTATGGTCTGGTCACACCTGTAACAATTTCTAAGCGCTACAATACGAAGCACCACCAATATTTCTTATTCCTTTTTTCGTGATTCATCTATTTCTGGCACTTGCCTGTGATCAACTGCAACCCATGACTCCTTTCATTATTGTACTGTATTCATGTCCTTAATCTATCAGCACAGAAAAGACACAGCAATTGTGAACTGTTTTTTCTGGGAATTATGTTATTGATGACTCACGTTGCTTTACTGCAACACATGATTTGTAATTTTGCAGTACCAGTAGTGAATGTAACATGTACCTAGCGACTCGACAATATTCGCTCACAAGCCTTTAACTTGATTTCCTTATTGATGTTTCAAGGAATAACAATGCATGTCACAAATGGTGCCAATTGTAATTTTTGCCCATGATCAATTCATGACTCATTCAGCGCACGCACCAACGCACACATGACCATAATACATGCGCACACCGACGCATTCTGTGCGACTGCTCCCACACCATACACTATCCCCAGACGCATGCGCAGTCCCTGCAGGCACTACGGCCTCGTTTTAAACCCTGACATGCGCAGTCAGTCCAGCGCAACCGACAGCAGTGACACAGCTCTTTTTCCTGTCTCTCGTACAGGTAAGATCCGCAATACCCCGCGCTGCTGGCACCATCGGTTCTGGTCACAATCACATTCTAGCATTTATCCCAACGATTCATTCGCGGTTTTGGCCTCCGTACTTATGCTACGTACCACTGTACACTACCCTCATATCCTAGCACCACGCAGGAACGGACTCCCCACCAATTACCAGTACTGCAACTCCCACCCACTTTTTGACTCGAGCACTCCTCATCTACAAACTCTGAGTCACGGCCGCTCACTGGACATAGCAGTATGAGTTAGTCCTTGTTGTAGCCACGGCCTTATGCACAGATTAATTCGTATTAGTCATTTTTGACCTTCTTTCACTTAGATTGGGGCCTCTGACATCTGCAGATCGTCCCCCCGGCGGCTAACTCCAGTAGCTGCTATTTACTCAGACAGCCATGGCGCCTATCTACGTCCACACGGTAGGTCCTTTTGCCTTGCTCTTCTCACCATTCGTGGACATACTCTATCCTCACCGTTTTTAACATAGCCTCTTTTACCATAGGACGACACCTCACTCATTCATCCGGTCTGAACTCGACCTCCAAGTCCTGAAGACAGTTCGGTATTTTCAGTGCAGCGCTGTTCCATCCCTATCAGCTTCTGCCTTGTCAGCTATCAACCGAACCAGAAACACAAACTCAAGTGTCGACAACGTCAATGTGTTGTGATAAAAAACAACACAGTAAACAGACTGTCACCACTGTATACTAATCCTTCACAATGCAGATTTAATGTATGCATATATGCCACATTATGGCATAAAAATGTCTTCCTGTTAAATAAATTTATAATGTTTTATTTATCCACGGTGATTCTTTGTTCTGAGCTAGCAGTTATCTAGCTCCTTTTGCAAGGCTA
This sequence comes from Ambystoma mexicanum, assembly GCF_040938575.1. Lineage (NCBI taxonomy): Eukaryota > Metazoa > Chordata > Amphibia > Caudata > Ambystomatidae > Ambystoma > Ambystoma mexicanum. The sequence continues at coordinate 226,024,761 of NC_090923.1, read as the reverse complement.
TAGCGACCTCCTGTCACGCTATTGGCATGGGAAGCCTTTGACTCTACCCCCACGTATCTGTTTGCGTCCCTTCTGCTTCAGCATCTTGAATCCTGGCCTTGCCTATTCACAGATTAAATAAACTGCAGATCGGCTTTAGAAAGTGACGCTCTACGAACATTAGTGTCATGGCAGTTAGAGCTATACAGGAATGCGCATGGTCAGAGAAAACTTAATGTACCTGTATGGCTTATGTGGACTTATCTACAGCATTTGACAGGGTAGACCATACAGTTCTGTGGAGGCAACTAGAATTGTGGGGGATCCTGCAAGGTCTCTTAAAATTGCTTATGGCTCTACATGAAGACTCTGGTATTCTTGTGAGACTAGATAAAGACGGTACTCTTTTGAGAAGAATAAAGACTGGATCTGGTTTGCGGCAGGGGTGTGTTCTGGGCTCCTGCTTCTTCAACCTATATGTTTCAGGCATCCACAAACAGCATGAAAAAGCAGCCTTCATCTCACCTAAATTGGGTGAGCTAAAAATTCCTTGGCTAATTTACGCTGATTATATTTTGCTTTTCAATAATTCTTGTGTAGGATTGAAATGGCTGCTGGTAACTTTCCTTGGTTATGCTGTAGATAATGTCCTGTTGGTTAATCCCTCTAAAACAAAGATCCTGCCCTTCTCTAGGAGTAGAAAAAGCATTGTTACGGCTTGGTCTGTGGGAAAAAAACATCTCCAAAGATGATCTATTTGGGATTCTTTATCTCTTCTCAGTATGCAATACAAAATGTGCCTCAGATCTTGAGCCAAAAGGGCACTGTATTAACTAATCAAATGATATTGCTTAATCGTAAATTTGGCTGTTGTTCAATAATCCCTGTAAGGAACTTTTGTGAGGGGAAAGCAGTCCCTAAGATAATTCATGGTATGGAACATTATATGGAACAGCCCAACAAATGGCTTGATAAATTAGAAGCTGCAACCTGGAGACATGTTTTAGGAGTGCCTAACGCTGTCCCTTTATCTTCAATTAGGTTCGAATTGGGCCTTCAATCACTCAGAACACGAGTTGCATGGAACATGCATTCATTATTTCGAAAAATCATTTTGCCTATTCCTGAGTTTCTTTTTTTTAAAACTTTTATTTTTCGACGGCAGAGGTACACAAGGCACACACATAAGGCAACAAATACATAGCAGTTACATCATAGAGCAGCACACCAAAAAGGATACAGCAATCACAGCATTGACAACTGAACGGTACCTGAAAAAGAGCAAAAAAAAAAAAATAAATAGGGCCTCACGCAGTGGGATCAGAGCCCGGCAGGGCAGGGGACAGACCAGATTCGGGAGTGCTTTGGATGCTAAGGTAAGCGTTGAATTCAGGCCAGATGTTCCTGGGACAAGATTGGGCGGGGAGCATAAAGTATTCTTCCTCGCAATTTCGTGACCAGGTGAGTAAGCGCAACCATTTCTGAAAGACCGGGGGAGAGGGGCTTTTCCAGCTCTGGAGTGTACACTTTTTGGCAATCATACAGCTTATATTTAGGAATTTAGATAGGCGTCTTGTTTCATTGGTTTTCCAGACCCCAAACAGAACCGCCAGGGGGTCAGGATCAACCACAGTTTCAGTTATGTCAGAGAGTGTTTTCAAGATGCCTTCCCAAAACCCAGATAGCTCCCTGCAGGTCAAAAACATATGCAGGTGATCAGCTTCCTCAGCTCCACAGCGAGGACACAGGGCCGCCGCGGTGCGGGTGAATGTCGAGGTCCTGTGTGGAGTGTAGTAGAGCCTATTGAGAAGTTTGTACTGCATGGCGCGGTGACGGAAATTGAGGGAGACTCTTTTTTGTGTGTAGGCACATTGCGCCCCAGGCGCCATCAGATAACTCCAGGCCCAATTCATTCGCCCAATCGTCGCGCGCCCTAAGCACTGGGACTGTGATGGACTCCTGAAGGGTCTTATATAGTGAAGAGACGACACCGTGGGCGCCGCCTGAGTTGGCAATGTATGCGATCGCCGGGTTATCCGGGTGCTCATCAGGAAATGAGGGCCATGTAGTACGGAACGCTGCCCGTAGTCTATAGTATTGGAGGGTCTCCAAGGCGGATCTGGTGTGCCCTTGTTTCCATGTTTGGGGGTCAATGAACCTACCTTCTGGGTAGAAGTCGGACAGTGCTTGATACCCCAGAGTTCCCCAGTGTTGGGCTAAGGCATTATCATATGTGGTTTCCAGGCCAGGCAGGCGCCACACCGGGAGCCATTTATAGTAAGGGAGGGATTCGGCCGTCGGATACAGCAAGCGTTTCCAGGCATGAATGGTCGCACCGACGGGGTCAATAGGAGAGTCAGGTGTATAATGACAATGTAGTATAAGGGACATCATGTTGGTGCCAGCGGCCGCAAGTCGCTCTAACTTGACATGCGGGCGCGTTGGGGAGCCCGGGTACTAGTGAGTGGCATGTTGAGCCTGGGACGCAGTCCAGTAGAGTAGCAGATCCGGAGCAGTGAGCCTCCCTTGTTTATAAGGGAGCGCCATGTCGGTCCACTTCTTACGCACTGCACCGGAGTGTCATAGGAACTGTGCGCATAGTGTATGCAGTTTAGCGAAGTAACCCTTCCCAGGCCATACGGGAACGTTGCCGAAAGTGTAAAGAAGCTTGGGGAGCAGGATCATTTTAATGAGAGAGAGCCGACCAGCCATGGATAATGGGAGCGAGCGCCATCTTGACATCTTGGCCTCAACCATTTGTGCCACGGTAGAGTAATTGTCGGCTAGCAAAGTGGATTTAGTTAAGGATATCTGCACACCCAGGTATCTGACAACGTTCGGGGACCAACGAAGGGGGTACTCAGTGGTGGGTTGTTGGGTAGATTTAGTGAGCGGGAAGATCTCTGACTTTGAATAATTTATTGTGAAGCCAGAGTAGGTGCCGATGCAGGTGATGTCCCTCAGTATGTGGGTTGTGGGCTCTCTAATGTATAATAGCACGTCATCCGCATATAAAGATATGATTTCGGGGTCATCCTTCAACCGTATTCCCTTGCGGGCATGACGAGCACGGACATAATCCGCCATCGGCTCAATTGCGAGAGCAAAGAGGATCGGGGAGAAGGGGCACCCCTGTGGGTACCCCTGAAGAGTGTGAAAGGGTCAGATGTCAATGAATTAGCCCCAACCCGAGCCACAAGTGAGGCGTAAAGTAGTTTAAGGAACCCGATCATGTTTGGGCCAACGCCCATTGTCTCCAGCACCAGCCACATGTAGTTCCAAGAGACCATGTCAAAGGCCTTCTGAGCGTCCAGAGTGACCGCCACGGCCTGGGCGTCTTGATCTATACGGGACATAACATTGAACAATTTTCTTATATTATGGGAGGTGGACCTGCCGGGGACGAAGCCCGCTTGATCCTCATGGACCAGATATGGCATAATGGGGAGAAAGCGGTTAGCTATGATCTTAGCAATGATTTTCGTGTCTAGGTTCCTGAGGGAAAGAGGCCTATAGGACCCACACTCGTCGTCCGGCTTGCCAGATTTGAGCAGTACCGTGATGACAGCTTCACGCATGGACGGGGGGAGGATGGAGAAGCGGAGTGCTTCATCCCAGACCTTGAGTAATTTGGGTGCCAGTATGGCCATGTGCTCTTGATAAAACTCGGCCGTCGGGCCCCGGCGCCTTGCCTTTGGGCAGGTTCGAGATGGCCGTCACTATCTCATCCAGTGTTACCGGGGAGTCCAGCTGGTCGCGGGCAGCAGGGGATATTTCGGTGGTAGGGATCTGAGCAAGCAACTCGCGCATGTGTCGTTCGGAGTGTTCGTTCGGAGTGTTCGGCAGGTTGGGAGTAGAGGGACCTGTAGAACTCAGTAAATACCTCCAAAATCCGTTGGTCAGCCCATTGTACATAATGACCCTCAGGACATATATAGCTTTTGTGCAGAATAAATTTAATCGATTTGTGGATCATTGTGAGGACTCCCCTGGATTGGGAGGAGTAGGAAGTAAAGAATCTAGCGGGACCCCACGAAGGGGCCATGGTGCCCGGAATGTGGGCATTGCAGTGTGTCTCCTGTAGGAGTAGTACCTTGCAGCCATGCCTATTAGCAAAGGCCATGATCTTACGGGCCTTAGTGTGATTGCTTAATCCACGGATGTTCCAGGACATTATGACGGTAGACATATCAGTGGCAAATATCTAATCTCGGTATACTCGCATCAATGAACATCCCAGATCCAGCAGTAGTGCGCATTCCCGGGGTTAAAGTCGGGAGTGCGCTCATGCTTTGCCAACGTGCGCGCCGTGAGACCTTGCATGCCATTTTTTTCAAACACCCCATTCCCACCCGCCACCCTCACCACTAACCCAAAATCAGCAGTGTGAACATCACCCACCCTCAACTGTACAGAGCTGGGCTGGCCCCAACGTGGCCCAGAATTTACAAAAGCCCAACAGGGGCTGACCCACAACAAGGGCATATCCAAGAACAGTGCAATCGCAGTGGGGTGCGCCGTTGCCATGCAGAAGCACACTTGGAACCAGCTGGTTCCGTTACAAAACGAACATTGTTAGCGGTCATATCGTGAATACCCCAGTCCTACACAATGGGGCACAGGGAACAACACACGTACCACAGGGATCCAGCAACCCAAACCAAGCGAAACAGTGAGACAAAACATGTCCCAGTGTTCGTGAATAGGGGGCAAAGGGTTGCAGCCAGAACAAGGGAGCTCTGCATGTCAGAGAACCACAGAAGTAAGTGTGGGAGAATAAACTGGACGGGATGACAGTTGCTCCCCGGCGAGCGGGTATACAGAGCGGGAATTAAACCTGCGTAGGAGAGCATTGTCTCAAGGTGAATGCAGAGGTGTGGTCGCCCATGGATGTGAACAAAGAGTGGTAGGACTAGATCTACATATAGGCATAGTATCAAGGCAGCGCAGAGCAAGCATAGGATTCACTCATTATTCATAAAGTCATCAGCAGGAGGGTGGAGAGGAACATGTGCCTCTATGAATTTAACCGCCTCAGATGGCACCGTGAAGAAGTATAGTTTGTTGTTGAACGTGAACTTCAAGCGTGCAGGGGAGAGTATGGCGTAGGGGATGTTCCTCTCCCTAAGGAGTTTCTTCACTCCAAGGAACTGGCGGCGTTCCTGCTGAACTCCGGTGGAAAAGTCGGGGAACATCCTGATCACCTGCGAGTCCATTCGTAACTCGCCCCTTTCCCGTGCGAGGCGGAGAATTTGGTCACGGTCTTTGAAGCTCAAAACCTTAGCAATGATGGGCCTCGGAAAGTCACCAGGTTTAGGCCGCGGTGACAGTGCCCTATGGGCCCTCTCAATGGTGAAGAAGGTAGACATGTCTGGATTGCCCAATAGGTCCTTTAAGAGATCCTCGACCGCCAATTCCAGTCGACCCGTCAGGGCATTTTCAGGGACACCAACGATGCGTATGTTGTTTCTATGCGACCTAGATTCGAGGTCATCGCATTTGGCCTTGACCGCCTTCATATCTGAGACCAGAGTGGACACAGTGCCCTGGAGTGTAGATATATTATCTTCATTGGTTCCAATCCTGTTTTCAGCCTCCGTGATTCGAACCCCCTGCTGATCCAGTTTGGCTCTGAGCGATGCTACATTGGCATTAATGTCATTGAGCTTTTCGTGGAAGGCTGCAAAGTTCCTAGCCATGGATTCCATTATCGCTGTGAGGTCAGTGGCAGGTGCCTCGGCGCAAGGCGGGTCGTCAGCTGGATCGCTTGATGTGTGGGCCGAGTCGGACCTCGGGGTGGCTTTAGCGAATTTGTCCATGGCCCCGGTTTTATTGGTATTCCTAGATCTGTTAGACATCGTAAATAATGTAGTGGGGGCACTGAGTGGCCAGAGTGGAGACCTGAGTAAGGGCGATGAGGCAGGAGGCCACACGGTGTGGAGGTGCAGGAGAGGCCCTGCCGCAAGTCCCGCAGTCAAAGGTCAGTGGGCCAGCCCGAAGATCCGATTTGCCCAGAGAACTCCTGGCAGAAGTGGCAGGTACAACAGCGTCAGGGAAGTATAGAGTAGCTGCAGGGATAGTGCGACCCCATCGCCCTAGTGGATGAGAACGGTGTCCGGAACAGACCCCGAGTAAGCACCACAGGAAGAACGAACAGCAGGAGCGTGGGCATTAGTGCACAGGCAGATATTGCATGGGGCAGTGAAGGCAATGACCAGTAAAGACGAAAAGCTGTGCCATAGTAGTAGTGCTGAGCTGGCAGGTGGTGCAGTGACAGGTAGAGAGCGTCGCAGCAGGGCCCCCCCCGCTCAAGGCGGGCACACTGGAGATAGCGCAGGTGTGGGCCACGGCTCCATCAATCTAGGGTCCATTAAGCCTGGAGCAAGGTGGCAGCGGGGCAATCCGGGCCCGCCGGGATGCGGAGCAGCAACAACGCCGCAGGGTATGGGCCCAGAGACCAGCAATGCGGCACGGGAGCCAGCCGGGGCTGCGCAGCGCGGGGGAGAGGCCCAGGCCGGGGATGGCCTGCAGTAGAAGAAACGGGGTCAATGCAGCTCTGGCGCGCAGCAGCCCCAGCAGCTCCTCACCTGAGTCACATCCCACGAGGATCCAGTCACGAAATGGGTGCAGCTCATCCGGAGAAGGTGCACCACCAGACGCCGGGCGGCGCGGATGCGGAGCGGACACGGGCTCCCCGGTTTCAGGCGCTGCCAGAGGCAGGTCCGATCTCAGCAGAAGTGCAGGGGAACGAGCCGGAGCGGGAAGATGCAGGCCGCAGCCCAGGCCGCAGAGGCCAGGCCAGCGGGAGTCCAGCCCGCGGCGCCTCCAAGGTGGGTCCCAGGCCAACGGCCGCCGAGCGCTGCAGCCAAGCCAAGCGAAAGGCGTAGCTCCTCCAAAAATATTGATACACCTTTGGTGACTGAGGTATAGCCTGTGGCCATAGCTAGTGGCTCCATTGCCCGGGGCATGGGCGAAGGCCATGTACCAGACAATTTGGCCACTGGCCATGGCCATTAGGGACCAGCAATGGGGTTAAAGTGGACATGGCCACCAAAGACTGACTATGTGGTAAAGTTTTTGGAAATCGGGATAGCCTTGAATGAGAATACAAATTCTGCTTGTGGCTACAGCTCGAAGTGCTGGACAGAACTGCAGCAAACCTACGCAAGGAGCATCATCAAGGACCTGAAAGTATGCCTTTGCAAATCTGTCCTTTGATTATAGTGATATAACTTTGGTGCCTGGGCAGTGAGCCTGGCCCTCGGCAAGGAAACATTTCTTCTCAGATTTTCTTATTGTGGCATGCTGCATGGCCAAAGCCCACGCCCCAATGATATGATATGATAACTCCTTTATAACGCACCTGTACACAAGTGTTTCTAGGCGCGGCAAGACAAGGGAGGGGAGACAGAGGGAGGACAAAACATACAATCTTACTATGCCTTGTGTCTTTCAGATTGTGCAAGTGCGATACGCAAAAGTACAGGGGGGACAGAGAGGGAAAGTGCCAGGGGAAGGGAAGGGGGAAGTGCAATCAGGGAAGCAATGCTTTGAGTAAGTGCAGCCAGGGCAGCGCAGCTCTGGGTAAGTGCAAGGAGGCAGGGGGCTGTAGGGTTCCAGGTACAGCAGGTAAGTGCGCAGTAGGCCTGGAGACAGTGCAGGGGCTACTGGTCAAGGGGGAGCCCGGTACCAGTGAGGCTCTGAGGGTAGCCAGGTCACCAGTCAGCGCAGCATACAGGTTGGTCAGCAAGGGAAAGAGAAAGCAGAAGTGAAAAAGACGATCTTGAGCTGCTTCTGGAACGTCAGGTGGTCTGTTTCAAGTTCGAGAGGGGCAAGGAGGACATTCTAGAAGGAGGCACCTGTAGAGGAGAGAGATCTACCCCCCCACCCTCTTCCCGGAGAAGCGTCTGAACCTCAGAGAGTTGTAGGTGCCTGAGCGAAGGGCTCGAGAAGGAAGGTGTTTAGGAAGAGAGAGTTGGATGTAGTGCGTGCCCTGGGCCCAGACGATGCAGAGGGTCTTGGATTTGATCCTTATAACCACCGGGAGCCAGTGGAGAGATTTCAGGGCTGGAGAGATACGGTCCCTGGGCTTGAGGCCAAGGACAAGTCTTGCAGTCCTGTTCTGGATTAGTTGCAGAGGGCGGAGAGTAGAGTTACGCAGATAGAGAAAAAGCTGTTGCAGTTTGCAGTAGTGCAGCCTAGCAAGACCCAGGAGTCTGGAGACAATGACCTTCTCGGGGAAAGTTAGAAAAGGAAGAATGCCTTTTAAGAGGTGCAGCTGGTAGTGGGCCTTCTTGGCAAGGTCGGTGATGTGAGGAGAGAAGGCGAGAGTGGAGTTGAAGGTGACATCAAGGTTTTTAGCCTCACAGGAAGGTGAAGGAAAAGGGTCCAAGGAGGACAGGCAGCATGAGAGAGGGAAAGCGGGAGTAGAGGTCCCAATGAGAAGGATCTCAGTCTTACTGACATTAAGGTAGAGATTGTTGGAGGTGCACCATTTATGAATCGCGGATAGAGAGCCATGAATAAGCGAGTGAGGAGAGGAGGCTGAGGGTAGCCTGAAGGCGAGCTGAGTGTCATTCGCATAACAATGAAAGTTAGAGAAGGTAGAGATAAGGTTGGCCGAAGGAGCCAAGTAGACATTGAAGAGCCAGGGTGAGAGGTTAGATCCCTGGGGAACAGCACATGTGGAAAGAGAGGTGCTGGAGAGAAAGGACCCAAGTTGGAGCTGGGAGGGTAGGTCGAGGAGGAAGGAGGTCAACCAGCCAGAGCCTGAACTATGATGCCCAGGTTCTAACAGAGACGATTGATTAGGATGGCATGATTGTGTCAAAAGCAGAGGAAAGATCAAGGAGGATGAGGACAGAAGGGAGGCTATAATCCAGATTAGTGAGCTCAGGAGAGCAGTTTCCTTGCCTCTGGCTCCTCTGAAGCAGACTGATGGTCATGGAGACAACCAACAGATTCAGTATGGGAGAGTAAGCTGGGAGATGGCCAGCTTTTCCAGGAGTTTGCCCAGGAAAGGAGTGATAGAGATCGGGCAGTAGTTTGCCGGCCAGGAAGGATCTGCAGAAGGCTTTTTCAGGAGGGGGTGCACGAGGGAGTGTTTGAGGGCAGAGGGGAAAGTTCCAGTGGCAAAAGAGTGATTGCAGAAATCGGCCAGGGCTGGAGCGAGGGTGTCAATGTGGTCCTTGATGGTTCTTGAGGAGCAGAGGAGCACTTGCTTGGACAACACTTTCATATATCGGACTTGTCTAGAAACCTTGTGGGAGTGGTCACAGAGAAAGAGGAGAAAGCAAGAGGAGAGGCAGCCAGAGGGAGCCAAGAGAGGCAGAGGGAGAGGAAGAGGAGAGAGGGGACAGAATGTCCTGAGTTTTAGTGGTGAAGTGAGAAGCCAGAGCGGTACAGAGGCCCTGGGAGGGAACAGGACATGTGGTGACTGTAGAAGGGTTAGCCATCTCCTTGCAGATTTGAAATAGTTTGGCCGTGTTGTTAGAGGGCTTAGATGTGGGCTCTCTTCTTAGTCAGGACAGAGAGTCTGTATTGCCTTTGGAGCAGGCGGCAGGCCAGTTTGTCAGAGGATGCATCCGATTCCCTCCCCTTCGTCTCAGTCACCATAGACTTGCGTTTCAGGGTGGCGAGATCGGAGTCATATCAAGAGTTGCACTTGGAGGTAGGATTCAGACAGGTTCTCATGACCGAGGTAAGGACATCCAGAGTGTTGGAGATAGAAAGATGCAGGTTAGAGAGGGCTGTATCAGGGTGTGGGTCAGCCACAGGCAAACAATGTGCAGAGAAAGTAGTGGCAAAGGCATCCACTGACAGACGCTTCATGGGCAGAATGACACAAAAAGGTAGGTGGTAGTGCTGGGGTCAGCTTCACCTGGGGGACAGAGAAATTCAGGTAAGAGGACAGCAGAAAGTGGTCCGTCCAAGAGAGAGGAGTGGTGAGAGGGTTCGAGAGGGGGATGTATGAAGAGATGAGAACATCCAAGGTTTGTCCAGCAGAGTGTGTCAGACCAGAGGGTAGAATGGAAAGAGAGAGAGTGTCGCAGAGGTTGCGTAAAGGCCCAGAAGAGGGATTAGAAGCATCCAGATGGATGTTGAGGACTCAGAGGAGGAGAAGTTGAGAGGTAGAGGCAAGGAGAGAAGAGGAGAGGTAAGTCCACTCTGAGAGGAAGAGAGCGAGCTGTCCAGGTGGCCTGTAGATGGTGGCCACAGTCAGAGAGAGTCCAGGAGAGATAGAGAGCCTGCAGACCAGGCATTCAAGGGAGGAGTAGGCCTGTGTAGGAATGACAGATGCAGAAATCCACTCCGGAAAGATCAGAGCTACTCCAGCTCCAGGTTCTGGGTTCAAAGAGGATCCTGTAGCCATCAGGGAGGAGAGTGTCAAAACTCGTGAGAGAGCTGGCTGTGAACCATGTCTCAGTGAGAGCAAGGACATCCAGGTCAAGTTCTTGAAGGAGGTGGCAGATGTAAGAGGAGTGTTTGACAGCAGAGCGAGAGTTGAGAGTAGCAACGTGGAGTAGGTTGCCACATTTGAAAAACTTCTGTGGAGGAGTAAAAGCTTGAAGCAAGCCCTGCGGACGTGGCAGAGGCACCTGAGAGTAGGCAGTGGAGGTAGAAAGAGATGGCAAAGTAGTCAGAGTGGATGAGGAACGTGGCAGAGAGGTGGCAGAAGAAGGAGGTGGCAGAGGAGCCAGAGAGGGGCTGGTAGGAGTAGCAGGAGAAGGAAGGAAGTTGATAAGACGTGGGAGACGCCTAACGAAAAGGAGGATATTGGGCTGAGGGCCCTGTACCAAGACGGTGCCATTCAGATAGACAGTAATCATGGTCCTCATTAAAGAAGAGTGGAAGGAGGCCAAGAGGATCTCTCATCGCGTGCCACCATTAATGGGAGAGGAGGAAAAAGCAGAGAGAACAGAGACAATATGAGGGGTTCAGAGGTCCGGAGAGGGAATGGCAAAGAGGATGATGGTAAGAGTCTGTCTGGAGGAAGCACTGATGTAGGTATAAGCGATAGGGAGGCCTGGGTTGGAGACCAGGATGTCCCTCTTGAACTTCTTCCTTGCTGGGAGGGATAGGATAGGAGATAGAGCAGCAGTTATAGAAGATAGGGGAGACAGCCAGCACCATAGAGGATGCAGGGAGGAAGTTGGAGGAGGCTGGAGCGAAAGAGAGAGTATGCAGGATGCGCAGGACGGGTGATACAGTAGGAAACACACCGAAGGGGCAGACAGGTACACTCAACAGTACAAAGGGTACCCCCAGCGGGGTGGGGTCCCAGAGAGTGGGAGAGAGCCTAAAGGACTCTGATCACAGTACAGCAGTAACCATAGTTAGGGGGGGCTAGAAAGTGGGATAGAGCCAAAAGGTCATAGATCACAGTACAACAGTAACCACAGATAGGGGGGGACCTAGAGAATGGGAGAGAGCCTAGAGGACACAGATCACAGTAAAACAGTAACCACAGTTAGGTGGGGCGACCTAGAGAGTGGGAGAGAGCCTAAGGACACAGATCACAGTAAAACAGTAACCACATTTGAGGTGGGGGGACCTAGAGAGCGGGAGAGAGCCTAAAGGGCACAGTTCACAGTACAATAATAACTGCAGATGAGGAGACCTGGAGAAAAGACAGAGAACACAAAGTACGGCTTACCGCTGGAAGGGAAGGGCCTAGGATTGCACAGGGACAGAGTACGTTATGTCAGACGGTTAGGTGGAAGTACGTTCAAAGGACCGGATGTTTAGTAGAGAGCAGAGAGCAGTAGTGGCTGCTCCCCCGCCCCGCACCTTTCTTACCTTTCGGGCGCAGATGGTCGAGAGCTGCATTGCACAATTGCACTCTGCGCCACTACCCCTTCACCGCCAAACACCTGCGCTGCACAACACTGCAGCCTTGTCCTGCGAGGGCTTTGCTGCAGATGATACGATCCTCGGTTCTTAAGGTTTGGATGCGTGAACATAGGCGCAACGTATTACGTATCGACGGGCATCGTCTCCTGCGCACTTGTGTTGCACAACACCGCGGCCTTGTCCTGCGAGGGATTTGCCACAGAGGATCAGATCCTTAGTTCTTAAAGGTTTGGATGCGTGAACGTAGGCGCACCGCATTACATATCAACGGGTAACGTCTCCTGTTTCGCACAACACCGCTGCTTTGACCTGCGAGGGCTTTGCTGCAGACGGTCTGATCCTCGGTTTTTAAAGGTTTAGATGCGTGGACATAGGCTCAACATATTACGTGTCGACGGGCAGAGTCGCACAACACTGCAGCCTTGTCCTGTAAGGGCTTTTGATTCTGGAGATTGCCCATGGATGGAAGCCATGAGCACTGGCCATTGGTCACATTATGGGGCTATAGTGGACACTGGACCAGGATACAGGCTAGGTGCAGTGGATAACGGGTGTGGTTTGGTGGGGCTGGAGTCATGGTCGAACCTCGTGCTCCAGGCATTTCAAATATGTCAGGTGTCACCTTGTAGAACTCACCAAAGTCAAAAAGGAGTGTATGCTGGTGCAAGAAGTAACACAATTTTATTCAGGGACACAGATGCAGCTGGGACAGCAAATTCAAACAGAACGTGGAACAGAACTGCTTGAAAAGGTGCCGTCAAAGAACCTCCCTCAAAATGAAAACCTGTATAGAAAGTAAAATAATTAGCATTTGTGAACGTGACACATAGAAAAAATCTCCCCACATAGAAATGATTGGTCCCCACACTTTGGACCCATATAAAACTCCACATGTTGCGATTGATCATTGGGTCCATGAACCTTGCCACACTGGCTGCAATTACAATAATGTGACGTTACAATCAACCCCCAATTCCCACAACACAAAATTATATGATTGAAACATTTGAGATGACCAGCAGAGCGTTATTATTCTGCCCTGGTCGCCTCTTCCTGACTCTCATGGGAACGGCTACCCACTATGACACCATCGTAGCCTAGACCCACGGATAAACTATTGAATAATGGCTGCATATTAGGAGAATTCTAACCCTCTTCCCAGGGGAAATGGTCTGCGGGCGATTTGAAACTGCCATGGGTCTTCCCGTTTTCACTAGAACATCACATTTCATGAATGATTGTGAATCATAAAATGGTCATATATTCCTCTTTCACTGGCAGACCCTCTACGCTCTAATCAGTTGACCTTAAAAAAATAATGATCTCTGTGTGCTTCTCTGAATACTTTGTTGGGGATCGTATGCTCTTTACTAATGAACCGGCTGCAGTGGCCTTTGCCAGGAACAAAATACTTGCACAAGTTTAAAGCAGAAACAGGCTTTTGTGACCTATTTTCTGCGCTTTATTCTACCACTAAGTTTGATTATACTTTTTTTTTTTTTTTAAAAAAGTTTATTGATTTTTCAACACAAACAACAATACAAACCAAACCGTAGTGCAATTAACAATATTACAATAAAGCATTTAATCATTAGTGCGCACTACCTCCCTGATCCCTCCCCCCTCGCGAGCCAGTTTCCATGTCACATTCCGTATCTGCCGCACATGAGCGGGCCTCGTTGTCATCCGACCCTCCCGAAGCCATCCCTGTCCCAAATATGCAAGATATCAAAGTCCTCCATGCCATCAAAGAGGCCAGTTCCTCCTCCTAAGACATACAACTCGCCTCCTGCCACACTGCAAGTTTGATTATACTTACTAGTGCCCCAGGATTTACAGATTTATTTTGTTAGTTTTTAAATTTCGGAGATATCAGAAAGTGCCCCGTCCCATTTTATAGCTCTACTCTCTCAGCCAGTAAGTGCATTACTTCATACCGTGCTGCATTTTATTACACAACCATGACTTGCATCCCCAGCATGCATTGTTGAAAATGACACACATGAGTATGCGCTGCAAAAAATATGTTTGTGAAAGGAGGTTTATAGTTCTTTCATATATGTTAAGAGGAATTATTAAAAGCTTATATACAGTGCTATAACATCATGAAACATTTTCACTCATTAAAACCTATGGGATGTTATGTTGAAGTTGCATTAATAAAAACGTATGAAATTCAATGGAAAAACATTGTTAAAGGGACCCACTGAGCTATCTTGCCGGCCTCTCATTGTTTTTGTCATTGTGAATCCCATCTGTTATGTATGTGTTCATGGATTTTGCAACAGGAGGACACTGAGGTAAGACGATCATCACTTGTCACATCAGCTAAATTTGAAATGTTTTGTTGCATTAAATCTGATCGCCTTGGAGGCAACGAGGGGGTGCAGGCAAAATGGCTGCCTGAGTTACGAGCTCCGTCCCTAACCTTGGTACTTTTGAGGGGGCACAGTGATTAGCAGCACCTAAATCCCTGAAGAATCGATCCCCTGATCGTGGGATGCCGTGGGTACTTGCCGGAGCCCCCATAGACTTGAGGAGCTTTAGCCTCGATCCCGCTGGCTGCGATCGACCTGGGAGGCGTCAGGCCTTTTGGCCCTGAGAAGCGGGGTTCAGGTTCCTCTGAGGGAGGAGGAGTCGGACCGAGCCGTCTGACACCCCAGCTGGAGACAGGCTGGGGCTAACGAGTGCCTCGCCTCCAGCAAAGAGGCAGGAGCGGTCACTGCCCACTTGGAGGACGCGGTGGGTGGTGCACCGGCAGCCCCCCCCAGAGGTCAGGCTCTGCGGAATTCAGTGTGGGGGATAGCCGAGTTCAAATGGATGTCCTGGGCCGCAGAAGTGGCGGACCGCAGGGAGACCCGGGAGAATCACGACCAGCACCGGCAGCAGGGGCCGCCCTCGCTCTAGCAGGAGTCAAGTGGAGGAGGTGCCCGCCGGGCAGAAGATGCGGCAGACAGGCTGCATCTGCCCTCTCAGTGTCGCGCCCTGCCTCGCTGAGGGGGCCCCATCCGCGGACTGGTAGGAGCTGAGGCTAGTACTGAGGCCACAGACCCGGGGAGGAGACGGCTCTCCACACTAAATCATACACGCCAGTCCATGTTACCTGTAGAGCTTTGATGAGTGTGTTCCCTACAAATCAGACGATGAACGTTCTTGTGATTCTACATGCCTGCTATATGGACGCATTTTTTAGCACCAATACATAAACCCTGCCCAGACTGCCAAGAAATCAGGGGAGCGCCCACAATGCTACATGCGGTCAAACAAATTTCAAGGGCCTGTTTATAAACCCATGAGCTGACCACCCCCATACAAGAGGACGGAAAAACTCCAAAAGACTGCAGGTCTGCTATTTCCTATTATTCAAAAGGGTGCATCATTTTCCTGAAAGCCAAGAGCAAAGTCCTTCTATAGACTAACCTCGTTGCGGGGGCCTGGAGTGTTGGGCCTGCCGGAACTCTTCTGACCCTGGCCCCATGACAAAGTGGAAGATGTGGGATGGGGCCCCATCATAGGTGATGGCTGCTGGGGAAGCACAAGGTCCACAACAGGAGCTGTGATAAGTGTGGGTGCGATGCACGTGCTGCCTCCACGGTGAAGACACAGCAATGATGGAAGGAGGTTCGCACGACTATCCCAGTGAGAGGCGGGTGGTCCCCCACCCTTGAGGTCTTCAGTGGCCTGGGGAGAAAACAAGGAACTGAAGGGCACACGCTGCGGCCGAGGTAGGGCTGAACTTTGGGGGTCCCTCCCCAGACTGTACTGTATCCCGCGGTACAAAGGCACAAGTGTGAATAAAAGGCCCAAACCAGACGTAGCGAAGGGACAGGCAGGGGTTTCTCCTGAGGGCCAAGATCGTGGATTAAGGGTGAAAGGAGTCAGCCCATTTTAAGATCCCAATCAGGAATCCGGCCCCTTCATCCGGAACTGAGGGGGGACCATCAACCTTGATCTTACTGGCCCACTCTGGGCCCTGCCGGGGAGGCTCTCGTGTGTGGAGTGACTTAAAGCTGGAGTGAAGCCTGAGGCTCCTCTGACCATCCCTCGGTGAGCGCAAGACGCAACGGTTAAGGACATCTATGAGCTGGCAGGAAACCTTGGCGCACTTCCATTACCAATGCACAGAAACGATGGCAAGGGCTACTGTAGGTGAAGGACCCGTTCCACCCCCAGCGGAGCTTTGTTCTATTAGGAATGACATACAGACCCTCCTGCAGGAGATTAGAGGGATGAGGACGGACATGGGGGCTAAGTTGGCGGACCTCTCGTCCAAAGTCATCACCCTGGAGAACAGAATTGATGGGATGGAGGCCAACCAGGCCTCAACTGGCTTATTGGAGACCCAGATGGAGGTGCGCTTCATGGAAATGGAGAGTTATGAGGAGGAGTTGCACCTCAAGGTTGACAAGATTGAGAACCGGGAGAGATGCAACAACCTCTGGTTTTTTGGGCTACAAGAGACGGATGCTGAGACCCCAATGGGCCTTGAACAAAAGATACAAGAAATAATAGAGATGGTCCTGGACTCCAGGGATGGAGAGAGAGTCACCATAGGGAGGGTGCACTGAGCAGGAGGTGGATCGCGTGGCCCATGCTCAGTTCTGACGTGCATGTATTATTACAGGGATAAGGCGAGGATCCTTGAAAAGGAGAAGCGCATGAAGCAGGTGACCTACTGTGACTCCAGGGTGGCCATTTTTCAAGATCTGTCAACCCACACATTGCTAGGGCGGACACAATACCTCAGTTTCGTCTCCAGGCCTTAATAGCAGTCATCCCGAATGTACGGAAGGATCAGTCCAACTATGCCTTGTACAGGCCCATATCCATCCTCAATGTGGATGCGAAGATCTTCGCCAGAGTTCTCGCATCGCGCCTGGAACTATGCCTCCCCAGGCTGATCCACCCCGACCAGGCAGGTTTTGTGCTGCATAGGCAGGAAGCGGATACTATGCGTAAAATGCTTCACATCCTTTACTCGCCGGCAGCAAAGGAGGAAGGGGTACTCTTGCTGGCCCTAGACGCTGAGAAGGCACTCGACCTGGTCAGTTGGTCCTTCATGGGGGAGGTCTTTGCGTCTGTAGGGGTGGGACAAGAAGGAACGGATGGATGGAAGTCCTGTAATCACAGCCATCGGCCAAGGTGGTGTTTAACGGAACTGAGTCACAGGGCTTCCCGCTGCAATGGGGCATGCGCCAGGGGTGTCCACGTTCCCCGCTGATCAATGCATTGGTGATGGAACCATGGGCGTGTCGGTTAGAGAAAATTAGGGCATAAGGGCGTCGTGATTGGGGAGATGAGCTGCAAGATGAGTCTCTTCGCAGACGACGCCTTGCTATATGTTACCAAACTGTCCCACTCGGTTCCCCTGGTGTTGGAAAGCCTGGAGCGATACGGGAGGTTATCGTTCAAAATCGATTTGGGAAAGTCAGTGGCATAAGTGGTGGGGAGACCGCCGGAAGGGGAAAAGGGATATATTGCGGGGCTCCCATTTAGGGTGCAGGAGGACACCTTCCGATACCTTGGGGTTCAGATGACACAACATTTTGAAGACCTCTTCCCTAAACATTTTCTCCCCCTCCGGTCACTAATAAAAAGAGATACGGAACGATGGATGGGCTCGGGACTCTCATGGATGGCCCGCTTGAATTGCATAAAGGTTGTCCTGCTCCCTAAATTTCTGTTTCTATTCCAGATGCTGCTCACAGTAATACCTACCTCTTTTTTTGTAGAAGTGAAGGTAGCCATGTTGAGATTTCTTTGGGCTGGGGCCAGGCATAGGATTGCACGTAAGATGTTGATCTTGCCAAAGGAGGAGGGGGGGTGGGGTTTCCTGATCTGATGACGTACTATAGAGCGACCCAGCTCTGGGTCGTAGTGGATCACTTTGACCCATATTCGAGGAAGCAATGGGTGGTAATGGACAACATGGTACTAGCCCCAGTCACGCTAGATGAATGGCTGTGGGTCCCTAAGGCCTGTATCCTGAGGAGAGTGTTCAATCACCCAGTCCATGTACAGTGGGCACGGGCAAACGCTGTGGTTAGTGGGCCACAAAGAAACCTATTGGCGCAACATGTAAAGGGGCCACTGCGAAGGCCACAGCTAGTGGGCGCTGTGAGAAACCCAAAGGTGTCTCCCTAACTAGTCCCTGGGGATCTGTCATCCAGGTGGCCAGGACACGGCCACCGCTATTGGATCCAGTTCCTGGGGGTGTACCAGTGCGGGAGGATCACCTGGACGGAGGAATGCTGATAAAAATGGGCGATGCCTAATGCCTCACTGAACATTTGTATTGACAAGAGTGAACCTGACAGAGGGAGGTTCACAGTGAACTGTTTAAAAAGACTCATGTATGTAACAGCAGAAGATAGTTTAAAATATCTTGGAATACAAGCCATAGTGAACCCGGCGGAGGGAGGGTAAGATACAAGAGGGGTCTGACCTTGGAAGAGGGGGACCCAAGGGTGAAGAAGCATCACCCAAAGAGGGAAGCAAACAATCGAGAAGGGTCTGAGCCCAAAAGAAGGGGATCCCGGGGTGAAAAACCATCACCCACCGACATGTAAATGTACCAGAGAAAGTTGTTTGAATACAGATCATAGTGAACCCGAGGGAGGGAGGCTAATATTCCAGAGGGGTCTGAGCCCAGAAGAGGGGGCCCCGGTGGTGAAAAATCAAGGGTAATCAAGAAGGAACTTGTGTGTAATCAAGAAGGAACATTTGTTTGTTATTTTGAACACATCAGGCCCTCAGAAACAAGATACTTAACCACTGAAGGTCCTGATATTGCTAAAAACTCTTTGTGAATCTGAGCCCCGAAGAGGGGGATCTAGGGGTGAAAGGTCATCACCCAAGGTATAGACGGAAAGGAACTCTTTGTTATTTGTATGCAGCAGGTCCTCGGAGGCAAGAGACTTTTCATAGAAAAGAGACTTAACCGCCAGAGGTCCTCATACCTGAGAATGGAACTGTAAGCTTGTGCTGGGAAAAGCTCAAGTGTGTGCTGTGGTCCGGAATCCCACCTTGTCCTGTGCTAAAACGTGGGGAAGGGAGACCCCTGGCTACTATATACTGACTAATCATTTGTGAACTCTTTCTTTCTTTCTTTCTTTCTTTCTTTCTTTCTTTCTTTCTTTCTTTCTTTCTTTCTTTCTTTCTTTCTTTCTTTCTCTCTCTCTCTCTCTCTCTCTCTCTCTCTCTTTCTTTCTTTCTCAAGAACCTTATCCCACACTTTTCTGTATTTAGTTGTAAGGATTGGCAATCGTTTTTTTTAGTATAGGCCCTTTTATTTTGACAAGACGCCACTAGGACGGCCTTATTATCATTTGATGGTCGTAGCTTGCTCCCATCTTAGATTTAGATTTAGATTAGGGGTTTTTCCAACCTGCATATTCAGTTTAATAAACACCCTTGAACTGTGATCACTTGTGTCTGTCTTTACTGTTGCCACCATGAGTTCCTTACAGCCCCAAAGAAACCTGTTGGTGCAACATGTACAGTGGGCACATGGCCCCAAAGAAAGCTGTTAGTGCACCATGTATAGTGGCCACGGCCGAAGGCCATTGCTAGTGGGTCCCAAAGAAAGCTATTGGTGCAACATGTAAAGTGGCCACGGCCGAAGACCATGGGTAGTGGGTCCCCAAGAGACCTATTGGTCCAACATGTAAAGAGGCCACCGCCGAAGGCCATGACTAGTGTGCCCCTTTAAGAAACCTTTTTCTGCAACTTCTACAGTGGCCACGGCCGAAGGCTATAGTTAGTGGGCCACAAAGAAACCTTTTGGTGCAACATGTGCAGGGGCCACAACTGAAGGCTGTGGCTAGTGGGAGGGAAAGAAACCTATTGGTGCAACATCTACAGTGGCCACTGGCAAAGGCCATGGCTAGTGTGCCCCTATGAAACCTATTGGTGCAACATGTAAAAGGACCATGACCGAAGGCCATGGCTAGTGGACCACAAATAAACCTATGCAACTTCTACAGTGGCCACGACCGAAAGCCATGGCTAGTGGGCAGCAAAGGAACCTATTGGTGCAACATCTACAGTGGCCACGGACAAAGGCCATGGCTAGTGCGCCCCAAAGAAACCTATTGGTGCAACATGTAAAGTGGCCACGACTGAAGACCATGGCTAGTTGGCCCCAAAGAAAGCTATTGGTGCAACATGTAAAGTGGCGAAGGCCGAAGACCATGGTTAGTGGGCCCCAAGGAAACCTATTGAAGAAACATGTAAAGTGGCCATGGGCGAAGGCCATGGCTAGTGTGCCCCAAAGAAACCTATTGGTGCAACATGTAAAGTGGCCACAGCCGAAGACCATGGCTTGTGGTTCCCAAAGAAAGCTATTGATACAACATGTAAAGTGGCCACGGCCGGAGATCATGGTTTGTGGGTCCCTTTAAAAAACCTATAGTGCAACATCTACAGTGGCCACACGCCAAAGTCAGTGGGCATGGCCAAAAGCCATGGCCAGTGGGCCCCAAAGAAACCTATTGGGGCAACATGTAAAGTGGATATGGCCGAAGGCAATGGCTAGTGGGCTCCAAAGAAACTAAAGTATAGCTAAACCTTTGAAATTCAGTGAAAAAAATACTTGGTTAAGAGAGAGTTAAGGTGATCAGATTTAATGCAACAAACCCCCTGAAGTCCACCTTAACTATGTTGCACAGAGTATGACCACAATGATGGCATCACAGATGACATCACTGAAGATATCACTGGCGACATCAATAATTACATCATGGATGTCCTCACTGATGAGATCTAGTGGGGCCCCAAACAAACATGTTGGTGCAACTTGTACAGTGGGCAAAGGCAAAAACCATGGCTAGTCGGCGACAAAGAAACCTATTGGTGCAATGGGTAGAGTGGCTACGGCAGAAGGCCATGGCTACTGGGCACCAAAGAAAAACTGTTGGTGCAACATGTACAGTGGCCACGGCAGAAACCCTAAGCCAATTACCATGCCCGAAGGCCATGTCTAGTGGGCCCCAAAGAAACCTATCTGTGCAACATGTACGGTATCCATGGCCAACTATCAATCTAAGAAGGCCAGACGGTATCCCCCAAGTACTAAGTTTTGTCCAGAAATGCCTGCGACTCACAAGATCGAAGGCTGATGCTACATCAATCAATGGCACAACCATATTTTCACAATCTCCATTCCAGACAAGCCCTTGCAGACACCTCAGAACAAAGCCATTCAGATTAGCACCGTGCCCCTTTCTAAATCCAGTCTGTGGTTTTTTAATTATTCCGACTATCTTCGCTCAAGCCTCTAGTTAAAATAACAAAACAGAAGCACATATTTTGCTGTGCGCAACGAGAATAGAAATAGGGCAATCATTTTTGGGATCTGTTTAAGGACCGGTTTTGTACACAAGAATAACATAAGCAGTCCGCCAGGAGAGGGAAAACACCCCTTGTCCACGATTTCCCTAAATAAAAAAGTTAGGATAGTGGCCCAAAGTCCTGGATCCCCTTTAAACAGCCTATTACAGAGTTTATTAGGGCCAGGGGCCCGAGAGTTGCTAGAGCCTATGATACGCTCTTGGACCAGAGTCTGATAAAACTAAATTCCTTTTGTGTCTACACTTTCAAATGTAGACATGTCTGTAAAGGGGGAATTCTTGTTCACTATAGTATTGAAATCTTCATTTAACATTGATTCAGCATCTTGCTACATAATATGGGCTCCCTGATGTCTATTCCAATTTTTACATTTCAACATAATCTTTTTAATTTCCACTAACATTTCTGGGCCTCCTGCGTAACTTTTTCTTACTACTTTAATACGAGATCTCGTATATCTTTTCTCCTTAGCGACAATGGGATCGAATGCATGTGTATATTTCAAAGATTTCCCTCTGTTTAGGCGGAACGGTTTATTCTTGAATAGTAAAGCCTTAAAACTTTGGTCAATAAAGCCCTCAAAGTTATCTTCACTAAATGTTGTTAGTTTCCTGCTATATAGGGTATCGTAAATAATTGTCATATTTTCATTAAAATATCTCACCCCACCGGGATGCCTGGGGGTTTTATTATTGGCTGAATTCACTGTGAAGTTGACTGAGGCTCCTAGTTGACCTTCCATCACACATAAGTCGAAAACCCCCACCAAAATGTTGTGGTCACTCCAATCAGTGTAGTCTATCCTAAAATGCTTATACAAATTATATAAAAACTGATTCTAAAAAGATGTATTACAACACTGAGGAGCTCATCCCTCTCTTCCATGTGGGCTGACTTGGCATGCCCTCCTCATGGTCCCATTCAGCATTTGAAGACTCATCCCCGCTAAGCATGAAGGCCAAAACATTCCTTGCGAGCCCTTTTTGGAAAACCTGTCCCTTGCTGGGAGACACTCCAAGTTGTTAATGTTGTCAGCCACCAGAGGACAGGGCGAATTCAGGTCCCCTGCCACCATCACCAGTCCATTTTCTGTGTTTCCGATCCAATCAGTAATAAGGATGGACAAGAAATCCAGAAATGTACTTAGTGGGAATACACCGGTGTGCCAGTAAATATTGAGAAACAGAATCTATTTTGAGTGTGAGTGCCAATATTTAATTCTACCGACAAAACCCCTTGACAAGTGTCTAGCGATCTCACATCCGTAAATTGGAAACAAGATTTAATTATCGTAAGAAGACCACCAGCCGGTCTGCCTTCCTTTCCTTTATGGGCCGGTTGGAAACAGGTGATATACCCATTGAATATGGGTCACTCAAGTAGCCAATATTCTTGAATTTACAGTGCCCCAAATCCCCTTAAATAGTTACACAGGTCCACATTCAAAAATAGGTGTGAATGCCCCAAAGAGTTCCAAGATAAGAGACAAGCAGCCAGTCTTGATAAAGATGATGGGGCATTTGGGTGTCTCTAGTCTTATTCTGTAATGAGCCAGCAAGCCAAGACTTGTCCTGTTCTTGATTCTAAAAAGCACCCTTAGAATGTGCAAACTTTATTTCTCTTTCGCTAGTGCCCCCAAAGGATACAGAAATCATTATGTCTTTCGATACTTGCACCCCCGAAGCGTGCAGACTATCCACAGTATTTTGAAAATGCTTGGGATTATAAGCTGCTATGTCAAAGCCCATTTGCCTGAGGGGGTAAGAATTCTATATCGAATGATCGACTATTTTGGAGCTGATATCTAAAACAACCATATCAGTCCTCCACTCACAAATAAAATCAACTCTGTCAATGTCTTTTGAGGAAATGGGACGCAAATTAGGAACTTCTCAGAAGAGAGCCAAAATATGAGATCTATTTAAGACTACTTCAGTGTCTTATCTAAATAGGCTCTCAAACAGGAGTCTATTTGTCAGTGTTTTACCTAGTGGGTTAATCACTAATATGGGTCACTTCCCTGCTTCCCGAGGTTAGAAGACATTGCAGTACTTAAGCAATCCATATCCCTGCAACACATTGTGTACTGTCTTACTCTCCTCAGAGACTCCCATTACAGGTTTCCAAATCTCCTGAAGACGGGAGTTCTTAATTAGTTCTCCTACACACTTTACACTGAGTTTATAAAACCATTGGGTCTCAACCATAGAAGGTCCTTTCACTGTGCCTGCACAGAGATTGCTGACATTGGACATGAGCAGCAGTGACCCCGCGGAATTGGAGGAGGAAATTATCACCTCAGTTTGAGCCGCAGTTGAACAAGTTCTTATCCCCTCATTCTTAGAGACCCTGTTCCACAAAACTTGTTGGTTGGATGGACCACACCTGAGTCCTCATCTGAAGATCTCTCTGAGTCCAGTTGCCTTATGGGTGTCACCAAAGTGTCTTTATCCTTAACCTGCTTTTTGTATTTGGCCAGGGATTCTGAATAGCGAGGTTACGAAGAAACTTCCTAGACGAGATATTGTGGAGTTTTTCCGTTTTCAAATTTTTCATTTTATTTTACTATGCACAAGGGTTTAAGTTCTTTTGCTTTTCTGTTGCCTTCCTCCCAGGAGGCTCCTGGATTCCAACTGACTTAGTTAGGATTTTGTGGCAAAAGCAGCAGGTAAGGAAGAAATCTCGAACATCCCTTCTACAATCTGCACCCTGAGGCAGAGTCAGTTAGATTGATGTTATTACTTAGGGGGAAACACTGAAGTCTCTTTTAAATTTTGATAGCGTGTCTGGGAGGTCAGACTTCTCCCAAGCTATTTATTTACTACAGAATGCTGCAGATTCTCCCAAACTGAGGCAATCTGGTCACTCTATAACCCCTCTGGCCACTCATGAATATCTTCCTGACTTCACTGAATGCCTTAGCTAAAAGTTCACTTAGATAGATAAATATAATGTCAATAGATAAATATAAGGTTCAGTACTTGAATGCCAGTTTCAGAAGAAGCTGTTAAATGTTAAAAGGCAAAAGTAGTTTACTATGTTTATTTAAGAAGTAATCTGAATATTGCAACATATTTAAAGTTGAAACAAAGCATTCCTTTGTGTCAGTTACTACGGCGCGTGTTAACGTGTTAATCTACTAATCCTTGCGTTTTTAATACCGGCGAGAAGGAATTGAGTGTGCATTTACAAAGGACTTGTAGAGATGTCAGTTTCCAGTACAATTCATTAACTTCTGCGTGTGGTACCGGCATGTTTTTCATTATCGATGCACGCGTTCAAGAGACATGAGAGTGAAGTCGCGTGCAGGTAATGATCACTAACCTCCGCTCAGGATTCCGGCGGGTGCTACTAACAGTATTTTCGCGCGTTGAGTGAAACTAGTGTGCAGGTGCTTTTCGGCAAGATGCGTTGCGTTCCTATCAGCGTGGAAAGGTTTTCCATTAGGCCTTTTCGAGGAAAGATCCTAATAAAGTGCGCGTGTGTGGCATCTTAAAGCAGGATGTTATTCTGAGGTAAACGAACACAAACAATGTAGGAGTTATTTCACTAGGCTATACACTGCAATTCAGAGTTTGCAATGTTTTACCCAACGAAAATACACGGTGGGCTTCTTATCTTGAACTAAGGAAAGAGAAGGTACAGAGACATATGGTAAAGGATTAAAATATTTTAATTCAATAGTTTTCAGTTAATGCACTGCAAGGCAGCAAAAAGATAAACCTTTAATAGAAAAGGATTTTACATGATTGATGAATGGAAGAGAGTCATCTTCAACATCTACAGAAAAAGCCTTTCAGTTGTTCAGCAAAGGCCAACAGGTAGATGGGAAAATCATTGGGAGCAATACAGATTGGAGGATGGTGAACCATAGAGCGCTGAGTTATAACATTGTTTGTGTTTCTTGTAGGTCACTTCAGCTGTAGTTCTCAGAAGAAAGAAATCAAAATAGCAAGGGCTTCAAGCAAGACAAGACCTGTCTTTTGTTATTTTATCCACTTCTCCTTTCCCCTCGGGTTTGCTAGTTCAGCAATTTTAAATTCAAGGATTGGTGGATGGGCAGATCTAGGGGGTCTGGAGGGATAGCATCATCTACTCCTGCAGGAACAGTGAGTTGGGACCTGACAAATAACACATGCATTGGCCTAGGGCACTCGCCTTACCCTTACATACCCCCCTGTCTAGGGTCAATGGCAGTTGCCACCTGTGATGGTGTACTCGCAAGGCAGGGTGAATGGAGACGCTGAAGGTGTGGTATACCATGTGCACCAGAAAGGCATATTATGCACCTTGACTATTCTGCAAATGGGCACCGCAGTGCGGGTGTTTGCAAAACCCCTTTTGAAGACCCTGTTTCTGCAATGAACATAGTTATGTGTCCATTGAATGTTGTTGCAGGCCTATTGCGCTTACACCATTCTCATCGCCCTCCTCTTACTTTTACCTAGAAGCTGAACGTGTAGAGCAACGGTACTTTGTAGGTTGTACTACTGCAACAGCCTCTTCTTTAATTTACCCATTTTGTTTCTCGGCCCACTCCAGGTAATTCAAATTAAGGCTGCAAGACTTATAATTGGCCTGAAGACCAGGGACAGTATATTTGATCCTTGGTCTTCAACCTTTATTTGGCACCTGTAGCGCCCCTAATGTCTACATTGCTATCTAACTTGAAGTTGTATACGGATGACAAGCTTCAAGCTTTGTTCCTCAGCCTCTCTTCTACTATCTCGCTTATTGATAATTGTGTACGTGTGAATTAGGAATGGTGGGCATATAACAATGTGTGCCTTAATGCCAGTAAGACTGAGATAATTTTTTACTAGACCCATGGTACTGTTTTCCCTATTTCACTCCGGCTGTCCTCTTTGGTCCTGCCTTGGTCCTGTACCTACGCCTTCTGATGAGAAAAAAACCTTGGGTTATCTTTCATTCCACCCTCTCCGTATGTCATCACATTACAGACGTTTTGAAGAAGTTACACTACCAGCTGCAACTACTAAGAGGTATTGTGCTTTTGTCACTTTCCCCCAGAACCTCACTTTCACAAGAGCTGTAGTTTGGTCTAGGCTGGACTATTGTAACAGCCTCTTTGTAAATCTTGATGTCTCTACTCTTCGACCTCTGCAGCTTATCCAGACAGCACTGCAAGACTGGTCCTTGGCCTTAACTGAAGGGATGATATATCTGCAGTCATGAAATGTGTACACTGGCTGCAATTGGTAGCTGCAAGGATCCATTTCAAGTCCATTTGTATTGTTTACAATGCTTTTGGGGGCTAGGGAGCCCACTACTTGCAAGTTTATCTTCTCAAGCATATTTGCTCTTCAGCTGTTTATTCCTGCACCTCCAACTCTTTGAGGGTTAGGCGCTTCTGTAGGTAGAGAGGGAGGGGTAGATTTCTGTACTTGGGTGGTGAATTCCACTGGAACAGATTTGCTGCCTCTCTGAAACTTGAGCAGGAACACCTAAGGGCCTGCAAGTAGTTGAAGACTTTCCTTTATGCTTCTGCTTTCTCTGTGTCTCTCCCCTGCTGAAGTTCTCGTTCTGCTGGTTACCTGGCCACCCGGTAAACCTTATGGGGACTAGGTTGCCTTATCACCAGTAACTCCATGCATTGTGTCAGGGCACACCACACACTATGGACTGTTTCTGCAAGCAGGTGGGGCCATGCCTATTTGCACCTACTTATAACTGGGCACCCCAGCGTCACTTACTGGAGGTTCGTTATTGCACTCTCCCCTTCCATCCCCCTGCCACTTCTGCTCTCATTTTCTTGCGTGATATGTATGACACAAGGCCTAGTAAGATCATTTATTCTGTTTCCTTTTGTTGTTCCCTTGCTTGTCAAGTTGCGCCTCAAAACACCTGTGTACAGGTGCGTTACAAATGACTTATTATATGAAATCATTGTTGTTTTGTTCCCTGGCCCCACCACTGTTTTTTGGTCTTGTGTGCACGTGTACATTTTTTTAATTTTGGTTTTAGGGGCTTCACAAATAACCAAGAAATATATGAATAAAGTAAATGAAGTTTGGACACGCTGGAAAGTTGATACTATGCTAAGTGGCTGCAGATTACAATAAACAAAGAGTTTATGTGCCACAGTGTTAGTCAACATTGAAGTAACGGGTGAAGGAATTTGTATTGCCAATGTGCATTATGAACATGCGACTGTGGCATTTGTACATTTACATTTTACTGCACAGGGCAAAGAGGGGCGAGTGCATGAATGCAGACATGGAAATAGATTACATAGAAGCTAGTACACTTGTACTGTACTGTTCGTGTTTTTACACTTTTACTTGATGATTGTATTTGTATTTTTGTCACTGTTCTCCCTTGAAGTTCCAGCAATTATGTTGGTCAACATGTGCGGTCTCGGTGGTTGCTTTAAGGAGGAAATTGAAGATCCTTGTATTAGCAACAAGGCTCTCCGGGCTGTGGGATCACGCTACTTGCAGCTCTTTCTGACAAGCTACTTTTCTTCACGATACATTCAATATTG
This sequence comes from Ambystoma mexicanum, assembly GCF_040938575.1. Classification (NCBI taxonomy): domain Eukaryota; kingdom Metazoa; phylum Chordata; class Amphibia; order Caudata; family Ambystomatidae; genus Ambystoma; species Ambystoma mexicanum. The sequence goes on along the minus strand of NC_090923.1, from coordinate 225,997,073 downwards.
CCACTCCAACTCTGTGCTAGGAAAATGATTTTCATAGCTCAGAGCAGGGGGCACATTACTATTGACGCATAGGGAAATACGTGCCTGTGTGCACCACGCATAAGGTTATTTTTGAAAGAAAATGTAAATGTATTGTAAACAGGCGTGTTGATACTGGTAAACTGGAAGTAAATATTGTGATATGTGGTTCACTTGAAATATTTAGTTGTTTTTGTAGTACACTGTTTGCCAGTAATAGTGTTATTTTTTGTGGCATGTGTTTCCAGAATCAAAACTGACTCGGGCATGCTGTGCACGCTACATGAAGTTTGGCATTGTTATGTGTCCTTCAAAACACTGGACTAAGAATTTGTGGGAGTAAATGTGTCGACAATCCACAAAGAAATGATGAGATTCACTGTATTGAAAGCAGACATCGGGAAGTAAAGTTTCTATTTCAGAAAACTGCAGTTGGTCCACTGCAACATCGGAAAAATGGATTTGCAAAATGCAATGTAATAAACATTTTTAAAAAAACGGTATTGAAGTGTGAAAAGTGTACTTTGTGCCATATGATGAACGCTTTGACGGATGAATGTTCAATTTGCCACAAAGAGTAGACTTTGTACATGTTACTTGAAACTTTCATTTATAGCCAAAATAGGAATGTATTTGTTTATTTAATTGTGCGTGTCATGGGTTCAGTCTACCGGCCGACAGCTTCTTCAACAGTATTTGGGGCAATAATTGTCAACAACGGATATACTAGAACAATTGTTTGGTACGATTGCCAGACAACAATTTGTCCTTTTGCGGTTGCAATAACAAGGAGAAATATGGTTTCATATAGGTTCTAGAGAAGTGCGGATGTGAAAGTGTTGCATTTATTTCAATTTTAAACCAGTAATTTCTCCTGCGTAATGGAGCACCATGTGCGCAGATTATTCGTCGGTTATGGGAGATAATATTTGGTGCAGAACGCAAAGACTTGTATTGATGGATCGATGATCGGATTTTGCAGTAGAAGATTACAGTTGAAAGTTTCAGTAAAAATGTGCAAGCTGCGAGGTTCGGTAGCTATGAACTGTGTTCAAAAAGGTTAACAAAGTTTTTGTGGACTTAAGTGAATGTTTTCATCGTTGTGTCGAAATGAAAAGTACTAGGCCACAAAGGTGGGGTTTTATTTTGTGCCAACCGAAAAACATATCCGTGCGCCCGGTTAGTATCTGGAGTTCGGAGAAGTGTTGCAGTTAGTGTGAGGCAAAGAGGGGCTTTTCAACCCTACCCCTTAAGAAGAACTATTAACGAAAAATGCTCCACACTAATGAACTGCGCTACAGTATGGTCAAAAATCCTTTTAATGATGGTGGTGCCCTTTGCAATAACACGTGTTTCGACACACCAATGTCCTTCTCAAATCAGGGCTAATAGATGAACTCTATTCCAAATATTAATTTGCCAGCTGGTAGGACAATGAGTCATGGGATAAATCCTCCTTTCACAATGCAAACAGTCCCCTGGCATCACGATCAATCTATTAGCCCTGATCTGAGAAGGACAGTGGTGTGTCGAAACACGTGTCATCGCAAAGGGCACCACCATCATTAAAAGGATTTTTTAATCACTAACCATACTGTGGCGCAGTTCATTAGTGTGGAGCATTTTTCATTAATCGAAATGAAAAGTATTTGTTATGGTCTCCACTATTGCTGCTTTCTTCAAAATAAAATGTTTCTATCATTTCTGTAAGAAAAGACTAAAGTTTTGCATTTGTTGTGGATGTTTGTGTTTAAGTTCCTTGTTCTGCATACAATAACTTTGACATTGGTGATGACCGTGCCTGTTTGGCTATGCTGCCCCCCCTAATGTCATTGAAATGGGTAGAGCTCATTCTGAGCGTATAGTGATGTTAGGGCTCGGCACGGGCGAATGTAATCAGTGCCACGCCGCCCTTTGAAGTTCAGCCGATAGAATCTTATTGAGTTTATCTACTTTATTGAAAATGTAAAGTAGATGGATTCTATAACATTACTTTTTTAGTTCTGTTTTTTAACTGTGAGAGCTGGTTCCTAAAGGATCTTTCTTTTTTGTGCAGGAAAGGTCACATAGTAAGGTGGGGCAGGAAATGAGGGAATAGGCACCAAGCAGTTAAATGGAGGGGCAGGTGGACAGGTGAAGATGTTGCACATGTGTTGCATCTAAGGCAGGGGGCAGTGTGGTTCATGCTCTCCGATTACAGCTTCAAAATCACTTTAGAATTGCTCCCCCCTGCAGAGTGATGTGTTGCTGTATATACAGAGGACGGTTGTCTTCGAAAGATATGGATCAACAGCTTCTTCTATTGCTTGCAAGGTAGGTGGTGGGATTTTGTGTCCCACAAAAGTAGGCTGTGTGGTTACGGTACTGCTTCCACAATATGATGTGGAGGAAGATAGCCTAGTGTTTGCTAAGAAAGGAAACACCTTTCTGAGAGCATTGCAGTGGTTGGATTGGGTGTGGCGGCGCATGGATGTGGTCCCGTAGGAGTACTGTCCAGAGTGCATTTCACTTTCGTAGCTTTAGCCATTGGTACATTCCCAACAGTGGTAAAGAACTGCCACATCCATGATTCTCTCTTGGTGCTTGAGGTAGGCGCTTCCTCTACCTCCTTTTCTTGGTCCTCTTCATTGTCTTTTGAAGTACTGCACTTTATCGTTGTGTTCATCCTGCAGCTGCTAGTGGTGATGGTGGCTCTTGGGGAGGAGGGATGGCAGTAGATGATGGCATTTTTAAGATAAATAACAGTTTTGCTAATATTCCTCCAGGTATGTGCTGTGTGCTAGATTGTTAATGGATAATGAGTAAGAGTAGGTTCAGGAACAGTGCAAGGGTACATTTTGAGCTTGAATGTTGCTAGATCAGTAAAAAGTGGAGTCCCGAGCTGTCCGCGAAGCAAGGACCCGATTGCGAAGTGCGGATGCGTCCGTGAACACCTCATCATGCCGCATGTGCACCTGACACTGTCCGGAAGGTCCGCAATCACGTCAGATGCTCGCGAAGGTTGACATACGCAAAATCAGTGGAATAAGTTGCAAAAAGTGTATAGAAGTGTTAAAAAAATGATGCTACAAGGTGGGAAATGGTAGAGTTTTAAGGTAAACTTTCTAAATTGGACATAAATGTTGCTATATTGGGGTAAGTATGATATTAGTAAATTGTAGCAAATAAGCATGCATTGGTAAAAACCCATAAAAATTCACTGAAAAAACTTTGTTAAAAGGACTTTATGGTTAAGTTGCACTAATAAAAACCTATGAATTTTAATATTCTAACTGTCAGTGAACAAAACCACTTGACCTAGATATGTCAGTGAACAAAAACAAGTGGCCCAGCTATGTGATGTGATCAGTGATGTCATCAATGACATTTGTGATGTTATCTTTGATTTCCTGAGTCTTAGCAGTGCATTGAGGTGCTTAGATTACCATAACTGGCGAATTTCTGAGGTTTTTCGGTTTTACTTCTAACCATAACATCCCTTTAACAACGTTTTTTCACTGAATTTCATAGGTTTATATTAGTGCAACTTAACAATGTTTTTCAGTGAATATATATATATTACAGGGTATGTGGTAGTGGCCCTGTAGTTATGGTTAAGTTGCTCAACTCATAGGAAGATGTCATGAATCTTAAAAGAGCACCAGGTATGTCCTTATTAAGCCAACAAAAACATTCAGACAATATAGGGAGGCAATGGACAATAAGAGTTGCTGGATGGTGTGATCATCAGTACATAGACTGTGATTGCCACAGCCAACATGGCCCCCGAGTTCAGCCACAGCCTAGGACTCAAGATGGCCCCAGGGTACCCATACAGAAAGTATCCTTGGTGGTCTAGTGGAAAGGTGCAGCCCAGGACTATAAAAAACCCACCTTGGCCTACACCCAATGCTTAGCGTTTTCTCCTCTGCGTTAGCAAGTGGTGTAACGTTTGCCCGTGACTCTGGCCCCCACGTGCCTGCAGTTTTCAGTCTTCCAGCAGTCCCGATCTGCCAACCGGGTTTCCAGTCCCTCGGCACTTCGTTTGTTTTCTCCTGCTACACTTACCTGGCAGGTACGCCGTCATCAGATCAGGAGCCACAGCAGCCTGCACATCACGTCGGAGCTTCAACTGCAGCGATCGCCTGAAAGGGAAGAAGACAACAGTAAGTTAGCGGACGTGTACTTCAACGCGGATCCCCCGGAGCCCACAGAATCCTGCTTATCTTTGAATGGTCATCCATTTTGAACAGCTGACAGTCCTCCGCACTCCCGTGTAGCATAATCAGCATCCTGTTCAGCGCCGCTGTGGACCATATTCTTCATTCTCACCAGCAGAGCAACATATCGGCTCTTCACCGCAGACGGCTCGCTACGAAAAGGAAAAACAAAGAGATTATTCAGTAACCGCACATAACATGCGCATCGCGTGTCAACAGCCATATACCTAAGGACATTAACAGACCAAGCACATTAAGGACAATCTAAAGACTTAATGAGCACTTTGCATTTCAGCAGAGCAGCGCAACAAGGAAAGACATTTCACCTACCTTTAAAGACTCACCTACAGGAAGCATCTTGTGCGCCGCAGCAGGACTGGGCCACTACCATCCAGTGACGCAACTGGAAGCTGATGTTGTCCTGCTCCTTGGTGAACACCACTGCATACAATAAGGTGAGCTCTGACTCCAACTAACCACTCAACCTAAGGGTAAAGGAAAAGGAGGTGGGGTACACAGAATAGAGTAACTGGCCCTAAAATGTCCCACTTGTTTACCTCTAGGCTCTAATAGAAAGCCCTTCATCATCAGTGTGGAATCCACCCAAAGCACTCCCTACCGCACTGCACGCTGGGAGGAAGGAGTGGTTTGGATCTGCATTGTGTACCAGAACCTGTCATGTTAGCTTGCGAAGATCTTCCCAGTGATCCAAACCTGGCACTCCTGCAGGGCACCAGAGGTAAGTCCACGTATTTCAACCCTGCCTGAGTGTCATGGCCTCAGAAGTTGACCAGTTAGCAGCCTTACAGGGTGAACTGCGGGCTGAAGTCCACGCTGCCCATTCAAAGACGAACACAATGAGAAAAGAGTTGGTGGTGAGTAGGGAAAGGACGAAAGCATTAGCAAAATGTCTAACTAGGACCCAAGTGGGTCAGGTTCCTTTACCAGGCCCGTCAGACGGTGCTGCAGCAGCGTCTGCCCAGATCCAAGTTACCAACAGCTCACTGTCCTATTACCACCACCCGAACGGTTCTTGGGGGATCCCCAGAGATACCCCAACTTCATGAACCAATGCAGCCTCCACTTTCTGTGTCGGCCAGTAGCATTCCCGACAGATCAAACCAAGGTCGCCTTTGTTATGTCGTACTTGAGTGGACACGCAGCGAGTTGGTCAGTGCCATTAGTCAATCGAGACAACCCCATTCTATATAACTTTGCGGGGTTTCAACAAGAACTCGACAAAATCTTTGCCCGCCGAACACAAGGGCAGGCCTTGGATGGAGAATTATTGACCTCAGCCCGCAGGGCAATGTTTGCGGAAAGGGAATGAAGACCTCTTGATATACATCACCACCTTCATTCACTTAGTGGCTGAAACAAATGAGCCAGAAGAGAAACGGACCACTCTGTTTTATTGAGGTCTGCGTAGCAAACTAAAGGACATGTTGGCCCAGGTCGTCAATCCACCAGAACGTTGTTCTGAGAATAGAGATTTAGTGGTGCAGTTGGACCATCGGTTGCAGGAAAGAAAATCTGATCGGTCTCGTTCCAAGGGGTGCCCTTTGTACTTACGCCCTGGGGAGGTCGCTTCCCGTCTAACAGAGGTTCCTCCAGAACCCATGCAATTGGGCAGTGTCAGAGGCCCTCTAACTAAGGAGGAATGGGAGAGGTGCAGACGACAACAACTTTGTCTATACTTTGGCAAGGCTGGACATTTCTTGAAAGACTGCCTGAGCAAATTACCCAGGAAGGCCTTGGGAGCCATCGGTTCCGGATCAACGGAAGTAGGTACACCTGCAGAAAACTGCATGGCTCGACAAAGAGTAGCGATTGGCTTGTCGAGACAGGGAAAGGCATCAACGATCTCACCCCTTATGACACCAGTGATCCTTATCTGTCCAGAGACTCAGCAACGAATGCACGCCCTTGAAGCTTACATAGACTGCAGAACAGTTGGTAATTACAAAGACATCACTGTGGCACCGAGGATGGGTTGTATCCATACAGCTGAGTGCAAAGGTAGATAACCTAGTCTCTGTGGACTCCCTGTACTCTGATCCCACCCCTCGCTGCGCACAAAAGACTGAATTACAGAAATGTTGCACTAGTGCAATTAGCACTGGCGCACAAGTTGCCCAAATAAGAAAACATTATTTAAATGCATGTTTGCACCAGGGCAATGTTTTTCCTAGAATTCGCGTGCAGTGCATACATCCATTCACATATTTTTTTGCAGAACCCTATGGCTAATTGTCCTTGCACTTATGCAAACTTTCCGTGATATGTCTCTAAGCGTGACATGGTTTGGACTAGCGCCCCAAGCGCAGCTTTTCACCCCCTCTTGCATGCCTACGACCCTGCAGTCAACCCTGCGTCTAGTCTGGCTGTTGTTGTCTGCCTTGGGCCTACCAGCATGCGCTCTAATTCCGGGTTCTTGTCTAGACCAGCAGTCAGTCGGCCGTGGAAGCTGCCAGGCCTGCTTATGAAAGCACCTCCTCATGCGTTAAGCCCATGAGCCGCCCCCTCTGAAAGTGTTGGACTAAGCCTGCCGTGCTTCTCCGGCCCACATCCCTCTGCGCGCTGCCAGGCCCAAAGTCCCGTCAACGTGTGTTGTTGTCTGCCAACAAAAATGCTGGAAAACCCCTGTTCCGAGTTGCATTCACTCAGAAAGCACCCAAAATCCCCAGACGCGCTTGCATCACTGGGCTGCGGCGAGAGTGGAGCTATGCGCGAAACGAGAGGGCTTGTGGCTTCTGCGGGCGCGCGAGTTATGACTGGGAATCCTTGCTGAACGAAAACAAATACACGGGGGCGAGAGGGGGGGGCGGTGGGGTACACCTCCAACGATGCTGTAGTTCGCATGGCACATGTACGGGGCCGCAGGTATGCAGAGTACACGAGTAACATTAACAGAGACGGTGGGTTGCCAGCCGCCTTCACAGATCATCTCGCCTTATCCCAAAAAGTGAAAGGTTTGCAGACCAGCTGTGGCTGGCGCCGCTTTCTAGCTTGCCCGGAAGAGGGAGCAGTTTGTGCAGATGTGCGCGCTGTAAATGTCAGGACTGGTGCACTTTCTGGGTTCTGAGTAGGCGACCCATTCGTTAGATTCTGCTAATTTTTAGTTTGGGCCGTTGTGCCACCTAGCCCTTTAAGCGCTTTGAAACACTTGCCCGTGTATAGGCGCTATATAAATAAACAATACCATACCACCCATATGCCAAAACAAGTTCATTAGAGATAGTATATAGAGAGAAATGGCACACGAGGGATACAAAGCGTGTATTGTTGGTGTTGTTTGGTTATTTGCCCATCCATTGACTGCACATGGCCATGTTAATCGGTATGTCCATTCCAACCGAGTTCCTGCCCCTCCCCGCCCAAAACACCCCCTCATTGGAACTCTTTGAGTTTGCTGTATTCAAGCATTATCATCAAACTTTGCACTCAAAGTGCCTACCATTGTTTCTTCAAACCAGTTACTTAATTGGAGTTGTGCATAAAAATGTCTTAACCAGGACTAGCTTCAGCCACTCTGTTAATAAGAACAATGTGTGTACTTCACTGAAGTCCTGGTAAAAACAAGCATTAGCAAAGCTTGTGTATAAGCACTAGTAAATTGCCAGGCACTGCTTTACATGCCCAGGTATGTAAATCTACTTGTATTATATGTACAGTATTAGAATTTGCGTCAGAAAGTGAGACATGAACAAAATCCTTCGCTGACTTTCCTTTACTGCCATTAGTTGCCACTGGCGTTTGCCCAGCAAGGCCTCTGAATCAAATTCAAAGAAGATAAGAAAATACAAAGCAATTATCAGGGGGGAAATGGAAAGGAGAAAATAATTACAACTGACAAATAGCAAGGGTTAAACACATGCACGCCGATGGATGTACATTGCATATGCAGTGGGGGCAGGGGGGCTAGCATCATAATCATACATCAGTAGATAGTGGTGGCAGAAACGACAGATGTTTGATTACAACTCCCAATATTCCTCACCGTTGACTTTGGAGGTAGGGTTTATGGTAGTTGTAGTCCAAAGCATCTGCAATGGCGCCCTGTTTTACGGTGTCCCGTAGCCTGATCGGACAGATTGGGGAAGAGGGCTTACAGAGAAACAGAACGCAGATGATCATGAGGTGGGGAGGATGAACGTGCTGGCCAATTCCTGAACTTCTTTTTATTTTTTATTTCTGATAAAACTCCTGCCAGCAGTTAAAGGGCTCGACGGCTCCTCCTTGCCGGCCCCCTCCAACACTTTGCATGTAAAGATGTCTTTCATAGCAAGACAACTTCAAGGAGGATGTTTGTCATGACTCATTTATTAGGTGGTAGGACATCACCTTCTGATGTTTGACCTTTTGATTGTCATAATCTTCTCCCAGGGTAGAGTGGAGTTACAGACAGGTGGCCCATCCACCCTTGTTAGTGCCAGCAATTTAAACACACGCATTGGAAAAGCAAACAGCTTTGGCTTTTGTGTGGGCAGGTGATAGACATGTCAAGGCACTGCCGTTATGGTACTACATCACCATACAAGGTAACAGCTGGCAAATGGTGTTCATATCTGGGCATATATCCTAGAGAATGTATACTAATACCTGCGCAGGAGGTGACATTGTTGGCTTTGCCAATGTTTGTTTTGACAGTAATTCTGTGCAAGGAACAGATGCAAGGACACACTTATTGCTTATACATGAAGTGGCTGAAGGAACACTTGGTTAAGCCATGTGTATTACAGCAGGAGCTGGGTTACAATTACAACTAAGCCATTATCTTTCAGAAGATTGCTTTGAAATGACATTGCCATCCCCTTAAAAGCACACAGGTAGCTCAAAGCTACTGCGGGTGTGTGTTTCAGGTGGGGGGAGAATATTATTATTAGGGCATATATCGAGCGCCGACCTATCTTCGGGAAGCAACAGAGCACTTTACAATCTTAGGGCGAACAACACGGTGAGGGAAGCAGGGAAACAAGGGAGCAGTGAGCTAACTGAGGAGAGGCAAGGTAGGCAATTTGGCAGCAAGGGATCTACAAGCAACCAGGGGAGCAAACAGTGCAGATCACCCTGTCTCAGGTAGGGTGGGGAGTGAAGAGTGTGTGGACCTAGGTGTTGGGGAGGGGCCATACCTTGAAGAGGAGGGTCTTGAGCTCCTACCTGAACTGTAGAAGCAAGGGGGATCTAATGTTGACGGGGAGGAGGTTCCGGACTCTTGGGGCGTAGACTGAGAAGGCCTGACTTCTCACTCTTTTCTTCCTGCCCTAGCGGAGTTAGTCTGCACATGTCCTTACTTATTGTGGATCATAAGGCGCCGCAGATGCTGAGTTTCTCAGTGAGGATAGCCATGTTCAGTCAATGGGCGAGTAAAAAGCCAACCATCCACAGTCTGTGTAAGCCCCTCAGTCTCCTAGTTTCACTTTTCATTCTAATTCATTGTAACTGGTTGTATGCAGCTAATATAGCGCCAGATAATGAGCCAAAACTCAACTTAAGTGAATGCGAAGAAACAATTGTAATTAAAACATGTGTTTTGGAAAGAAAAAAGTTACAAAAAATAATCAGCAGTACGAAAGCACAACTGCAGCAAATTCCACGCAGGTGAAAGTGCGTGACCTGCGCTGTTAATGCAAGAAGCTTACAGCAGTCCTGGATCAGAAGGCAAGAAAATAATGTTTTTTTTACAGACCTCAGCAAGGTCTTCAGTTGGCGAATTGAGAACTTTCTCAATGTTGAGGGGTAAGCGGGCTCTGTCCAAATAACCCTCCTTTATTTGAGGGCTAGAATCATGAACTGTGGGACAGTTGGCAGCTATGTCTCTACCATAGTGTGAAGGGACTGTGTGGAGGCCGCTCTCTGTGGCACATTCAATAAAGATGCAGTTAGTTTGTAATGCTTTTGTCATGATGCATTTTCTCCTGGTGTAGACTCTTGGTGCTGAAGACAGGAAGACAGGTGGTCAATTGATTAATCTATTTTAATTAATCTTTTATCGCATACTTAATACTGTAGACCAGTCTCTAAGGGCTGGAGCGGGATTCACACCTTTGTTGTGCTGCTGGTTTCTTGCTTCCAAGAAAAACACGTTGCCGTATAGTTATCCTCCCGGCCCATTTTAAGGGAATATTGGGGAAGAGACTGATGTTCCGTCTTGTCTGAAAGACTCCATAATGTGGTATAGTCCTGAAGTTCTCTGGAAGAGAAATCCATAATACAGGAGCCTGAAGAGAGACTCGGAGGCCTCTATGTCTGGAGGGTTTAAACTTGGAAACTCCTGTATGCATGGACTTGGAAGATCGCAGTGAACGCTGAGGTAGACATCCTTTTCCTGCAGAGCGCTTGGGCCGAGCCTGTGGAGTGCTCTCCCTAGCACTCTCTTGGTAACTGTCAGCCAGCACCCATCATGGCCTGTCCTCTTACAGAGAAGCTGAGAACTGGAAGATTCCTTTTAGGGAGTTTGATTTCATATCCCTACTGCCTTACACTGGCTAAGTGGGGTTCGATGGTTAATGTGGAGTCAATAAGAACTCCACGATTTTATCATTTTAACAGGTTCAGGGCATTCACCAGCTTGCTGTTTAGGCCCTGTTGATGAAGACCAGTTTCTGGAGAGTGCAACCACCAGCAAGATCCCTATTTTTGCTGGATCCAATATAGTTTTTCCAGTCTAAGTAGTATATGAAAGACTTGTCTATTAAAGACATGGAGGTGTGCATTAGGCTTCACTTTTCTTTTATTTCTTCTCGTGCAGCAACGTTTAAAAGCTCAATAAACCCACTCTGAAACGGGATCTCCCATGAGACCAATGAAAGAGTGTAGTTCATTAAATAAGACTCGTGATCCTGTCGGCCTCTGACACAATACATTTAAGTGTTTACGCATAAAGAGTGGGATAATACTCACCTCCGTTTTCAAGACTTTTCTAGCCAATGATTCTATAAAATCTCTATTCTACGTCAAGACAAGGGGGATCATTATGCTTTTTTAAAGCTTGCCACCAACGATGGCTTTAAGATGGTAGTTCTTAAACATTGACTCGCCCAACCAGTTCGCTGCTCTCATTATGTCCTTCAAGCGAACATATTCTTCAACACTATAGTGTCTCACGCAGAATTAGCACCAGAACGGTACGTATCGATTTCCGCCAAAGAAAGAGTCAAGTGTAACCAACGTGTCATAGTACGAGGAGAAACCACTCTGTTATGGTAACTACATTTGTAGAGCGCACTTATACCCATAGTCAACATGGAGCTGAAAGATTAGTTTGAAGCAGATGGACAGAGATAACCGGCGCAGAGATTAGTTAAATAAGAAAATCTTATGATGGCGTCGAAAGGCTAGATGATTTGACATTTTCCGAATGTCCAGAGGAAGTTTATTCCATATATGTGCTGCTGACACTGAGAGGTCGCAGCCGCCAATTCTAGTTCTTCTTATCCTGGGCACTTGAATCAACAGGTTGGTAGAGGAGTGAAGGTGTTGTGTAGGGATATAAAGGAGGAACCTATCACGTAGGTAGTCAGGGTCTTGATCATGGACAGCCCAGTGTACTAGGCAAAGAGCCTTGAAATCTGTGCAATGTGAAACTGGTTGCCAGTGAAGACTGCGAAATGTAGATGAAATATGCTCACGAGTAGATCAATTGTAGACCCGCGTGCTTAGGATTACGAGGCAACCACTGGAGCATGCAAAGAGGGTGGAAGAAATGGAAGAACTTTCCGTAATGTTTTAAGTTTAAAATGTCCTTATTGACAGACTGAGCTGATTTGGGCCTCCGTGGAGAGAGAGGCTGAGATTTGAATACCCAAGTTCTTAACTACTGAGACTGGCTGTGGAGGGGTGCCAAAAATGGAGGCCAGAAGTCGGATGTCCAAAGAGAAGCGACAGGTGGCGATACGATTATGAGAACCTCCTACTTATCACAGTTAAGTTTCAGCCAGTTTTGGCCCATCCAATCTGCAACAGCTTTCAGACAGTTGTTAATGTTGGATGCTCCAGAAGGGTTGTTAAAAGACAGAGAGACAATGATCTGCATCTCATCGGCATACATGTAGCAGCGTAGGCCAAAAGATTGAATGAGATGGGTAAGAGGTTGGACATAGGCATTAAAAAGAATTGAGGAGAGGGCCGAGCCCTGAGGTACATCACATGAAACAGATTTTGGACTTGAAAGAAAAGGACAGAGAGGAAGAGTCTGCAAGGGTTCACTAAGAAAGGAACCAAATGAGTCCAGGACCGTGGCACTGATGCCGGCCGCGGACAGTCTGTGAAGCAGGATGGAATGATCTATGTTGTCGAACGTGGCTGACAGTTCTAAAATAATTAGCACGCCACCACCACCCTGATCAGCCAGCCTCGCCAAGTCGTCCTCAACCGACACCAATACCGATTCGGTACCACGTCCTGGTCTGAAGCTGGACTGAAAAGTATTGAAAAAGGATGAGTTTTTCAAAAAGGAACTGAGCATACGAATAACTAAACATTCCAACAGTTTCATCCGGTAAGAAAGTAATGAAATAGGGCAGTAATTTAATGGAATGAGGGGATCAAGCATGGCTTTTGAAAAGAGGGATCTCCAGAGCATGTTTAAGGGTGGCAGGAACTAAGCTAGAAGAGAAAGAGTGCTTAACTGCAAAGTATACCGTTGTTCATCGACAGGCATTTTTACGACTGCCTTTTTTACGTGGCACTATCACGAAAAAGTCATCAAAAGTTTGGGGTGGGTGCGGAAAAGGGCAGATAAGGGGTTGGGGGGCTCGGGAATAGTTAAAAATAGGTGAGGGAGAGGGGCGTGCGGGGGACCCCCCCCACAAAAAAAAATAAACATTTCGATTATTTTTTTCATAATAGTGTTTAGTAAGGTTTAAATCAGTCATTGATTGTGAAAAGCGTGCAATATTTTGTGACATCGTTTTTAATGATGGAAGATTTAAGTCGCCCAGAATTCGTATATTTTGATGCTGGTGACTAGTAGAGGATAATTATGCTGCAGTGCGGGCAGGCCACATCTGTGGGGCTTGCTCACTGCTGTGAGGAGCTGCTCCTACCCCTTCCTACAAATACCCACTGTAGCAGTCGCATAAGCTTCATGCAGTGTACCATGGGTAGCTTATTATGATCTGGAAAACCGATCTAATAAATATTTGCAAATCAGGTAATAAGGAACAGTACCTAGTCTGGTGAGTAGACTCTCCATGCCAGGTCAAAATTCCTGCCATCCGACAAAGAAACCAGGCTGAGCACCATGGTCAACTTCCAGGATAAAGCCCTACAAGAGGGCTCTTGATTTGGAGGCCATGATTGGAAGAGATCAAAAACCGCATTGACGTCCCACAGGGACGAATAATCGGCCATCTGGTGTGGTACTGCCCACAGTTCTTTTAACAACGTGCACACCAAAAGATGTTCTCCTACTGATGGTCCGTCGTTCTTGCTATACCCTGACTCTGTTCATGTTAACTATTGAGTATGCTTTTCCGTTCTTTGCTAAGGAAGCCAGGAAATGTCGGTTGTCAGCTACAGGGCTTGAAATGGCATCTCTCTTACTCTCTCTCTCGTTCCAGACACAAGCTGTTCAACACTGCTCATGTAGATCTATAACACCATCAATTGGTAGGTGCCCAACTCTTCCTAATGAGTTCATGTGCTTTAAAGGCTGTGATACTCCACTGTGCCAAGTTCTTTAAATAAAAATGTCTTTTGTGATTATGGTTTAAAAACAAACCTTACACAATTTCATGACAAACATATGAAACCATGATAAATACAAATCAGCATTGTTCATACATTTCCAAACACTAAAATACATCCTTTAAATACAACCGTAAAATACATAACCAACACTGTGATATAATAGAAAATTGAATCTACATTTAATGCTGATAAAACGTTACCTTTTTCTATCCTACTAGCTGGGGTACCTGCCCTTACCGTGTCCTGATCGAGTGGTGTCTCTTGGCCCTGGAGGATGTTGCTCTTGTCCTCTTGTTGGCAAGTCTTGCTTCAGTTTGCTCTGGTGTCGCGTGTGATCTGGAGGATGTTGCTCTTGTCCTCATGTCAGCAAGTCGTGCTTCAGTTTGCTCTGGCATCTCATTTGCCTCGGAGAAGGTTACTCTTGTCCTCTGGTCAGCAAGTGGTGCTGCTGTTTGTTGTTGTGTTTCAGAAGCTCCTGATATTGATTTTTGCTTTGCATCAGATGGAGCTTTTCCAAGTGATGTTTGTTTTTTGTGCGGCATGTTTTAATCACTCAATGGCTTCAGCACATTGGAGAAAATGTCCAAGAAAGATTGACTGATTGTGCTCTCTTCTCGTGAATGAACTTAATTAAACTGTAACCTTGCCATTTCCCATATTTGGGGTGGTGTGATAAAATAATTTCTTACATTTTTTTATTCCATTTAAAAACGCTTTAATAAACACTTTCGAACTTTATACAGTAGTAATACATTTCAAAGGAATAACCACGACATCGAACATTTTGCTTCAAACCCTTTTCAAAATGTTGCCTCCTTCTAATGCCTACTGTAGTTAATCGGGGTGAGTATCAGTAAATGAGGGTGTCTACGTAGTGAATTTTGCCCCTATGAGGAATCCATGCAAAATTTGGTAGCAGTGAGCTCAACATTGTGAATTTGTACAGCCGGAGTAACATACAGTCACACATCCAAATATTATTTTCCATATAAGATTTTTGCATCCAAACATAATCTACGATCTTGACCCAGACAAAAGAGGAATCCTTGCAAAACTTGGTAGACATGGGTTGAACGGTGTGGATTTGTGTAGCACGACAAACACACACGCATACATACATTCTGCTTTATATATAAAGATTGGTAAATTAATCAAATTCAAATTATACAAAAATCTCAGCATGGCAATTGTGAGTGCCAGTGATGTTCCTTGATTAATTCTTTCTCAATCAATATACACACAAGAGTGATCATGCACAATACGTGAAACATGCCAATCTGTAAATTATGGGGCGATCCACATTTTAGAACCCAAATCCTTGAGGCTTTCAAAAGAAGTCTGTCAATAACTACATAATGCATAGGCCGGATCCAACCTGTCTCATCTACTCATATATTCCCTTGTATATAGAATATTGAGCCTAAACCTCAAGAGTGCCTATCTTAGGTTTGGTAAAGGACCTTTTTGAAGATACAGGAGACCTATCACAGGTCCTTTTATAATTTCTTTCAAAATGGGAAAGCCCTTGCACCTGCATGTCTCACACTAAACTGCTTCTCGGATAATTTGTTTAAAAGTCTGGGTTATTATTGCTAGAGTCACCAGATTGCCATTGTCCAAACAGAGAATATAATGGCGGTGTTATCAGATTTGTGCACAGTAACCGTCGTATCCAGAGTAGACTCATATTTGCAGAGGATATTCCTAGTTCAAAGCGGATAATTGACATTGGCATCCCCTTAGGCACAATACCTTCCTTCAAATAATCTCTTCAAATGTTGATAAATCTACATCTCTTAATTGGTGATGTTATTCAATGCCATATATATGAATGAGGAGATAACCTTTTTTCTATACATTTTAATTGCAGGCAAAAGGGAAAACCAATCAAATCTGTTATTAAAATAAGTTTGTAGAGGCATAAGTTGTAGGGCTTTCTTTTTGAGTCCTGCAAATAGTACGCTTTTATTGAGGTGTGCTGTTATAATGAGGCCCACGTAGTTAAGATCATCAACTGTTCCTAGCTTTTGATTTTTAAGCTATATTTAGCCCTTCTTCTTCCAGGCCTAAAAAGCATAATTTCTTTTTGTGCTTATTTATAACCAAATCATTCTTAGTCTCGTAACCTTGAAAGGCATTCAACAAACATTGGAGTACTACCGACGTGTAGTCGAACAATATAATAGCATCTGCATATGAAATCCAGACTATCTTCACACTGTTCACCTTAGGGGAAATAAAAGCGATGCTTTCAAAGGTTTTCCCATATCAGCCAAATATAAGTTAAAAAGGGGGGTCCCGGGGGGAACGCGAAGCGTTTCCCCCTTGCGAGGTTTTTGGCGCTGCACATGGTCAGCGAGTGGCCGTGGGGGCAGAGTGCCTCTCCGGGGTATTTAAGGGGCCAGGGAAGGTTCGGGAGGCAGTTGACGGTTGGACTTGGCGATTGTCAAGTCCTGTTGCCTGCTCCCGAGCCTTCCCTGTAGCTGGGCCTAGTGTGGCGAGAGTAGAGAAGGTGAGGCAGGGTCTGGTCAGGAGTTAGTGGCGGGTGGGGGTTAGGTATAGTGGTAGGTGGAAGTTTAGTTTCGGCGGACATATAAAAATAAAAAATTAAAATTAAAAAAAAATAATTGGGTTTTGGGGCAAACATTTGAATATTTGGGGGTATCGTAAATAAGTTACACCCCCCCTTACCGGAGCCGCCGCCAGCGTTTGCTGGGGTCCTGTTGGGCGGTTTGGGTTGGTAGCACGGCGTTGCCCTGCCCGGGTTTTCGGTGTCGGGGCGGGGAATATTCACGGGGCTTAGCATTACTCTGGTGGTCGGGGGGGGCGCCTAATTGTCCACTCACCTGGTGCCGGTTCTGCCCCGCACAGGCTTTCCTGGTTTGTGGGGGTTGGCGGCAGGGGGGCAGTAGCAGTGCTCGTGTGGCTCGGGAGTGGAAGGGTCCTGGCGCGCGGTGGCTGCCTTCTGACACAGGGGGTAGAGCAGTACCCTTAAAGGGGCCGCGCTTATTTGTTCGGATGACTGCAAGGTAGTGCGGTTCACCGCGTGAGCCACCAGGGGGCGGGCCGGTGCTGCATTTAATTTTTTGCATAGGGGTTTCCAGGTTTGTTTATAAAAAATAAAAAAAAGAGAAGGGGATTTGTTCAGGGTTCCAGCATCGGCAGTGGGTGGCTCCAGGGTGGGTACTATTGTATTGAGCAGGAGTGGAGCTAGGGGTGGGGGTTCCCTTTAGGGCAGGGGTATTTTCTTGGTGGGGGGGTAAATAAAAAAAAAATAATAATATAAAGGATAGCCGGTAATTTTGAGTTAATTAGCTCTATTAGGTTATTAGTGTTATAGGGCAATTTTCTTTGGTTCTCCCTCTGCTAGGGGTATTTTTTCCCCGGGTAGGTACCGGCTCAGGGGCGTAGTTAGCTAGGGAGCGGCTAGGTGCATATTTTAGTGCGCTATCAGACTAGTTGTGCATGATGGTGGGCCAAGGAGCAGACAAGAAGGGGCTGGTTGATGCTAGGGCTCTGAGGGAGGCCCTGGAAATCATCAGCAGGGCAACTAAGGCCCAACTGGAGGGGGCGGTGGAGGAAGTCATGGGCGAGGGGGAGGTAAGGGGGGGTAGACCGCAGCGTAGAGCTGCAGCTGATGGGGCTATCGCGGCAGTGGTGGCTTGAACCCCCGCGGCGGGGAGAGGGGAGGTGTGGGTACCCAGGGGCAGGAAGATGAGGAGGGAGATAGACATGAGGGCGTCCGGGGGAGAAATTATTTCGGGTGGGCAGCCATCGGGGGAGGGAGTGAATGATAGCCCTAGGGAAACTGGGAGTGCCCAAAAGGAGGTGGCTCTAGCGAACGACAGTGGGGCCACTGTTTGGGCGCAGAAGGGGGTGGCAGGGCAGAGGGTAAGAGGGGGAAAATACCTGCAGAAGAGTGCGTGTGGGAGAAGGAGAGAGAGGTCCACATCGATTGAGGAGGATGGGGGGGCGCGGAACGGCCCCCCCGGGTAGGAGGAGTGAGGTCGGAGGGCGCTGCGCAGCCCCCGCGGGTCATGTGGAGGTAGAGGGTTTGAGAACGGCCCGTCATCGGTCAGTGCACGGAGAGCCTAGAGGGTGCAGCACGGCTCCTAGCAATGAGGACTCCAGGGTGGAGGTCAGAACGCCTCGCCCGAGAGAAGAGGACCAGGCAGGGGTTTCCGCGGCCACGCAGAGAAGACGTCAAAGGAGTGGTGGGGCGGATGCCCCGGGCTCGCAGTAGGAAGATCAACTCGACTGGGGCACGAGCTTGCAGCCACAATGGTATTTGAGGGGTGATGAGGGTGGTTTGGAGGATTATGTGGGGCAGTGGGAGGTGGAAGGTTATAGGGCGGTAGGGGAAAGGGAAGATGGGAGAAGAAATTGGTGGTGGGATATGGAAAGGCAGGTGCAGTGGAGTCGGGGGGCAAGAGGGAGGGGGAACTGTTGGCTGGGTGAATCTGCTGACATGTTTTGTCCCCGCAGTAGGAGCCCTCTAAGAAAAGAGATGAGGAGCATCGGTGTGGATGCCAGACCACAGACGGCAGGCGTGGAAAGAGGTGAGCGGGAAAGGGAAGGGTCATCTGCATGGCAGAGAGGGGTCCCAAGAGGGGGGACGGGAAATGAAGTGCCTGGTTTGCAAGGGTTAAGGGAAGACGTGGGGGTACAGGCCATTGGAGCCTTGGGGGCTGAAAAGGGCATTTGCTCAGTGGAGGTCCAAACGGACAAGGTGGTGGAGCCATTGGTGCTCGAGGGGCAAGCTGGGAAATAAAAGGAGTTGGAAGTGAAAGGTAAAGAGAAAAAACTGCCATACATGGGGATAACAAAACCGTTGGGGGTGCACTTGATGGCAGCAACCAGGGAGAATATTCAGGCGGGGGAATTTGTAGACGTTTTTAAATTGCTCCATAGGGAAGTGAGAGCTAAGGAGGGGTCTAAAGAAGAAGAGAGGGAACTGGCTGCGCGCCCAAGGGTACCGGTGACTATTGAGAATTGGACGTCGGCATTTATCATTTATGCCAGTGTTTATTGTGAAAAATTCCCGGAGCGTTGTGTGGCCCTGCTTAAATATATGGACGTAATTAGGAAGGCTTTCACGAGTTTTGGGGGCTTTGCCTGGGTAAGGTATGATGAGGAATTCAGAGCGAGAATGGCGGAGGACAGTCAGGCGGTCTGGGGGGAGATAGACATGGATCTTTGGCTGCAGTGGATGGCCCCAACGAGGCCTGCCCCGACATTGCACACAGCAAGTGGGCTGCCGGTGCCTTTCCGGCCCTTTCTTGGTCGCCCCGCCCATGAGGGGGCAGGGGGAGGAGGCAAAGGGCAGTCCTCAGCAGCATGTTGGGCGTTTAATAAGGACGGCTGCACAAGGACCCTGTGTAGGTTCAGGCATGAGTGTAGCAAGTGTGGAGGAAAACACCCTCTTACTCAGTGATTCCAGCAGGGAGATAGGGGGAGAGGTTCAGGCAGAAGGGTTGTGGGGAAAAGCTTCTACGCCAATTAAAGTGGGGGTGCTGCTGAAATGGTTGCAATTTTACCCAGACAGAGAAGGGGCAAAGATTTTGAGTGAGGGGTTTAGTCAGGGTTTCAGATTGGGGTACCAGGGACTAAGGGTGCGCCGGTGGGAAGAAAATCTGAAGTCAGCCAAAGAAAATGTGGAAGTGGTAAGGCAATAATTGAGCAAAGAAATAGCAGCGGGAAGGATGGTAGGGCCATTTAATGACCTGCCGTGTGACTTAGTTATATCCCCACTGGGGGTGGTGCCCAAGAAAGCTCCAGGGGAGTTTCGATTAATGCACCATTTGTCATGGCCGGAAGGCATGTCAGTCAATGATTTCATTGCCTCGGAAGAATGTGGGGTTGTATATGCAAGTGTTGACCAGGCAGTGTAGATGGTAAGGAAAGAAGGGCGGGGGGTCTTCATGGCCAAGTGTGACATCAAGGCGGCTTTCAGGTTATTGCCGGTGCACCCGGAGGATTTTTGGTTGTTAGGTTTGCAGTTTGAGGACCGCATATACATAGACAAAGCCTTGCCAATGGGGTGCGCAATTTCCTGCGCGCTGTTTGAGTGATTCAGCTCCTTCTTACAGTGGGTTTTTTCATTTAACTCGGGTTGGAGGAGTGTGCTGCACTATCTGGATGATTTCCTGTTCATTAGCGGGGCAGAAAGATAGGGGGAGTGCAAGGGTATGCTAAAGTTGTTTCAGGAGCTAATGGAGGATTTGGGTGTGCCGTTAGCAGAGGACAAAACAGAAGGGCTTGCAGTGGTGTTGACATTTCTGGGAATAGAACTGGATTCAGTGGCTATGACCTCACGCTTGCCCCACGACAAGGTGAGCAAACTGTTGGTGTTGCTGGAGAGGGCGGTAGGGGCCAAGAAGATGACGCTGGTTGACATGCAGAGATTGGTAGGGCATTTGAATTTTGCATGCAAGGTGGTGGCCCCAGGTCGGACGTTTTGTAGGAACTTGGCGAAGGCTATGGCGGGAGCAAAGTGCCCACATCATCGGATAAGAGGATCGGGGGCAGTGAGGGAGGACTGCAGAATATGGCTGCGTTTTTTGGAGAATTTTAATGGGGTGTCAATGTGGTTGCAGGGAGACCCGGCGACATGTGAAGTACAGATATTTTTGGACGCAGCAGGAGCAGGAGGTTTCGGAGTATTTTGGGGATGGGGGGAAATGGTGTACGGAGAAATGGCCTGATCTGTGGTTGAAGGAGGGAAGGAGTATAGCATTCCTTGAATTTTTCCCATTGCTGGTGACATTAGAGTTGTGGGGGAAGGATCTGCAGGATAGGAAAGTGAATTTCAATGTTGACAACGAATGCGTGGTCCATGTGGTAAACAGGCAGTCAGCAAGGGATCAGAGGGTGGCAAGACTCATGAGAGAGTTTGTGCTGCGATGCATGGAATTTAACGTGGTGTTTAAGGCAACACATGTGCCAGGGAAGGATAATGGCATCGCTGATGCATTATCTCGTTTTCAATGGCAGAGATTCCGTGGATTGGCTCCAGATACGGATCAGGAGGGGCAGCAGATTCCGGAGGAGCTGTGGAAGATAGGAAGATGAGAGCGCTGGCTCTGGTGGAGGGTTCATTGGCCGGGGCGTCTAAGGAGTCATACAGAAGGGCCTGGGAGGATTTTATTGGAGGGGGAGCGCGTAGTTGGAAGGGTAGATGGGATGCGGAAGAGCGGAGGAGGGATGATGTCATGAATTTCCTCCTGAGGTGCATGTACAGGGGCTGGTCAAGAGCAACTATAGCAGGGAAGTTAGCAGGAATTGCTTTCTACGGGAAATGGTTCTGGGGTTTTCAGCCGAGTGGGGGGGAAATGGCGAGTAGGATGTTGGAAGGATGGGCAAGGAAAAGAAAGAGGGATAAGGACAAGAGGAGGCCGATATCGGCGGAATTGCTGGAGAGGTTGGTTAAGGCAGTAGGGGGAGTTTGTTGGTCGGTATGGGAGGGGGAGCTGTTTGCGACCTGTTTTACGTGGTTATTTTTCGGGGCTTTTCGGGTTTCGGAGTTGGTGGGGGGAAAAGAGGGGTCTGGGGGATTGCAGTGGGAGGATGTGCAAATTACAGAATGGGGGTTGAACATCAAGTTTAATAAATCCAAAACGGACCAAAAGGGGAAGAGTTCTTTGGTTTTGTTGGGTCAGGGGAGCAGGGACTTATGCCCAGTGCAGGCAGGCAGGTTGTGGAAGGAGCGGTGTGGGGGTAATACGGGCTTGGTGTTTAAGCATGAGGATGGGTCGCCGGTTTCAGCGTCACAAGTTTTGGGGGTATTACGGAAGGCTCTGCTAGTGGTAGGAGAAAAGGGAGAGGATTTTGGTACACATTCATTCAGGATGGGCGCAGCATCGGAGGGTAATAGGTTGGGTTTCTCGGAGGATAAGGTGAAAGGTTTGGGCCGTTGGAGGTCTGGGAGATACAAGGGGTATGTCAGGGAGTTTCATAAAGGGTTATTTTGAGGGAAGGTGGCAGAGGTTAGTTGGCAGCAGCGTGTGGAGTGAATGTATTATGGTAGTAATTTTGTAATTTCTTTTTCAGATGCTGTGCGAAAGGAGGGGGAGTTGGCGCAAGTGTGGATTGTCGGCCATTCAATTGTGAAATGGGCTGGGAAAGAAGCGGAGAAAAGGGTTATGGGCAGGCAACTGGGGTGTAGCTATAAGGATGTGGTGGTAACATGGCACGGGTTAGGGGGCCTGCGCTGGGACCAGTTGCTGCCTATGCTGGCAGGGTTGCGGGAACGATACGGGGCGCCGGAGGTGTTGATTATTCATGCTGGGGAGAATGACCTGGTGAGGGATACGGGGGTGGTTCTGCTAAGGAAAATGAAAAGGGATTTAGTCTGGGTGCGGGAAATGTGGCCTTAAGCAGAGGTGTTGTGGACTAAGTTGTTGCCGTGCCGCACAGAGTGTGGAGGGGAGCGAGGTGCGAGGGAGCGATAGAGCGGGCTAGGAAGGGGATCAACAGAGAGATGGTGAAGTTTTGTGCCTCTGTGGCGGTGCAGGTGATGGAACATAAGGAGATAGTGTATGAGGGCTTCATGATCTTTAGGGAGGATGGTGTACACTTGTCGATTTATGGGAACAATCACTATCTGGCAGACTTGTGCTCTTGGCTGGGTGATTGGTTAAAGAGTTGGAAATAAATTAAAGTGGTGGGGGCGGGGCAGAAAGAACACCTCAGGGGAGGGGTTTTCTGGTGCCGGGGGCATGGCCCCTTTTGATGTGGGGGGAGGGAAGCACAATGGGGGAATGACACGGGAAAGGATGGGGTGGTGCTGTTTGCACAAGCGGGCCACCCCGGGGGAACAGGTATTGAGCCTGGAGGGGCATGGCCTCAGGGAGAAAGCGGGACGCCTGGAAAAGGGGTAAGGAGACGGTAGGGTCCAATGGACAGTTAGGGAGGAAATTGTTTTATTTAATTATTTAATTGTTGGGGGAAAATGGAAAATGTGTAATTAGTTAATTGGTTGTTTAAATAATTTGTTAGTCTGTAAGGCCATGGAGCCAGGTAAGCGTTTAATTGTAAGCATTGGCCTGTCACATTAAAGCAACCTTTTCCACTTTTAAATGAGTCTGGGTTTTTGTGCAGTAAGCCAAAAGGCGCAGGGCCAATATACAACCCTGTTGGAGGCCTCTAAACATTTCAATTTCCTCTGTAAATCGCCCTTGTACATTCAATCTTATTTTTAAAAGGGTTGTTTTATGGAGAGAAATTAAGATATTAAGTCGTGGATGAGGAAGACCCCAACTTTTCAATTTTTCTACACAGTAAATGTCTGTTGACCTTATCAAACACCATTTTAAGATCAATACTAGCCATATACTTGGTCAGGGAGGTTTTTACACCATGGAACCTGTTGTATATAATTAATGACATAGCCATTAAGATTTGTACCAAGTCCCTTTTGGAATCATGTTTGCTGGCTTTTGAGAATGCCTTTTTCTAAGACCCACTTGGCCAACTCTCTTAAGGCAGTGCCGGGAAGATCTTTGTGTCCGCATCTAACATTGCGGTTGTCCTATAATTAATAGGACCTATACGATCACCTTTTTAAAAAAATGGATACTACGTACGTCGATATTTTCCAGGTGCGCGGGGTACGCCTTTGGGTCACAATCTGCAAAAATAATATATATAAAATATTTGCCCAAATAATTGGGTTACTCTTAAGAATCCTATCACAGAGGCCCTTAGGGCCTGGAGCTCTGGAATGACTGCTCTTCTTAATAAAATGTATAAGGTCTTCTATATCAAAAGAAAAATACCAACCCCCGGCAGGCTCTGTTCTAATATTTGTCCCCGGGGGAGGGGAATAAAGCTTTAAATAATAATCGAGCCATGTGGCCGAATTCAATTCTCCTGAAATACTGCTTGTGAGGATTTTACAGAATTAATAATTTTCCAATAGATTACCTCTGATTTGGTAGTCAAGGGGTTAATCATACGTGCTCGATCAAGCTGACTACGCAGGCAGCAATGGGCCTTAATCTTATTTGTATACACTTGTCATAGTTTACAAATGATTTCTTTCGATACAGTTGTTCCTTGGGCTTTTGCAATATGCCGTATCTGCAATCTCATATCCCGCTTTAACCTTTGTATATATATATCAAAATCATTTGCTCGATTACTCCACACATTTGCCTTAACACAACTCTTCCCTAAGTTATATCGGAGAAAGGTAATAAACCTCTCTGGAGAAAAACGTGCACATTTCCCCTCACAGGTCGCAGGTCTGGCTTAATTAAAATGATATATATCATTAAAATGCAACATTAAATGATTACCTCCAGTAGAAAGAGTTACATTCAAGGAGGAAGCCGAACATTTGTACGAACAAGGTCTTTGAAAACTGCACATAGCACGCTATGATCACAAAGATCCTCCACATTAATGGTAAATAACACACAACTTAAAAAGGGTCTCCGTTGAGATTAAATAAATTCCAATCCTCAAATAATTCTTGTCATTGTTTCCCTTTCTGAATTTGGCTTAGATCTTGTTATTAGAAAGACCCCTCCCCCCACCTTAAGTGTTTTTGGTGGTCTATTTTGGGTGGTCAAGTGTTTTTGTCACGCTCTGAAGCACTTGTGTACGAGCGCGATATAAATAAAATATTAATATCAATAAATAAAATATCAATATTAAGCAACTGCTATTAAGGTCTCCCCCAATTTGAACATTAAGTTCTAAACCAAGATCTGTGCCAACAATGCTGTGCGACAACCTATTGACGATGATTAAAAAAAGGACCAAAACGCTGCAATTCATCTCTTTTTAACCTTATTAGATCAGTATCCATAGCACCTTTTCGCAAATCCCTCTGGTGTTTCCCAGCATGGAGTAGGGCCTTTTAGATGCTTTGTCTGTTTTGGCATCCAAATACTTAAAAAACAAAACAAAAAAATAACTTGTTATTGCTTTAATGCAACAAAACAAGACAGCAGTGCAGCAGACACCAACATACTCGACACATACTATTTAACCGGATACACTGTCCCATACTCTTCGCTTTGTAAATATGGAGCTTATTCCCTTTCCCAAATTCAAGCTGAAATCATGCAGTGATGGAATATTTGCAGTGGTAGGAACCTGCTTATGGAATCTACGACCTCTGGCACTGCATCCGTCGAACAACTTGCTCACCTTCTTTAAATTGGAGAGAACATTCATTTTCTGTTACTTCCCTCCAACTAAGACACTTGGGCTTGCGCCTTGATGTATTTCAGCCAGCGTGCGGGGCGGTATAAATTCCCTCCGAAATTCAGGGAAAAGTGATTGCAAATTAGGGTAAGTTTTCAAATGTACAAGAATAATAAAGACCTTGGAATGGAGCCACATTAATGAGCACATTCCTGAGCTTTAGATCCCTCTTCGATCACAACAGAGAAGTAGGCACTTTTAAGGGCGTTTGTTGCGCTTCCTTCTCCGAAGCCGTAAACGATGTGTGAAATGCATGCAAGGTGTGAGACTGGCCCATTGTAACCAGGACTGACTGTGCTGAAGTATTTGCTTGAACAACAGCCTTGCCTCAAGTTATCCCCACTTTACTTCACCCAGAAAGCTTTGTCAGCACTTACCTTGTCTACATTTACTTCGACAGAGATTTACTTTGCCATGCATTTACTTATTCATGCCTTTACTTTGTCTGCATCTTGAAGCTGACAATTGATGTGATTATGGTTAGCTTAACTTTAGTGTTGGGGTCAGGGGGTCTCCCCCTTTAATGATGAAGTGAATACAAGGAGAAGTGAAAAACGGATCTAGGTGATCCGACCGCGGCTGATTTTGCCGCGGCCGAAATGTTTGCATGTGAAATGTTCGTAAATTTCCCATGCAAACACACGTTGCAAACCCCTACATACCCACACCCCCACCCACACCCACGACACACACCCCACCCACACCCCTAAAATACCCACACCCCCAACATACCCACACCCCACTTACCTGTCATTGCGTCGTGCTGTGTCCCTGCGGCGCCAGTTCCCTTTCACTTCCGTGATCGTGAAACGGCGCGCAGGGTCCTTTTTTTTCTTCTTTTTTTTTCTGGAGCTGCAGGGGTTTCCCCCGCAATCCCTGCTCACTATACTGTTAAGTATAGTGAGCAGGGGGTTGCGGGGTGCAATGCTACCACCAAAGGTTCGAACTTTTGGTGTTCGAACCTTTGGTGGTAGCATTTTTCAGTCTTCTTGTACGTTCGGACCTTTTGTTTTCAGTCCGATCGTACAATTCCATGAAAAACAGGAGAAGTAAAGGTATGGAGAAGTGTCGATGTGAATGTATGATTGAAGTGAATGCAAGCAAAGTAAAGAATCCTTCTGCCTCACGTGTTTCACAAGATGAGGAACTGTTGGAAACAAGCCTTCTCTATACAGGGTCTATATTTCTATGTCCATGATCAAGTTGGTTGTGTTAGGGGCAGTCTTAGGTCTGATCACCTGAGGGGGTGACTTTGCAGTGTGCTGATAAATAACTACCTCTCCTGTGCGATCGGAGTCCTCTATGAGAGAGTCCATTGGTACATCATAAAAGCTCTGAACAGGGACTGCACCGAATGAACAGGTAATCCATCTAGGTTTCAGATTGTAGTCTGCAGGAATTACTTTTTGACCCCTGGAAAGAGCCTGAATGAGAACGGTTGGGCTCTTTCTGTCAGGTTCTTTAGGATCACTCTAATCTGTCACGTCTGCAACAAATCCTGGGTTCACTGGCCCTTCTTCACTTGCATATAGAGACTCAGGCGTTGGGGTGATTTTGCCCCATCACTCCAACAACAAGAAACCAAATAGTGGAAATGGAGGCCTCCAACACCTGTTCCACTGGCCTACTTACACAAACCTCGACGCTTGACATGGTGAACCATTAAGCCATTTAGTCCCTTGGCTCTAACAAACCATCAAAACCCCATCCAGGAAAATATTGCGAAGTCACAATAGGATGATTCTGACTGCTAATGATGACAAAGTTCCAGAGGAAGTGAGCAAATACAGGAATATGATTCTCTAACATAACCCAAATCCAGAGGCATGAACTATTGGCTATTCACCATAATAAGACCCCATCCTGGATAAGGAAAAGCCAGTTCCAGAAATGGCACATTCTTTGGATTTGAATTATTTACAGAGTCCACACCCCAGAGGCAAAGATGACATCCTTATATTGGCTTGTGGAGGAGACCGAACAGGGATTCTGCTGAGAAATACCACTCTGCAAAACATATTCCAAAACATTAAAACAGTCCTGAGAACAGCATTCACTTTCCTGGTCACTTTAGTTCATCATGCCGCCATCTCGCCCCTAAGAATGGCTAATGGCCATTGATTACAGTGCTTTCTATTAGCAACCTATTACCCTCAGCACAACACTTTAAGGGACACAGGCCATGTAGCAAGAACTGTGTTTTTATCCCCTTTTTCGGCTCAAGTCCCAAGTGAGTAATTCGTAAAGAATATGAGAACTCTTGGGAGGCTTGTACAGGTTGTAATCCAGAATATGGGTTGTCGGGGGAAAGCGGCTTAGCAGTCTTTTGCAGAATGGTGAGTCTCAATGCTATACTGGGCTGTAGCACACAGAAGATCACTCCATAGAGTTATTAGAAATACAGAATCATTAGATTAATTGGGACAAGTTTATTGTGGTACCTGAGGATAGTTGTCTTTGCTCCCTAGAAATAGATCACACCCGAATTAACTTTTTCAGTATTGCAAACTGACATAATACAATTGCATGAGAGAAGGAGTGTCCAGGTCGGATTGAGCGGCATCGGCAACTGTACTAAAGAAATACCTACATATAAGGATCTGGAACAAGGATGTGTGTTGGCACCCATGTTGCTCAATCTATACCTGGCACACCTTCCCTGACGACTGGCGATTGCCAAGAATGAACTGCCAAAAATAGGGCAGGAGCACATTCTGTGGTTCGCATACACGGATGATGTGATCCTTTTAGATCACACATTCATGGGCCTAGTGAGAAGTGCATGTGAATTAAGTGCTTTCGCAAAAGAGAATGGCGTAGAATAAAACTACGAGACAACTAAGTACATACACTTCGTTATTAGCCAAAGACAAAATCGGCCATTGATTTTTTCAGACAGCACTTTTGAACAGGTTTTTTCCTATGTCTAGATGGGGCAAATTATTAGTGTAGGGAAAAAAAATCACAGAACAAATAGAAAGAAAGTGTAGGAAGGCTATGTTATTAATGGCTACTATTAATAAAATTAGCTGAAAGAACCACAGAATATAACCTAAAAGGTATTATACTGGCACATAAACAATGCGTAGCATCTACCATCCTTTATGACTTAGAAGGAAGTTATGACAAGAACTACACTTGGCTAATTGTTTTGGATAGGGCCTGTAAGGGTGCATAAGGACTCTGACACAAAGGTGGCATATTTGGGGCTATAAACATTTATTAACAAATAAAGCAAGAGAAAACCTATCTTTCCCTATTCTTAAGAGGGGATTCCCTGCCTCAACGAAGGATCTAAGGTGACTGTCAGGATTTCTGTTAAAGTAAAAGTGTCCACAGTCCTGGGCCAAGATAATTGTACTTCAGGCCCTTACACTATAAATTAAAGAATGCAATAGTTCTGTTCTGATCCCACAAGAATGGCTCCCTTCTCCTGTGTTGTGGTCGAAGTTACACTCAATGTTTCCTTGGTGGGCCATGAGAATGCCTCCCTTCTACTGGCGTTCTCTTTCAAACAACTTGTGGGATGACTCCCGTCCCCAGGTCAAAAAGTTCAAAAACAATCCAAAACAATGTTTACTTTGTAGGCCAGGTAAATGCCTCACTTCTCCTGGCGTTCAGTCTCAAAAGGCCTTGGGGAATGACTCCATTCTCCAGGTCACAAAGTTCCAAATAATAATCCAAACAGCCTGTGCGAAATGAGTCCTTTCCCCAGATCAAAAGGTCCAAATAATATTTACTTTATCAGGTTGGCCAATGGAATGCCTCCCTTCTCCTGGCATTTGGTCTCAGTCCCAAGAAAGACCTGGGGGCATGACTCCCTTCCCCAATCCGTTTGGACCTTTCCCCTGGTCCAAGTTACCACGAGAATGACTATCTTCTCCTGGTATCTCACCGCAATCTCTTACAACCAGGGGGAATGACTCCCTTCCCCATGTCTTCTCCTCCTTAGGTTTCATACTTGCAACACCCAGCTCTAAGTGTTAAACTCATCTCAGGAGGATAGTTCAGGTGCAACGTGCTCGCCTTGGTAACAAGATGACACGGAGCAACACAGGTTCGATCCCCGGGTCTGCGCTTAGAAACTTCTGGGTATTAAGCGCGTTATAAATAACCTATCAAATAAAATAAATAACCTACCATTATGAGAGCCAGCGACCCTGGATTCTCTCTCCTTCTTTGGTTTAACCCGCTTGATCCACTTCCCTGCGAGGTAGTGCCACAAGGAAGATTACTCGTATCGCTCTTATGGGTTTGGGATCCCGAACAAGGTTTCTCTCCTTCTTTGGTTTGGCCCACTTGGTTCACTTCCCTGCCAAGTACTGCCACAAGGAAGAGGACTTGTATGACACTCTTGGTTCGGGTCCTCAACGTTTATTACTCTCGCCTTCCCTTTATGTCCCATTGGCTGCCTCGATTGTCAAGTACTGATGCAAGGAAGATGGTCCTGTTTGTTATATTTGTACAGGTTTTTTTTCCTCCTGTAGCTTCCAGCCCCTACCGGCCCTAGTTCCTCTCCCGTTACCTTCTGTGATCTCGGGATGCGTGGCCGGTTCTTCCTGGGGTCTCTATTCTACTCCTTGTGCTGCGCGGGCATGGCCGTGTCTCAGTGCCTTCACCTAACGGATCTCCTGCCTGGCCCCTGGAGTGATGGTCTGGACGCTGCCTCTTGCGTTTGCATCACCGTCGGCCAGCCTTGCGCTACCGGCTGGAAGCTGTTGGGCAAAGGAGTCCAGTTGTCCTTTTGACTCTGGGAGCGGGCTGCTCCCGTCTATGTCCTGGCCTTCTCCCCATCTCATTCGTGCTTCTCAGGCTCTTGTCCTGATTGGCTGTGTCTCTGCGACAGGCAGTCCTTCCTTGGTGTTTATCGCATAAAGGGAGCCAGGACTCTGCGGAGGTCTATACTGCTACAGTTCCTTCTTGTTATTGATCTCCATTGATCCTGTGTTCCACCTCATCTCAGTACTTGAATTACCCATGTTCCTGATCTTCTTTGTCTCAGTGCTTTTCAGGACCTCCAGGTAGTCTACTTTACAACAGTACATAGGTCTACTGTGTACAAAGAGGTTAGCAGAAGAAGAATAGGTGGGAGTGTGTGGGGATCTGATGTTCCATCAGGGCTATAGCCTAAATGGTCGTCCTTCTTCCGGGATGGGTCCCCATGAGATCCTCCTGCATTATACCACTCCCAGGGATACAATCGGCTCCACCTCTCTGGCCTCATGGAAAGGGGCTTCCTCCTAGGGAGAATTGACGCCAACCAAAGGTTTGTCACAGGCCATATGGAGAAGACTTCTAGGATTACCACAATGTACCCCAGTAGAGGTGGGGTTGACCTCTTTAATGGGCATGACCATTTTAAAAAGGGGTATTTTATACATAAAGTCCATGTAAGAGCCAGTCTGCCCGCTGCTCAGATTATTGGGGAACACTATAAAGAATTCTGCAGAGTATACTTCATAGGAGTTTAAAGACT
Source organism: Ambystoma mexicanum (assembly GCF_040938575.1). Lineage (NCBI taxonomy): Eukaryota > Metazoa > Chordata > Amphibia > Caudata > Ambystomatidae > Ambystoma > Ambystoma mexicanum. The sequence continues at coordinate 225,966,473 of NC_090923.1, read as the reverse complement.
GAAATGAAAAAACATTTTTGAGGATTGGATGGAGCCCTTCATGGAAACTGGATGTTTTTAATTTGAAACAAAAATTTGCTAAAAAATTGAAACTGGAGGATTGGCAAAATAATTAGGAGCACATAATCACTTTAAAAAGCTTGAATGAGTGCTCTGGTATGACATTACATTATTTACAACCTCAGAAATATTTGGTACAATGCCCGTCACCACGTGCAAGGAGATTCGTCATGTTCTAAGGCTTAATCAATTGCAGACACTGACAGCATGTGGCCTTCATCAGGGTATCCCTTTATCACTAAGGTTTTGTGGAATGTGCAAATTAGAGAACCTAATGGAAACCAACAGCCATCTGATGACCCAATGCTGTATACTGGGGAATGGGTACTATGTGATAATCTCGAATATTAAAGGCCGTACAAAGAAATAAGACTGTTTTTTTCCGGCTGATTTTGTGTGTGCACCCTTTAATTTTCTAAATACATCAATTCCTCCCCCTGCCCTTTGAAGTGACTTGCGGTCTTTCTAAATCGGTCTTTTTCATTTTCGGAAAAAAATTAAAAAGACGATTTCACTTAATATTGCGAAATGTGTATATGATGCACTTTGAGAAGTTCGTACCTAAGCCGGATCATATAAAAACTAATTTGTTTTTGGTGACGCTGTATATCGGGAAACCATATATCGCTATCAATTGCACTGTTTAGATTATGCCAGCAAATTGGGGGGAAATGAAAAGTTTACATTAAATTAATTAATTATGAGGACACTACTACAATATATGGTGGACTAAAATGTGTTGGGATTTGTGCAAACTGTTATTAAGAAGTGCACTATCTACACAGAAATGTGTAGTATGTACGTCGAGCTGTAGACAAAGGGAATGCAAATATGTTATAAAGGTCATTATTGGATTTATTCTGTATGGTTGGAAATAGATGAAATAATGAACGAAATGCTGTACCGTAATTAGTTGGATGAAATATTGCATTGTTTAAGAAACAAATTAATTGTATTGTTATAAAATTATTTGTATTGTTGTGAAAAGTTCGATTGAACTCGAACACACTAATTATAAATAATAAACCAACGTATCCACATTTTAGTGTTAACACATTTCTAGTTTTAAAATTGCCCAGGCTAATGTCAGTGCCTCGATGCCCTGGGGTTTTGTGTGCTTAACAAATGTAAAAATAAAATATTAACAATGTCAAAGCCTAAAATTCCTTCTTTGGCCGAAGTATGTTAAGTGGAAACTTGCCAAGGTAACAATACAACCATCAAAACAGTGGTACGAAAATGGCCAGGGGGACAAGAAGGCCTTACCCTGTCTCATCCCAAGACATGCAATTCTTTACAAGTGTCTTAAACGGAGTCTATCGTGCTTTTCCTACCCTTAGTGATGTGGCTTCAAACGCAATGCCTTTCCTCACTAGAGGTCTCCTTGTTGCTGTACCTGTCACAGGAGCGGGTCAACACTGATATCTTAGCAGGTTGGAGTGAATTCTTCATAGAGTACTAGCAGAGTCAGACACACTGCCTCCTTATGTCCCCGTCTAAGACATTGCAGGGCAACGTTATACAATGGTACCAGTTCACCCTGTTGGACTGTGAAGCATCTCAATGGATTTGGAGACAACACTCGCTCATTTAAGAATAGCAGATTCCTGCCTGTCTCCTTTTTTAAAAATTTATTTTGGGTATTTGAGCGTGGACCTAGTTCAGGATGCAACAAAGAGGTTTACATTGGTAGGGGTTACAGATATATATATATATATATATATATATATAATGGAGATGAGAAGCTGTCAATTCAACAAAATATTAATGACCAGCACGCCACTTACGATAGCAGGGAGTAAGTAGCGAACATTTACTCTTTGTGTGTAACATGTAACCGTGCTCCAAGGGAGTGTGGGTCTCTTGGATAGTGGGGGCCACCACAGGTCCATGTTGCAGGGAGACCCACCTCCCTATGTACCACGGGGCGGACAGAGCCCTCAGCACTCTCACATTTCTAAAGTCTTTTCCAAAATCTCTGGCGGCAGCGGGCAGGCTCCGGCTCCACCGTACAATTTAGAAACCAGGAAACTGTCCGTGAGGAGCGTGGGAGCCAGAGGCCTGGAGAGGAGCTGCTGGTTGGGAAGCAGGTAAGAAATAAAATGTATATGTGTGTGTGTGAGAGGGCTGTAGATATGTATGTATGTATGTATGTGTGTATGCATGCAAGGGTGTGTCTATGTAAGTGCGTGTATGAATGAGAGAGAAGTGTGTATGTGTGGGTGTGAGTGCACATGTGAATGAGAATGGAGTGTGAATGATCTGGGAGGGTAGGCCAGTGAGGAAGGTGTTTCCTCTATCCAGGTGACTTATACGAGGGTGGATCTGAAGTCCCAGTCTAGTAGGTAAGGCTGGGTTTCTGCAGGAGGGATAGCTGGTAACATGATGTCCCCTTTTCCTTCCTTATGTGTGTTTTGAAGGAGAGGTGGCTGTCTATGTGGAATCCCAGAGATTTGGAGCAGGGTGTCGTTTTTGGGGTGAACCCTACGAGGTTCATGGTGGACAATTGGGTCTAGATTTATGGGTGTTCGGTGGTGTTGGTGAGGAGAGTGAAATATTAAGTCTTGTTCGGCTCATTTCTCTGTCTTCTTAACCTGCCACCCCATCTCACACGTGCAGTGGTGATGCTAAGCACCCACAGCTCTACTTCATATAGGCTAAAGAGTGGGACTCAAACCTATACAACACTTAAAACACAGTTCTAGGGATAAGATAAACACAAAGCTCCAACCAGGTGGCCAGACTAGGGCAGAAGGCGCTCAAGGGTGAATCAAGTGGGAGCCCCAGGCATAGCACAGAGATCATCAAATGTTGAGGAGATGCCTAAAGAAGCCAGCCAGTGGGGGAAGCTCATGTTTATGGGTAAATGAGAAAGAGAAACATTTCACATATTTCTTTATGCTGGATTCCTCTTGCCTCTACATACTTTATTAATAGATGATATATAATGCATTGACATAACAGGGAAGAAGCACTGAGTCGGGGTGTGCACTCTTTTTAAAAAACTTTATTTATTGATAGTGGTACACGTCGCCTCATCAACACAGCATTCCATACTTTTCAGTAATTTAGTTATCAAGTACAGAAACACAGTAAGACACAACGTTTACATAGCCGGTTCATTTCCAGGCCCTGCCGGGCTGCTACCAGCCAGCCCCAATTCGCACAAATATACTCTGAACGGAGCCCAAATGTATTTAGGTTTGCTTGTCCTCGGGAGTGATATAACATACTGTTCCTCACACTCATTAACATTCGCCAGTTCTTTAAGAAAATTATTAATGCGTGGCGTGTGTGTACTCTTCCATTTCTGTAATATACATTTTTTAGCCACTATACACGCAACGTTAAATAGTGTTCTAGTGACTTCTGAGATCTTCCCAATGTCCCCAAATAGGTATTTTTGGGGTGTTAGGTCTGCTGGGACTTGTGTAATTTCTACTAGAACGGTCGCCACTTCTCCCCAGAATCTGTATATGGGTGGGCAGCTCCAGTACATGTGGAATGAGTCAGCATGGTCGCGCCCGCATTTCTGGCAGCTGTCAGGGCCATTCCGTGTAAATTTAGCGATTTTCTTAGGTGTGTAGTGTAATTTATTTAATACCTTAAATTGGATCAGGCGGAGGCCTGCATTGATGGATACCCTCTTGGTTAGATCACAGTATCTTTCCCACGCCTTGTCAGATATGGTGGTTTCCAGGTCAGCTTCCCAGGAGGCTTTAATCTTGTTTACCGTTGGCACGTTTGCCTGCAGAACTGCGTAGAGCCCCGAGATACTGACTCCCGCCTGGGTGGACAAAGTCAAGAGGCATGGGTGTGGAGGAGGTTCGTTGGGGAATAGAGGCCATCTAGCCTTAAAAGCCATTCGCATCCTGTGATATTGCAGTATTTTCAACTGATCTCTCCCCATCCCAACCTTGAATTCCTCGAGTGTTATGAATTTGCCATTGGGGAAGATGTCTTTAATTTTGAATTCTCCCTTTGGGTCCCATGTTTTCTGGACATCAGGGTCATAAGATGGTGCGATGCCGGGAAAGTTCCCAAAGGGGGCTTCCGAGTAATAAGGAGTCTCTAATTGGAGCCTACGATAGATCTTAGACCATGCGTGCACTGTTGTGCTGACTGGGTCGAATGGGCAGTCATCTTTATGCTTAACTTTAAAGATGATGGAGCGTAAGTCGGTTGGGCGTGCTGCGTGTCTCTCTATACAGATGTGGGGTGAGGTGTTCAGGTCATCATTCCAGAATCTGCAAACTGGGCCTGCGCAACCAGGTAATATAATTCAAAGTCCGGGGCTGCTATGCCCCCTTTGTTGTATGGCTCAACCATTTTTTCCCATTTCATTCTGGCCGTCCCCCTGCCCCACACAAACTCTACAGCTAGAGATCGGAGGGCTGCGAAAAAATGCCCACCAGGCCATATTGGGATGTTAGTGAATATATATAATAACTTCGGTAGAATTACCATTTTTAGTATGGCCACTCGACCAATAAGTGAGATAGGGAGTTTTGCCCACAGCCGAAGTTTGGTGGATATAGTACTCAATAGGTGTTCATGATTGTCAGCGTAAAGAGAGGTTTTTTCCCCGGACACGATAATTCCCAGATATCTTATTTTAGTGGGGGACCATTGCAGGCCATGTGTGTTGTTCGGACACCGCGTAGTGGGGGTCAAGGGAAAGATCTCAGATTTAGATCTGTTGGTTTTATATAACCTGAGTATTCAGCAAACTTGTGACAAGATGTACATCGGGTTCCCGGATATACAGCAATGTGTCATCCGCATATAAGGATATTGATTGGGTTAGGCCGGCCATCTTTATGCCCCTCTGTCCCTGATGTTCCCTGATGGCTGCTGCGACTGGTTCCATTGTGAGGGCGAATAGTATGGGGGAAAATGATCATCCCTGTCGCGTGGCCCTACCCAACCCAAACCAGTTGGACAGCGTACGGTTAGTCAGCACTCTAGCCCCGGGGTCGGAGTACAGCAGCCCGACGCATCTCAGGAAGTACGGGCCAATCCCAAATTTCTCAAGCACTGTAAACAAGTACATCCATGACACTGAATCAAATGCTTTTTCAGCGTCGAGTGATACAGCTACCGCCTGGGCTTCAGGTTTTTATCTGGGCCATGATTCCAAACAGTCTCCTGAGATTTAGAGCCTTAGATCTGGTGGGAATGAAGCCACACTGATCTGGGTGTACTAATGTAGGCATATGTGGCAGGAGTCTCGTGGCCAGGATTTTAGCAAAGGTTTTGGCATCACAATTTATTAGGGACAGGGGCCGATAGGAGGACATCTCGTTGGGTGGTCGCCTAGGTTTCAAGAGCACTGTTATTATAGCCTCTCTCATTGATGGTGGAAGGGTTCCTAGTTCTATAGCTTCCTCCCACACCGACAGCAGCACCGGGGCCAGTTCCTCGTTTAGTTCCTTGTACAACTCTGCTCCTAAACCGTCTGAGCCCGGTGCTTTGCCACTAGCCAATGACTTGATTGCCTCTGTGATCTCATCAGCGGTTAGGGGTTGCTCAAGCGTAAGTTTGTATTCTATGGGTAGCGTCGAGAGAGTGATATTGTCGAGGTATTTTCTTACATCCTCAGCTGATCTCGAATCATGATTGGAGTAGAGTTCTGAATAAAACCAGGTAAATTCTCTATCCCCTCTTCGCTAGTGGCCACTGTGCGATCCCCTGTTAGTATGCTGGTGATCGGTGTGTGCTGTCTCTCGGCTTTTAACAGGTTAGCTAAGGTACGACCTGCTCTATTCCCTTCGCCATATCTGTGTGCTCTAGGCGGGGTTGACATATAGAGCAGTTCCCTGGTTGCTAGTTTTATGAATTCCAGTAGGCTGCAGTTGATGTCTGAGAGGGTTTTGTCATCATGTGTAGCTGTGTATCGCGCTTCCAGGTTTCCCAGGTGTTTCTCTATCTCCGCCAGTTCTACCCTGACTGACTTCAGCATACCCGAGGACTTAGAGATCAACATTCCTCTCACCCATACCTTAAAGGTTTCCCAGAGGGTGGAGTTCCTATCCACTGAACCCCTGTTGGTATCGAAGAAGTGTTACACCTCTATATGCAGTGCGTCGGCTACTGCTGGGTCCTTGAGAATGTCTGGTGGCATCCTCCATCTCTTAGTCGGGGGTTTTACGTTTACTAGTGTCATTTCCATTGTGATGGGTGAGTGGTCTGACAGGGTGCGGGAAATTTCTCACAGTTATCGATCTGGTGCATGAGGGTTGTGGAGACCAGCCAATAATCTATTCTAGACTCAGTGTCAGGCACGGAAGAGTAAAATGTGTACTGTCTCTTATGGGGATGTAGCGATCTCCAGGCATCAACCATTGTCAATTGTGATAGGATTTGTTGTAACATTGCTGCAGTTTTGGAGGGAGTCCGGTGTTTGGTAGTGGAACGGTCTAGCGTGATATCCAGGATTGTATTGAAGTCCCTCCCCATAGGATCTTTTCACACCCCGTGTAACCTATTTCATGCACCACCTCTATGTAGAACTCGGGGTCATCTAATTCAGGCCATAGGTATTTACTAACACCATCTCCCTCCCAGCGATGCTACCCCATACTATGACATAGCGACCCTGAGTGTCTACTTTGCTCTTGCCAAATCGACAGCCTACAGAGGGATGAATCAGAGTGAGAACACCTCTTGCCTGTGTATAATATTCAGTGTAATATCTATGTTGCCCCCAGTTCTTCAAGAAGTCTGTGTTTACCTTTCGGAGTGCATGAGTTTCTTGCAGCATGATCACCTGAGGATGATGCCTAGTGATGTAGGCTCCCACCTTGCTCGACTTAGTTTGGTTGTTCAACCCTCGAACATTCCATGTAAGAAGTTTCAACTTCGGCCCCTGACTCATTGCTCTAGTGTGTACCATGCCTGTGTGTTATTACCGTGTTTCTTGTTCCAGTATTTCTTGGAAGCATGTCATGTACAGCGGCGCGACCACCAATTTGAACTTGCAGGACCCCTCCAACTGGGTCCCTGAACCGTATCCCCCAAACTCAAATCCCATACAACTCAACATAGCGAAGTCTCATATGGCAATATAACCCCCCACCCGCATCATCTCCCCCAACATGATGATGCTGCCCAATAACTCTCAGAACCTTCCCCATGGGCATTCCCCAAAACTGATGGAGCTTTCCTTAGGGTAGCCTGCTGCAGCCATCCGGCTTACCCTATCAGTGGCTCACGGCTTGAAGCTACAATAAACCTGTGTCCAGAGGCCGTTCTCTGCAAGTGTTCCTGTCCTTCTGTGACGGGGGTTAGATGGTTTACTCCGGTCAGTCTGCTGCGTCTCGCCTCTCCTCTCCCTGTTGTAGTCCGGCATTTTGATCGACTGCCCTGTCTCTGGGAGGCAACGGGATAGAAGCCTCCACATATGTCATGGCTTCCTTGGGGTTTTCAAAAAAGTGGGCTCTACCACCATGTTGGATTCTGATCTTCGCAGGGAAGATGAGGGCATAAGGTACATTGCGCATCCGCAGTTGTTTTTTAACTGATTCGTAGGATCGTCGCTGCGCCTGTACACCAGCGGAGAAATCTGGGTATATATGAATTCTGTTATGCTCAAAATGTAGAGTGCCTTTCTCTCTGGACAGTCTGAGTATAGCATCCCTGTCCTTGTAGTTGAGGATACGTGCTATTATGGTGCGAGGTGGTGCCCCTGGTTTCGGCGGCAGAGCCAGAGTGCGGTGAGCCCTATCGACAAGGAAATGTTCCGAAAAAGATTCTGCTCCCAGGATATCCTTCAAAAGGTTTTCCACTTGTCGCTCCATGTCGCCCTTGCCAAATGTTTCTGCAACTCCAACAATCCGGATGTTATTCCTTCGAGATCTCGATTCTAAATCTTCACACTTACTTTGGGTTTTGCCTAGTTCTGTTTGGAGTTGGGCTATGTCGCGGCCATCTTGTGAAATTGTGTCTTCGTTCATGCTGATTCTATTCTCCGCTTCCGTGATACGCGAGCTCTCCTTCTCCACTCTAGCTTTCAGGGATCTAATTGTTGCCACTATGTCATCCAGTTTTACATTAACTGCCAGGAAACCGTTCTGGACCAGTGTTGCTAGGCACTCCAAGTGGTCTTCTCCCTGTCTGTCGGGTGCCTGTTGCATTCCATCGGCCACTCTGCATGGTTGGGAGCTGGGGAAGGAGTACATTGGGCCGGTTTTTTTCCCTCCTGTGCCCTTCCTCTCGGTGCGGCCCATGTGTTGTAGTGTATGGCCTTAGAGTGGACTGTGTTCTCTCACGTATTAAAATCAGCCTCGTATTGTTCCGTGAAAGGGAGCGGATAGTGTGGAAGCACTTCTTCCTCTACACCCCCTACCTGCACCAGGTATTTGCACCTTGCTTTGTTCCTTCTGTTGGAGCGGAGATCTCTGCCAGGCAGACCCCCACAGTCTAATCAGGATAGTTATCTCAATGTGGTCCTCAGTGGAGCGCCACCCTGCACCACTTTGAGGGCGAATGGAGTTTAGTCCAGTCCCTATGATTCAGAATGTCTTTAGGGCATCAGTAGCCACACCACGCCACAGCAGGGGTTGTTATTAACCAAGCAATGTTGTTTCACCATGTGTTGGGGGTGCTGCCCTCGGCGTCGTCCCTGCAGTGCCAGCGCTGGCCCACAATGGCTACTCAGGGCACTCCCAGTGATCCCCCACCACGTTTCGTGTGTTGTACACCCTGGGCTTTGTGATTGTCCGGTAGTTGTTTTAGCCCTTGCTCAAGGCGCACAGTAAGGAGCTTCCTCCGTGACCCTCACCCCGTCGGGTGCAATTCCCGCCTTGGTGTTTATTGTAGTGGCAGGGGGGGGGTCCCTTCCACACCTCGCCCGACTTACTTGTTGTGAGGGACAGGGTTGTGTCCCTCCGCGTGTCCCCGCTCCGCTCCAGGGTGTCTCGGTCGGAGCACCTCGGTGGGGAAGCAGGCCTGGTCCTCCGGCAGCGGCTGCAGCTTCCCACGCTGCGCGCCAGCTAGAGCCGTACACAGCTCCTCTGGCGGCTTCCTCAGGTTTCTGCTTCTCCCCCTTACTGCTTAATCAACTTGAGTCTCTCGTGTCGTCCTCCCGCAGCGGCTCCACGCACCAGTCTGGGGGGCCGCCGCCCTATGTTTCTTCCCGGGGCTCTGCAATATGGCGTTCACCGCGATGCCCCTCCCCCACTGCAGCCTGGTCTTCCTCGCCACACCTCCGACCCACATTGGAAGTTCTGCGGAGCCGCAGGGCGGCTACGCTGTTTCCTCACGGCCACAAAGCTCTTCGGGCAGGACAGCACAGCGATCCCGCCACCTACACGTCCAGCTTTTTCAGGGTTTGTGCGGGAGACCTTCGGACACAGGAATCTTCCTTCATTCAGCGTTTAGAACAGCATTGGAAGGATATATTTATACAGGATTTTCATTCGAGCCAGAGCTCGCCTTTCAGGCAGCCATGCTTGATGCACGCAACAGCGCCCCCCGGGGTGTGCACTCTTGACTGCAGGTTTAACACACGCATCTCAGAATGGCTAGACTAGCTTAGTGTCAAGGTGAAGGAGAGAAGATACTCTGCATTATGCAGATTCAGTTTTAAGAAGCAGCATTGCATGCAGTGTTGTGAGATTTCAAGATAGCCCCACTGGTGCTGGATCTCAGCCTGAGATGACAACCTTCAATTCAATGGAAGTCATCGGCCGCCCCCGGCCTTCCGATGGAATGACTTTCTCCTCAGAGCTCATAGATCCGACTTGGAAGGTCACATCCGGACAAATGCAGTATGTGTGGATAAACAAAAACAAGCATCACCGAGGCAAGGCTGGGTGGTAAATTCCCCCTTTTAGCCTCTTCTGGGATTCACACTATGAGATCTGGCCCTGTTGAGTGTTAAATAAGCACTCACCTAGTTTCTTATAACAGCGGCCCTCACTTATCCAAGGGGCTTCAGCTGCTGTCCTTAAACTCACCCAGTGCAGATCTTGAAAGCCTGTCTCTCTCCTCCCTCCTGTGAGGTGAGGACAAAAAGCAATTCTTATATTTCCTGAACGTTGCCCCTTCCAGAGAGGATAGAATCTTCTTCAGGAAGGAGTCATTATAATTTATAGGTGCTTTTTCAGGTGTTATGCAACATTAGTCTTCTGTTTCAACGGTGGGAGAACAGAACACCATTTACAGGTTACACATTTTCTGGTGAAGGTAAGCCTCGGGTGAAGAGTCGCTGCCCCGCCCTTAGATTGATCTTGGTAAGATAGCTCAGCGAGTTAAGTACCTGCTGTAGAGATCTGAGTGCAACCTACAGTCACTGGTTCAAACCCTGAGGTCTATACATGAGGTTAGGTTATAATTTCACTGCGTAGACACTGGAAGAATATGGTCAAAAGCACAATATAAAAATGCAATTTACTATAGTTTTCTCTAGTTTTTAGGATATTTTAAATTTTAAATAGTTGAATTTGTTGATTGAATTGCAAATGATTATGTTTAAAGTCTTCTCGTTTTTTCTTTTTCTTTCTTTATATTTCTTTGTTTTTCTGTCGTTTTTACTTTAGATGTCTGTATGTACTACTTAATGATTATATACTGTAATTTTTGATTAATTTATGTATAATTTATTTTGTAAAGTTGAATTGTTTCAGCTAAAACAAATAAAAAATATATTTAAAAAATGCAATTATTCCAAAAGAGCTTCTGAAGCCCTCTGCTCTCACAGAGGCTTTTTTTCTTACTCCGATTACGTGCACATTTCTTAATGAACAAAATGGACACGTTTAAACAGGACATCCAAAGATCCTCTGCAATCCCCTCATGTCTCCGTCACCAGGGGCTCCACTTTTCACCTATTGATTTAGCCAGTATTGCTAAAGACCTTTCCAGCTGCCTCCACACCCCTGGGCTTTATCCAGCTGTCTTCACAAAGGGACAGGTCCACAAAACAGCTTCATTCATTTGGGATTCAAGAAAGACGTCTATTGGCATGGCCACTCCAAAGGCAGTGCTCGCCGTGCTCCTGAGAAAATCTGCTCTCGCTCCCTCCAGGTGCCTTGGCCGATCTCCAGTCTGCCTTTGTTGGCCGAGATCCTGGAAAAAGAGAACCACTCAGATTCAGCTACTCCCAAAGAAGCTGCTGGACAATTATAAGTAAGCCTTTTAGGCAGCAAAAGCAACTGAGGCTACTACAGTGCAGGGCGTTATCCCATGGTTCTTGAAAAAGGGAAGGAACTGTGGCCGCCTGGTACTTCCAGGGCGCCGAATGGCTGCTGTATTGCTGAATCCCCTATGCAAGCATCCATAGTAGTCTTATATTATGGACAGGAATCAGTAGGAATAGTCAAACCCTGGGACCTTTCTCTTCGCAGACATCAAGCACCCAGTGACCATGATAACGTTAGGGTATTAGGATGTGTACTCCTCACCGCTGCCATAGGGGCTCTGAAAGGGCGTGCTTGGGGTTTGGTTAGTCAGGAAAGCTCAAGGTTGCTGTGCTGTTGCATTGGTGAATGCAAAACTTTGCATGTGAGTTTCTAGGTGTTTTGTGTTAAGAGTATCAAAACCTTTGTGTCCACAAAGGATACATTTTATGCACATAGTGCTACAATGCATTAGCCTGAGGGTTGTGGCATTTAAATTGGTTGTAGAGGTGTGAGTTTCTGTTTGTCAGTTGTTGAGAGTGGTGTTAGGATGTCATGTATGCTGGATTTAGTTGGTGTGTGTGTGTGTGTGTGGAGTTTGTGCATGAACATTTGAATGCTTAGTGAGAAAAAAGAGAGCAAGCATGGATTCCTAGGCAGTATTATGTTGGTCCCCAGCACCAGTTTGGACTAGGAGGGGTATCTGGTGTTGCATTTGGGACAGTCCTGCATAAGAAGTAGTGAAGAGAGTGGTTGTGAAGGGAGTGGTTGACGCCCGTCGTCGGGTGGCTGAAGTATGGTATGCATTGGGCAGCCAGGAAAGAAAGTCCCGTTGTAGAGTGTGCTGCATAGTGGCGATGGGGTGGAGTTGATGTGGCATTCCCCTAAAGTGGTGGAGTTGGGAGGGACGTTATGTCTATCCCATGAAAATTAGTCGTGGTCCAGGTTCGGTGGCTTCTTCTTATTGGACGGTGGTGTTGGTGGCCAAACATTCTGGGCAGCAGGGCGACAGCACAGTGCCCTGGTGGAGTCAGGTGGCCGCCTGATTCCAAATTGATGGGCCCCTCTCCTACAGCTTTGGACCGCAGTCCACCTAAAACGCTTCCAGAGATTAACAGTTCGGGGGGAGTTCCAGGACAAGCACCCATCCACATTTATGAACATTGCAATTAATCAGGTGTTTCCACTGTGGCCCTGATTGACCTAATAACAAAACGTGCTGATATGAGAAGTGTGTCTTCCCTATGGAGGTGTGGGGGTTAATGAACCGATCAATAGGAGTGTTCACAAGTGGAGAGAGAGTGCTCTAGAGGAGGAACATGAGAGAGAAGGGAATTAGGTGAGTAGGAGATGGAGGACACATGCGGAGATAGTAGGGACTAAGAGTAGCAAGAATTGAGAAGGAAAGGAGGCAAGGGGAAGTAGAGGCAAGACAGAAAGACACAGTAGGGACAAGGAGGAGCAAAGAGATCAATAACAGGGGAACCAATACAGAACAGGTCGTAAGAATGAAGGGGGACGGGCTGAGAGAAGAAAACACATGGAGGAAGGCAGCAAGGCAAGTGAAAAACTGTGCGGTAGCAAGGAAAGGGAGTGAAGGAGGCAGGCAGACAGATGAAGGAGAGGTGGGGGACGCCAAACACCTGAAGGAAGGAGAAAGGGCGGCAGGATAGGAAGGAAAGACGTAAGTGAAGGAAGAAAGAAGACAAATGAGAAGCAGACAAAGGAAAGCACACGAAAGAAGGAAAGAATGATGACCAAGTAAGAAAGGGAGAAAGGGGTAGAATATTTGAAAAAAGAAAGGAGGGAAGTGGAGGGAATAGATGGAGTGCAAGCTAGGCGGCCAACATCAAAAAGTAGATAACTTGGAGAAGAGGAAGATGCTGCACCTGATAACAGGATCAGAGGACTGAGGAGGAGCTGGGCACACAGGACGTTTCAGAGGCTGACGAGCCATTTGCAGTCTTGGTGGCAGAATGGAACCACCCCAGGGGCTGAGTGGGAGAAGCTCCAGCCGATCGCCAAACTTCACAGTTGTGATGGAGTTTCCTGCCTGGTTCTTAGAGTGGAGGGTTTGGTGACAATGTGGGATGAGGCGATCAATGGCTAAGTGATGTAGGATTCAGGGGTAGTATGAGGATGATCCCCTGGTCCTCCTACTACTACCCGCACCCCTGCCCAGGCTGCATGTCCGGGACCTGTCACCTGCTGCTGGTAAAAGATACTGTCGCTTTAAGGAATTCCTATAATGTTGTGATATGATATGATATGGCATTTATAACACGCCTATACACAAGTGTTTCAAGGCGCGACGAGGCAAGGGAGGGGGAACAAAGGGAAGACAGACAACGATCTTACTAGGACAGGTGTCATTCATATCGCGCAAGTGCAAGAGAAGGAGGAAAGGGAAAAGTGCGTGGGGGAAGGGAGAGTGGAAGTGCAGTACATGGGATAGCAGAATAAATAAGATAAATAAAAAGCAGCTAGCTGGTGGCCAGTGCAGGTTAAGTGCAGACATAGGTGCTGGTAGGGGGACTGTAGGGATACAGAAAGCAGTCCCCAGGTGCAGGGGTTGCCAGGCAGGCAGTGCAGGTGTGCAACTGTTGCTAGGCCTGGGCCCGAGATCAGGAAGGGTGGCCAGGTATCTAGTTTCAGCCAGGAGTTTATCAGGGGAGAGGGGGAGAGAAAGCAGAAGCAAAGAGGAAGGTTTTGAGGTGCTTCCGGAGCCGGAGATGGTTCTCCTCAAGTTTCAAGGAGGCAGGAAGGCTGTTCCAGAGGGAGGCCCCAGCCGAAGAGAGAGATCTACCACCAACTCGTTGCTTGGAGAAGCGACTGACCCTGAGGTAGTTGGAGGCGGATGAGCGAAGAGCTCGAGAAGGGAGATATTTAGGAAGAGAGAGTTGAAGGTGATGCAGCCCCAGGCCCCAGAAGGCCTTGTGGACAATGCAGAGGGTTTCGAACTTAATCCTCACAGCCACTAGGAGCCAGTGCAGAGATTTCAGTCCTGGAGAGATACAATGCCTGGGCTTGAGGCCAAGGACAATACTCGCAGTCCTGTTCTGGATAAGTTGCAGAGGGCGGCGAGTAGAGGTAGGCAGATTTAGAAAGAGGCTGTTACAATAGTCCAGCCTAGAGAGAACCAGGGCTCTGGAGACAGCAAGCTTCTGGGGGAAGGAGAGGAAAGGAAGAATACCTCTGAGGAGGTGCAGCTGGTAGTGTGACTTCTTAGAGACGTCAGAGATGTGAGAAGAGAAGGAGAGTGTGGAGTCGAAGATAACCCCGAGGATTTTAGCCTTGCAGGTGGGAGCAGGAAGAGGGCCAGGAGAGGTTGGCCAGAGAGCTGCAGGGAAGGAGGGAGAAGGTGTGCCGATGAGTAGAATCTCAGTCTTACTGGCATTGAGGCAGAGGTCACTGGCGGCACACCACTTCTGGATAGCAGACAGACAGTCAGAGATGAGGGAAGGAGAGGAGTAGGCCGAGGGTAGCCCTAAAATGAGCTCGGTATCATCCGCACAGCACTGAAAATTGGGGCAGAGAGCGGCGATGCGGTGGGCAAGGAGTGCCAGGTATTGGTTGAACAGCCAGGGAGAGAGGTTGGATCCCTAGGGGACACCACAGGTAGAGAAAAAGATATCGGAGAGGAAGGACCCAAGTTGGACCTGGGAGGGTCGGTCAGAGAGGAAAGTAGTCAGCCACGCCAGTGCCTGACCAGTGATACCCAGGTTATCACGGGGACGGTTGAGCAGGATGGCATGGTTGACAGTGTCAAAGGCAGAAGAGAGATCAAGCAAGATGAGGACGCATGGGGTGTTGGAGTCAAGGTTGGAGAGCAGGTCTTCACAGATGTTCAGGAGAGCAGTTTCTGTGCTTCTGGCAGCTCTGAAGCCAGACTGATGGTCATGAAGACAACCAACAGATTCAGTGTGGAGATTAAGCTGGGAGATGGCCAGTTTCTCCAGGAGCTTACCCAGGAAGGGAGTGATCGAGATTGGGCGATAGTGAGCCGGGCAGGCGGGGTCGGCAGAGGGTTTCTTGAGAAGAGGGTGCACAAGGGAGTGCTTCAGGGGGGATGGGAAGACTCCAGTGACGAAGGAGTAATTGCAGAAATCAGCCAGGCCAGGAGCCAGGGAGTCGATGTGGTCCTTGATAGATTTGGAGGAACAGGGGTGAACCTGTTTCGATGAGACTTTCATAGATCTAACTTATCTAGAAACCTCGGCTGCAGAAAAAAGAGGAAAGGCAAAGAAGGAGGCAGGGGGGGTGGCTGCACAAGGGCCAGAGGAGGAGCAGGGAATCGAGGGAAGGAGGCGATAGGAGAGTGAGGACAGGTTGTCCTGAGTTTTTTAAATGAAGTGAGAAGCCAGTGCCGTGCAGAGGGCCTGGGAAGGGACAGGAAAGGTGGAGACTGTGGCAGGATTGGCCAGTTCCTTGCAGATTTTAAAGAGTTCAGCCGAGTTGTTAGATGCAGCAGAGATGCAGGCTTGGATATGAGCTCTCTTCTTGGTGAGGATGAAGAGCCGGTATTGCCTTTGCAGCAGGCCAGTTTGTCAGAGGATGAACATGAAGCACGCCATTCCCTCTCGGCCACCCTGCACTTGCGTTTTAGGGTAACGAGGTCTGAGTCATACCAAGAGTTACACTTGGCTTTGGGCTTCAGGTGGATTCTCATGACAGGGGCAAGGATATCAAGAGTATCAGATATAGAAGAGTGGAGCGTGGAGAGGGCTGTGTCAGGGTGAGAGTCAGCCAAAGGTGGAGGAGGTGGTGAGAAGGTGGCGGCAAAAGCCTCAACTGACACGCGCTTCATAGGTCGGATGACCGAGAAGGTGGGTGGCGTGCAGGAGGTGGTTTGGCCTGAGCGTTGCGAGGGTGAGGTGGGAGGACAGGAGAAAGTGATCACTCCAGGAGAGAGGGTCAGAGAGGGGAAGATCTGAGGAGATCAGAACATCGAGCGTGTACCCTGCAGAATGAGTCGGGCCGGAGGGGTGAATGGTGAGTGAGAGAGAGTCGCAGAGGTCGTAAAAGAGTCCAGAGGGGGGACAGGAGGCATCCAGGTGGATGTTGAAGTCTCCAAGAAGGAGGAGTTGAGTGGTTGAGGCCAGGAGTGAGGAGGAGAGGTCCGCCCACTCAGAGAGGAAGGAAGAAATCTGACCAGGTGGCCGATAGATAGTAGCCACAGTAAGGGAATGGCTAGGGGAGAGAAAGAGTCTGCATACAAGGCATTCAAAAGAGGAGTAGGGCTGCGTAGGCCGGTCTAACCTTCTCTACACTCCGTACATTGTGCCCAGATCACTCGCTCGATAATAAGATCAAAACCGCAGTACTGCAATGCCCTTTATGCAGGTACAACAGAATATATCTTACAACATTTACAGATTTAGCCTAATACTGCTGCCCGTATAGTATCAAACACTTCCAGAGATGCCTGCCTCCAGTACTTCGGCATTTACACTGGCTTCCAATAAAGTGCAGAATCTGTTTCACACGTTTGACTATCCTGTATAGAGATAGTATGCCTCATTACGAATGTGGCGGTACAGTGACAACGGCGCCGGTTAGTGCTACCGGCACCGTTGTTACTGTACTGCCACATTACAAGTTATGCTCGCCGGTGCCACTCTGCATGCCTGGTCAGACCAGGCGTGCAGAGTGGCACCCACAAGCAGATCCCGTGGTTGCACTGTTATCAATGGTGCTGGTGCAACCATGCTCCCGGCCCCCATTCTGCCCTATGGGGCAGAATGCGGATCGGGAGCCCGCCCACACCGGCACCTGCGAATGGGCAATTACCGGCCCACTCAACTCGTAATGGGCCAGTAATGGCCCATTCGTGGGTGCCAATGCCGGTAGTGAGTTCGGCAGTAGCTGTGCCCGTAATACGGGCACGGCTACCGCCAAACTCATAATGAGGCCCAATATGTCTGCTCTGGAATATCTTAGACAAAGATTCAAGATACGCCTCTCTTCTCAACCATAAAAAGGTTTTAGTAGCTACACTACCTTTGTTAACCGATTCACAAAGTCTAGAGTATTTGGCAAATCTTAGTTATTTCTGCCAAACATTTGAACAATATACCAGTATGCATTCATTCCATCAATGATCTCCATACTTTTAGAAAAAGTGTGAAAACACTTCTGTTCTAAATTATGCCTTTCTTCCTTTTAGTATTTGTCGGTCTAGCGCTGAAAGACCTTCGGGTGGTTGAGCCTTTCCTCCCCCATTCAATGGAATACAATACTATACATCAGGAGGAGATGGAGGAGGGGAGAGGTGGTGACTCGGGAGGAGGCAGAGATGAGGAGGTAGAGCAAAGAGAACATAGAAGAAAGGAGCATGTGGTGAGGTATCAAGAGGCATCAGAGGATGGTAGTGAAGACCAATGTGTGTCACAATGCTTGCGGGCGTTAAAAGTATATAGAAATAAATAAATAAATGTTCGCGGAGAAAGCAAGGTGAAATAGAAATGGATCTATATAGGATTGTCCTGGCACGGCAAGAAAGGTAAGGAATGTATTGGGAAACTGAGATAGGTCCCCTACACTCAGCCATTTAACCGGCTTCAGTGGCCCAGTCTTTGGTGGAAGCTCTGAGGCCTCAACTGGGAATGGACATCCCACCTTCCTGCGGCTGCTTAGCCCAAAGGTGCACGCAGGACCATTCTGACTATATCCCTAAACTGGCATTTGCGTGTGCGTTAAGCCCAATGAATCCCAATGAAAGCCCTGTATCGGATGGGAACAAAATAGTACCCTGAAGTTCATGCATCCTAAAGTGTTGGACACCTAGATGAAACGGGGGCAAGGGAGTCACATGCCTAAAAATCACCAACATCCAAAAAAAAGAACCGCCCTGAAGCATTTTAAACCAAACCACTGTGCACTGCGAGTGAGTGACTGACCTACCCAAGGTGCTATAGCCCTGACCTGAGGATAGGACACACTCTGGATTTCAATTGTCGAGAAGCAAAGACCTCAGAATGTGTGAGGACCCTCGACCTGACCACTCTTTTGTTTAGACAGCTCTCCTGTTCATTTCTCTCTTATAAGGAGCCCCACACCATACTTCCGACGCGAGAAAATGAAAGTCAAGCAAGGATTGTGTAGAGGCGTCTGTTAAGCACACAATAGCTGCACTCCACCCTCTATGTATTAAAGGCTACTGAACGCTTCACCCCATGGTGTCACGTGTTCTTCCATGACTCCCTTCTTCTCTTCCCTTTTCCCCTTACCCTTTTCTTTACCTGCATCTGTTCTTCCCTCTCATTCTCAACCACTCCTGTCATTCACCGGAAACTGCTTGCATGAATGTCTCCAACTTCATCACCTCGGCTGACCACCCCAGCCTATCCCCTATCCTTATTCTCCTTGCCCTGTCTGCTGACTTTGAAACTATTGATCACTCTGGTCTCCTAAATACTTGCCAATTCTCTGTCTTTTGGAACAACAACACCTTTCAACTTACTCCTTTAACTGTAGGTGTCCCACAAGGCTTGATCTTGAGTCCCCTCCTCTTTGCACTCTACATCTCTGCTCTCCTCCTTTGGGTTCTTGCATCAACTCTTCATAGATGACACCAAAATCATCTTCTCCTTTCCTGAACTCTCCTCTGATCTCTCAAAATGTTCAACTGTCTGCCAATAAATATTGGATGGCTTTGCACTCTATGATGTTAAACTCTACCAAAACCGAGGTGCTCTTCTTCCCAGCCAACTAATTTCTCTCATTGCTTTGCCTGTCTATCCAGTTTCCACCCGACACTCTCCCCTACTCTTCTTCAGCTACAAACCTCAGCATCATCTATGACTGTTTTCACACCTTCTCTACGTTCATCTCCAAAACTGCAACGCCACCTCGCCTCAATCTCTGAAATATTAGAAAAATCAAACACCTTCCTTTCAGCACCGCCAAGCATCTCTTAATCCCTCTTCTCTTCTGTAAACTGGACTACTTTGCCAGCATAATTTTTGGTCTCCCCAACTATGCCTTCTGTCCTCTCGACAAGATCATTAACTTCGCTACCAGGACTCTCTTTGAACTCTCTCACTTCACACATACTTTCTCGTGCCATCAACAGGCTGGATGGCTGACGATGCAAAATAGGTCAATTTTAATGTCTTCTTCTGGTTCACAAATCTATCTATCCTCCTCTATCCAACTTTACAAGCCGTCTCATAATCTGCACTCTGCCTCCTCGACTACAGTTGTGGCTGCTCACCCTCGCTGTGCTTCCCCTCGTTTCCACTCTTTCTCTCTTTTTGCTCCACTTGCATGGCTTTCTCTTCCCATGGATATCCGAAAAACAGTCTACATCGGTTTCTTAAAAACTAAAAAACCTACCTCCTCACTGCTGAATTGACTTTTTAAACTACCTCTCATCTGCCTTCTAGCTAATATTTTCCCTTGCCTCTACCCTGCCTCTATCCCTCACTTTCTCTGCCTCCACTCTAGCATCATCCATTATGATCACATTCATAACACAGCTGGCCGTACCACCTATCTGCACTTAGAAATGTCTAATATTGATTGTCATGCATCTTTGTAAATCCGCCCATGTATTGTCCGCACTGACTGTTCCATTTAATCCCTTCCATAACCTGATCAGAATGTCACTTGAACTCACCCCATTGTAGGAAGCTCACTGCTTTCTGTCAAATCTGATTTCGTATCTATTGTGCACTCTTTTGTGATCAAAATACAGGGTGAGACCACAGATCAGGGAATGCCAGAGTGATCAGGCAACATGTTGACAAAATGGTCACCCCTCTTGAATGTTTTCCATGCCCCAACCCAGTCTCTCCATCATTAAGAGAGCACACCTAAAGACTGCCCTGTTCTAAGAAGACTTCCAGTTCCTAGCAGGCTGGTGCTGGGACCACTCAACCATCTCCTTTAAGTAGTAACCACACATTGACCCTTGCATCATAATCAACCAGTCATCCCGCCAAATGGGGGTGTCAGAGGGCATGTCTGTCAGGTCTGAAACTCAATGGATATTTAGTACTATTTAGTGAAGCCCGAGTTCCTTTATACGGTCAGGGAACTCTACGTGATTTGTAGCATCCTTTTAAGATATGGTCTGGGGCTGTTTGTCCTAATACATGGTGACACCATCATCCTTTTCAGTACTTAATCTCATACTTATTCTGTTGCAAGTTATTTCCCAATTGTTCATGCGCAGTATAGAACCTGGTAGGTTGACAAAACCCACCACCAATTAGTCCATTATGGGTGGTAAATGTAGTAAATGAGTCAGAGGTCGAACAGCTGGACTAGATTGGCTACCATCTTTGTTTTATATGAAATTTGCGATTTATGAGCCTCAAAATTGGCCAGCCATTTAACAGTTATTCTGTGGTGTTCTCTTTACTTTACTTCATTCGATTTATAACGCACAACCAAGGACCCTGAGGCTTACGGGGGCACATAAAGAGGTCAAACATAGATACATATGCAAGAGTCTCATATCATGGAGGAAAGAGGAGGTAGTCATCAACACTACGCCGGGGTCAACAATTCAGGTTAGTCCTTAGAAGAATAACAGCGTTTTTTGCTTTTTTTGTTTAAAGCGCTGATGTATTGCATTCCTCTTCCACCGCATCCATGGGGGAATCTACTCATAGTTTAATACTTAAACAGTTAAGGTCTCAACAGACTGGCTTGTGCCCGATTGCAGAGCTTAATTACAATGCCAGGATCGAGTTTAAAATTCTGGTGACCCGACTAATACCTTTGCTTCCTTAACATATAGACTGTGATCAGGATTTGTACCCGGAGACAGATCCACAATAACATCCGTTGGCCGATGGTTCTCATCGAACTTCTCAGAAAGACTCCCTTTGCCTTGCTGGCCTTGCAGAGCAATCTGAGTTGTTATAGAGATTGAGTTCCGAAGGGTGGACGCATGACATGAGAAGGATTGTGTGGTGGATGGCTCGGGCTGCGGCCCGTGCCATTCTAGTGTAGAATGATATGATATGATTGTTTATTTATATAGCGCCTATACACAATGTGTTTCAAAGCGCTTCAAGTCAAGGGAGGGAACAAGGGAAAATACAACCACATTCTTACAGGCCATGAACAGTAAGGATGTGAAATTAACTATCGTACTCGGCCTGATGACATTTCAGATAGTGCAAGAGCTAAGACATAGATAAGGAAGGGAGGGGGAGAGTGGGAAGGAAATGGAAACAGACAGGCGACTACCGTACTAGGCCTGACAACATTTCTGGTAGAGCCGGAGAAAAACAAAAGGTGAGGGAGAGGGGTGCAGAAAGGGAGGTTAGGAACAAAACAAGCGACTATCATACTAGGCCTGACGACAGTTCAGATAGTGCTGGAGGGGTGGTGGGGAGGAAATAAACAGTAATGGGAGGGTGGAGGAAACAGACGAGGTTGCTATCAATTAGGTCCAGGGACAACTCTGATAGACTAAGTGCATAGAAGAAAGTAAGGGGAGGAGATAGAAAAAGGGAGAAGGGAAAGGAGGAGAGAAAAGAGAGTAAGCAGTCAAAAAGAGTGGAGAAGGAAGAGTGGAGAGCGAATACAATTGGAGAAGTCAGTAGTAACACATAATGTTGCAAGCCAGGATAAACGATGAAGATGGGAACAGCATGATTCAGGGCCACCATGAGTATAAGATGCAAAGGAAGTCCTGCATGAGAGTTGAGAAAGAGTGACGCACCATGAATGAATGAAGTCCATAAAAGTCAAATCCAGCTTTGGCCACAAGACACTGATGGTGAAGGAAGGCACCAGGTGGGCGGGACTTGCTAAGTGGTGAAAAAGAGCAGCAGGCAGGAAGGTACCAGGTGGGCGGGGCTTAGGCCAGGTGACCTAGAGCCACTTGCACCTGCTCCCCATCTGCAAAGGAAAAGAAGCTGGAGGACTCCTTAAGTAGGGAAACAGAGCAGCAAGCAGGAAGGCACCAGGTGGGCGTGGCTTGCTAAGTGGTGAAAAAGAGCGGGAAGCAGGAAGGCACCAGGTGGGCGGGGCTTGCTAAGTGGTGAAAAAGAGCGGCAGGCACGAAGGCACCAGGTGGGCGGGGCTTAGGCCTGGTGACCTAGATCCTCTTGCACCTGCTCCCCATCTTCAAAAGAAAAGAGGCTGGAGGGTTCCTTAGGTAGGGAAACAGAGTGGCAAGCAGGAAGGCACCAGATGGGCGGGGCTTACTAAGTGGTGTAAAAGAGCAGCACGCAGGAAGGCACCAGGTGGGCAGGGCTTGCTAAGTGGTGGAAAGGAGCGGCAAGCAGGAAGGCACCAGGTGGATGGGGCTTGCTAAGTGGTGAAAAAGAGCAGCAGGCAGGAAGGCACCAGGTGGGTGGGGCTTAGGCCAGGTAACCTAGATCGACTTGCACCTGCTCCCCATCTGCCCATCTGAGTGGAAAATGTGGGAGGTGGCAGGCCGCTGGGAGTTGGTCCAGGGGTCATTGTGTCTGCTGGTTGTTTGCTGCAGGGTTTCTGCAAATAAACAAACTTACCTGCTATGTTAATGTTTTTTTTTAAACATATTTTATAGGTTTTCACAACATACAAACATGACCAACACACCCGACTGTTGCGGTTGCTTCCAGCATGACATTCGTTTCATTTTACATTTTACAGTCATCGCCCCTCTATCCCCTTTAACTCGAGCTTCCCCTCATTGCCTCAAATTTCTATCATCCGGGGGCAAATCCTCCTCGTCATGTCCACTAGTATCACTTTCGTTGGAGTCGACGATGGAAGATCCCGCCAGTGTGGCAACCATTTACCTCCAAGTGATAAGTGGGCCCACTCCCCCCCCCCCACTGACTGCATCATACCACGCCGTGGTCTCAGCGTCAGCCCATTTCAGGAGGTCATTCCACCACAATTCCACTCTGGGCCTGTGAGCTGCTTTCCACCCCATGGCTATTCTCCTTTTGGCCAGGATATATGCCAGGTCCTTGAGTTTACTAACGCGTTTTAAATTCCACGGTCTCGCGAATCCCCCCAACATGCACGCCCAAACAGATTCCACATCCAACTTAATGCCCTTTTCGGATAATCGTTGCTTGACTTCACCCCAAAAACTCCCCACCTCCGGGCTGGCCCAGAACATATGGATAATCCCAGCATCCACCTACCCGCACCTGGGGCATTTTTGTACGTCTGGGCACCCAAATCTGGCAATCCTTAAGGGGGTCATGTATTCCCTGTGGGTGATGTAAAACTACATCTGCTGCAACCTAGCATTTCTAGACACCTTTTTGTGGTATCTCTGGGCTCTGTCCCACTGTCCGTCTAGCATGAGTTCTCCCGCATCCTCATCCCACTCTTTTCTGAATTGGGGAAGCTCCTTGCTCACTCTGGACATCAGTACTTCGTATATTCGAGATATTTCATGCCCTCCCTCCGAGATATTATACATCGTCCCAATGGCTGCATCCGGCTGTTCCGCCAGTGCTGTCTCGGGCCATGTCTCCATTACCAGTTTAATTATTCTAGTGTACGTAATGTACTGCCATTTGTCTACCCCCGTATCCTCCACTATCGCATGAAAATCCAGTACCTTCCCCTCCTGCCATATATCTCTCAGGGTCACCAGGCCCACCGGCTCCCAGTATTTGCGGATCCCTCTCCTTAGTTGCTCATCCGCCCCACATAGCAGGGGGTCAGGGAGCAGGGGGTCGGGTTCCCCACCGCCCGGCATGCCTTCCGTCACGTTTCCCAGCCCAGTGCGAGTAATCCCGGGCACCCCCAGAGCTCTGATTTAGGTAACCATATTAGTTCTTTTAGGAAGTAGGGTTCGCATTCGCCCCTAAGTAGTCTAGATTCTGCCGTCTCTTCTTCCGACAGCCATCTGGCCACGTATTGTAGCAGCCCTGCCAGGTGGTACATCTCGAAGTTCGGCAGCTTAATGCCCGCTCTTTCGTACGTATTCTGCAGTTTCCTTAAGGCTATTCTGTTCCTAGAGTTATGCCAAAGTAAGCCTCGGAACAGGCTCTGGAGTTTGGTGAAGAATCGTTTGGGCAACATGCTCGGGACGTTTGCAAAGTAATGTAACAGCCTGGGTAGGACCACCATCTTGAACAGGGCCACCCTCCCCACCATGGCTAGGGGGAGTTTTGGCCAGAACTGCATACTGTTCTTAATACCTTCCACCGCCCTGTCTGTGTTATATTTGTGCTCTTCTGCAGTCGTGTGATATATATATTAATACCCAAGTAGCGGAATGTTTTGGTCTGCCATGGTATCCGCAAAGTGGGCAAACTACCCTGTGGGGCTCTCGCATACCTGCCCATGGGGAACATGCATGACTTGTCTGGGTTAACTGCTATACCCGATAGGGTGGCATAGTTCTCCATCACCTCTAGGACATATTGCAGGTTCTCCTCAGGGAAGCGCAGGTACAAAAACATATCATCCGCGTACAACGATATCAAGTGCGGTCCCCCTTTAGTTTGTACCCCTATTTCCTCGTATTGCTGTTTTAGACAAATTGCTAATGGTTCGAGGGCCAGGATATACAGCATCGGGGACCATGGGCATCCCTTCCTCGTCCCTCTGCTGAGCTGCCATTTTGTCCGATATTATCGCCCCCATTTTAACCCTGGCTATTGGAGAGCTGTAAACAATTTTTACGCATCGCAGGTACCCTTGTCCCATTTATTTATTTATTTGTAGCATTTTTAAAGCGCTCACACAGCCCACGGGCATCGAGGCGCTGTTACAGGAATTGTTTGTTTTTTAATTGCGTAATTGTTTCTTTTGTCTTAGTTGCATTATTTGTAATGCGCTTTAACACCCAGAGGTTTCTAAGCGCGGACCGGGGGATCGAACCTGTGCTGCTCCGTGTCGTCTTGCTTCCAAGGCGCGCACATTGCCGCTGAGCTATCCTCCCGGGACAATTCCCATACTCTTTCTGGGCATCCAGCATCCATGGCCACCTCACTGAGTAGAAGGCCTTTACTGCGTCTAGTGAGACTATTGCTATCTCACCCTGGTCCTCCTTTGCTTGTTCTATGACATGGTGCAGCCTTCTGTGATTATCCATTATGCTCCTGCCTGGGACGTAACCCGTTTGGTCGGGGTGTATGAGTTTGGAAATCACCTTTTTTAATCGGTTAGCCAACACTGTCGTTAGGATTTTACTATCCTGATTTAACATGGACAGGGGTCTGTACGACCAACAATCTGTGCTTGGCTTGCCGGGTTTAATAAGCGGGATGATCATCGCCTCCCTCAGGGACTCCGGCAGAGTCCCCTCTCAAAGGCTTCGTTGAACATTGCCAGCAGTGGGGGAGCACTTCCTGCCTGTATGTTTTGTAGAATTCGCTGGGGTGGCCATCCGTCCCCGGGGCCTTGCACGTGGGCAGGTGTAACACCACTTTCTCCAACTCCTCTAGAGTTATGGGGGCATCCAGGTTCTCCCTTTCTTCCTATCTCAATTTTGTTAAACCTATGTCTTCCAGCGTTTCCTGTATTTCCAGCGCTGCATGCTCTCCTGAGTCCTCGTACAGACGTTTATAAAACCTACAGAATCCCTCATTCACTCCCTCCTGGGTATTCCAGACCTGGTCCTCTTCCCCCAGTATCTCTCTGATCGCTGGCATCGGTGTCTCATTCTTATATAGCCAGGCGAGCAGCCCCCCCAGTTTGTCCCCCCCTGCATGCTGTCTCTCAACGTATTTTTTGTAGTTCAGATTACAGAGCCTGTCCCAGAGTCCCCCGCACGCCTTTTGTAATTGGCCTACCCATTCAGCATCCTCCTGTGAGGTGCTCTCCTTCCCCATAATTCCTTCTAGTTTCCTCTCGGTCTCATGCAACTCTCGCTCTATACCCCCTTGGAGCCCTCTGGATTTAGATATGGCCACCCCTATGACCACCACCTTGAAGGCTTCCCATAGGGTTCCCTCTGACTTTACGCTCCCTGTGTTGTTGTCGAAATACCCGGTTATTTCCTACCTGAAGTCCTCACGGAAAGCAGTATCCTTCAGTGCCTCGGCCCCAAGCCTCCACTTGGGGATTCTGGCTCTGGGAGGCTGGTGCCACCAGGCCAGGACTAGAGGGGAATGGTCCAATAATGTGCATGCCTTGTATTCTGAGTCAGTCATTTCCCCGGCCAGTTCCTGGGTAGCGAACATATAATCCAGTCTTGTGTTCAGTTTGTGTGGGGCAGCATAGTGCGAGTAGTGCCTGTCATTTGGGTGTTGCTGCCTCCATATATCTACTAGCCCAAAATCCCTCAGCAAGGCCTGTAATGTTCTAGCCGCGGGGGTGGGTTTGTCTAGCTTTGTATCCGACCTGTCCATTTTGGGGTGCAACGTACAGTTAAAGTCCCCTCCCCATATGACCGCTCCTCCTACGTGGAGGCTAATTTTGTGGTATAGTGTTCTGAAATAGGCCACTGTGTCTTGGTTGGGGGCATATGTGTTTATGATGCACAGTTCTCTATTCTCTAGCAGCCCCCGTATCACTACCATCCTCCCATCTGGATCTACTGTAGTTTGGAGCAATTGGAAGGGCAAATGTGGTGCCACCCAGGTGATCACCCTCCTAGCGTAGGCTGCATATGTCGCGCCAGTGGTGGTCCCTCTCCACTTTCTTCCCACCACCTCTTGTCTCTCTCTAGTGAGGTGGGTTTCTTGCAGCAGGGCTATATATATGTTTTGCCTTCTCAGGTACATCATAACCTTGTTCCTCTTCAGGTAGCTGTTGAGGCCTCTAACATTCCAGGTCACTATTCTAAGTTCTCCCATCGTCATCCTTATTCCTCTCTTGACCTCCACCCCTCTCGACCCCTCCTCCAGTTGACTTGGCCTGAGTATTAGCTTGTTCCCCCTGCTTTTTCAACATAAGCTCCCCAACTCCCCACCTGCCCCTGATCTTCCCAACTAACAACACTGCACACCCCCAAAACTCCCCCCTCCACCTTCCCTCCCAAATGTTGTCCAGCTCTATCCCTGGATTTCAGGCTTGCCCGCATTTGGTTGTTTAACTCGGCAATGCCGGTCTCAAGAACCCAGCAGGGGGTCGCAGTTCTAACGGCAGCCCAAATAAACTAGTTATGGGGGTTTAAGAGCAAGCTCCTCACACCTCCTGCAATTTGCCCTATTTCGCCCAGCATGGGCTCTCTTGCATATGCCACCCGGTTCTTAACTATCACAACTGGCATCACCCTATCTTATATTCCAGTCACAGAGTCAGGTTGGGCTGTGCCTCGTGGCCAGCTGCCTCAATTCTACTTATCTGCTCCGGCTTCCTTCTGGTTGTCTGGTTCCGACGGACAGTTCTGGGCATCGAGCCACTCCGTTGCATCCCCAGGGGAGTCGAACAACAGGGCTCTATTGTCGTGGTACACCTACCAGCTTCGCCGGGTACATCAACATGTATTTGTAGCCCGCCTCTCGCAATCTTCTCTTCATGGCCCATAGTTCATACGTTGTCTCTGCACCAGGAGTGTATAGTCCGAGTACGCTGTGATGTTTGCCGATGCCCTTTGTATCGTGCCTCCTTTCCGGAAGTGTTCAAGGATCTTCTCCCTCTCGATAGTTCAGGATTTTGGCTATTGTCGGTCTTGGGGGAGCACCTGGTGGTGGCCTCCTGGCCAAGGCTCTGTGTGCTCTCTCAATCGCGAAGCCCTGTGAGAGCACCCCTCCTCCTATTTCCTGCAGCAGCATCGTCTCGACATATTCCGTTGGGTTAGATCCCTACACTCCTTCTGGTAGCCCCACAAGGCGCACATTATTTCTTCGAGCGCGTCCCTCCGCTTCCTCTGCTCTATTCTCCAAGTTGCTCACCCGTTGTTTCAGGATGTGGATCTCCGATGTATGAGACGCACATGCCGCAGTGTTCAAGGTGATGTCTTTCTCAAGCTCGCCTGTGCGCTCCGCCAGTGCCCTTACATCTTGTCTTAGGAGGTTCATGTCCTCCTGAAATTCTACTTTGAGCTCCAGTGCCGCTTTCAATTCCATCATGGCGGACTCCAGCTTGGTTTCCCACGTGAGTTTCAAATCTGCAATTGCTTCCAGGATCTGCTGGTCATTTCGTGCCGTGGTGGAGTATGTAGAAGGGGTCTTGTCTTTACTCCTAGCTCCTTCCGCCGCCTGCAGGTACCTAGCAAACACCTCCAGCGTTGGTTGTTTCACTTTGGTCTTGACCTGTCTGCCGGCCATCATGCCACTGCCCCAAAGCTGTGGTTTGGCTGTCCTGTGTGTGCCCTCCGGTGTTACCAGGCCTATGTATGGCCTGCCGTGGCACCGCCGGAAGGCTGTGGTTTGGCCCCCTTTTTCTTTCCACCCCCCCGCTGTGTGTTGGCTTCCGAGTGGGTTGTGTCCTCCCACGTTACTAGCTGCAGTCGCCTCTACTGCCTTAGTGTACCTTGGTATACTGGCCCGTATTGGGCCTTATGTTGGCTACTCCCCCAGTTCCTACAGCTTTCAGGTGCCGGCTCTGAGGTGGGGTCAGCTGTGCTTGTGTGCATCTGCGGTGCTTCCCCCTGGATGGGTGTCTCAGGCTTGCCCCACTTCTATAAGGTCTCGTGGGTACTCACTGTCCCGCTGTGATAGCCTTAATAGCTATTATGTGCCTCCCAGTTGTCGCACCGTGGTTTGCCCTTTTCCGGGGCTCGTGTCCCCACCGTTGCGCTTGTGCATCTGGTGCGGTCACCTGCTAGCTGTGCCTCAGGATCTTACTCTGGTCTCTGTCCCTCGCAGGTGCCAATCTGCACTCTGGTTTGTTGGGCAGCTCCAGCCCCGCCCACCTCCTTTGTTTGCGGCGTATTTAATTAAGGATTCAAAGTTTCTTCCTGTTTACTACATAGGCACCCCGTAGTGTGAGGGCTCATGTCCCCCGTGCGACCCGCCTTTGCTGCGCCCCCTTTCCCAGCTGGGGGCTGCGTGGCTTCTATACGGCTGCCCTGTGTCAGGCGGCCGTACACGCAGGGGTGGCTCTTTCTCCCCCACTTTGTAGTTATCCTGTTCTGCTCGCCACGTGCACTCTGCTCCACAGGCGCCCCACCGGGTCTACGGAGCCAGTGTATGCTCCCGATCCTGCAGCCCGCCCGCTTGCTCTTCACCCGGGCGCGCTGAAATGTGGGACGGGGCTCGTCCCGTCCTACAGTAGTATTCGCCTCCGGAGCTTCAGCTGGAGTGTCTGCTTCTTCTCGCTCGCTGACAGCGTTTCTTGGGTATGCGTGCGCCCTGTGTTCGCAGCATGCGCTGCGTTCTCGGCTGGTCGTGGGTGCTTCCACTCAGGGCGCTCGGCGTGACCTCCTCCTCAACATCCGTCTCGCTCCTTTGTTCGGCGGACGGGTCCGGCCGCCATCTTTCCCGGGGAGCACCATCCTTTGCTCCTGGACAGTTTCTGCCGTAGCTGCTCTGCTACTTTGCGGATTTCAGCCGGGATACAATCATTTCATGCTGATGGGGTTCCCACAGCCGCAGGTGTCTTGCAGGTTGCAAATGCTCGAGCTTAGGGTGTCCATACACCGCAGGATCATCACGGATCGGCAGGAGACAGTCTGAAGCACGTCTTATGCCATGGCTGCTTAGCTCGCCCCCATGTTAATGTTAATGTTAAAGGACATTTGTACCATGCACTATCACCACCGGAGTGGTCCCCTGGTGCTCTAGTGGCTCTGAAAGAAGGGAAAGGGAGGGTGCGTTAGTGGGAGGAAGCTGGACAAGTGCAAGAGAGCAGTAATATGCTGTTGGCAGCCTCAGCCTGGTGGGTCCGTTGGCTGTGCCTGGGGTGTTTGTGGCTGGTAGTCGTCATGTACTGTTATGCAAGTCTATGTGTGTTTTGTTTTGTTGTTGCAATGTAGTGAGGTTTGTGCAGTTTGTTGTGCTGTAGGTTTGTGGTTGTGTTTGGTTTGGAGTTTGAGAGGTGTAAGCAGAGTGGGAAATTGTTAGTGGATTGGTTAGTTGGCATTTCTGTCTCAAAGTGAGGCGTTGGGTTTGCGTAATCGCCCTAGGTGGGATGTGGGGGCATTTCTGCACCTATGTCCTGATCTTGGCTTGTCCGGTGTTCACACTGTGCTGTTCATATCTGACCTCCCCTTCCATCAACTTCCTTCATAAACATGAACCTTACCTGGCATCCTTTTCTATTCATACGGCCATCATTCTCCGTCTCCACTACTTCATTTTGACGATGACGGATTGTGGATCCACCGAGCTGCCGCAGGAGGAGACTGGAGTGCCGATGAAGCTGCCTTAATTGTAGAAGAAGAACAGGTTAGCGGTGAGCGACCCACACTCCAGGCGGGTCATGTATAAAACCGAGGATTGGCTGCAGGAACCCTGCTGTACATCTGCAGTGGCAGCTTTCAGTGCTGCTAAATTTTGGGCCTGGTAGAGCAGTGAATGAGGGTCTGAGAGTTTGTGGGTTGGAGTAAAGGACCCGCGAGTGTCAGAAAATGTGGCAGCTATCGTGGTTGCTAGGGAAACCAGTAGTAAGAACAGCATTGAAGACAGAGCAGATTACTGCATCTTCCTCGTCTCAGAACCAAGAAAGCAACTTGATATTTTTCTTAATAAAAAAAAAGAAAAAGGAATAACAATCAATTGCAGGCAAGGAATTAAAAACCTTCAACAGCGTGTTCTTGACACAGTGTGCCCCAGTGAAGCAACAGTGGTGTTGTATGGTGCAGTATGTCCCAGTGAAGAGACTGTGGAGTGTTTTTTCTGAATTTAAACCTGGGTCTGTGCAGGATTGTTACTGTTGGATTGCAGCAGAGATAGGGGGAGGATGTCAGTGACAGTGCATCCCCCTGAGAGTTTCTTGCCTAACCCATGGGCACCCACTAAACCGTGGTGTGATTGGAGACAATATTGAAATAACTACTTGGGCGCAATTGAGTATGATGGTATGACTGCTATGAAGAAAAAGATGTTGCTTTTGGATTCTCTTGAACAACAAGGGCAAGAGAAATACAGAGAATTGCCACAATAACAGATACTCAAGGAGGAGGTGGCTTGGATGAGTATCAGAAAGCTCTTCTTCAGTTGGACACTTCTTATGCTCCCAAGACGAATATAGCAATACATTGTTACAATTTCTATACTCGTAGACAACAAGAAAATGAATTGGTGGAGGACTATGTAAGCGCTCAAAGGACACTTGCAAGCACATGTGAATTCACTGTTAGGATGGGAACAGATGAACTCATAAAGGAATTAATTATTATACACACAAATAACCCAGTTGTTCGGGAGAGGCAACGGATGTGTGGGAACCCCACCCACGAAGAGGCAATTGCGATCGTGAAAAAGGTGGAGCACACACAATTGTGTTCCCGAATGATAAAGGAAAAGAAATAGAGTGATGTGGCAGAAGTATGCAAAACCGACCCAAGTAAAGAACAGAGTCAAGTACATTTAAATACAAAGAGAAACAAGAAAAGTAGCACGAAGAAGGAAGACCCCCAAAAAAGAGGGCGAAACCAAGGGGGGAAAGAAAAGGTCCTTGGTGTTCTCAGATGGTGAGAAAGGGAGGTGCTACAGGTCGAGTGAGTGATTTCGCCAGCTCTAAACTATGTCCTGCTCTCAATCAAAAGTGTTCAAACTGTGGCCTAAAGGGGCATTTTGCTGTCTTGTGCCGCAGGTTGCAGGAGGAAGAAAGTGTCATGCATTTAAGACGGTGAAGAGGACGAGAACTCAAATGACGAAGTCCACGTGGTGGTCGTGCAGGAAGCTAGAGAGGATTATTCTCACATGAAATGTCCAAGTTGCAAGATCATAATTGATGGCTTCCAAGTGAAAGTAATGGTAGACAGTTGCTCGCCTTATACAATTTTGTCTGAAGACGGTGGAAGAAACTACAGAAGGCGGCCCTGAAAAGTACGCTCAAATGATCCAACATCAAGGAATCTGGAGGACATGAGGGTTCTAGGATTGCCATTTAAGGGATGTTTCAGGCTGTGGTAGAATATAAAGGAAGGTTAGCAGTGATCAATGTGTATGTGGCAAAGAAAGGAGTGGACCTTTTAGGGTGGTGGGATCAAGCACTGTTGGGAATCAGACTTGATCACAGGAGTGTTGAACCTGTGTTGTTTGTATACAACAATGCCACTGAGGAAGAACAATTTCCAGAAGTATTCAACTATAAGATAGAATGCTTGCAGGGATTTGCTCACAGGATTGTGTTGAAGTCTGAAGCAAAACCTGTGTGCCACAAGCTAAGGCATATTCCGATATTGATCAGAGGAGAGGTGGAAACTGAACTGGAGAGACTGCTTGAAGGGGGCATAATTAAGAGAGTGGAGGCAGCAGAGTGGGTCAGCCCCATCGTGGTGGCATGCAAGAAGAGCAGAAAGATCAAAATGTGTGTAGACCTTAGGGATGTTAATAAGAACATTATAGTCAACAAATATCCACTGCATATGTTTACAGAGATGTTAAACAGTGTCAGAGATGATGTGATGTTCACGAGCCTGGACCTATCAGCTGCGTTAACTCTACCGCAGATTGATGGACTTTGACGATGTTCATCATGCCAGTTGGTCTGATCTGCTTTCGCAGAATACCGCTTGGCTTAGCGCCAGCAGAATTTCAGCGAGTGATGAATACCCAGGAACAAGGATGAGGTCAGGGTGTTTGTAGGCCTCGCAGAATTTTATAACAAGTTTTTCAAAAACCTTGCTGCATTGTCAGAATCCATTCTCAGATTGTTAAAGTAAAGGGTGGAATATGAATGGGATGGCAAGTGTTAAGAAGCTTTGGAGTTGATGAAAGAAGGAATTTGTAATGCCAAGAATCTGGGTGGATTGAAGGTGGAGGAAGACGGCATTATCACTGTGGATGCGAGTGTGAAATGGTTAGGCGCTGTATTCTCTCAAGGTGTTGAAAGGAGAAGACAATTTGTCATGCATCCAGAGCGGTAACAGAATACGAAAGCAGGTATGATGCAATTGAGAGGGTGTTGCTGGCATGAGTTTGGGGAATAGGGTATTTTAGGAGGTATGTGGGGGTATGCGCTTCTTGGTCAGAACAGATCACAAGCCATTGGTTGAGGTGCTCTATGTAACAGTAATGATGAGGGCTACACCTAGGATTGCTAGAATGTGTTTGAAGCTCCAGGAGTATAATTTCAGGGTGGAGTATGTACCCGGAATTATGAACTGTGTTGCTGATTTTTTTGTCAAGGGCGCCATTAGAGGAGATAAGTGATGTGGTGATAGTGGATGAATAGGGGTTAATAGTGGCCTTCCTTGAGGAGGTGTTTGTGGATGAATATGCTGTAGTTAAGAAGGAGTAATGGAAGAATGGCTTGAAAGGGGATGTTGTCCTCACTCGGGTGGTTGAGTGGATGAAGAATGGATGGGCGAACAAGAAAGGGGTCACGGATGAGATTTTAAGCGGTTCTGGGAGATCAAGGATCAATTGACGTTAGAAGATGATCTTCTGTTGAGAGGAGGAGTCTTGGTGGTGCCTATATGTTTCAGGGAGACATTGGCTAATAAATCCCATGAGGCACACCCAGGAATTACAAGTACCAAAAGGAAGTTGAGAGAGAGGTATTGGTGGCCTGTGATGGATTTCATGGTGGAGAGAGTGATTGGGGAGTGCAGAGCATGTTGTAATTGTGACAAGGCATTGAAGACTCATAGACAAGAATTGTCACTGGCTCGTTTGCCTGTGGGCGCATTGGTCACATGTGGCGATCAACATTTTGGAACCATATAACATTTATGGAAATTAGTGTAGGCATTTCATTGTATTGGTCAGTAATTTTTCTGGATGGCCAGAAGTGAAGTGGATAAAGCAGATCTTGAGTGGTGAAGTGACCATGTTCCTGGAGCAAGTGTTTAGGAGAGAGGGTTATCCATTGGAGATGTTGAGTGATAATGGTACACAGTTTAAGAGTGCAGAAATGGCAAATTGTGCAGAAAAGAGAGGCATTAAGTGGAAATTCACGTCATTGTATAGACCACAGTCGAATGGTTTGACTGAGCGCTTCAATAGGGTCTTGGTAGTTGTGATTGAACAAGCAGTGAGGAATGGTATAGAGGTGAGGGATACAGTTTGGAAACTGCTGTGGAATATGAGGGTGTCTTCCAATTAGGTCACGCATGTATCACCGTTTATGTGGGGCTGAGAGACCAACACTGGTCTCAACCACGCCTGAGTCAACACTGTGGCTAAGGGTGGTAGAGGAAAGGAGGTGCAGAGAGGGTCCCAGGAATGCCCCTCTTCACCCACATGAATATGACGGCCTGAAGAGTGAAGGATGCCCAAAGTCACTCATTATTCGGACAGCCCCAAAGTGCACCACTGACTGGCATGTATGTGGAGAGGTATTTCCCTCAGACAGCCATTGCAACCTTATCCAGTGCATGTCCTCACAGATACAGGTGACTCGACAGTAATCATGGATCCAAACACCATGATGGACTGTATCAATTAAATACCAAAGAAGCCACAGTGCTGATGTCATGAGTGACACCATGACATAGCTGCGTTAGCCACGAAGAACACTCTCACCCCTGCACAGCTTACGCAAACACTCACTCGTATACACAAAGAGCATGCTTACACAGTTCTGTAGATAGAGGACAGATACATACACATACTGTCAAAGCTTTTATTATTTTCCTCATTAGGTAAGTGCAGCAACGCCAAACGCAAGGCAACAAGAGATCCTGAGCAGGCTTGCAGATGGTTATGCCAATTAACTCTATGGGATTACAGGAGTGTATATGGAGCCTGGTAGGACCATGTACGACTAACCTATAGGATACAGAGCACAACATACGTGTGTAGAAAGTTATTATAACTCAAATGAAAATCACAGAAGGCCTT
Source organism: Ambystoma mexicanum (assembly GCF_040938575.1). Taxonomy (NCBI): domain Eukaryota; kingdom Metazoa; phylum Chordata; class Amphibia; order Caudata; family Ambystomatidae; genus Ambystoma; species Ambystoma mexicanum. The sequence goes on along the minus strand of NC_090923.1, from coordinate 225,931,531 downwards.
AAAGTGCCGGACACCAGACAAGGGAAGCTGACACTGTCTGCACGAAGTGAGAAGACCGAGCTCACAGCCAAGGTCAGAGATAAACAAGCGCATTCCAAGCACCACATGACAAGTGGCCAGCTACAGGAATAAATCCTCATAAATGCAGTTCCAAAGAGCTTGATTTTTTGGTCCACAACCACGTGATGTGGCGGAACTAGACAATGGGCATTCACCTGCGGTGGGAAGATGAGCAGTTCTCAGCAGCCCAGATGAGACAACAAATATTGCACCTTGGAGCGCACTCTCATAGGTAAAAGTGGTGTTACTACCAGATACATGTGGGACACATATTCACTTCACATCACCTTGGAGAGGTGCACAGAGGGCTGAGAAACTAACTGGGTTCCAGGCCTGGGGAGACCCGCCTAACAAATTAGGAGACAGGAATCTAGGGGTGGATGGCAGAGGGCAAGGGCCAATGGTAAATGTGCGACCCTGCAACAATGTAATAGATAGTTTCATGGGGAAGGGGTAGACTAGCCACCTGACATGAGAAGGCCAATCAACTACGATCCCTATAGGGTATCCATAGGGTATACTACTCTGAGCACCCAACCAGAAAAGGGGATATGTTTTTGGGGGAGGGCCTAGGTGATGACGCCATTTGGTATCAAAACTGTGAAGCGCGTCTTGTGAAATTGAAAATTACCGAAAGAATCGTGATTGTCCTGTATGGTCCCTGTTGGGTTTTGTAATAAACGACAGTTCCAACTTATCCTTGGCTGAGTCGTCCTTTTATTCTGGGGAAACGGTTCTTGGGCCCTTGGGAGCCGATCGGGTAAGCTCCAAACCATCCCCAGACTTCTGGCATACTGGGTTTCTCACCAACAAGTTGCTAGCAGAGGTTGGTTAGGCTATGCCCTTTTGGCACAAAGCCCAAGCCGCATCTCCCGCTGCAGTGCCTGGAGGGCTGCGGGACACCTCGCGGGTTTCAAAAAGACGGGGAAAGTGCGCCCGTGCAAAGGCCATCAAGAGCCAGCTTCGAAATATCCTGCCCGCGCTCTGTGAGGAGTCCAGCAGACTAGAAAGGTGGCATGTTTGGGAGCTCCAGCAGCCGAACAGCGTGTGTAAGTATTGACCCAGCCACATGGCAACCAAGGCAAGAGGGAAAGTAATGGGGGTGCGAGGGCAGTACTGTATATTGCTAAGTATCGATGCAGTAGTGTCAAGTATTGTCAAGTAGGGAAAGGAGCGGAGTTAGATGTCATTTTTTGTGGTTAGGGCACATTCGGTCTTGACGTAAAAGGTTCTGCTGAATAACCTAGACTATTGACTTAAGGGTACGGAAAACAGAAGTTGTGTGAATATTGGATTTCCTGTGGTTTGGGCATTTTAGCTCGAGTCATAGATGATGGTATCCTCGTAAGGTTTAGCAAAGGGAGCTGGCCTAGATTGCGGAAGGTGATCTGTCTGGTAAAGTCTTGCTGAGAAGTTTTATCTATAAGGTGACGCTGTAGGTACAGATCAAACACAAAGAATAATGGTATCCCATGTTAGGAGACGGGAAGACAGCTGTGGGTTCATGTGGGATTTTCTTTATAAATGTTTGTGAAAGTGAGATCGTAGCATTGTGCGCTCTGTAAGTGATCTTTAGCACTATCTTGTTCAGAGAGTTGGTGATGTAACCCGTTATGTTTGTGCATAGGACTTGGAAAGCATGAGGTTTTGTGGACACAGTGTTCAGAAATTTTAGATTGGCAGAGAAGGTTGTCCAGTGGTGGCACGCAAAGGAGCATGCCTAAGATTGGTGGGTGTGCCTGAGAAGGCGGAGAATTGTGAGAGGGCGGTGCATGGAGCACACCTGACAGGCTCAAAAGAAAGTTGAAAGAATTGCCATTGTGTTGTGTTTTTGTCCTCAACAGTGGAGTGTCAAAACCCTCGACAAGTAAGAATAAGCACAATGTATCAAGGGAAGTGTGGGGGTGACACGCCCCTACAGCACCTGTGTAAGATCCTTCCGCCCAATAAGGACAAGATTTGTAAATATAGCGCAGAATGCATGAAAAGCACTGTGAGGGTGACATGCCCCTACAGCACCTGTGTAAGACCCTTCCGCCCTATAAGGACAAGATTTGTAAATATAGCGCAGAATGCATGAAAAGCACTGAGGATAAATTGACTAAGCCATGGCCACAATGCAGAAGTTTCTCCAAGGATGTGCCGCTACCACTATTGACACACTTGCAGGACACTTGTAAGGGGAAGAAATTAGCCAATCGTATGGCTATATTCGTACTCTGGAGGATGTTCCAGGAGGGCAAGGGGTAGGCAGCGAAGCATCAATGGATGCCAAGCCAACAGGAGACATTGTGGTGAGCATCCTCACCCTCCACTCCTCCACCATCTCCTGCGAACGAAAAGGAAGGGGACACAGATGATGAGCAAGGGCTTTACATACTACGGGAGCTAAGAGCAGCAGAAGGGTATACAAATTCAGTATTTCAACCTCCACCATATACTAAGGAGGAGGGGCAGAGAGGAGTTGGGCAGACGGACAGTGGGAAAGGAGCAAGCAGAGATGCACAGGCAAGCACGAAGGAGGGGCTAGTGGGCATAGCATCAAATGAATGGGAAGGGGGGCAGATACTCCTGAAATTGGAAGGGAAGAAAACAGTGAGAGGCAGCAGGGGCGACTTAAGAGATGGAGGGCCTTAAGGGGTGTAGTGAAGCAAGAGACTGGGCAGAGATAATGGAAGAAGTGGATAGAAGGGAGAAGGAAGAAGAGGAAAGACGCGAAAGAGAAGAGGAACAAGAGCGTGAGCAGCAAGAGAAGAGGAGGAGGGAGCTTGCAGAGATAGAGAGACAATGGGAAGAAGATGAGAAGAAAAAGCAAGTTTTAGTAAAGAGGGAATGGAGAAAGTGGGATATAGAGCGACTTGCAAGAGAGCACACACGAAAGCAAATGGGTGAGGCAATTGGGAAGGTAATTTCAGGCAGCACGACTATGGAATAGCTTCCCGAAGGATCTATGTGCAGACAGAAACCTTACGACTTTTAGGAAACGACTGAAAACAGTGCTCTGCGAATGAATGACTCCCGACTCCGGTTACTGAACTGACTCTTCTGCATTTCTGCGCCCTGATGCCGTTGGGCTCCGGCATATTACAAGTAAACAAATAAATATAAATAAATAAGAGGAGGAGCGTGCGATCAGAGACATAAATACATGGTGGACACTGGGCATGGGAGATGACAGAATGGGAGGGGGTAGACGAACAGAGCCAGACAATACGACTACACAGGATAGGACTGCCGCCGTATCAGACAGGACAGGCATGGGGTCCTGCGGGGGGAGGAGGCAGGGAAGACTTGATTGACATCGACTTCACAGTGAAGCCCAACATAGACACCACCTCTAGGAGACTGAGCTTTATGGATGACTTTTGCAGTAATATGGACACTGATTCAGAAGAGGACACAAGGGGTAGTGGGGACGCGAGAAGCATGCAACACAAGCACCAGTCAACGGGGAAAAGCACAGACAGAAGTGTGACCTGGGACATGGGAAAATGCACAGGGGGATCTAAGGAAGGCAAGGACAACGAGCACCGCCGTCGGTTGATTGCTTGTGCAACCTAGATTACCTAATTCCATATGTACAAAGGCTTCGGGATCTCCCAGTGTGACAGACAGGGGAGCTTGGAAGAACTTACACTGACATTAAAGATGCTGACAGGCAGATCAGGCTGACACGAGGAGCGGATGGGGAGATCAGATTCACACAGTGGCCCCTACTGGAAAAGGGAGGGAGCGACCTCAATATATACCATGGAAGCACATAGACAAAGAAAACTTGAGGTGTAGGCTACCCTCGTTAATCGCGGGTGCAGGGATATGGATATATGAAATGGAAAGAATGACAGCAGGACAGAAATTAGCAGTGGGGGATGTAAAGGGACTACTGGTGGCAATCCTCCGTGAGGCCACTGATGACGTATGGAGAAAGGGTGGGGCACCCAGGAGTAACCACCCAGGACATAGCGCACAATGGTTCACCATTTTCAAATTGCCAAGCGGCCATATGGCAAGCTCAAAGGACACAATACCCAGACACATCCGACATTAGTGTGATTATGGCACGCAAAATCGGGAAGACGAAGACCCCTTACACTATATTCAGACGATTCAAGAGCTTTGGCGCCTTGAAACACGAGAACTGTGGGATAAAACAGTAGCATTATTCTACCACATATTGTGCCAAGGGTTACCAGAACCGGTACAGAAACATCTTAAGAAATTAGTAGGTATGGAGGCAAAACCGTGGCCAGAAATACAGCTCACGATAGTACACCATTGTAGGCTACTGCAAGAAAATGTGAGGAATAAGCGTGAGGAAAGGAAACATGAGGAAGCGAAGTAAGTGTAGAGGAAGCTATCTAAATATGCCATGGAAAGGACACTACTGACAAGCACGGGAGGGCAAGGGCCACCACAGCCACAGTACGCACCCCCACCCACCGGGGGAGGATTCATGGGGTGGGGGATTGTGCAGCATGGGTCCAAGGAAGAGGGGGGCCACCTACAGGATGCGGGTATGGACCACAGATACATCATAACTAAGGGGGATTTCCAGGAGGGTTTCAAGGATACAGGCAGCAGATGCAGCAGGCCCCAGTGAGATTTTCAGGGTGTTTCCAAGGGCAGGGGGAGGGAGCCACCACAGTGCTGAGTATGTGGACAGAAAGGGCACATTTCGAGAGTGTGCAGAAGCAGGGGAATGCCACAGAATGGGGGGACGCAAAACCAGCCAGCATACCAAGGGGAACAGGATGAGTATTATACACATGACCAAACAGCAACAAGGACAGGTACCAAACACATAAACAGAGCCACACTAGCCCATGACACAGGCAACGCAGATGCAAGTGCCTATACCGCAGTATGTGCAGTCCCCACAGATGTCTCAGGTGTTAGGTAACACACAGCATGCATACACAGCACAGCAGATATCGCAGACACAGAATAACGCACAACCAAATGACTGGACTATGGTACGTACAGACTCCAAAGCAACTTGCCCCACTAGGAATCTGGAGGGTCACCATGCTAGGGAACAACCCATTTCTGGGGAACGGGACAATCTTATACCCTCAATAGGACAGCCCACAGATGGACTTGATGTCTTCCATCCTGTCGATTACACCCAACCCTGCGGAGGAGCCACGCATAAGAGTGACAGTAGGTGACAAAACATTTTCCTTTCTTGTGGACAAGGGGGTGACTAAATCCTGCATCCAGGGGGGGAGATATAGGTTGTCAAGCAATGCCATTAATGCTCAAGGATTTTCTGGGGCTATGGAAGTGGTTCCTTTCACAGACAATATTACACTTTCTATAGGGGAACATAATCTATCCTTGCCCCTACTTTACTCCTGACTGACACTGGTAAACATACTGGGGAGAGACATTATGAGCAGACTTAACATGACCATTTCATTCACGGACCAGGTGATAATGCGCTCCACACCAGGGATACACCTTCTCAATGTGAGGGAAATCATTCAAGCTTATTGTGGACAAAAGGTACAGAGGGGGCTGCCCGTGGACAATACGGGAGTGAGATGGCAATAGCATGGCTCCCAGGGATTCAGGGGAAGATGTGGTGCATTCCAAATCAGTACTTGTTCAGACCAGAGATACCATTAGATGAAGAGGAAGGGACGATAGGGCCACTGAAATTAGAGGCAGTAATCGTGGGAGATGAGTGGATAGCAGTACATGCTATAGATGACACAGGACGGCCATGGCGAGCAGTGATCGCCGTAGCTGAAGAATACAGGTTGGCCACAGTGATAGACAAAGTATTGTTCGACAAAAGATCAGACCATGAGATGGTATTCGAAATGAGCGTCACCTACTGGGTGAGGCTACATTACAGAGAGGTACCAAAGAGAATGGCGATGGCGCTGAAGGCACCGCCAACCTTTCTCAATGAGGATCTGGGCAAGGTGCCCAGCATCTTATCGACCGCTAGTCCCTATGATGTGGGGCTTCTGAAGGGGGTGCGGGTCGTGAAGATAAAGCTGAAGCCAGGATCAATTTTACCATGAGTAAAACAGTAACCACTTGTGAGAGAGGCGGACAAAGGTATCTATGAAACCATTGCAGCACTAGTGAAGCATGGCTTCCTAGTACCATCAGAATCACCATGCAACACAGTTGTGTACCCAGTCAAAAAGGTAACCGGGGTATTGTGGCATTTTATACAGGACTTCCGCCCTCTTAATCATATTGTAGAAGCAGAATATCCTTTAGTTCCGAATCCAGCGACAATTTAGTGCAGCATCCCAACGGAAGCTGCCTGTTTCACGGTCATAGATCCGAAGAATGTTTTCTTTTCTATACCACTACACTAGGACTCACAAGACTACTTAATTTCTATATAAAAATAAGAAGTGGAAACATACAAGACTTCCTTGAGGGTACTGTGAATCACTGTACATATTCAACAGGGTCCTTCAGATGGACCTAGGTAACATACAGATGGAGAGCACAGTCATACAGTACATAAATGACATATTAATCTGTAGCAAGACAGAAGAACAGTGCAAAAATGACTTAGTACATATGCTGACATTGTTAGCAGACAAGGGATACAAGGTAGACAAGGCCAAAATGCAGTATTGCCAAACAGCTTCCTGTACATTGGACAGATGATCTTCCAAAATGGCAGACGAGTGATGCCAGAGAGGACAGAGACAATACGAAAGACAGAAAAACTCACCACAGTCAGAGAGATGCAGCAGTTCTTGGGACTATATAATTATTGCAGGGCATGGGTATTTGACTACAGCACATATACCAGACCCTTACTAACTGCACTAAAGGAAGCACAGAAGGGGGGAGAAAATCATACGATGGACAACAGAAATAACTGATGCCTTTAATGAGCTGAAGAAAGCAATCTGCACAGCTCCAGTGTTAGGGAGCCCAGACTATCAAAAGGAATTCTTCCTGTTTTCCAATTTTGAAGGAGTAGAGGTGACAGTAGTACTGACATAGAAGACTAGCCTAGGGCACAAGCCACTAGCATACTGCAGCGGGAAGCTAGATCCAGTAATGAGACAACACTATCCATGCGAGCGAGCATTGGCTGCAGCCACATTCGCAGTGGACAAATCAGTGAATATTACCATGGGATGCAGCACTACTCTTTATGTGGAGCATGCTGTCACGACCCTCAGCCCTGATCCCCACTGGCAAGCCCATTGGCCAGGTGGAATCAGGGCTCGGATCACTAATAAGGCCTGGCATCCACTTCTCAGGCCCTCTTGGGGCCAGTCCTGGCGCCTTTGGCGGCAGGCTCATCAGTAAGGAAAGACATCTGCTTGAGGAACTACTTTATTTAGGCTTTCAGCCAACATGGAGGCATCCACATAGCTTGATTCCTAGAACCAAGCTATGCGGTCTAGTGTTTTGGGTGTGGTGTCCTAGGGACTACTTTACCTGGACTACTTTACAGTGGCTATTTAAACTACACCCGAACAAGACAACACGCTTCGCATTACTTTGCTTCTAGCAACGTGACGCTCACCGTGTCCAGCTTTCTCACGAGCCTAGTGAATTCCGGACCTGCAGAAAAACCAAGAACATCGTTAACAGCAGAATCTTACCTACATTCATCATCCTTCACTGCTCGCAGCTCCTAAGCAGCTCTGTTGGTGGAGTTCCCCGCCCGGATCGAAGGACCTGAGAAAAGGAGGAAGACATCATTAAAGGAGGTAGTGGAGACATTACAACCACAAAGCGCTTAAAGACTTACCTGGTTGGTTGCTTTTCGGCCGGCATAGCTCCGGAACTCCATCTGCGCTGGGAACTCACCGCGACCTACGAAAAGAGAAAAGCACAGGTCAGTTAGGACAAGACATTGCTGTGCTACGCAAAGCGCCTCATTACCGCATCATAGCGCTATAGCGCGCCATCATCTCCCGGTGAGAACCAGCATATCCAGTTCTCCAAATGGACACTCCGCGCTCCTAGGGAGATAAAAAAAGAGACATTTAGAACAGAGAAAAGGCATGCAAGAATTACGACACTACAAGGGCAGCAGTCAGTGAAGTAACTGGACCGCCCGCGCCCACAAAAGACAACGCGCCCCTGCCCAAAGAGCAGGACGGAGAGCCCACCGATTCTGAGAAGAGAACCTGGAGGGGCTGGAAACACAAGGGAGGTGGGGGAAAACTTACCTTGGTCGCCCAGTCCTAATATAGTCTTCATTTCCAGGCGGAATCCCATCGACACCAAGACCACACCAGGGAATCATTGGGAAGGGCACCAACGACCAACTGGCTGGGTGGCGTCCCCAATACAAGAACAATGATACTAAAGAGGGATACAATATACTACAGCAACACAAATCATGGAGCTGCAGGGACTGCACCCAGGGAGAAGAAGGACCTGTGGCTTAGGAGGGGATGTAAAGTATCTCCGGCAAATGCCCTATGGTGACAAAATAACACAGGAAAGGTGGTTATGCCACTCACATTATTGCACACAGCACTGACACAGCTACATTATCAGACACATACAGGGAAGCGGGTGCTTGCCACCCATATTGGAGAAACATGTTTCTGTCCTAACTTGGTAGAACACGTGGCTGAATTCATGAGTAACTGTCTGACTTGCAAGCACAGGACAATATATTGAGAGTTGTGAGAGGAGCCATACCCTGCCCGGTTGGTCTGTTCCAACACCTTCACATCGATTATGTAGACAGGATCCAAGTCTGTGAAGGGTACCGCTACATGATAGTGGTTGTATACCCATTTTCTTGGTGGATCGACTCTGGTCCCTGTTCTCATTCTGACGCCTCAGAGCAGCAAAATCTCTGGTCTTGGAAGTGTTCCCATGATGGGGCGTGTGTGAGGTCCTGCGGTCTGACAATGGTCCTCACTTAGACAATGAGATATTCCAACATATTGCAACGTTGCTGGGCATCCAACACAAATTCTCCTGTGCCTATCACCCAGACGCAAATGGAGTATATGAACGACTAAACGGCTGACGCAAGGAATCTATAGCTAAGACTAAAAAGAGTCTCAATAAGAATTGGCTACACTGTCTGCCTCTAGCTCTGTTTGCATTGCACAAACAGCCCGGGTCTGACCACTCTTTAACCCCACACAAGGTGGTAACAGGATGGCACATGCAACTTCCCCTGGCTCCTTCCACTAGGGCAATTAAGGCGGCACAGAACACTGCAGATGTATTGGGTCAAGAAATGTATGATTTTGTGACTTCCTTGATTGCTAGTGCTTCTTTTACCTCTCGCCACATTCAACAACATCAGGAGTGGCCTGAAGTCGGCGGAGAAGGCAATGGCATCAACAACACAGCGGACTTACTTAAACCACCACCTGTATATCTCGGAGTCCAGGTTCTCCTCAGGAACTTTACTCAGCGTTGGGAGGCACCCAGGTTCACAGGTCCCCACACCGTCGAGGCAGTGACTGAAAAAGCAATCAAACTAGTGGGGAAGACTGTTTGAAATCATATCAGCTACATCAAGCCCTACAAAGCTGTGGCCTCAACTGGCAACAAAATCAACAGGGCCAGCAATCCTCAGCAAGAGCTAGGAGACACTTTGGAACCAGCACTGCCAAGCAGAGGACACCCAATGGTTACTCGCTCACGGGCAGCAGAGTTAGGGCAAGGACTTGCTACACATCCAGAGTGAGGGTACACTATCTGTTCATTATTGTTCTCGCTACAAACACTCTTCATGAAAATATGACTGTTGTATTGCATAATTTTTCATGCTGGCCTATGATTTACACACTGATACTTTCCAGAGCCAATTTGTTCACTTCATCAGAAGGTCCAACAGATTCCGAGCACCTCCTCCTAGTGTGTACTAGCACATTTTATAGCATATTTCGTCCAAGCTTACCCACAACTCAAACGAGGAAGCCCATATGTCCTTGCAGTACTGAGAGACCCTAGAATTAGAACTGTGTGGGAACAACTATTTATCTTTGCTTTGACGGATTACATGATCCACAGGGCTTAAACGATTACAATACTAAAACAATAACAAACAGTTTTTGCGCATTTCATGCAGGCAACTGATATCTTCAAGCTGCACAAGGATCCAGCAGCATAGGTAAATGTAGGGAGTAATTAAAATATGCTTATCTTGTCTTGCCTCTTATTTCTAAGGGGGGTTTTGCATTTCTCTTTTGGTGAATATCTCTTGTGTCTAGAGAAACTGCTTTATCCTCCACTAACATTACCCCAACCCCAGCAGGTGGAACGACCATGTCAGGTGGACAGGGGAGCACTGTAAGCACGATGAGGAGAGGTAAGCGCAGTGCTGACACAGAAATGGGAGTGAGGGTGGACCTATATCCCACTGACACTGCTCAAGTGTCTAACAGCATGTGTTATAAACACATGACCAAAGTAGTTAGGGACACAACTGGGGAGAGCTCCTATGTCTGCTCACTAATCCCCTATGGTATGAGTACCTGCAGAACGTTCATAGCAACTGAAATGCCAGCAACAAGAGCACAATGCCTCATGTACCTATCCATATTTACAACCCGTGGAAGATTCCAAGGGAAAAAAGCAACGCTGAGATGGATATCTCAATCAACATTTCCCTATGAAGGCAGCTACATAAATACTCTTGACATGATGAACAATTACTGGCAGTTAGACAAAGCTAAACAAAACATAACTGATGGCCCGCAGAAAGACGAGACCAAAACAATAAGAAAGAATTAAATAATGAAAAAACTACCATGCCCAAAGAGGGAGGTCAAGGAGATAGGAGGAAAACCAGGATGCTGGGAACGATCACAGATGCTTGTGTATGGCCAAGTATATACAGAGGAGGGATGGAAAGATTGAGTAGTAGGAAGCAAAGCACACACCCTAGTACAACCACCAGTGAACACAGTTCAGAGAGAAAATGATAAGCGTCTGAAGGAATGGGATGCAAGTGCCAGGTTGCTCACCTGGGTAGAAAATGAAGCTGGACCTATGCCCATAATACCACTGAAGAAACTAGCATTGTGCTACAAGAATGAAGGTGCAGTAAAGGTTGGAGATAACATAGACTGTAGGTACACAGAAAAGCATCCAGCAATGAAGGTCGGCAAAGCAGTATTAATGGACCACTATTGGGAGTGTGTATCCAAGGCATGCGAGAAGCTGCCACCCAACTGGGGAGGGGTTTGCTCGTTGGTACACATTAATATGCCATCACTGGTAGTGCAACAGAAAGACATGAAGATAGATGACTCCCTGAAAATGGATACTAACACGAGAAAGAAAAGGTTAGTGGAAGTAAAAGAAAAGGAAAGAACGAAATGATCTGTGGAAGTGAGTAGAGTGAAAAGAGGCAACTATTTTTCATCAGAGTCAGAAGCATCACTAGACGATGTACCACCTGTACATCGGTTACTCAGCAGGATAGAACTGTTTTTCGTATCCGTAGTACCAGCAGTCCAGGCGTAAATTAACACAAAATGGTTGCAGATAACCAGGTGGGAGCTGATGCAGACAATAAACTCTACAGTAAATGGCTTCAATGCGATAAAAAGGTTGATGGCACTCCAGAACAGATATGTTCTAGATCTCTGCATAGCAATGGACGGAGGAATTTGTGCCAAGATCTGGAGTTCCTGTTGCATATTTGTACCTGCCAATGACAGAGAGAAGGGACACTCCCGGCAGCAGTGACATGCCTATCGAAGATGCATGCCAAGTTGGAGGAAGAAGCCAAAGGAACCGGAAAAGACCAGAGCTGAGTGGTGTACCTATGGTCCTGGATGCTGTCGTGGCTGGCGGATGGACTGAAAGTATTACTAGGGGGACTAATATTAGTACTAGTGGGGCTGTGAGTGGTGAAGATCTGCATTACACAATGCCACAAAACCACTGAGAAATCAATAGGGATGAAGGTGATGGTGAACGTGAACATGGGAGAACAAAGAGACAAGATAGTTGAAGAAAATAAAAACTTAAGGACCAGGATAAAAGAATGCCCGATGTTCCCGATTGAATTCTTAGAACACTTCAAACACTGTGCCTAAATGTATCTCATTGGGAGCTTGATGCTAATATGATGGTAATTCCACCCGGTGGTATTACCGTTACTGCAGGGATGACCACTGGAAATACCGCTGTTTCATGACCTGCGGGCATGTGCCCATCCTCCACCCCCAGCAGTAACGGTAATACTGACCGCCGGTATTACTGCCGATAATGGGCATCTGGCTGTAATACTGCCCAGAAACAATGGTATTACCGTTATCACTGGCACATCTGTTGGTATAACCGTCAGCGGAAATAATGTCACTGCCAGAATGGCAAGAACGGCGGTGGCCATCTTCAAAAACTAAATACACTCTGAATCTCCCATTTCCTGTTGCCATCCGTACACCATGCTCTGTCTCATGTAGTTGTTGATCATGGAGAGGAGCTGTTCGGCAGTAGACAGTGAAAGACCTCTACACAGAGGAAGGCAGCAATATGGTCCAATATCAAGGACAAGGCGGCGGCTGTGGACAACGTTCCACATAATGCAGAGCACTGCCATAAATGTTGGAATTACTTGAAGTAGAGGGCCCGCAGCCTCATCTCATGCCACAGGAGGGAGAGTGCTGCCACAGAAGGTAGCACTGTGTAATCCCACACCCTCATGCCATTGGAGGAGAAGGCCAGCTCCATCCTCCACATGGAGGGCAGTGAGAGGATCGGGAGCGCAGAGACCGGAGCAGGAAGCCACGGCAATGGCGGTAAGTCTATCATACCCCATTTGTATGTGAATGCAAAGGACAATAGCATGCGTTCCCTAGCATAGATGAGCACAATGGGCAAACACATGGCAATCACAGCAAATGCACATACACTGTAGGTGAAATGTGCATGCCAACATATGGAAACATGCAAAACACCCATGTGTGCCATGATAGTTCATGTTGGCAAGTCAAGCCCCAGCGCACCCACAACAACAAGAGACCTAGGCAGGCCAACAGGCCCCATGCACATGCATGCACTCTGTGCACCCTCAGCAGGCACTACCTCCACCTAGTAGTAGCAGCACTCATTGGCCTAATACCACCCATGCCAATCATACAAAATGTGCGTATGTGGAATGCACACAATGCCGAAAGCCTGCAGGCATGTTTGCAAGATGACTGACAGCATGTCATTGTACTCCAAACAGGTGCCCAGTCCATGGACTGTGAAGAGGCAGACCCTCCACTGCTGCCATACCACCTACCTCCACACCTGCACATGCCAAAACCATAAGCAGTGGGAGTAAACGGTGGAGCAAGGCAGAAGGGCCACTACATACCACTGCAGTGTAACCTCCAGCAGGTCCACAGGATTACGGCATCCTCACAGTGATGCCCAGTGGCCACTCCACCAGCCATGCAGGTGGTACAGCTGCCACTGAAGCTGACACACCCAAACCACAGCCGGCACCTGTGGCAATCCACATGGCTGCAGTCCCTGCTCTGGCTCCCATACGTCAGGGCACCAGCACACCTCCTCACCATCTTGGGTAGTACAGCCCCAACACCATCGTGTCATGGGCAGTGTCCGCACCACTGACGAGGAGGAGGAGCAGGACATGGGCTTACGCTCCCCATGCTTCAGCCCAAACCCCACAGCCCACCACCGCCCATGTACAATATTGAAGTCATATGGGCATTGTCATGATTCAACGTCTCCGCCCCTTTTGGACTGCTTGGAAGGTCAGATGCCGCTTTGTGGCGTCCATCTTTACTTCCAACATGGCCACCGCTTACTGGAAGGTTGCAGTCTAGACACTGGGGCTTATTTACGGCATCATCAGATAAGCGCCGCTCGGTCCATGTGTCGGCGCGTCTCAACGCTTGGTTCTGGCCAGCCGTGCTCAGCGCTAGCTCTTGTTCTTCCATTCCTGGTAGCACCGCCCCCGGGTGGTGCTGCTGCTGCTTCTCCTTGTGTCTCCTGGCTTCGCTCCTCTTGGTTTCATCACCTATTTATACAGTTTACTAAACACCCTTGAACTGTGATCAATTGTGTCTGTCTTTACTGTTGCCACCATGTGTTCCTTACCCATGCTAACATCTTGGAGAAAATTGTGACCACACAGTTGTAGAGTTTACTAGAAACAAATAATGCCTTAGACTCCGTCAAGTCAGATTTTAGGCCAGGTTGTTGCTGTCTGGAATTACCTTCTGGAGACTGCTTACATGGGTGACATCAGCATGCTTCTCATGCTTGACCTGTCGACAGCTTTCGATACAGTTGATTTAGGCATACTCAAATCAAGTTTGTCATTACTGGCTCATGTTTCTGAAGAGGACATTCAGTGATTTACCTCTTTCTTGGCCGACCCCTGTTAACAGGTCAAGGCAGGTCCGTATGTTTCTGAAGCTTTACCAGTAACATGTGGAGTACCACAGGGTTCCTCTTTATCACCCCTACTATTCAATGTGTACATTCACCCGCTGCTCAACATTTTTGCCCAATTTTATTTGCGGTACCATTCATACGCGGATGATACACCGATTTTTATTCAGTTAAAGCAACCGTTGGAGGCAGTGGAGCGAGTTTTAAAGTGTGCAAAAAAAATCCTATGCTGGAAAATAAAGTTCAATTAAACCCTTCTAAAACAGAGATCATTGGTTTTGGCCCTAAAAAGAAGTTGGCCAATGTGTTACCTCCGATTCCCTGTCCAACCTTGTTTGGAATTGCAACTAAATACACTCATTCAGTAAAGGAATCTGGGGTGCATTTACCAGTCCAGTATGAGTTGTAATTTACAAGTTAATCAAACGATGAAGGTGGCCCGGAATGCAGCAGTGTGATTGATATTTTCCCTATCACGGAACACACTGATCTCAGATTTCCAGAGAGGTCTTCACTCCAGTACAGTATGCCAGTACAGCAGCGGATACAGTTCAAGATATTGTGTCTTGTCTTTAAGTGCATCCATGGCCTTGACCCATCATACTTGACATCTATGCTTGTAACCCACTTTCCCACTTATACATTGCGATCCATGCGACATGGCTTGTTACAAATCCCCCCTCCAGAACTACCACTTGGGGAGACAGACACTTTTCTTTCTGCCTGGAATGATCTTCCGCCACAATTACAGTAAATTAACTCTCTAGCCACTTTCAGGAAGCAATTGAAAACGCACCTGTTTAGATACATCTCTAGGCTAGTTCGAGGCAAATAATATCTGTCCACCTGAGTAATTGCTTTCCACTTGCGCCCAGATGTGGTTTCTGCTAGACTCGCTCTGTGGATATGCACGTTATAAATATAAAAGTCAAATCAAATCAAAATCAAATCAGCAGTAATACTGATTAGTCCCAAGCAGGTCCTTATATCTTTCTTTGTTTTTGGAGGGGGTGTATCCAGGAAAGACCTCACTGTTTCCTGTTGTGGTTGGACGGTGTCATTACCTACAAAAAAATTAAATATTTTACTGCTGATAGGGCCAATTTACACTTTCTTGGATTTGCAGTTAATCCGGCTTTTCTTAATACTTTCATGATGGTATAGAGGTGGTATAAATAATCTTTCCATGTCTTGCTGTGTATTACAATGTCGTCTACGTAGGCTCCGTAGAATTCTGAATATGGTTGTAAGATGCTATCCATGTCTATTGCTCGCCAAGAGTGCACGGACAATTATTTATCACCAGTACATTTGCAGAGCAAAGAATATATTTTGAACGCAGATAGACGGAGCAATAACTCACAACCAGATACGCAGTTAGCAAAATAATGAGCACTTATACGGCTATTTATTCATAGCTAAGAAGCAACAAGTGATAAAAAAGAAATAAATCACAGAGAAGATAGAGAATTCAAAAGAAAATACATCACCTTGGGTGTAACTGAATCCCTCATCTCGCCAGAAGCGGCTGGAAGACACCGGTAACAGCCAGGCAGAGAGCACAACAGCCCACAGAAAGGTCGGAACAAGGCGTACCCCCTCCGACTGAGGTCTTTGTGTTTTTTCCCCCACCTGACCTCTCCAGGGCTTCCCAATATATGCCCTCCTCAAAAGTGGTGGCAATTTCTCGAACCTTTTGGCATTAGCACTTGCGCATTACTGAGTGACCGTTGGTTGCCGGCCGGATCAACCGACAGTAACCCCCAAGGAGCAAAGCTTCCCTCTTCTGAACACCACGGAAAAACAATTCCATAACTCATAGCAAGACATAACAAAACCAGTTTTCCCAGCACAATGTCCTTGACTAAGGTCTGCATACCAGGCTCAGCAATGGATAACATTGAAAGCATGTCTTTTAGCAAAGCAAGTGCAGTTTTCACTGAGGCATGGAATAAATATCCATTATAGCTCTGAGTGCCCCCAGAATGCACTGCGCATCAGCGCCATGTTTTAGCTCAAGCATAACACCATGCAAGACTTAACCTTGGCCTCAAGCCCGGGGAATGCATCGCTCCAGCTCTGAAATCTCTCCACTTGCACCCGGTGGCCGCGAGGGTCGAATTCAAGACCCTCTGCATCATCCACAAGGCTTTCTGGGGCATGGTCCTCTCTATATCCAACACTTTCTTCTTAAATACCTACCTTCTAGAGCCCTCCGCTCAGCTTCCTCATACTGTCTGTGGGTCAGACACT
The DNA here is from genome assembly GCF_040938575.1 of Ambystoma mexicanum. Classification (NCBI taxonomy): domain Eukaryota; kingdom Metazoa; phylum Chordata; class Amphibia; order Caudata; family Ambystomatidae; genus Ambystoma; species Ambystoma mexicanum. Next base: position 225,914,884 of record NC_090923.1, on the reverse strand, counting down.
TCTCCAAAGAGATAGTGGGGGTAGATTTCTCTCTTCTGCAGGTTACCCAATTTGGAACGGCATCCCTGCCCCTCTCAGACATGAGCCGGACCACCTCAAGTTCCGGAAGCTGCTCAAGAACTTCCTCTTCTCTTCTTCCTTCTCTCTCCCTCTCCTCTGCTAATCTACCTATCTGCTCATCCTGACTGGTGACGTGGTTGCCCTCAGATGCACACAGGGTGCCCCCCCACCCTTGACCAGTGACCCTGCACCGCCTTCTGGCCTACCCAGCCGTCACAACCTGGGACAGCACACGTTTAGTGCTCTGCTGTCCTCACACTTACTCAGAGCTCTGCTGTCTTGACTGCACTGCCTCCTTACCTCTTCCCTGCACTTCTTCTCTTACCCTCTCCCCTACACTTCCTCATGGCACTTGCACGATCTGAATGTCACAGAGCCTAGTAAGATCATTTGTCTTGTCATCCCTCGGTCTCCCCTCCTTTGTCTTGTGGCTCCTAGAAACACTTGTGTAAAGGTGTGTTATAAATACCAAATGATATCATATCATAAGTCTTTGAAATGTTGCAGGGACAGCATGTAGCCTAAAAGGTAGGACTTTGAATTGAAACAACCCATAGGGATAGCAAAGGCAGTTTTTACATTATCAGGCAAAGGAACTTGCCAATATCCCTTTGTGAGATTGAGTGTTGTAATATATACAGCATTACCCAGCCAATCTATCAGATAGTCGATACGGAGCATTGGGTAAGTGTCAAAGACAGAAATGGCATTTAATTTATGAAAATCTATAAAAAATCTCCAACTTCCATATGGTTTGGCTACTAAGACGATTTGGAAGGACCAAGGGCTGTTGGAAGGTTCAATGATGATGTTAGCCTCTAGCATGGTTTCGACTTCCTGAATTATGGTTTCTCTTCTAGCCTCAGGTAACCAATACGGTTTTAGGTGTAGCACTTTACCTATGGCAGTGTGGATATGATGATAAATACCCCTCACTCTCCCTGGTTCTTCCCAAAATACATCAGTATATTACCTTATAAGCTCATATAGATCTTGTTTCTGATTGTAATTGAGGTCAGATGAAATTAGGGCCTTTCTTTCCATGTCTTCTTATAAGAGACAAGATAATATTATGGCCGGAGACTCTGTGGGATTTTCTCTCCACTCCTTTAGTAAATTGACATTATAGATTTGTGTTTTAAGGCGGCAGTCAGGTTGTGAGATCTTATAAATGCACTGACCTCTTTTCTCTATAACTTCGGATGGTCCATGCCATTTGACCACAAGATTATTATCTGAAGTAGTCAAAAAAACAAGTACCTTTTGACGTATTGAAAAGGATCAGAGGGAAACCTTTTTATAGTAAGATGCTTTTTGTTGCCCTTGAGCCTTCACCATGTGAGTCTGTACCAAAGACTGTACAACCTTCATGTGTTCTTTCAATCTATTTGCAGTCTGGGAGATGGGGATTAGAGCCTCTTCTCTCTCCTTCCAAGTTTCCCACAACATATCCAGGACATCCGTGGTTCTTGTCCATAAAGGAGTGCAAACGGGGAAAATCCTGTCAAGGTCTGAGGGGTTATCCAAACTGCAAACAAGGCCCAGGGTATCATTTGTTCCAATTTTTACCATCTTGTTCAATTAACTTTCAGAGTACGGTTTTAAGAGTCTTGTTAAATCTTTCTACTAGGCCATCTGTCTGGGGATGATACACTGAAGTTTTTAGGGGTAGCAATGTACAATAGTTCTTTAACTTCCCCCATAAGCTGGCTCCTGAAAGTCGAACCCTGATCCGTTAATATTTTGTTCGATTACCCTGTTTGGGATAAAAAAGGGAGCAAAAGATCTACTGTGTCTTGTTGGCCCTCAGGGGGATGGCCTACTGGTAACGTGTGGCATAATCTACAATAACCAGAATGTATTTATTCCCCAGTCTCTAGGGGCCCCACAATATCCATACCAATCCTAGAAAATGGAACCTCAATTTGGCTCCCTTCAAAATGTTTGGTCTGTTCTAAAGAGCCCCAGTTCCTATGCCCCGCTTCCACAGATCACCTCTCTCTGCAGACCTGAGCGTCTCGGCATGTTCTCCGAATAAAGTTCCTTGCTGCTTGCACAGGCCTTCCTGCTGTTACGCTCACCTGATTCCCACGGGGGCGTCGATCTCGACTGGCCCACTGTTGCTTCCACCAGAGTAACACGTAGAGCCGAGATGACAGACTGGACAGACCCACTTAGCTTCATTTGTTGGACTTGTACGAATATCTTTCTGCAATGGAGAAAGGGAATTAACTTCCCGTAATCTGAGCATTAACCCGCCTTCCCACTCCCCTTGTCTGCCCACAGAACACTCCTGAAGTTCCCTCTTAATCTCACCTGAAGATTTGGAAAGATGAGCTCTCCATCCTGCGTCGAGCGCAGGGGCGCGTAGACGACCAGTTACTTCACTGGCGTGGAGGAATTGGTGAGTTCCAGTATTGACTCTAAGTCCAATTGTTCGTAAGAGTTCAAAAGTCTGATCTTCACTCTGCCAGATTCCTTGCAGGTTGCGGATTTAAACCACCAGAAGAGTTCCAAGTGGCAATTGGTAAGATCCTGGTAAGTCTATTGTGGTTCTCCCCTTTGGGGCCGGGGTACAGCGATGATGCAGAATTAACTGCGCCGACCCGAAATGAGGTGAGTACCCCCCTGTGGTAAATCAGGTAAGTCGTTGGGGTTAGGTTGTATTGTCCTTGTTTTTTCCCCTTAGGGGCCGGGGTGCGGCGGTGATGCGGAATTGACTGCGCCGACCCGAGATGAGGTGAGTACCCCCCTGTGGTAATCAGGTAAGTCTTTGGGGGTGATTTGTATTGTCCTTGTTTTCCCCTTAGGGGCCGGGGTGCGGCAGTGATGCAGAATTGACTACGCCAACCTGAGATGAGGTGAGTACCCCCCTGTGGTAAATCAGGTAAGTCTTTGGGAGTGGTTTGTATTGCCCTTGCTCACCTATCTGTTCTTGTCTCCCCCACGTGTTGAAGAATGGCCTGGAGATGCTGGATTTGCGATGGAGTAAAGGAATGCAGCCCCGGTTGGTGAGTTCAGCGCGGCTCTGCGAGGTGCGTGGCAATGCACCTGAGAAGGCTTCTCTCTTCCAGATCGACGATGTGCTGGATCAAGGATTCAGGTAAGGGTTTTGTTCTGACCTCTTCTCCTTCTCCTTTTCTTGTTCCAGGTGTTCCAGGGCTGAAGCGGGCGTGGCTGAAGACTGGAGCTGCTGAAGACACGGTGAGCGTTACGCTGCAGCAAGCAGAATAACGCGAAGCACGTGTGGCTGTCCGGGTGTGGCTTAAATAGCCTTGGAAGAAATCCCAGGTAAGTATTCTTCCACAGCCCCACCCGAGAGGAAAGGAGTCCCTGAGGTAAAGTAGTCCCTTTTAGCCTCATTTGGCTTGTGGCTTCGTGCAACATGGTCTGCATCAGGTAGGTATGCAGCATGGTCTGCAACAGGTAAGATTTCTGTAATGAGCCTGGCGCCCATGGCGCCAGGACTGACTTTATTCTTATGAGCCTGGCGCAATAGGCGCCAGGACTGTAGCCAAAGAGCCCCTAACTGGGGTTTTTGGGCATGCTTCAAGTGGCATGATGCCTGCTTGCGGGGTTGCTGGGCCTGGTCTGGCTTTCCGGGGGCAGGCATTGTGACACCTGCTGCTTCTACTGTCGACTCTTGTGCTGGTGGGTTTGTCTCCTTTTATACGCTTGCAGCTCCCTGACAGGCTGTAGGTATAAATGGGTAATCAGCCTTGCTTGACCACAATTAAAGGGACATGCCTGACCTTCACTGCACCTCTCAGGCATCTTTCTCATCCCAGTAGCAGAGTGGCACAAGATTGTAGTCTTCATTGCGCTGTATTGCCTCTTCTTTGTCCCAGTACTGTCAGGGTCTACATGTGGGGAAACAATGGGTGCTGACTTACAATAACCTATAAAGGTCAGGGAAGGGATGGGTTGGTCATCAGTAGGGAAAGGGGGATACCATGTCTCACCCAAGGGCTTCCCACCTCAGTCCCCAAGACCCTCATTCGCTTCTTCACCCCTAGTGTCTGGATCCAAGAGCGATGGCCTTTCTCTGGCCACCTGCGCAGAGGATGCAAGGGGTTTACGAGTGAGAATGCCATTGGGTTTCTCACAGCAGGGAGATGGGCTGGGAGACATGGCGCAGGAGTGCTTACAGCACCTGCACTAGCACATTTGAATTTGTGGGCTGGGACATGCCGTGCAGCATACCCACAGTATGCTGGAAGGTGCCTGCTGCCAAGAAATGCAGGAGCAACACAAGCATCAGCAGTGGTGTTAAGGCTGTCCTGATGTTGATCCTGCTCTTTGTTATCGTGGATTAGGGTGAGAAGCTCAGCGATGGTCTCTCTGTTCAGCCGGTGCAGGGTGAGTAGATGGTTGTCGGTTAAGGCCCAGGGTGAGGGCCTGACCGGGGGTATGGGCAATCGACTTACATCGGGTCTCCTCTTCCTCGTCCCACTCCTCCTCTTCCTCTGCGTCCTGCTCTTCCAGCCTCTGCAGCTCAATGCAGAGCTGGAGCAGCTGCATGTCCAGTGGCAACATGCTGGTGTTGGGAAGTGTGTTTGAGGAAGGTGTTGGCCTTAAGTACCCTTCCGGAGTGGCTTGGGTGAACCTGTGGCTTAATTTCCATCACCTGTATGCATTAACCTCCACCTTTTAGGTGGAAGTAAATTCACTGTGCTTTTGGCTGTATTACCACCCAATTTTAACAGTATTGCTGCTATATCCCAACTTGTAATACAGCAGTAATACCATTTTGTGGTTTCGGAGTAATACCGTCAGTGTTAATACCATCGCTGTTGAATTTCGACAACTGTATTTTTGGCAGTGTTACGTTACCACCAATGGTATTACCATTGTCTCTTAATTGGGTGGAGCTTTAAATGTGGCGGCAATACCGTTACTGCCACTTTTAACATATACCACCAGACTTGCAATGATCCCTGGGGTCTCCATTTTTCAAAAATGTCAAAAAACAACCACCCAAGTACTTATTATAGACCACAAGCTCTTAGGCATTTTAATTAATTTAAACATTTTGCTTTGTAATATAATATCCAAAACAAAGGCTATTTTAAGATTGTTGCCTCATTATAGTCCCTGCCTGGAAACTTTCCCTTGCTTTGTCCTCTTACCTCTGTTCTTTTCTAGATCTTTATCTCTTGAATTATGTTAGCTAGCAAGGTATTTTCTTTGCAGAAGATCTTCGAAATGTGGTTGGTAGTTTGGCAGGACTGCTTTGTTTTTTAGCTTGAAAAAACAAGTTATTTTAGATTGCAGGCAGCACTCTTTCAGGAAAGATATCCACGTGCATTCATAAGATTAAGAGATTTATATTTTAGTCGGATAGGATGTATATTTGAATGGCTTCTATTCCAGATGCTCAAGTGGTACAATTAATGATTCTTGATTTTTAAGGTACAAGTGAGGACGGTTTGTTCCCAACATCTTGATTTCAGCATGTTAGATGATTTGTTTAACTATGTTATCTTTTGTTATCATAGCTCTATATAGCGCAGCTATCACTCTAGGGTATCTTTGTCCTGTTCCTGAACACCAGGAAAGTAGATCAGAGAGAATAAGAGTGGAAAAACGATCTAAATCATTGGGGATATAAACAAGTTTTGAGAGCCTTACGAAAATTAGGGTAATCATCAATGAGTCTCAGAGTCGGGGACAGGGTGTTGCAGAGGCGGGACCCCACCACAGAGAACGCCTGACCTCCAACAGTCCTTTTTTAAATCTGGGGTACACATAAGCGTCGGTGGTCAGTAGTGCGCAATACCCGACCAGGGGCAAAGGCAGTACCCTTTTTTGGGAGGTACGAGGGCCCCTGATCATGGAGTGTGCAATGGATAATGTACAAAGCCTTAAATTCACTCTTCCCTCGATGGGTAGCCAATGGAGTTTATTCAGAAGGGGCAGGGCATGGGAAAATTTTGGAAGGCCCGCCACTAGCATCTGGAGATGATATTTGGGCTGATCAAGCAGAGTGGCATTGCAATAATCCAAAATAACCATAACTGCACTGGCAACCACTGGGCCCTTCATCTTGGCAGTTTCTTTGAAGTTTTCATCTTAAAAAATACAGAACTACGTCTGCTACTAATTTGTAGTTCAGGAGTGAGAGTGGCAGAAATCCTCACCCAGAAGTCTTTTACTCACTCAACAGGGAAGGAAGGTTGCCCAAGGAAGGAGGCCAACATTCATCGGTCCATAGGGACCAAGCCGACGGGGGGGGGGGGGGGCAAACCAACCACCAGGATCTGAGTTTTACTTCCATTAAGCTTGAGCCTGCTTTGAATCATCCATGCACCAATATCTGCTAGACATCCACGCAAGCAAATTGCCGGCTCCCTAGGACTAGGGTCAACTCGCTGAATGAGTTGGCTGTCATTGGCATATGCATAGAATTGACAGCCATGGTTTTGTATGGGTTAGCCAGGGGACGGACATAAAGGTTAAACAGCAGCAGTGATGTTGCCAAGCCCTGCGGGACTCCGAATGACAGTGCCACAGGGGGCAACCTGAAAGGGGACAGGGACAACATCTGAGAACGCTCTGATAAAAAGAATTTCAGCCACTCCAGTACCACCATAAGTAATACCGACCTCCATGAAGCGTTGACACAGAATAGTATGGTCAGTGGTGTCTAACGCTGCGAAAAAAGGTCGAGGAGGATTAGAAATCCCAACCCAGCCTGTTCCCTGATTCTAGCCAGGTCGTCCATTATTGACACAAATACACCTTCTGTGCCCATCAGGGAGTGGAAGCCTGGCTGATGAGGATGTAAGATGGCAGCTTCCTCAAAGAAGACTTGGAGATGTGGGGTAACAACAGCCTCCATAACCTTCATCAGGAATTTGAGGAGGGAAATAGGTCAGAAGTTGGATGGAAATGAGGGATCAGGGGTAGGTTTTGTTCAACACATGTGTTACGAGGGAGTGTTTTAAAATGGAAGGGTTTTCTCAAAGCATAAAAGAACAGTTATCGCTATCGCTATCGAGGGTGAAATCTCGCAAGTGACATTCTTCAGCATTTCATGAGGAATGGGATGGAAAGGAGAGCAGGATTTCCAGTGAAGGATAGTCTGTGTATCTAATCAGGAGTGACAGGGACAAAGGTCGAAAAAGTTGCTTGAATTGTCAGGGGCCCTGAAGATGAACATAGAAAAGACGGAACAGGTGACCCATTGCCTTGCAACGCGATATCTGTCCTGATGTGCAGGATCTTCTCCATGAAGAAATATGAGAGAGTATTACATAGGATTTGTGATGGGGGTTCTTTGGAAGCAATCGTACTAGTAGAAGAAAGCTCTCTTATTACTGAAAACAGCTCTTTACGTGGTTCAGTGCTGGCAAGATCCTGATATCTTAGACGACACTGCTTCATCAGAGTTCTGTCCTCGTCACAATATTTAGAGCACCAAACTCTCAGCTTGTCCATATAAGAGTCTAGAGGAGCGTAGAGAGGCCGTAAACTAGGAAGTAGATTTTTTTTGTCTGGAGTTCCCTGCATTAAGAGGAGCCAGAGTCTCGGCTGCCTCGGCAAAGGTTGCTTCTAAAATGGTCAGGTTATCGAGAGCAGGACTGGGTGTGGCCGCATCAAAATGAGATTGAATTAGAGTGGAGAGCCACTGGAATCCACTTTCCACCAGGAGCGCCTAGGGATGTTAGGCAGGCAGTCCAATAAAATTGACAAAGATAAAAACATTGAAAGAGGCGCTCAAAAATGGTCAGACAATATCACAGGAAGGCAGGTATGCAAGGTAATTGTGTTTTCTGCAGCAAACATAAGTTAAAGAGTATGGCCTTTAATGTGAGTATGGCCATTAACAAATTGGAACAGCTGTTGGTCTGCCAATAAACCAATTAATCTATTGTCATGAAGGATCGAAGGATCATCAGGCCAGAGATTAAAATCCCCCATAATGTAGAGGGAGGGATACTTCAGCCATAAATCTGTGATCCAGTCCGCAAATGCTTTTACGAACTGAAGATCAGAGCGAGTAGTGCAGTATATCATTAAAACGTACAAGGTCTGTATGGCAGAAATGGAATCTCTAATAAGCAGCCATTCTATCCCCGTACAGAGAGGGATAGCTATGCAGGCAAACTGAAGGTAGCGTTTAGGTAGAAAAGCAACTGGCCACCATGGTGGGCTGCTATTCTATCAACATGAAAGATCGCATAATCAGACGGGAGGGCTTCAATCAAATCAGAGCTATCCGAAAACCATGTTTGAGTAATACAAACTAGATCAGGATCATGGGTAAGTAATAGATCACACATGTGAAGTCGATGGCTAACAAAGGACTGATTGTTGATTACTAACCATATAGTGCTGGAGAGGGTTTTGGATGGATTGACACTGGAGAGAACTATCTTTTTACTGGGAGTACTTAAGGATTTTGATTCTGGGCAGCTCTCTACTAAGATTTCAAACCTTAATAAAATATCACTTGAAAACAACACAACACCAAAACACTTTGTAATGTGTTGCAAACAAAAATACTAAGCAAATTTCCTAAAAGATATTTTTTATGATTTCAAATGAGTGATAACATACGGATAGTAGACATTACTGTACTATGCCCTACTGTAATAAATTATTAGTACCCAGGGAGAAGGCACCAGCCAATCAGGTGCTGAGGAACGCTGGAAGAATCTCACCATACAAGGCTGTGTTCCTTCCTATGGCCGGGTCCTTCCTCCACGAGCCCCTGTTACTAGCCCCATGTCACGGTGCCCTGACAGCGTCAACCCTCCACCTTCCCCGCACTCAGTTTATGCGCCAGCCTCCGCTCTGCCACTTCTCGGCACTCTGCCTCCTGTCTTTATAGAAATGAAAGACAGTTTTTCTTTTGGTTGTCTTTTATTTCCAAGACTCCTCTGCAATCTGCATGCATGGTGTGGGACACCTTTTAAAAAAAAGACTTGCTATTATCATCTTGGACCTCAGGTCCAGGATGATAATGTTGCCGGCCACCACAGGGTTAAAACAAGCCCCACCCACTAAGGGGCGGGCGGCATGATGCATGCCGTGAGGGAGGAGGTTCAGGGAAGGCGCGGTTGGTGCCAGTTTTAGGTTGGAGTTTTTTTTTAAAACCTTTATTTAATTCTGACATGGCATTTGAACAATAAACAGACATAATATATTTATACTTTTGGATGTTAATATGCAACTTGCTGACAGACCGTTCTGCTAGTGAATAGAGTTCACAGTTATTCATCAATAAAGTCTTTCTAGTCGACCTCTTAGTCTGACCTTGATGATTGGGCTTGTAGGTATGATCTCAGTGGGGCCCATATGTCCTTGGGTCTGGAGTGGGGTTGTACTCCTTCTACATACATCTCCTCGTTTTCCTGCGTGATGGCCAGATGTCTAAGCCATGCTTGGAGCGTGGAGGAGGAGGTAGATTTCCAGTTCAGGAGTATTAGTTTCTTGGCTATCGCTCCTGCCACTGCGAATAGTCTGCGTGTCTTGGTTGAGGCTTTACCGATGTCTCCAAATAAGTATTTTTGTGGGGTTGCCGGTATGTGGATCTTCAGAATGTCTCTTATTTTCTCCGCCACGTCTATCCAGAACTGGTGAATCGGAGGGCAGTTCCAATACATGTGCTTTGCATCTGCTTCGATTGCCCCACATTTGGGGCATCTTGGTTGTTTGGTGCGATCAAATTTGGCCATCTTTTTTGGGGTGATGTGCAGTTGATTCAGGATTTTGTATTGGATTAGGCAGAGGTTCATGTTGATGGAGATGGCTTTAGTATATCTACAATAGTGTGTCCACTGTTGTTCACTGATCTGAGTGTTAAGATCTTCCTCCCACTAGGTTCCCATTGTGTTGGCTGAGGGGGTGTGCGCTTGCACCTTCTTGTATAATTCGGAGACGTTGCTGTTTAACCCTTCCGTGGTGAGAATATCTGTGAGGAATTTGTGTATCGGGGGTTCAATCGGAAATGATGGCCAGATTGCCTTGCATGCCGCTCTCAGTCGATGATACTGCAGTGTTGGGATCAGGCCTTTACCTGTTCTCTCCTGTAGTTCTGGTATAGTAATGAATCGTCCTTCAGGAAAAAGGTCCCCCAGTCTGGCTCCACGTTCCGGGTCCCAGCGGTTCTGTATTGTACGATCTAGGGTCGGTTCGAGATCGTGGTATGCCCATAACGGGATGTGCGGCCAGTAGGGCGTGTCGCATTGGACTCTTTTTAGCATCTGCATCCATGCTCGCGCTGTAGTTGACACAGGGTCCGCGCCTACCCTTTCTTCCTTGACTTTCGTGAACAGCATACCCAGTAGGTCATTTGGGGCCGCAGCAACTCTTCAGCGTGGATATGCGCATGCTGTTCTGTGTCTTTGAACCAGAATCTGGCAAACTAGGCTTGTGCCGCATAGTAGTAAAGCAAGAAGTCCGGTGCCGCTAGGCCCCCTGTGTCACAATGTTCACATAACTTGGTCCAGCTGGTCCTGGGTGTGTTTCCTCCCCATATAAAATGCGTGCTACTTCTTTGTAGGTTTTCGAAGAACTTATGGCCTGGCCATAGGGGTATCCCTCCGAAGAGGTATAGAACTTTGGGGACGATCACCATCTTAAGTAAGAATATTCGGCCGTACATGGATAACGGGAGTTTTGCCCAGAGATGAAGTTTAGTTTCTATTTGCATCAGTAGTGGGCCATAGTTATTTGAATATAGTGTGTTTTTATCCGTTGCCATGATAATTCCCAGGTATCTGGCAGTGGTGGGAGACCAGCGGAATTGGGTCATCGATTCTGTTTGTGAGACAGCTTTGGTTAAGGGTATTATTTCAGACTTACTTTGGTTTATCTTATATCCGGAGTATTTTGTGAATTCCGCAATGTCTTGCATGATCGGGGGGAGATGTGTTTCTGGGTCTTGGACATATAGCATGGTGTCATCTGCGTATAGAGAGATGAATTTGGGTCTGCCCATGATGCGTATCCCCCTCCAGGCGTGTTTGGTTCTCAAGAATGCTGCCATCCCCTCTATTGTAAGCGCAAATATCGGTGGGGACAGGGGGCATCCCTGTCTCGTTCCCCCCCTGTAGTTCAAAAATATCGGAGATGGTCGAGTTGGTTCTGACTTTGGCTGTGGGGTTACAATATAATGTCTGTCTGCATCTGATAAATCCTGGGCCAAATCCTATTTTTTGGAGTGTGGCATACATGAATCTCCAGGAGATGGAGTCAAACGCCTTCTCGGCATCTAGGGTTACTGCAATAGTTTTCTTTTCCGGATCCATTTGTGAGGAGATTGGAAAGAATATGCAGAGATTCAGGGCAGTAGAGCGAGATGGGATGAAACCGGACTGGTCCGGGTGAATCAATTTATTCATGTACAGATTCAGTTTGTTGGTGATGGCTTAGGCTATAATTTTTGCGTCCACGTTGATGAGGGAAAGGGGTCTATAGGAGGAGGGATCGTGGGGTGGCTTGTGTGGTTTCAGCAGAACTGAGATTATAGCCTCTTGTAGCGTCGGTGGTAGCATTCCCCTCTCCAGCGATTTCTCCCATACTTTCAGGAGTCGAGGTGTTAGTTCCTCGACGAATGCTTTGTATAGGTCTGTCGTGATGCCATCTGCACCTGGCGCTTTGCCCATCTTTAAGTCTTTAATAGCTTGTACTATGTCCTCTTCTGTGAGTGGTGTGTTTAGGGCTAATTTGTCTTCTTCCGTGAGTTGCGGGAGTGGGTAGAAGTCCAAGTGTTGCTGTAGTTCATCTGGTGTTTTCTGGTCTTTGTTCCGGTATAGGTCCTTGTAGTAATTGAGAAACATGTCATTCATCTCCTTCTGGTTTGTAAGTGTTATTCCCTGTTCATCTATGATACTAGTTATTTGCCCTTGTCCTATTTCTGCCCTAATAAGGTTGGCCAGCAGTTTCCCTGATTTGTTAGCCTCTCCATACCTCCTGGCTCTGACTGGACGCATCATGTAATGCACCTCTTGATCCGCTAGCGTTTTCAACATTTCCGTGGCTTCATGTAGGGGGTTCAGCGTGTTTTGTCCCGGGGCATTGGTGTATGCCTCTTCTGCCTCCTTTATGCGGGATTCAGTTTGTGTCAGATTTGAGCGTATCTCTTGCAGTTTACCGTGCACTGTGGCGATTAGTATCCCTCTCAACCATACCTTAAATGTTTCCCATAGCGTGATGCATGATGACACCAAAGTCTTCATTGCGCTCGAAAAATGCTGTTATTTCCGTGCGGAGTGTTCCCACCAGCCCCTCGTCTCGTAGGATTTGCGGTGGCATCTGCCACAGCCGAGGGGTTCTTGGTGTGGGGTCAAGAACCATATCTAGGATGACTGGGGAATGGTCTGAGAAGTTGCAGGGCAGTATAGTACATTCTTTAGTGTTTTGGATACTGTCCATGGAGCATAGCCAGTAGTCTATGTGGGAGCTCGACCCATGAACGTATGAGTGGAATGTGAACTCCTGTTTGTGTGGGTGGAGTACTCTCCAAGTGTCAGATAGTGGCAGTATGCGCATGGCCTGTTTGATAGTTGCTGCTGCCTTTGTCTCTTTTTGGTTACTGGTGGTGGTTCTATCCATCTCAGGGTCTAGGATGGTGTTAAAGTCCCCTCCCCAGATCACTTTTTCCTCTCCTACGGGTAATATTAGTGTTAGTATCTGGTGGTAGAACTCCGGATTGTCTATGTTGGGGCCATAGGTATTGAGGAGTATCATGTCTTGTCCGTGGATTGTTCCCCATACTATCACATATCTACCTTCTGGTTCGCATTTGGTTTTAGTTATCACGAAGCCTACCCCTCGGTGAAAAATTATCGCTGTTCCTCTGTTTTGTGAAGAATAGTCAGTGGTAGTCACCTGTTGACCCCAAGTGCGGCTGAGGGATGTTACCACCTTTTCCGTCACGTGCGTTTCTTGTAAGAAGAGGATATCGATGTGATGTCTAGCGGCTTAGGCCATGATTTTCCTGGATTTGATTGGATTGGACAGGCCTCTTATTTTCCAGGACATGAGCCTAGTGCTCTTTATCTTATCTTGAGTGGCCATTCATTCTGGTCTTCGGGATGTGTTTATCGTTTTCATTGTTAGAGTATAGGTCTTTCAGGTTTTGCCTTGTCAGGTTTTTATAATTAGCTTGAAGTAAACTAGGTTTTTGTGTTTTGTAACAAACTTTTATAACTTTGAACCCAACTCCTAACCTGGGTCCTTTGCTTGAGCTTCTTGGTGTAGATGTGCGTGGTGATTTAGAACCAGTCTTAATCAGGCACCAGGCCTGTAACATTTCCCCCCCTCCTCCCTCACCAAATCCCCCAATCGGGCAGTGTATCCCTATGAACTAATTGCGACATTGCAAGGTGTGGGGGGCTGTATGGATGTGATGTTTTCGCCTATGTCATCAAGTTTGGAGTAGATCGCTAAAAAGACACTCTGCATTGCTACCATATATGGGGTCATGTTTTGTTCTGACGGGTCTAGAGCGGGGCCCCCCTGGATGGGTGTTTGGGCAGGTTCTGTAGTTGACATGGAGGTATTTGCAAACGCTTCCATGGGGCCTCGTATTTTGTTTTTCGTGCCTCCCATCAATCTTGTGTGTTGTCCCTGGCTTCTCCCTGTATCCCGATGTTGGGGGGTGTTGTAGGGCGCAGTGTGAGGGATTTTTGAAAACAGCCCACTTCTGGGAGCAGTCACACTCGTTGTGTTGGAGTGTTTCCCCCTAATCTTGTTGGTGAGAGTCTGGGGTGCTGGTATTCGGCGTTATGTGTAGTGGTCTACGGTGGCAGCTGGAGCACCAATCCACCCCCCGTTGATAGTAACCTTCCCTTCACGTACCTCGTGGCTTCTGAGTCCGGTCTGATTTATCCCTCGTGGCTGGGGGAGTGCCGCATTAGGATTCCGTTGTTGTGCCGTGTCTCTACCCCAGGTGTTGAAGTCTCGTTGTTGATTATGGGTTGATTATGGGTGGAGGAGGACCGCCGTAGCCAGGGCCCGTCTTGCCCCTTCCAGTAGGCGTCGGCCCGGGCCGCGGGGGACACGGCACGCCGCGGGCTCGCGTCCTCGCAGGCCGTACCGCGTCTCACCCGCAGTCTGGGGCTGCTCCGTTTTCGCGCCTCCCTCTGGGGTCCTGTCTCCAGGTGGTGTAAGTAGCATAGGCACTGATTTTATTTATCTGCCGGCAGATTTTCAGGAGATGTTGGGCTGTTCCTCCGGCCGCAGTTGGGGTCTGCACTCACCCTCCCCCACTCGATGTGCCGTTGTAAATGCAGGGTCTGATTTGGCGCACAGCTTCCCAGCCGTTAACCAGGGTTACGGGCGTCTATTCTTCGGGTTCCCAGCACCGATTTCACCCCTAATTTGGAACGGGTTGTCCCTGAGGCAGCTGTTGGTGAATCGTGTCGGTAGATTTCTCGATATTAGCGCAGCAAAGCAGGATTTTCGATCAAGGATTTCTGTCAGCCACAGAGATCACGGGTTAAGCGGCCATCTTGTTCGGTGCACAACAGCAAAAGAAGGTTGATGCCAAAACCCCCCAGCGTGTGTGTGTGTTTATTCCCTGCCCGATCCCGGGCAACACTGGCGACGAGGACCATCTCAGCACACACGTTGGGGTCTTCCGTGCCGGCAATCCGCCGAGCTCCTTTGGTCCCTGCTGGCCGTTCCTCGTCCTCCGGGTGATGCCAGCGATCCCACTGAACCCGCTCTCCTGCAAGGGCAATCTGCCCACCCTCCGCCTCCTCCTGCACACGCCAGCGATCCAGCTGGGCACGCTTTCCAACACGGGCAGTCCGCCCTTCTTCCGCTTCCTCCAACATACTGATAAGCCCGCGGGGCACACACTCCAGCACGGGCAGCCTGCCCAGCCTCCTCCTCCACCTGAGCACGCTGGAGAGCTGCCATGCTATGCACAGCCACACCCCAGCGCTCTGGAGGCCCAGACCGCTCAAGCGGCCCCAGGAGAACAGCCGACACGCACAACGGAATACGACCATCCCCATGGAACACTAAAACGCCCGGCTCCCGAAACACATACACAGCAAACGGTGAGTGGAAGTCAAACCCTAATAACTCACACGTGCTGTCTTTCCACACCTCCAAACAAAGGAACTTTTGTCCTGCAGAGGAGATCCATACCCAAGACATCTGAACCTGAAAGGCCCACGTGATCCTACCCAACAGACACACGGCCATGCTGCCAATTTGGAGGCCCTGTCCACACAAGAGTCTGAGTCCAATAAATCCAACCCCGCACCAAGCACCACAAAGGACAAATCAGCCCTTTAAGATGAGCAACCCAGCGTCGCCCCAGCCTGCCCACGCAGTCAAGTCCATCCAGCTACGGATGCCGCTGCCATTCAACACAACACCGCAAGCCATGAAAGGGCCAAGGTGGACCTAGTGGATGGAGGAATTCTAACATTTCGTGAGAGGGTCAGGGGATGGCGACTCCCCCCACATACGGGACATCTTCCTCAACCTGGTGAGGGGGGATAAAGACCATTGTCAAGACCATCCCAGCAGCTGACCAAAATGACTTTGCAGCATTAATCAAAGCCCTTGACAAACTACTCATAATCGAACCGAACCGCGATTATGAAAGATACCTTTTCAACAAGTGTACGCAGAAACCACAAGAGACAGTGAACAAATTCATAACTCACCTAATTCGACGCGTTTTCTCTGGAGGAAGCAATATGCCTTAGAGTCATAGAAGGCTGCTTATCGCCCGCGCTCAAAAAGCAGTTGTTAAAGAAACCACTCACCATCCCTGAAGTCAGCGAGCTTGCTCGCATATTTGAAAGAGTCGATGCACAAGCCGCGTCCATGACCGGCACCAGCAACCCAAAATAAGATACAAGTGAACTCACAGTCGCTGTCCAACCACCTCGCCAAAACGACAGAGGATCTTATCCATACAGGCCACAAGCCCAGCAACTACCACGTCAACAGAGACAATGCTACCGGTGCGGCATGGCATTTCCACACTCAGGATCCTGCCCAGCACTGTCGCAAAGGTGCACGAACTGCGGAAGAGAAGGACATTTTCAATCACTATGCAGAGAATGGAAGCCTTTCCCCACGATACCACCCCAAGCACCGGTCAGAATGCCGTTCCGCCCGATGCTCCCTCAACACGGATCGCAAAGATACCACCAACAGAACCAACGGCGATATGTAAGAGCTGTTGACGAATATCAAGATCCCAAATATCCACAGGCATTTGACTACACAGACTGGCCGCAACATCTAATGGATGAATATGACATCCCTCCGGAAGGGTATAGTGAGGACGCATACTATCACGATCCACCAGCAACCGCACACAATATGCATTACGACCCACACAACCAAGACGAGTATGTCAACCTCGTGCTGGACAATGAGGAAGCCAGAGAAGCCCCGAAAATACCAATCAAAATGGAGAACTGCCTATTTCACTTCGTGGTAGACTCAGGCGCCACCCTGAACATTATGGGCGAACAAGAGTACATGAGAATCCCAAGTCCACCAGTGCTCGAGCCCTCACACTCCAGAATCTTTCAGTGGGGCGCAGCCACACCATTACAGACAATCGGACATTTCAAGCGCCATTTTCTCCTAAACGGACATCAAGTGGACACCACCATTCACGTCATCAGATCTCTCACCAACGGGAGATGCCTCCTCAGTTATCACACTGCCTCTCGCCTAGGTTTGATCGAGATCCACGTAGGAGCGGGTGACACCATAATTTCTACCACGATCCGCCAGGAGTCAAAGGAGCAGATCAGGGCGACAGTCCACGAGCAATCCCAAAACCTAATCTCAAAGGCGGACTTCGCACAAAAATTCCCAAACATATGGTCTGGCCTAGGCAAACTCAAAGGTCCCCCAATCAAACTACACATACACCCCAATGTGAGACCTGTGCCACAACACCCGAGGAGAGTTGGTTTTCTCCTCCAGGAGGCAGTGTCACAAGAACATGAACAACTACTCGCTGATGACATTATCGAACCACCACCAGGACCAAACCATGGGTTTCCTCCCTTGTCATAGTGCTCAGAGAAGGGGGCAGGCAACGCTTGTGTGTTGACAGGAGGGTAGCCAACACCGCCATTCAACGCGAGAGACACCCGGGTCCATGCATCGAGGACATGATAGTGCAACTAAACAATGCTCGCATGTTCTCCAAACTCGATCTAAGACAGGGCGACCACCAACTGGAATTACACCCTGACTCCAGAGCAATAACAACCTTTGCAACCCACAAAGGCTTATTCAGATATCGTAGACTAAATTTTGGCATCTCCTCAGCCGCTGGAAGCGGTGCGACAAATCATCAGGCCAATATGAGGAGCCCTGAACTATAGCGACGACATCCTCATTTTCAGCGCGTCAAAAGAAGCCCATGACGCCGCCCTGTTTGCCACCTGTGAAGCAATACAAGCCGCTGGTTTCACGCTCAACATCGAAAAATGCCGCTTCAGGAAGGCGATGCTCAAAGTTTTTTGGACACATTTTTTCCAGTGGAGGGATGATGCCCGACCCTGAAAAAGTGGACCTCACTATGAATCAAGAACCACAACTGGCGGCCGATGTCCGCTCCTTTCTGGGTATGACCGGATACTGCACTAGGTATATACCACACTACTCATCCCTCACAGAACCACTCAGGAAACTCCTACAAATGGAAGCAACATTCGACTGGACTCCTGGATGCCAACGCGCTTTCAACGACATCAAGCAAGCTCTCACCGAGGCCCATCGCCTAGCATATTTCAACCCGACCTGGCACACGGAAGTGATAGTAGATGCGAGTCCAGTTGGCCTAGGTGCAATTCTAGCACAGACAAGCCGAGCAGACGTCAGCCCCAGGCATGTGGTAGCACATGCAAGCAGAGCACTATCCAACCCTGAAACTGCCTACTCCCAGGCCGAAAAGGAAAGCCTAGCCGCAGTCTGGGCCTGTGAACATTTTCAGAACTTTCTAATTGGAACAAAATGTACCCTGATAACTGATCACCAAGCATTACTATTACTATTCGGCAATCCAAACACCAAGATGCCTCTGAGAATAGAACGGTGGGACATCCAGCTTCAAGAATACGATTACGACATCAGTCATCGACCCGGGGGCGATTTAAACCCCGCCGACTACCTGTCAAGACATCCAGTGGGGGCCACACTAACACGAAGAGGAGACGTCGCATACGTCAACTACATAGCGGCAAACTCACTACCTCCTGCGCTCTCTATAGACACGGTCGCAGCAGCATCGGCTGCAGACCACACTATCTCACTCCCCATCAGCCTGACATTCGCCAACAAGCCGAGAGACCACCGACAAGCGACGTTGGCCCACCTGGAGGCGTGCAGAGAAGAAATCGAGAGACTAGCGAGAGTGCACAACGAATTAGCTGTAAAAGACCACAACATCCTACTCAGGGGTTGCCGCATCGTAATCCCAGCTGCCCTGAGAAAAGAAGTTGTCCGCACCGCACATGAAGGACACAGAGGACCTGAAAATACAAAGAAACAACTGAGGGCGGACTGCCCGTGTTGGAAAGCGTGCCCAGCTGGTTCCATTCCTAGATGCCGCAGTAGTGAATGGGTAAAGAACTGCCATGCCTGTCAGTGCACATCCCCAGCCGAACCTCTGGCTCCTCTACAACATACACAAATACCAGACCACCCCTGGGAAAGAGTGGCCATAGACTTTTATGGACCCACAGAGTCAGGCGAATATTTCTTACTCCTGATAGACGAACACTTGCGATTCTCCATAGTGAAAAAACTAGCCACCACAGCTTTTCCCCAAGTGGCCGCAGTACTAGAGGAAGTACTCCGCGAATGGGGAATCCCCAGAGTGATTAAATCAGACAATGGGCCACCTTTCTGTGGATATGAATTCACAGCGCTGGCGAAACATCCAAGTTTCAAACACATGAAGATTACACCTCGACACCCGCAAGCAAATGGGATGGCGGAACGATTCATGGCATCAATAAAGAAAACAATCCAGAGAGCCCGAATCGAAGCAATCAACCCCCATCAAGCACTATGCCGGCTCCTCAGAGACTATCAGAACACGCCACACGAAGCCACGAACAAAAGACCCACGGAACTCATGGTCCGGTACAAGGTACACACACGCATCCCACGAAACCCGTCAGCTACAGAGGACCCAGATGCAGAAATACTACAGGGGGACGCTGAAGAGAAACAGAGCTCGAAGCAAGACCCCGACACAAGGCGTGAGGCGACTCCAAAAGACTTCCAGATCGGAGATGAGGTGCTGGTACAGCAACTCATGGTACGAAAGACAGATCCTCGGTTTGCTCCGAGACCCATGAGAGTCACGGCAGTAAAAGGAACAATGGTGACAGCACAAGACCACGACAAGGCCATCATGAGGAACTGCCAACAATTCAAACACTACATCAAAAGAAAAGAGTGCGAGTCTCCCCCGAGACCTAGCACCCCAGAGCCAAGGGCCCCACGAGATGACTTGTGAATTCCGCTGAAGGAAGGTCTCAGTGGAACGGATCGCGGCGAAGATGTCCGAAACGAAGGAGAAGCAGAGGTCTGCCACGAGAGACCACAGCGAGTCATCAAGAGACCAACACCACTAGTCGCAGAATGTTAAGAGTACGTTTGGACATTTGTCCGGGGGTGGTGTTGCCTGCCGCCGCAGGGTTAATACAAACCCCGCCCACTAAGGGGCAGGCAGCATGACGCATGCCGTGAGGGAGGAGGTTCAGGGAAGGCACGGTTGGAGCCAGTTTTAGGTTGGAGTTTAATAAAGAAGGTTGATGCCAAAACCCCCAGCGTGTGTGTGTGTTTATTCCTTGCCCGATTCTGGGCAACAGATAATTGCAATAATACGCATGGCGGCAGGCTGGATCGGTTTATAATGACACCAGGGATAGGGTTTAAGGCCCTTGCTTCGCTGAGGCCTATAACGTGGGCCCTGGGCTGTTACCGGCTTATCTAGCCTACTGACACATGTATTATTAATTTTCTGCAGTTATTACAGTTATTTCAATTTAAAAAATCATTGAGAAATAATTAAATACTTTCTGGATGACTGCTCTGAAACACATTGCCATCTGCTCAGGGTTGCATCAGGTCAGGCAACTGACCAGTCTGTTTACATGTTTTACTGTTTTACAGTTTTACTGTTTGCGGCTAAACCCACCAAACAGAACCCTTCTGTGAGGCTTAGAATAAACTACAGCGACATCGCCGACTCCACACGTTAAAATATTTGATTGAGAAAAACGGATAGATACTTTTTATAATAAGCAGTTTCCAGTTTCTTAAGATAAACAGATCTACTCCCCCCTTTCTTCTTCTCCTCCCCCCTCGAATAAGGGAGATACAAGACACGCAAAGGAGGGTGGACAGTGGAGATAAAAAAGTCAGACCCTCAAAAGCCACCAAGTCTGTGAAGTGTATGACAGCTCAACAAGACACCCGGCACCAACTCTACATCCCGTTCACTAATTCAGTTCACCAGCGGCAGCCATAGTGTCTCTTTTTTCGTAGTGCCATTTCTGCTTAGAATTTCTTAGAACTGCTCTTACCAAACGTAGAACCTCATTATAGGTTTGGCAGTATATCCGCGGATCCACCGCCAAACTCGTTTACTCTTGCTGCCACTCTGTCCCGTGACATTACCACGGGATCATGATTAGTTGTAAGGCAGTGCAAACCCTCATTTCTGGAGTCTATTGGATTCTCTGGAGATTTTTTGAGGATTTTTACAGGAAAATTGGAGGATTGAACACCAGCATTTTGTTGGAGGTGAATCTTCTATTTTGCCTCTGAACTAGAAAATCGGCAGCGTGTTTGAAGTGGCTGTGATTCTGTTACCACCCAAAAAAGTGGCAGTATCAGAATTAATCGCACCGCAGACCTCATAATGCGGTCCATAATATTTTCATGAGAGAAAATCCTTCCCAGTTCCTGAAACCGAGTTCTCTAACTTTTGCAGTATTATGCTTGTAGCCCCTTAAAACCAACTTCTGTGCAACTACAAAATCTCTTGCTGCCACCTCCTTCAAACCCCACCATAACTCCCAAACCTGCTTACTCCACAGCAATGGGCATCATCACAAGTCTGGCGGTAACCGGGCCCGTAAAACTGGCAGGTTGCCGCCGGACTTGCAAATTTTACCGGCGCCTGGTTTGTCGGAAACACCGGGGCATAACAGCTCCGGCGGTCCGGGAAGTCGCCGCGCGGGTAAAATGTTAATCCCCATTCCCATAGAGTCCCACAGAACTCTACGGGAGTGAGGAACACGGAAGCACCGGCACCGTTATTAATGGTGCCGGTGCTTCCATGTAAATCTGCGGACGGGTGCTGTTCCGCCCGCCAGGTCTGACCCTGGCAGGCAGGACAGCACCCGCCCGCAGAGTAGTACTGTGCCGCTCCGGTACCAACGCTGTCGGTAGACTTACCGGCACTGTTGTTGCCAGACCGGCACAGTCGGAATGAGGCCCAGTGTCATGATAGGAGCGGACAGCACTAGACACCACCCCTGCTAGAGTGTCCATGCATACGTCCAACCAGAAATGCAACACCTCCACAATCATAAGGATTGCCAACATCAATAGTCATGCAAAATGTATATATAGAAATTGCAAAGGGAACAGTTCATGGCAGTTTCCTAGCATTTAGGACTAGCATGCAGAGATTATCTACCCAGAATTTAAAGAGGAACTCCAGCCGTTTTGAATACAGAAACTTGGGGATTACCTGTGCTGCCACACCATTCCCTTCACGGGGTGGTTGAGGCGTCTGGCGGTATAATTAATATGTTGCACCTCAGAGCAGAGTAGAGATAGGTGGGGCACATGACATGTTCACCAAGAAGACTTGTTGCCTGTGTGCCCCGAGCGGAAGTCTCACACATGGTCCTAGCCCATATTTATAGGGAGTGACCCCCCAGCTGAGATACAGGGCAGACCCAGGCAAACGATTGCAGGAAAGGAGCTTCCCTAGATAAGGACAGTTTCAGGAATTGTGAATAGACTGGAGGAAGATCCACCTGCTCAAAATGTTGCCCAGGATCCTTGGTACAGTGCAATTCAGAGCATAGCTATGAAAAGAGGGGCCATGTGGAAGGGCTGATGTAATTTTGGGCTACATTCAATCAGAGCTAAATGTGCAAAGCAGCAGTATAGTAGTTTGAAGGGGCATCGGTGGTGTAAAAGATTTCAAAAGAAAAAGCTTCTACAAAGGACAAAGGGGAGGAAGGGTTTGGGTGAAAGCTGGGGTTGGCTAAGTAAAGCCTCCAAACTCCAAAAGTGGCAGTGCACAAGTAAATGACAAGACTAAACATCTAAATCTAGTTTTCTGGTTTTGGAATTGATGGCGAATATCTGTGCAAAACACGTTTGTGACAAGTTCATTTGTGTTCGCCAACCCATTGCCGGCAGCATGATGTATTCCTGAATCCGAGCAGGTACTCTCCATGACCAAGGAGGTCAGCATTCCAACCGTGCAGAATGCTAATCCCTCACGCACTTGTTTTTCGACAGTTGGTAAAAGTTTGGGCAAGACATTGAAACTCTATGGCAAGACCATTATGCTTCACTTTCTTTTACTACAACAGCAGCAGTACAAACACTTTTTTACAAACTGAAAACCAAACAGCATGAATTGAAAACATCTGAGATTCTGTAGATTCTCTTGAAAATGTCCTCTGCTGGGCACCGTAAGGCCGCTCCTTTCCATGGACCCTATACGCCCCGCCTAATGCTCAGACCTTCATCCTTCTTTGCTACTCTTGCAGATGTTAAGTGCATATTTGTTCTTCTCACATCTATCTGGATGAACATTAATTCAGCATTACGTTTATTATGCTTGATTAAGTTATTGCTAGGCTGGGCGAAGCGCAGGCTTTTATTGATAAGAGCGCAGCAACGAGATGCGAGACAAACGCACTGGGCGCTTCACGTACATAGGCGCTGCTGCTTCCACAAGAGGAGGTAACCGAGAACGGGAAAAGCTTGGTTTCACACTTGCCTAACAGCGCAGGGCAGAAGTGAGCACAGGGCGTAGCATGCCGGCGCTCCGCGACTGCCCTGCTGTACACAGACTGCTGGCGAACGGGCACTAAGACCTGTAAGGGTGTCGAAGAAGGAAGCTGACACAAGGATAGCATGATTGTTGCTATAGACCTTTATTTATGTAAAATAAACCCTCACTATCCCTATCTTTAAGAGGGCTTTCCCTGCCTCAAACTAACACTAAATGATCTGCCAGAATGGCTGTCAGGGTCTGGAAAAGATCTGGGTTATGCTAATGTCTGGACCGCCCGGACTCAGGGCTAGCTAGCTACATTGGTTGTAGCCCCTAAACTTCTATCCGGGGCTACAGTCAAAAGACCCAGGGCCATAGCTCCTTCAGCCCCCCTAGCAACGCCTCTAATGGCAGTCTGAATTAAAGTCTGCTGTCCTGTGTCACAACCTACTTCTATCCCTTACACTACAACTAAAGACTGATATAATCCAACAGAAAGTTTCTTCTCCAGGAGAATGACTCCCTTCTCCTGATATATGGGGGGCGTTCCCATAATGTTTTCTTGCAAAAAAGGTACCAGGGGGAATGACTCCCTTGCCCTGGCTTGCAGCAATCTAACAAAGTTCTCTCCCCAGGAGAATGACTCCATTCTCCTGGTATATGGGTGGTGTTCTGAAAATGTCCTCTTGTAAACAAATGCCAGGGAGAATTACTCCCTTCCCCTGGATGGTAGTTACAGCACTTGTACAGTCAACTCTCTGGACCAGGATAATATCTTCCTTCTCCCGACTCTGATCTGCACTCTCCAATGCTAGGGGGGAAATGTCATGATGCCTGCTCCCGAGGAGCCAGGTCAGGCCCAGCGTCCCCGGAAGCAGACTTCATACTCACCAAGCAGGACCCAGCAAACCCCTATAGGGGCTCTTTGGACCTTGTCCTGGCGCCTTTGGCGCCAGGCTCATAAAAGGCATCTGTCCTGGCGCCATAGGCGCCAGGCTCATCATGGCAGAAAATATGGTAATGCTTGGGTGAACTCACCTGAGGCAGACCATGTTGCATACTCACCCGAGGCAGACCATGCTGTCTGAAGCTCCAAGCCAACTAAGGCTGGGGAGGAACTATTTTCTTTCAGGAACTCTTTTCTTACTCGGGTGGGGCCAGTGGAAGAACACTCACCTGAAGCTCTTCCAAGGCTATTTAAACCACGCCCGGATGGCCACACGTGCTTCACGTTATTCTGCATCTGCAGCAGGACGCTCACCGAGTCGGCTCCTGCATCCTGGCTCCTGCCACGCCCGCCAGCACCTGGAACACCTGCAAGGAGAGAAAGACAAGCATTAGGACATTACCTACCTTCATCCAGCATCCGGATTTTTCACTCCGTCGATCCTGCAAAAGAAAGTCAAGGGTTAGAAACGCATCTCATCGCTCGCTGCAGCGCCGCTTCCACTTACCTTCACGTGGCGCTGTCTAGCTCTTCAGCGGTCATAGGCAACATCGGCCGCATCCCAGCACCTACGGAAAAGAAAGACAATAGTTAGAAGCGCTCCGCTTCTCACGCTGCCGCGCCGCTTCCACTTACCTTCACGTGGCGCCGGCAACCTTTTCAGCGCCCATAGGCGACATCGGTCGCATTCAAGACCTACGGAGAAAAAGGACAAAACAAGGTGAGCAACGAACTAGTTTCAAAAGGACAGATTACTCACCTTAAGTCTTACCTGAATTTTGTTGGGATCTCAGTTCCCTTTTCGGGTCGGAGCGGCTTTTCTGGCTTTTCCGTACCCCGGCCCCTATGGGGAAATAAGACACACTCCTTAAGGTATCGGAGCAAACCACTACGGCACACCTTCATTAAAAGTACTCACCTGAGCTTACCTCGGCGAATCCATTCCTCCACACGGATTCCTCACCAAGTCCCTAAACAAAGGCCAAGGGACAAATAAGACTTGATCTTTTGAACTATATACTTACGGCAGCATTTTGGTAAAGGCAAGCAGACATCGGACCCTCGCCAAATCCGAGATCCAGTGAAGTAACTGGAAATCTACGCGCCCCTGCGTCAGAAGCAGGATGGAGAGCTCGTCCATACAGAAATTAAGGTGAGAGTCTGCGGAAGGCACAGCTAGGGTTCGAGGAGGGTGAGAAGGGGAAAAAGGGGGGAATCTCACACACAATCTAGCAGACAGTTAACTCCCTTTTCCCATCTACAGAAGGATTATTCTACGGGCCAGACAGACGAGGTTTGGGGGTCCAGTCCAGTCCATCTTCCAAGCACTACGCTTTACCGTGGAAGAAGTTGTAGCAGTCCAGAACGGGTCGGCGCCTCCGTGGGAATCAGGTGAGCGTTACAGAACGTGAAGACTACCAATTACTTCCTACCCAGGTGCCATGGAAACTTCCGCGACAGACCAGCTGGCCCAGCTATTAGGGGAATTACGGGCCGAAGTTCATTCCGCTCGCCAGGAGACGAATGCCCTCAGGAGGGAGTTAATTGTGTCAAAGGAACGAACTGATGATCTTGCCCGCCAGCTGTTGCAGAGTCAAGCTGGTCAAACTACTCTACCAAGTTCAGGGAGTGGTTTCACCCCAGTGGCGTCAACTAATCCAGTGCAAATCAATCTACCTGGAAACGTGCCACTGGCCTCGCCTGAACGTTTTGCTGGAGATCCCAAAAGATTTGCAGTATTTATGAATCAATGCCGATTGCATTTCCTCTGCAGACCTGGGGCCTTCCCGAATGACCAAACCAAGGTAGCCTTTGTACTTCCTTATCTCAGCGGCAGCGCAGCTGATTGGTCAATCCCATTGGTTACTCAAGACGACCCGATCCTTCAGAACTTTCAAGCCTTCCAGACAAGTATGGAAAGACTTTTTGCGAGGCATTCTCAGGGACAGGCCCTGGACAACAAACTCCTATCTCTACGACAGGGTAATCTGGACCTCTAAACTTACATTGCTACCTTCAATAGGTTAGTTGTGGAAACAAGATGGCCCGACGATAAGAGAATTACGCTATTCCATCGAGGTCTACGTGGAGAACTTAAAGATGTCTTGGCCCAGGTCGTAAATCCACCCCAGGACTGCTCGGACTATATTGACTTAGTGGTCCAACTGGATCACAGGCTTCAAAACAGAAAGGCAGATCGGTCCAGGTTTGAAACCCGGGTTTTTGCCAAAGCCCAGGTTCACCCCAAGGGTGTCAATGCTACTGAACCTATGCAGATTGGAGTAGTCAAGGGACCTTTGACCCAAAGGGAGCGTGAAAGAAGACGGAAAATGCAATTGTGCCTCTACTGTGGAACTTCAGGACACCTCTTACGAGACTGCCCTGTAAAACCGCCCAAAAAGGCGGTAGGAGCCACGGATAAAGATCTTGTAGAATCTGAGCCGGGAAACGACCACGCCCGACAAGCGTAGAGGTCCGCTTGCCGAGCTTAAAAACCAACTCTTTGACCTCGCACTGCACCATGCCAATGGTCCTTGTAAATCCAAAGCAGCCTGAACGGTTGCATACAATTAAGGCATACATCGATAGTGGGGCTATAGGAAACTACGTGGATCGTGAATTGGCTTCTAGGATGAACCTCCCTCTTTGCCCTAAAACCAATAAAGATGTCATCACCACTGTGGATGGAACCGAAATCGCCTCTGGGCCGGTAACTCACTACACCACGGAAGTGACATTGCTGGGTCAAGACGGGCATCGGGAGGCAATGGTGTTTGACGTAATCAAGGCTCCGCAATTTCAAGTAATTCTAGGAATCCCTTGGTTGGAAACACACAATCCTCAAATTGATTGGCGAGCAAAGAGGATAACCTTTCCAGAGTGTGTACAAACCTGCTATTCACGAAATACAAGCATTGGCCTAGCTACCGTAACTCCTGTCAGTTTGCAAATACCGCCAGAGTACCAAGAGTTTCAAGACGTCTTCCAAAAGGAACAGGCCAATACTCTACCGCCCCACAGGTCATACGATTGCCAGATAGATCTACTACCCGGTGCAACACCCCCTTGCAGCAGGATCTAGGCCCTTACCGAGCCCGAGAATCTTCATATACGACAATATCTGGACCAGTACTTAGCCAATGGTTTTATTCGCCCGTCTAAGTCTCCTGCATCCTCGGCTTTATTCTTCGTACCAAAAAAAGAAGGTGATCTCAGAACTTGTATAGACTACCGCGCACTGAACCAGATAACTGTCAAAAACAGATACCCTTTGCCTTTGATCCCTGAACTCCTTGACCAAGTGAAAGATGCCTGCATATAGACCAAGCTAGATCTCCGGGGGACTTACCATCTAGTGCGAATCAAAGAAGGCGATGAATGGAAAACTGCATTCCGCACTAAATATGGGTTGTTCGAGTACCAAGTTATGCCTTTTGGACTGTGCAATGCACCGGCTGCCTTCCAATATTTCATGAACGATGTCCTCAGGGAACTCATCGATATTTGTGTTATCGTATACATCGATGACATTCTTGTATACTCCTCTTCAGAATCTGATCATCGAAACCATGTCAGGGCAGTCCTCGAGAAATTGCGCCAACACAAACTATTTGCTCAACTTGAAAAATGTGTTTTCCATGTCACGGAAGTCGAATTTCTAGGTTTTATCCTGACACCTAAAGGAGTCCACATGGACTCACGAAAAGTGGATGCTATCCTCAAATGGCCATCACCCAGCTCGGTAAAAGGTGTTCAAAGCATGCTTGGCTTTGCCAATTTTTATCGCAAGTTCATTCCGGAGTTTTCACGGGTGGTTCAACCCATCACTGCACTCTTAAGAAAAAATAAACGTTTTGAATGGTCTAAAGAAGCTGAGCAAGCCTTTCAAGAACTAAAAGCTAAATTTACTTCTGCACCCGTATTGAAACACCCGCGCCCGGATCTCCCTTATATCGTCGAAACCGACGCATCTAGTCTAGCTATGGGAGCTGTCCTTTCTCAAAGGGACCCAGAGACTAACCCACTGCATCCCGTTGCGTTCTGGTCCAGAAAATTCTCGGCTCCCGAAATTAACTACGCCATCACGGACAAAGAACTGTTAGCGATTTAATCTGCTTTTAAGGCCTGGCGACATTATCTCCTTGGCGCAAGACATACCATCACAGTGATCACCGACCATCGGAATTTACAGTACTTGAAAACCGCCAAGGCTCAGTCATCCCGACAGCTCCGTTGGGCTCTGTTTTTTGCTGAATTTGATTTCATAATCACCTACCGTCCTGGCTGTAAGAATGGCAAAGCGGATGCTCTATCCCGAATTGGAATGGGGGACACAGTCACTAACTCAGAGCTTGTGCCGATAATTCCCGAACAGAGGATCTTAGGTATGACTTCTTCACAATCGCTAGAAAATATCCAAACTAGAGTTAAACAACTCCTGGACCCAACAGACTTGCAGGACTGGGTTCAAAAGGGATCTGATTTTACTATAGATAACGATTTACCTTATTTCCGAGGACGATTATTTCTTCCACACACGGATTTACAAAAGCTAGTTGTTTCTTGTTATCACGATACACTAATAGAGGGACACCCCGGCATTGCCAAAACTGAGAAAAAAGGTGAAAAGACAATTCTGGTGGCCTTCTTGGCGAAAAGATGTAAAATCATTTGTGATGTCCTGTGGTGTGTGCGCCCAAAATAAAGGCCAAAAGAAAAGACCAGCCGGTCTTCTTCAACTATTAGACATTCCACCATCGCCCTGGCACACCCTGTCATTGGATTTTATTACAGACTTACCCCCCTGTTCAGGATATAACACTATTCTTGTTATTGTGGATTTATTCTCCAAGATGGCACACTTCATTCCATTAAAAGGTTTACCTTCAGCTTCGGTTCTAGCTAAAGAATTCCTTGAAAATGTTGTCCGGTTATACGGATTTCCGTCTGTACTGATTTCAGATCAAGGAAGCCAATTTATTTCCCACTTTTGGCGTAGATGTTGTCAATTGGCACAAATCGATGTAAGACTATCAACCAGTCATCACCCCCAGACCGATGGTCAAACAGAAAGAACGAACCAGACTCTCGAACAATATTTACGTTGTATGCTGCAACAATCTGAAAGTAACTGGAAAGACATTCTTTGGATAGCTGAATATGCATATAATAATTCTGTGCACTCTGGAACTGGGCAAAGTCCTTTTTACACTTTATATGGGCTTCACCCTCGAACCTCTGACCTGGATCCACCTCATGATCTCGGAACACCCGCAGTGGACCAGCTGCATACCGCAATTACCAAAGCCTTCAAAGAAGCAACTGAACATTTACAACAAGCCAAGAAAAGATACAAGAAAAGTGCTGATCGGCATCGAAGTGAGGCACCTCAGTACCAGATTGGGGACCAAGTCTGGCTGGCTACCAGACACTTATCACTCAAAGGACCTATTAATCCCAAATACCTGGGACCATATTCCATTACGGCCATAATCAATCCTGTGGCCGTTAAACTGGATTTACCAGCTCATATGCGAATACATCCTGTTTTTCATGTGTCACTTTTGAAACCTGTGCAACCTGGAACCAGACTAATCAAGCCTCCAGAACCCATTCAAGTGGAGGGAGAACCTGAGTTCGAGGTGAAGAACATTTTAGATTCTAAAATGATAAGATCAAGGCTTTTCTATCTAATCGATTGGAAGAGTTACGGGCCTCAAGAGAGGTCATGGGAACCCCATGACCATGTACATGCTCCTTGGTTAATTAAAAAATTTCACTGGACCTTCCCAGACAAACCAAAACCCCTGGGGAAAACAACCTTGGGAGGGGCCTTGGGGGGGGAGTGCTGTCATGATGCCTGCTCCAGAGGAGCCAGGTCAAGCCCAGCGTCCCCGGAAGCAGACTTCATACTCACCAAGCAGGACCCAGCAAACCCCTACAGGGGCTCTTTGGACCTTGTCCTGGCGCCTTTGGCGCCAGGCTCATAAAAGGCATCTATCCTGGCGCCATAGGCGCCAGGCTCATCATGGCAGAACATATGGTAATGCTTGGGTGAACTCACCTGAGGCAGACCATGCTGCATACTCACCCGAGGCAGACCATGCTGTCTAAAGCTCCAAGCCAACTAAGGCTGGGGAGGAACTATTTTCTTTCAGGAACTCTTTTCTTACTCGGGTGGGGCCAGTGGAAGAACACTCTCCTGAAGCTCTTCCAAGGCTATTTAAACCACGCCCGGATGGCCACACGTGCTTCGCGTTATTCTGCATCTGCAGCAGGACGCTCACTGAGTCGGCTCCTGCATCCTGGTTCCTGCCACGCCCGCCAGCACCTGGAACACCTGCAAGGAGAGAAAGACAAGCCTTAGGACATTACCTACCTTCATCCAGCATCCGGATTCTTCACTCCGTCGATCCTGCAAAAGAAAGTCAAGGGTTAGAAACGCATCTCATCGCTCGCTGCAGCGCCGCTTCCACTTACCTTCACGTGGCGCTGTCTAGCTCTTCAGCGGTCATAGGCGACATCGGCCGCATCCCAGCACCTACGGAAAAGAAAGACAATAGTTAGAAGCGCTCCGCTTCTCACGCTGCCGCGCCACTTCCACTTACCTTCACGTGGCGCCGGCAACCTTTTCAGCGCCCATAGGCGACATCGGTCGCATTCAAGACCAACGGAGAAAAAGGACAAAACAAGGTGAGCAACAAACTAGTTGCAAAAGGACAGATTACTCACCTTAAGTCTTACCTGAATTTTGTTGGGACCTCAGTTCCCTTTTCGGGTCGGAGCGGCTTTTCTGGCTTTTCCGTACCCCGGCCCCTATGGGGAAATAAAACACTCTCATTAATGTGTCGGAGCAAACCACTACGGCACACCTTCATTAAAAATACTCACCTGAGCTTACCTCGGCGAATCCATTCCTCCACACGGATTCCTCACCAAGTCCCTAAACAAAGGCCAAGGGACAAATAAGACTTGATCTTTTGAACTATATACTTACGGCAGCATTTTGGTAAAGGCAAGCAGACATCGAACCCTCGCCAAATCCGAGATCCAGTGAAGTAACTGGAAATCTACGCGCCCCTGCGTCAGAAGCAGGATGGAGAGCTCGTCCATACAGAAATTAAGGTGAGAGTCTGCGGAAGGCACAGCTAGGGTTCGAGGAGGGTGAGAAGGGGAAAAAGGGGGGAATCTCACACACAATCTAGCAGACAGTTAACTCCCTTTTCCCATCTACAGAAGGATTATTCTACGGGCCAGACAGACGAGGTTTGGGGGCCCAGTCCAGTCCATCTTCCAAGCACTACGCTTTACCGTGGAAGAAGTTGTAGCAGTCCAGAACGGGTCGGCGCCTCCGTGGGAATCAGGTGAGCGTTACAGGAAATTCTCCCTTCCACACATATCATTGCAGCGTACTTGAAAGGATTCAGTTTTCTCACTAGGAGAATGACTCCCTTCTCCTGGTGTTTAAGAGTTCTTTCCCAACTTGGGTTTTATCTCGGCACTCTTTCACTGGATCAGTAAATTCCCATATCAGGGTTCAAGACCCTTCTCTTGTGATTGGTGGACTTATCTCTACCACTGGTACAAGGAAGATTTCCTTGGATGCACTCTTCCCTTCTGTTGGGGTTCCAGATCCTTGATGGCCCTCTGATAGGCCTTTCACTTGGCCTGACATGAAGCAGAGACCTCCCTCCTCCCTACCGGCCTACCCGTGCTTCCCATTACCTTCTGGCACTTGCTTGCATGGTGCTGGTCTCTCCGGGAACTGTGGTTGGTCTCCTTCCCACTTCCTGCAGCCGTCTGACTCATTACTGCTTCTGCGGTGGCTCTGCATGTTGTGGCTCCTTGCAGTCTCAGCACTGTTAGGGGACTACACAGTCCACCTCCTCCTGGAGGTCATGCCAGTGCCTTGCCTGCTTCCCGCTGGGTTTGGTCCTGCCAATGCAGGCCCCATCATGCACTCCCTCAGACACTCGCCAGCGTCCTCTGCCGAGCCCTCTCTTTGGGTTGAGATCGCTCTTCAAAATTCTCGGGTTCTCTGATGAGGAGGGAAGATGAAGACCTTGGGGGTCATTACGAGTATGGAGGTAGCCATGGCGCTATTAGCGCCATGGCTGCCTCCAAACCCGGGTCCGGGTCCGTTCTCACTGAATGGGGACTTACCGGGACATTCTGACCTATGCGGACCCGGTAAGTCCCCATTCAGTAAACCATTCCCCATTCCCATTTGAGCCCCTTTGCGGGCCCGTTAGTAGCTCCAGGGTCCCTTAACGGGTCCCACAAAAAACGGCTGGTCAGAACAGCCGTTCCTGCTGGGACCAGCTAAGGGACCTCGGAATAGGGCGGTAAGGGTTTACCGGCACCAGCATCCTTACCGGTGCCCGTAAACCCTTACCGCCCGACTCGTAATGACCCCCCTTCAGTCCTTCTTCTATTTCCTCTTTATTGGGTTTACTCTGCCCTGGCGTAACATCAACACCTGCTGTTGATGGCTCCTTGATATTCCTCATACTTCCTGTCAGCCACCTCGTCTCATTACTAGCACAGTCAGTATTCCTTAGCTTTTCTGTGCTCTTCTTCGTCCTAGTACTTTCTGTCTTATTTGGTACCCTTGTACTGCAGGAATACATTGGTTTACTTTCAATATAGTGGTTTGAAATGGAGGGGGCGCGGGCTAAGGCATGTGGGGGTGTGAAGTTATACAACAGGTTATACCCAAGGTGGTCATTATTATCCCCAGAAGGGAGTCCCTCCCCACGAGGTCCTCCCACATTAAAGTACCACCAGGGGAACTATTGGGTAGCGGCCGCACATCCCCAGTTTTACAGGAAAGCACTCCCCCTCGGGGAGAAGTGATGATGCCTGGTGAATCGTCACAGACCCCATCTGGCCGGTGACGTCAGGCATGCGTGCCGAGGCCAGCTTTTTGGTACTCGTCTCAGTGTGAGTGGAGGTCTCAATGCAGCACACGGTGTACGAAAAGTAAAGTGAGTCTATTTTGTTGGTATCACGTCAAGAGTATTTGGAGGACCTGAGTGTGTTACAGTTACATGGGCCGTGTGTGGGCCTAAACGGTAACTGCAGGTGAAGTGGGTGATTGCCACTTCATTGTCCAAACAGCCTGGTGAGTCCCTTGAGGGCAGAAAAAGGCAAAGGGCGATGCCCTCAACAGGATATTCCCGCCTACCTAAGCTCTCCTATACCCTGTATGCTTGCATTGCAAGTACCTCTGGCACTACAAATAAAGAAATAAAGTATAACAAAAAGAGCATGGAGTGTTCCAAGCAGGAGGGTAGATTTTGGAGTAGGAGGAGGAGCTAGAAGAGAAGTATGGCTACTCTGACCTCCCTTCTTCCCTCAGCCTCCAGAGCGCAATGGCACAGACCCTGCAGGAGGCTATGAAGGAGGGATTTCATCCCATCCAAAAGAGGTTAGATTATTGAGGTCTGTCGTGGTAAACTCCAAGGGTGGAAGGGCCACCGTGAAAGGACATGCCAACCTTCAAATGCTAGACCGCTTACACACGAGGATGTAAAGGGGAGGAAGAAAGTCTGGGAGATGCGTGCCTCTCAGACCACATTGGACCTCGAATATCACAGGAGGCCTCGCCTTCCAGAAGCAGAGAGTGTAGTAGATCAGCTGCATGCAGAACTTGGTAAGTGCAAAGTGTCCAGCCTCTTGATGTAGTGGTAAAAAAAGATCTGGATCAGTGGGGATATAAACAAGTTTTGAGAGCTTTACAAAAATGAAGGTAATCATCAATGAGCCTCAGAGTTGGAGGCAAGGCGTTCCAGAGGCGGGGTCCCACCACAGAGAATGCCTGACCCCCAACAGTCCTTTTTTACAATCTGGGGTACACATAAGCATCGGTGGCCAGCTAGTGCTCAGGGGAGGAAAATATGGAAATTGAGGGCCCTTCAGCTCCGTCATAAATAGCCATAGTGCAGCTGGACTTCACATCAGGGGGAGGGTTATCCTCCTCTGAGGAAGAGACCAAGGGCACTAAATGGCGTAAGAAAGAGAAATATACGGATCAGACCCATGTGTAACTTTCTGAGTCGGATGACATGTTCGACGAGACCCTGATTAGGCACCCAAGATCCTCAGCATGGACCCCCTTGCAGAGAGTGGCGACATGTATGGGAGTCTGCCTGCATACACATCTGGATAAGACGGTCAGGCAGCGGCTAAGAGCAGAGTGCCCCAGACCAAATTTGACGGGCAAGGTTGCTGACACATCAAACCTTGACCCGAAGCTTCTGACATTCATGGCGAAGAGCCAGAAAAACCCTAAAAAGGGGATCAACAGATCATGGTGCATATGCCAAGATAAACAGTTTGTAGACTAGGTTGGGGAGCTAGATGTGGCAAGATAACAACAGGCAGGCGTTGGACGAAGCAGGAGCTGGGCTTGCACATCAACTGCCTGGCACTCCTAGCAGGTTCCTTCACGATCTGCTTTCCGATTAGGGGGAAGTAAGGGTCTGTGTGCGCCTGAAGATAGAGAACATCCTGGTGGTCAGATATATAAATCATCTGGGGAGAACCAGACTCAGTATGCTAGCAGCGATGGTGAATGATTTCAGTCATAGCGAAATACTTACCAGGGACGGGCAACATGGTTGCCAATTGGAATTCACGCTAGCTGATGGATTGCAGTGACTGGAAGCTGGACAGGATGATGTTCTTGTAGATAGAGAGAAGATGGAGGCCACTTCATGTGGTTTTATTTTCTTCAAGGATCAACAATCAAGTTCCTCGATACTTCAGTTGGAGGCCGGATACAAGATGCAGAAGCGACGGGTGCCTTCTTACAAACCTGGGAGGAGACAGGCAGTTACGCCTTTCCCCCTTCACAAGCTTGGTGACTGCTACTGATGAAGCTCCTGATGGATATGCCTCTGATTTTACCCTCATTTCCATGGTTGCTGAAAGGAGCAATGGGTGGGATTCACGCTTTAGTGATAGGGGTACGCTGCTACTGGTAGTCTGCAGTGTTTCAGGTCAATATGGAGTCTGCCAGGAATTTTGTGGCAAGCTTCGGAGTGTATCGCAGAATCCTGGGCGCCCAGTGCTGCGAGAAGTTATAGAGCTGGGTGGGCCAAATAGAGTAAATGGTGCATGGAGCAAGGTCTTCAGCCCTTTTCAGTGCCTCTAGTGCAAGTACTGAATTTCCTAGCAGGTCTTTTCCAGCAAGGCATTGGGGAATCGTAGGTGTCTACGGGTCTGCTATCTCTACAGGACACGAGAAATGCAAAGGGAGCCCAGTAGGGGAGCACCCGGCGGTATGCAGGCTAAAGGGAGTTACACTAATAGACCCGCGGAACTGAGATATAATTCTCTCTGGGATGTTAATGTAGTACTGAGAAAGATGAGGAATGACTGAACAGGGAGGCGCTATCTTGGTCAAACTGCCCATGCTGTTATACCTGCTGCCCAATGAGAGGGAATCAGACGTGAGAGCATTGGCATATAGAGAAATAGCTTTTCTCTGTACATACCCTTCCAAATTGTAACTGCAAGACCATTTCATATCCATATTTCACGGATAAGTCTAATCTGTGCGTAGCAAATTGTCAGAGAGCATACGAGAGGATAACTGCAGCGCATAGTCCAGCAAACGTGACGCAATTGATAACAGTGCATTGAGCTCCTTATGGGTCAGCTTCCACTGCCACCATTGCCAAATGGGTCAAGTGGTTTATGGCAGAAGCGAGCATTGACATAACTGAATTTGGAGCGCTTGCTGCAAGGGCACTAGGACGTACAAGGCTTTTTTGTGGGGGCAAGTCAGTCAGCGCACTGGTCAAGCGATGCAACATTTCAAAAATTCTATTTTCAACCATTAACGGACAGGAGTGGCACCTGCAGTGATCGATAAGCTTTGAACTAGCATAATGCTTGCCTGCGGTCTTGCCATCTAGTTAACTTTATCCACACTAGAATAGCGTAGGGAGTCTTTATTCTATCAAAAACACGGGGGCAAGCATTGCCCTTTATGTTCTGTTAATTTATGCAAAGTGTTTCAGTATTTCTGACTTTTGTAAATTAGACCTCTCCCTTATTCAATTTAATGTTCTGCTCCATTGATTTCAGGTGCAGAGCTGAAGCAAAATACATGAAAACTTAGAGATGAGAGTACCAGTTGTTCATGGAGTTGAATTGTTCAAGACAGTTTAGTATGTTGTCAATTTCGATGAGACAGATAATCTGTAGTCGAGAACAAGTGAAGAGAAGAGATGTTGTTGATCATCAAAGAAAGAGGAATGGCAGACCATTAGGCGGGGCCTATCGGGTATCGTGTCCTGCAGAGGATGTTTTTTGTAGAGAAACTCAGATCCTAAATTGTTTTCATTTTATACTGTTTGGTTTGTAGTTTTTTTTTAAAGTGTTTGCACTGCCGCTGTTGAGAGTAGTAAAGGAAAGTGACGCCTAATGCTCGCCGTTGTGTCTCAAATAGAATGAAAGCAAAACAAAAGAGTTGATGGCTGGAAGGTTTAGAATAAATCTTGACCTCTGGCATTGCTCTGGGCAGCCCTCCAGACCATCGTTCTTCGCCTGCCAAGCCATTACAAAAGGGGAAAAACCATATGCAAATCAGGCTTGGTCCCACCCCCAAAGGGGTAGTCCAGCCCGAACTGCTAGGTCACATCCCTTTTGCACGAGACCACAAGCATCCCCAGACATGTTTCAGCCTTGTTGGGCGTCATCAGTGAGGAGTAGCTTGGGTCTCTAGGCCCAGCAGGCAAGGGACCCACGTCTGGGCATACCCTTCCCACTCGGGGTGACAATAGCAAAACAAAAGAGTTGATGGCTGGAAGGTTTAGAATAAATCTTGACCTCTGGCATTGCTCTGGGCAACCCTCCAGACCATCGTTCTAAGATTAAGTCTAAACCTTCCAGCCATCACCTCTTTGTTTTTGCTATGTCACCCCGAGTGGGACGGGTATGCCCAGACGTGGGTCCCGTGCCTGCTGGGCCTAGAGACCCAAGCTACTCCTCACTGATGAGCCCCAACAAGGGCGAAACATGTTTGGGGATGCTTGTGGTCTCGTGCAGAAGGGATGTGGCCTAGCAGTTCGGGCTGGACTGCCCCTTTTGGGGTGGGGCCAAGCCTGATTTGCATATGGTCTTTCCCTTCTGTAATGGCTTGGCAGGCGAAGAACGGTGGTCTGGAGGGTTGCCCAGAGCATTGCCAGTGGTTAAGATTAAGTCTAAACCTTCCAGCCATCACCTCTTTGTTTTTTCAAATAGAATGAAGACACACTGCGCTATTCTAGTCTGGGTAATCTTTATTAGTAGGGAAATGGTGGTTGCAATTGTTAATCATGTACAGGGAAGATAACCCCATATGTATAGTGTAGGACCAGGGACCAGGTTTATTTGACCTTCACCGCACACATTCAGTGAATCCCCAATCCACCTCTGTCGTGTGCAGAGACAGATCAGATTAGTGTCAATCTGCCCAAAGATAGTTTACAGTTTATTTCATATGCGCATTCAACTCAGTTGGCTTTCCCTGATGCTCAAAGGGAAATCGAAATACCAAATAAACCATATATTGGCCAAATGACAGTGGCCAAGGAAGGTATTGCTTGATGGGGGGGGGGGTGACTTGCAAGCTTGGGGAAATTAGAAGCACCCAGGCATGGGTCAGGGGTGGCACTGATCAAGGGTTTGGGTCCTGGGCTTAAAAACCCCATGCAGAAATTTCAACAAAACGGTGTAGCCCTAACAGGATTCACACTGGGCTGAGGTTAATTGTTTGCCCAGTCTCTTAGTTTATTTTAATCAGAGAGTTCAGAAGGAAAAGGTATTTCTGCAACAGACACGTGTCCAATGAATAATGGTAGTAGCCAATTTCTTTGCCACGTCACAGGTCACTGGAACGCGGTCATTGGCATTTCAAAGGCCTTAGTTCAATTCGTAATGAGGAATTTTTTCAAAGTAAATTCATTCATGATCTTTATTTCTTTTCAAATTTAACAGTTCTCACTATTCGGTGATGTTTGCTTGGTTGACTCAAGAAAATGTGTTCAGATTTTTTGTGGTATTGCACTTTACAGATGTACTCAATCGGAGTGTTATTAGGAAGCCTAACCAATGCTTGTAGGCAAGAACGCCGTATTTTATCTATCTCATTGTTTAACTTTAATTGCCCATATTTCTGCACTGGTAATAATTGTAATAATCTTAGCCATGTAGACTTTCAATATGGAGTTGACTGAGTAACCCCCAGTTTGTGTGCAAATGCCCTAAGGGCTCCTATTTGCTTGGCTACTTTCACTTTAATGTTGTCTAGTTGTCGTTGCCAATTTAACTTGTTGCCAATAATTATTCCTAGATATTTGTATTCATTTACCACTTCTACCCTGGCCTCTTTTAAAGTCCATTCAGAACTCACTTTATTATTGCAACGACCCAGTCTAAAAACCATAATCGGAGTGCAGTTAGCAGCAGGGAACTGGGAGAACTGTGACTGCCATTGCTGGTGGGAGCCTCTTTTGTGGAGCACTAATCATCCTCAAGAACCACCTCTGTTAAGACGGAGTTCTGAACTCTGACCTGATGGGCAGAGGTTCAGAAGGTCAGCCTAGTTTCTTGGAACAGGGTACCCTTCTGGACAAGCCAGACCAATCAGGGTAGCTATGGCGGCAGTCAAGACTAGGGGCCTCATCACTAGTCTGGTGGTAACCCTTAAATGCGGTGGTAGCGCTATTACTGCCGCATTTAAGGGTCCGCCAGATCATGGCTTTGGCGGATTTCCCTGCCAGCTCTGAGCTGGGGGGAAATCCGCGGAAAAATTGCTGATTTTCAGGTGCAATTACCGCTGGCGGAAAAACCGCGGGCGGTAATAGCGCAAATTTTCCCCATTGGGCCCAATGTGGAATGAGGAATTCCCGAATGGGCCCAATGGGGAATGGGCAATAACCCTTCCGCCAAACCCCTGATCCGGCGCAAATAGCTCTGGGGTTTGGCGGTAGAGCTATTAGCGCTGGCAATACCGCCCGACTCGTGATGAGGCCCTAGGTCTCAGGAGGGGTGAGAGTGACTGAAAGACCTCAATGAGCGCACAAAGCAAAGGACACTTACAAATCACTATCAGTCCGGTGTATATATATTAAAAATACAAATAGATTTATTTCAACACACAAATCAAATCACAGTAATACTTTTAAGTCAACACAATCCTATCTAAATACATATATACAAGACCAATGGGGTCTAAAGGGTTAATGCATGAAATGGGTCCACAATCTAAAATGGGAAGGAAACAGGCAGTGCAAATAGTGTTTAGTCCCTTCTGCATCCAACACACTCCTAACTAAGAGGCAGTCCAATCCCTAAGAAGAGTGGAGCCTATTGCTCAAAGGTACTTGCAATGCTGGCGCATGCCGTAATGCAGATGGGCAAAACGGGGTCTCTTCAAGGGTCTGTAGCAGCTCAGGAAGGTGGGTGAGGTGATGAAGAATAGGTTACCACTATTAAAGGAGGGCTCCACGGGAGGGCAGAGTCGATTCCAAGAGTTGGGAATAGTTAGCTAGTTCGCACTGGAAGTGGAAAGGAGAGGGGTTCCCAGGGGCCATTTGTGCATATTAATGGATGGAGGCGCTAGGGGCCACCGGTTAGGGTTGTGATTAGTCACTGGCCCCCGTACACTGGAGACCAAACTTCGGCAGTCGAGTCCACTTCGGTTGCAGGTTCAAGTGTGGCAATTTGGCGGCTCTCAATTTGATGGCTCTGCGGCTTTCAGCAACGAAGATACAGTGTTTATTCCCAAATGGGACAGTGGCGATTTCTCCGCTCCTGGTGAATGGATCAGGCCAGTTTCACTTAAGCAGGCTTCAGGGGCAAGAGGGGCACAAATGCAGCGCACCTGCAAAGTTCGTCACAATGGTTGGGCGACACAGTAACCGTATATACTCCCGTTTGGGCGCAATCACTTTGCTCCATACCTTGGAACGCCAAGTGTATGAAATTCGGTGTGAGGGTGCCGTGAACACAGAGCTAGCGACGTACCAAGTTTCAAGTGTCTCCTCAGGGCAAAGAGCCTGCGTAAGCTGGTCAGCCCACTGTTTGGCCCAGGGACACTTCCGAGGAGGCTTACTTGCAGGGTTTGATGAAGGTGCCGAGAATAGTTGATCCCACTATTCCAATAGGTCGAAGCGTCTTCGCAGACCTTCTAGGATGACCAGATGCAGAGGGGTCCCACAGGACCACAGCGGGCTCAGGGTGCCAAACTTTACAGCGGGTCACCAGCGGTTCCTCGACTCAGCTTCTTAGTTTCAGTATACTTGGATCCTATCCTTCATTCAGTGAGAACTCCAGAGATCGACATGGTATGGATGTGTGGGCCCTTCTCTTATCCAGAATCTCCTTCGTGCCAAAACGAAGAGGACCCAATGGAAGATCTGCTCACTTTTAGGCACACCATACGTGGACCAATGACGGAGCACGTTGGTCCCAGGCATTCACAGCACCTCAGACTCTCTGGCACCCAGGATGTGTTTTGCAGCCAGACGTTCCAGCCCACATCCTGGAGGCACACACAAAAGGGATGTAGAAGCCCACGAAAGCTTGGCGTTTCGCGGGAGAATGCATGCCCAAACAAGGACTGACCCGGGTCGGCTCGACCTGGGGAAGATGAAGGGGCAAGATGGCCAAAGGACAGGACGAAGAACCTTGTGACATGGCCGTTTTGGAGCAAGGCCACATATTTGTGCCAAACGCGGTAATCACGGTATACCTGGCAGGAAAGGGTTAAAAATATACAAAATGATAAGCTGCCACTGGCCCTGTCCACGGCACATCTGCACTTCTCCTAAAAAATCCATAGAGAGTATTTAGGGCCTTTGGAAATTACTATTAGACCCAAGTGCACTGTACTGTAAGGTACATCGTACACTTGTTACATGTTGCTGAAAAGTTGCAACATTGGAAAGGACTAAGGGAAACAAAGTCTCCCAGTACTGACTGTCCTTAAGGGCTTGTCAGTTTCTCCATAATAAAGTGAGCGAAATGGCCAGAGGAGTGCAGCAGAAGGCTGGGCTCCTCTGGTAAAGTCAGACTATGGTGTTTAAATAAAGCAAAAAGTTGGGGAGTTCACAACTGGAGGGAAAATTACACATAAAATGGAAATCCTTTCTAGCAGCCACCAGGCACAAAGTACCAACTGAGTGAATTTAGAAGCAGGGAACTGCATGTACTGTGGCTGGTGTTGCTGGTGGGTGGGTCTTTTTTTTGCTTGTTTTTTTATATTTTATTTTATTGGGAGTTTACATGTATTAAAACGATGATATCAGAGAAACAGACAATTGAAACAATACATCAGGGAGGAGACAGCATTATGCATAGAATGTTAATCATTACATTTCATTGACAGGAATCAGTGATGAGCTGATATTGATGGTTTCTAGTTCATGGTTTTGGGTTTGGTTTGACAGTAGAGATGGGGACATATTAGGGGGCCTGGGTTTCGCCGCGTGGCTTCTAGTCTTGCGACCATTTGCGATGGGGGTGGGGTTTGCGAGGGACGGGAGATCAGTTCTTTGTGCACCAACGAAGTGCGGGTGGTTGGCGGACAATCCCGGGAATTGTTCAGCGTAGTCCAGAAAGGGGGACCAGGTGCTGTAGAATCTTCACATGTTTCCTAGGTGAGAGGAAGATATTTTCTTTGCAACTGCCGTGTCCCAACATTTCGTCCACCAGATAGTAAGCACAGGGCCTTCAGTTTGCTTCTACAGTCGGGCAATGGTGATTTTGGCTGCCGTGAGAAAGTGTGTGATTAGGTCCGCTAGATGCCCCGTCAGTGGGAAAGCTCCATTGCCGGTGTCCCCAGTAGTACAATTCCTAGATCCCATGGTATTGACAGCCCCGTGATCAATCAGATCTGTTCTAGGACCTTCCTCCAAAATCGGGTTGACTTCGGGCAGGTCCACAGGAGGTGGAGTAGTGAGCCCATTGCTTTACGACTCCTCCAGCACTGTGACAATAGTGCTGGGTTGCTTTAATTCAAAGTTTCTGGGGTAATGTACCATCTATAACATACCTTCACAGCCCCCTCCTTATTTGTAACACATTTGGAATCTTTATGCATACAGGCCCAGATGCGTCCCCAGTCCTCCAACCCCAGTTCTCTTCCCATCTCCCTTTCCCATTTAAGCATATAGTTCTCCTTCTTGGTGGGGTCGCCTTTCTCTAGGAGTCTGTAGAGGAGCAAGATTTTACCCCTCAATACCACTGATGCTAAGGTGCATTCTAGAGCGTAGAGATCCCTGTCCCCATGTGTTCTTGTTTTGTGTTGTGATATCCAGTGCCTGAGCTCGGCGTATCGAAACCTTTCTGTTTCTGGGAGTCCGAATTTTGCTTTACATTCCTTGAAGCATAGTGGGGTCCCGTTGGTGAAGAAATATGTGATTTGACTTAATCCCCCTTCCTGCCATTTACGGAACCCTGTTGGATTGATCCTGGGAGTGAAGTTCATGGTTGTTCCATACCGACACAGCGGCGCACTGCCTTACTCCAGCACTGAACCGTGTTTTTGGTGGATGTTAGTGGGCCGGTGCCCTGCAAGATGTTGCGTGGTGTGGTAGAGTTCCGAGCAGAGATGTGCTCCATGCTTCCTCTATTTGCTTCCACCGGGGTTGGTTATTGGTTACCGACCAGGCAAAGGATTGTGATAGTTGCGCGGCAAGGCAATACCTAGAGATGTCTGGAAAACCAAGGACTCCCTCCGCCGGGCCCCGGAGCATGACTCATCTGGCTATTTGTGTTTCTTTCCTGCTCCATATGCATCTCAGTAACCCCTTTTGTAACTTTTGGAGCTCTCCCGCTGGTATGGTTACTGGGAGGGCCAGGCTTTGGTAGATCAGCCTTAGGACTAAGTTCATTTTCAGGGCCGTAATTCTCCCAAGCCATGATACCTCTTGTTTGTGCCAGCGCTCCAGGTCATTCAGTAGGTCCCTGAATAGCTGCAGGAAATTAGCCCGGTACATTTGCTCGATTTTGTTCGGTATCTGAACCCCTTAATAGGTGATTTGGGATCTTGTCCAGGGAATGGGACCTGTGTTTGTCAGTGCTTCTCTGCGCCCCTGCGAGATATTTACCCCCAAGGCCTTTGATTTAGTGTAGTTAACCCTAAAGCCTGACGCCACTCCAAATGCCGAGACCTCCTGCCAGAGAGCCTCCAGGAAGCCATCAATCTGTGTTAGGGAGAGAAGGACGTTGTCCACATACATGGAGACCTGATACCAGATGCCGCCCACCGGTAGGCCTTTAATTTGTGGATTTTCGCAAATTCTGGCCGCAAACGGTTCCATGGAGAGTGCAAATATTAAAGTCAACAGGGGGCAGCCTTGTCATGTGCCTCTGGAGATAATGAGTTTCGAGGAACTTGCGCCGTTTATTCTCAGGGATGTGGAGCGGTGTTGGTAGTTGACAAGGACACATTTGATGAATCTCGGGCCAACACCAAAGTGGGTTACCGTATCGCTTATATACCCACAATCTAGTAGGTCAAATGCCTTGTGAGCGTCGAGCGATATTACCACCAGTTCTACCCCCATCCTGGAGGTGCTCTCAATTAAGTTCAGGGTACGTCTGATGTTATCTTGCATGGTGCGGCCTGGGATGAACCCCGTTTGGTCCAGGTGTATTAGATCGGGGAGGACCCTCGCAAGTCTGGTTGCCAAGATTTCAGAGAAGATTTTACCATCATTGTTCATTATTGCTATGGGTTGATAGGAGGCACAGTTCTCCAGTCTTTTCCTGGTTTTGGGATTAGCACTGTTAGGGATTCCTCCATGGACGGGGTAATACCCCCTGTGGTCAGGAAGGAGAAAAAGAGTATCACGGGATGAGGGTCTAAGATGTAGGCATATGCCATATACAATCGCACAGTGAACATGTCAGGGCCTGGGGCTGCAATTTTCAGGGATTTTATTGCTTCTGTCACCTCTTCTAGTGTGGACCTTGAGGGAGGCCAGCTGGGGTGGCTCATTACCTCTATGGGTAGCAGCCAGATAACTGGTTTGCAGCACTTTCTCAGTTGAAGCCCTCGAAATGACCTCCCTGTTGTGGTCCATCATTGCCCTCATTTTGTCAACCTCTGTGCACAGTAACGTTCCATCTGGGTCTCTAAGGGCCTCATTACACAGATGGCGGAGAACCATGGCGCTATTAGTGTCATGGTTCATGCCGGTAAAATACCGGCACCGCCTTGGCGGAAAGGGGAATTACCGCCCCATTCCAAGGTTGGCGGGGCGGTAATTACCCCTTCCACCATTGCCCTTCCCCATTCCCATTTTTGGCCCACAGGGCTCAATGGGAATGGGGAAGGCGCTAATTACGGTACCGCAAATTGCGGTACCGTAATTAGCTCCCTGGGTCCCTTTGCGGGTTGGTTTTTAACGCCTGCAAAAAGCAGGCGTTAAATCCCCCAACCCACAAAGGGACCTCGTAGTAAGGCGGTAAGGATTTACTGGTACCAGTATTTTACCGGTACCGGTAAATCCTTACAGCCATCCGTGTAATGAGGCCCTAAGTGTTTGGATGTTGTTTCGAGTATGTAACTTTTTTAGTTTATATACCAGGACCTGGTTCGCCTCATTGCTGTTCATATAATAGTATTGTTTAGTGTATACCAGAGCCCGA
Source organism: Ambystoma mexicanum (assembly GCF_040938575.1). NCBI lineage: Eukaryota > Metazoa > Chordata > Amphibia > Caudata > Ambystomatidae > Ambystoma > Ambystoma mexicanum. Next base: position 225,870,236 of record NC_090923.1, on the reverse strand, counting down.
GCGGATTCGTCTGCTAGGTGCATTTCCAAACTTGATTTTGCTTTTTTGAGCTCTCTCCCTGTTTTTGTGGTTTGGTGCCTCTTGAATTCCTTTTCCAGTTCTGCCACTCTATCCTCTAGTCTCGCTTGTTTTAGTTGGCCAGCTCTCCTTTGCACTGGGGCGCAATTGATCAGCACTCCCCGCACAACTGGCTTCATGGCGTCCCAGATCATTGCCTCAGAGCACCCCAGTGAGGAATTTCCCCTGAAATAACAAACGAGGGCCTTAGATATTTCCTCTTTAATTACTGCATCTTGAAGTAATGAGTCTCGCAACTTCCAGTGCCTTTGTGGCTGCTTTGGGAGGCCCTGTATTCGCACCCGGGCCAATACTGGGGCATTGTCTGACAGCACTCTTGGTTGAATTTGAATCACTTCCAGGCAGGGGAACAGCAAATTGGACATAAGAATCAAACCTATTCTAGAGAGGTTTTTGTGGAAATGGGAGTAAAATGTGTAGTCATGGACTCCTTCATTAGAGAGTCTCTGTGCGTCTGCTAACCTTGTTTCCCTCAGAATTTTGGCGAATCCTGTTGCTCGAGTGTAACCTTCCCTTGAAGATGGTAGGGTTGTGTCATTGTTTGGGTTAGGGACCAGGTTGAAGTCTCCTCCTATGAGGAGTCAGCCTTCCGCAAATGTGATGATGTCTGGTATGATGGTGCGGAGGAAGCGGTCTTGTGCACTGTTTGGGCAGTATATGGAGGCAAAGGTCAGGGCTTGCTCAAGCAGATGACCCTTTACTATTTAATATCTCTCCATTGGGTCTCGCTTTACGGTAATCTTTGTCAGTGGCCTCTCCACGCTAAAAACGTAAGGTGACCTCTTCTTCATTTGCCCCGCTGTGGTGAAATAGCGCTTAGTGAATAAGCTAAAGTGTGTACGCTTCTCATTGGCCGCCAGGAGGTGTGTTCCTGTAAGCAGACTACATCGGCAGAGAGCCTGGCTAGTCTATGTTCTACCGATTTCCGTTTCCCCAGAAAGTTAAGGCCTTGCACATTCTAGGTCACCATGCATAGTTCTTTAATAGTCAGCTGCCATGTTTGTTTCCGTGTTGTCCAGCCCCTCAGCCCCCAACCCGGGCCTCTGCCCCATGGGTAGAAATTAGAACGCCCTATATTGCTTTTCATCCAGTATCGCTTGCCTAAGTGATTCGCTGTTGCTGCTCCTTCCTCTTAACCCCCCCCCAACAAATTTCTCACCAACAAACAGATAGCACATGAGCCCAGCCCACAACCCTCAGGGAAACCGGCTCAGAGGCCGACAACCAACCTTAATAGAGACAGCTTGTGCCTCTTGATGACATAGGTAAAACACTAAAGTTGCGCCAATACTGCTGATCGTTCTGCTGACCACCAGCTCTAGGTGCACTTCAGGATTACGTCTGCACCCGTTTGTGTCCCCTTAGCGAGTGTTCAATAGTTTTCAGTTCAGGCAGCTTGCTTGGCACCCGAGGTGGCTCCTGGGAGTTCAGTACTACAGCCCTTAGAATAGGTAATTCTTGTTTTCAGGTGAGTTATTCCATCTCAGTCTCTGTCGCTTTCCTTGCTTTTGTATGTTGGGCCATTGATCCTTTGCCTCCTTTCCACCTGGATCCAGGGCTTCGTGGTGCCTTTCGGTGGGGCCTCACTGGCTGCTGCACCCCATTCGTTGCTGCCGTCCTCCCGGGCTGGATTCAGGAGTTTTTCCCACCTCTATCATGGTATGTATTTGCCATTGCTTGCCCTCAAGATTGAAATTCAGTGTGGTAGGGAAACCCCAGCGGTACAGTACTTTCTTTTCCTGCAACCATTCTGTCAACGGTTTTAGGAACTTCCTTTTCAGCAGCGTGGTTGCGGCTAGATGTTGGTACAGTGTGATGGAGGCGTCTCTAAACCGGAAGCAAGTGTAGTTCCTGACTTCTTGCATTATCTCATCTTTGATCCTGTAGAAGAGAACGCTTGCTAGGACATCTGGTGGAGTAGTTAGTGCTAGTCTCGATCTGGTACAGCGCACCCTGTCCAGTTCCAGTGGGGTGCTGTCGGGAAGCATCAGGGTGAATCGAAAGAGGTCCAGGGTGAAATCGCCTAGCTCCGCATCCAAGATGGTATTTGGAATTCCACGCAGGCGGAGCGGTTTAATGAGTCCTCCTGCTTAAGTTCCAAGGCCTCACATCTGGCCTCCAGTGCAGTGATCCTGTCTTTTCCTTCCCCAATCTTGTAAGACTGGTCGCACAGTGTAGTTTTAATTTCAGTAGTTCTACTTTCAACCACATCCATGCGTTTGTCAAGGCTGGTGATTTATTCAGTAGCTTCTCAGTGCTTTTTTGGTATTCTTTGGTCATAGCTGCAAGGTGGTCCTGAAGGTCTGTCTTATTTACAGCTTGTGTAAGAGGAGTGTTGGCAAGCTCAGAGTCTCCTCCTTGGGTCAGTGCTTCAGTCCATTCCCCCCTTTTCGATTTCTCCATGGTGGTCGCAAGAGCGAGGTGGAGATGTCCACTTGTTTTGCTATTTTAGGGGTTTGTGCCATCTCTCCTATCGGTGTCAAAGGAACGCTCCCTCTGTCTGATACGAGATTGTATCTTGCATCATTACTTTATGGTAGTGGATCAGGTCATAACTGCCTTTAAGTGGCTTTGCTCCATGGCATTCTGTTGCTCCCCCTTATTTTCGTGCTTAGGTGAGCTTCATGAAAAGTTCATGCGGTCGGCTCAGCCTCCTTCTAGCTCCTGTAAGTCAGGTTTGGTGCATAATTCGCCCCAGGATAGCTGTGCTTTGAGGTGGCCTTCCACATTTGGGGAGCAGGCTTCGGTGTGCAGACGCTTTGGAGACCTTTAGGTGGCTTGTTGACATGGTTCAGCGTCCTCCTTGAATGGAGAATGTCAGGGATCGATGTTGAGATTGCTAACTGAGCTCAGCTGCCCCGTTGGCCGGGTCCCGCCAGATTGCCCCTGTTCCAGTTGGGGGGGGACTGCCTATGTCAGCAGGAGAGGATGTCCAGACCAAAAGAAACTCTCAAGCTTGTTCATATGTTAGCCCTAAAATGTCATATTCCTCGTAACGGTTGATCTCAGGCTTATCCACTTGGATAAGTGCACCACGATCAGGACTCTGGGTTGGAGCAGGAAGAAATGGGAGGGGTTTCACCTTCAGGTCTGCTCTGGGACTTGCCGCTGCTGCCTAGTTCTACCGTGCAGTCCTAACTCGCTGCACATGCTTTGGTGGGGGAGCCGCTCAGTGGTGTTGCGGTGCAGTCAGGGGATATGTACCTCTATAGGCAGGCTGGAAACCGTGCTGGGGGGTGGGGGCAGCGGATCTTAATTGGGTCTGCGATTAGTGCTGAGAGCGCTTCAATATGCCCTCCATTCGAGTCCCGTTCGCCATCTTGGGTGCCGCGTTAGAGAGCAGGAGTATGATACCGTGGCTCAGCATGTGAGAACGGGTCACCAGGGTGGTCCTGCTCCGTTACGCCAGTCTCTGTCTGTCCTCCGTCTTGGTGTGTAGTCTTAAGGCAAACCACGTGTTTTAACAGCTGTTAGCCATCTGGCTGTCGGGCTAGGCCCGGGAGCTATCGGGGAGCCATGCCATGCACTCTGGCTCCAATCCAAACTACGCCCCCCTGGTGGGTGCGTCTTTTGTCAAGCACTAATCATCCTGAAGAACCACCTCTGGGCACAGAGCGCCGGTTGAGTGCAGTCAGCAGCAGTTTGCTGCAGGCTCATGGCTTCACCTGTTTCATAAAGGGACATGCAGGTCCTTGGAAAATAAGCTAACCCGAAAGGCGGGGAAGCTTAGTTACTCGGCCGACCCACCTTGAACGGTATGAACTGTTTACCGTGCGATATGTTTATGCCTGGCAAAAGACGTTCAAGGTATAATGTGAGGAGTACACGACAAGCCCATGCTCCTAATTTACCTATGATGGGCAAAAGAGTACACACCAGATTGCATGTGGAAATGGGACAAAATGGAACTGATATTTTGACGAACGCTCAGCCAGACTTCATTCAATCTAGATAGTGCGTGGATTCGATTGACCCTAAAAAGCCAGGGAAAATGATGACATTCTTCCCAGTAAAACCTCCCTTTACTTGTGTCCCTCTCATAGTTACAAAAAATCATATGGTGTCAGTTCCTATTATGCTGCATCAGGCAGATATGTTGCCAGATGTACCTTTTGACTTGCCACAAAGTGAGCCAGACAACATGTAAATAATAGACAGACCTTTGGCTGAAATTGAGGATTAATGAGTGGTCAAGATGTAAGCAGATTATCCAATACCCTACAACTATTTATCTCTCGCGCAACGACGATTGAGGAATCTGGCCATAAGGAAGAACCTACATGTCATATGCAAAGTTTGATGCCTATCGGGGAGAAAGGTAGATTAATAGTGGCAGACTATAGCATCTCATAATCACATTTGGTGTTGCTTGGAGATAATTCTTCACTCCAAGCGCTATATACTTCTTCACACCAAGCGTTATATACCTCACGTTGCAAACCCTTGTTTGCTTATACGATCAGATCAAGGAGGACATTAGATACGGCTGTGTTGGGCAAAACCTAAAAAAAGGAAATCAACAAAAATAAGTTCTAGGACATTAAGGAGAAAACCTCCATGTGGAGTTTGGTGAACTAATGGCTATATCTGGGGATGAGTCGAATGATGAGAAGTCAACAAACAAAAATGGTCCATCGAAAAAGAAAAACCTTTCTCATGCCTTGGGGATTAAGAAGAAAAAAGGGTCAAAGTCATAAAATCAAACGATGGAGACACAGTCGATCTTCCCATTTTTACTAAAGGATTTAGTTGGTACAAATCATGATGCAAGTACATTAGTTCAGGAAGGTCAAGTAAACTTGAGTATCGTGCTGAAGAAGTGGTTTGTGGACTTGGGCAGTGATAGAAAGGGAGATATTGTGACTAATGGCGACAGTACACTGGTCGATGACCATTCCACATTCCACTTCTACTGATGCTTTGACAAAATCTCCTAAACTATCAAAACAAGTCCGTTCTTATCTTATCCCTACTAAGTGGTTAAGGATACGTTTTTAAAACAAACGTACGCCTTGGTGATTGAACAGATCGTTAGAGACTCTGGCTACATCAACAGTGCTGAAATTGTTTTTACGATCCCAGCTTTGAGAACAGTAAGGTCTACTGACATTAAGCTAGTTGATTTCTTTTGTCCAGAGAGTACTGATATTGTAGCGGTATATTTCAATAGCAGAATTGGGCGCAGTTTAATTTTGAAGGAGGCTGATTCCTTGCAGACTTTAGGTTTTGATGTATACAATCTCTCTATTCTAGGGGGCGAGTGTGAGAAGGAGGTTGCACACACATGAATTGAAGGAAGGACTTACTCTAAAACAAAGAACATAAGTGAACCTATTAGCAGTGATGCTCTGTTGCATCTATCGGGTCAAGGAGAGTTCTTTGGGGTGGTCCCATTTTAAGAGTGGGGACCAAGTCCGAAGACTGAAGCTGGATTGCGGCTTCACTTCCAGTTCGACCTAAGACATTATTCAGCCACCTGAATCTTTAATGACAATAATATTCGAATATTGAGTTGGAATTCTCGGAGCTTCAATAGTTTTCTCTCCAAAATTCTTTATTCCATCATATTTTTTTTTACAAGAAGTGTGGTTGACGAGTCCTCCCTTATTTGATGGAATTTCAATTGAAGTAAGGGAGCCAGGCGGAGATATAGTTGAAGTAGGCTTATAAGTATAGAAAAGGGTGACTTTTTCCTCTTTTTTAATTTTTTATTTTTTTAAATATATGTTTATTTTGATCAACAGTTGCATAACAAATACATTCAATTTTTGTCATGAAATATCAACTCAACACGTGATTATGTAGAAGAATTTTCCAAAATGTTTTGGTTAACAACAAAACTCCCACTTACCCGCCCTTGCCCCCCCCTAACCCATTCATGCCGGGTAGCAATGAGGCTCTGCACGGAGACGCTAATCGCCATCCATTGTATGTGGCGTTCCTATAGAGGATTGTTTTTTTGATAAATTCTTTTTATTGGTTTACAACAACAAGGCGGCCATACCCGCCGTCCAACAAACAACCAGATACGGGCTTGACACATTCAGACAAGAGGTATATCGGCCAAATCTAACCAGCAAAACATTGCACATGTATTAGACAGTGGTCAAGTGGATCAGGTCAACATGGAATGGTTGGGCACGGGCCAGTTCGTCGGGGGGGAGGTGGGCTGGTTGGAGAGTGGTTCCGCCGGAAGTGGGGCGAGGGAAACAGTCAATAGTTCCGGAGTAGGTGGTGAGTCCATCTTAGTCATAAAATGCCGGACCATTTGCCCCATACTTTCATGAATTTGCCAGGGCATCCCCTGGCGGCGTACATGAGTTTTTCCATGGACACACACCTGTCAATCTCATTGGCCCATCTGTTAATGGTGCGCCCATAGAGCGCCCCCCCATGTGGTGGTTACCAGTCTTTTAGTAACGCTGATGGGATGTTACTAGTAAAATGTTACTAGAAAATTCCCCATAGGGCCATAGGGCGCCCCCCATGTGGTGGTCACCAGTCTTTTAGTAACACTGAATGGGATGTTTCTAGTAAAATTTTACTAGAAATGTCCAGAAGGGTGATTTGCAGATAATTTCCAGGTATGCTTTCATTGCCCTTTTAAAAAATGGCTGTACATGTCAAATATGGCCTGGGGGCCTGCTGGGGACGCTTTCACACCAGGCCTTGTATTCTAGGTGCAGAAGAGCTGATGAGGCAGTTGGCACCCCTCCTGGCTCAGACGGCACCACAGGAAGATGCTAATTCTGATTCCCAAAGGAGACCGTTTCAAGGCTCCTCCCTTGGGCACAGGGCACCATGTTGATCAGTGACAGTCAGGGCATTGGCGGTGATAGTGGTTCCCGGCTTGGCAACTGGGTGACACACTGATTAGGCAGGATAAACCAAGTATGTGGCTGATTAAAGTAGAGGCCATGGGGAGGGGTGCCGCCGTGGTAAGGGTTGGGCCAACTGGCTTAAAGGCGCTCTGCTCTAGTGCTTACTCAAAATTCTATGGGCCTCATTACCACCCAGGCGGTAGGGGGTTAATGGCGCTGGTAGAGCTGGCGGCGCCGTTAACGCCCTACCACCTCATTATGAGGTCTGCTCGCGGGTCCTGCGAGCTGACCTGGATGCAAACAACAGGCTTGTCATTAACAGGCCCGTTGTTAGCATCCTCCCCATTCCCATTGAGCCCTATGGGGCTCAATGGGAATGGGGATGTACCGGATCCGGGTTCCTTGAATGGGGAAATACTGGGCCCTGCAAGGTCGGAATGGCCTGGTATTTCCCCATTCAAGGAACCCGGACCTGGAACCCAGTATTTGGGTAGGCATGCCGCTACAAGCGGCATGGCTACCTCCATACTCGTAATGAGGCCTAAGTTTGGTAAAATGTGCCTCACAAGTAATCTCCTTCTTGGGGACTAGCAGGCCACACTGACAAGAGGAGGTTGAGAAGGGGTGAAGATATGTGCATGTGGTGAACTGTTGAAGGGGTACCGAAGGATAAGTGTAGTGAAGAGGATCGGATAATAAAGAGAGAGTTTGCCTTGGGCTTGAGATTGTTGTAACTCTTTGAAGAGGTAGAGAAGAAAAAGGTGTTGGGGACTGGAGTCTGACTGTGAAACTGGAATGGAAAAAGTGTCACCAAGTCAGACCTGCAGCCCAGGGCAGGTGACCAGTCTCCTGAGGAATATCTGGGGGTCACCTTGGCATTACACAGCTCTCCCTGCTACTCCTACCCTGACCAAACAGGCACGGCCACGAGGAGCTTGAGCCCCTGGCGGTGTGACCTCCCCATGAGCCCAGGAGGACCTGAATCAATGGCATCAGAAGCCAAGAAACAAATGTAGGGACACTCAAATTCTGCTACAGACTGAGATTGATGAAGACTTGAGAAATAAAAGCTGCGAAAAGATTCCTGATGGATGCAAAACAAGAATCCAAAAATATTATCTTTAGTAGAGTCCTGAGATTTTGTGTTGAGTCTAGATGCATTGAGAGACGTTTGTTGTTGGAACCCTAAAGATATGTGACACTAGGTTTGAGTTACATTTTTCCTTAGTTTGACCTATCTTCATAACCTAGACAGATTGTCATATTCGAAGGGACACCATCCAGATTCTGAGACTGTTTTTGTCTGTGAAGAACCATGTTCCCAAAAATCGAGACCAGTCATTTAAAGATCGTTCCAGGGGAGTGGGGAGTGGGGGAATTGGAGTGGGGGAATTTCTAAATTATTTTGGCATCAGCAACAGCCATAAATACATATAAACTTAGCTTGTCTACTTCCGTGTCTGTGTGGCCTTGATCCTGCTCAGCTTCATAACACCCGTGCCCTCCTCTCTCCATGCACCACTTCATTTGAGGTATGCCCTGGCACCCTGAGGGCAAGGGTCACAGGGTACAGAAAAGGCTGGGCTATAGATCAGCTCCTCTCCGTTTCATCACCCGATGCTCTGTCCATGCCCTTGTGACCCTATTCATGTTCCCTTCCTTGCTTGCTGGCCCACTCTAGCAAACCAGCTGACTTGCTAGATCAGGCTATGGTGCGCCGCTGCTACAGCAGGACAGCACTACAAAGTGGTAGCAATGCAGCAAAGGATAGCGGGGGAGGGTAAAATCGTGTAGCAGCTCACCAGTTGTGCAACTCACATATTTCAGCCACCTGCCCTTCCCAGCCTCACCACATAACTGGGGATTGTCAGGGCTAGAAGACTGGAGGGTAGTGGGGTTGTTGGGCTCAGAAAGGTCTTGCCTAAAACTAGGCTAGTAGCAACAAAGGGCTCAGGAGTGAGTGGAAGTCGTAATGCTCCATTCCTCTCAAGTGATGTAGATATGAAATTAGCAGAACTAAAAGCAGGAGGGAGCCGTGCGAGCCGCATCTGTGCTTCTCAATGTCTGTCCAATTGCCTTACCAAGTGGACAAACAATTGATCTGACAATTGACGCAGATCCACCGCAGAGATCAGTATGTGTCCCTATGTAGCTTGGCAGTCTTTTTTTTACCATCATGCCTCCCCACTGTTGAGATACCCTTAGTACTCCCATGAAAGTGGATGCGTTGTCAGATTGCACCCACTCACATGCCCAAGCCCAATAAAACCAACGTTATCCTCGTAGGAGCTAAGACCGAATTCCACTGACAATTTACCTTCAGCTCAGATGCGGTTTGACATCCCTATAGTTCATGCCCGTAGAGTAAATAATCTCGGATTCTTCTGGCTGTACGACCTAGGCCTGGAAGGAGAGGTAAACCAGGTGGTGTGCCTGCCCACCATTTTAAAACTTTTTCACAGAGCGGCTCCATTCATTGATCCCGAGTATCTGCCTAGTGTAGTTGGCTCCTTGATAAATTCCCAAACTGTCTATGGTAAAGTTCCATATGTAGGCAGTCCAGCCTAACAATTCAAACAGTTACAAAACATTCCAGATTCAGCAGTTTATCTGATCTTCCACCTGTCTTGCAGTGATCCGACCTCTGTCTTGCATCAACCACTTCATTGGCTTCCGGTCGACAGACGGATTGGTTTTAAAATCCTCTGTCTCACTTTTAAATGTCTCCACAATCGTGCCCCAATCTATCTCCAGAACAACCTCAACAGATATATTCCCGATGTATGTTAAAAGAACGTATCCCAAAAGATCGAATTACAAAATTACAGATCCCACTTGCATTTGGTAATTCGATCTTTTGGGATTTTGCCTGGTTGTCGCCCGCACTGCCTTTGATTTATGCGGGGTACTCCCCTGCAACACCCGCAGCCCATAATACCGAACTGTGGTTGTGGGGGACACCCCTGCAACTCCCGCTCACCTGTTCGGTATTATGGGCTTCGATATAATCTGCTATGCCGAATGCACACTAAACGTGCGTTCAGCATTTTAGATTCGATCTTTTCGTCCATTTCCATATATTCCATCACGGAAGACAAGATTTTGTTGGTTACTCTTACTTTTAATTTCATGCATTCAGGACAGTGGCGCTTCTCGGTAGCCTATCCCAGATTATGAAACCCCTATCGCATAGTATTTGTGAGATGGGCAATTATGCAAAGCTACCAAGGCTTGGCTGTTCTGTAAGAGAGATGCTTTTTGGGCAAACAGCGTTACTATGGAGTAGTGTTGTTTTGTAGTGTCGTTTCTCACGCCTTAAAGCAATTTATGTGTCTGTGGTGCGCTATAAACCACTAACACAAACACAAATCCATTTAGCACAGCCTGGACCAGCCAATCAGTGTTGCATGTCACCCCTGTTGGGAGACATGGTGGCCCTGATTCATGGATTATTTGCGCCAAAAAAACAGGATCTGTGCGCCATTCTGCCCGCAAATCTCTTTTTAACAAATGGGGATTTGTGGGCAGAATGGCGCACAAATCCCCGTTTTTTGGCGCAAATAATTCCATAAATCAGCTCTGGTATCTCCCAGTGTTGTTGTCCTGGTCACATGGGGGAACCATGTGACCAAGCAAATATCAGGGACGGGCCATTTCCGGCTTGTCAGTCGATGCTAACCTGACTCCACTGTCGTTCCTTGGTGCACCCTGCTGGTACAGCACCGTGTGCAGTAGGCCCAAGGATGGGGCCCTACACAAGGTTGGCGCCCCTGCTGGGAAATGCCGCCCTCTCAATGGTCTAGCCATGTGACCATGGCTGAATGGTGCAACTCTAGCCTGAGTGCCCCCAGAGCCGGGGCTGCAGTGAGCTGGGTGCCCCCAGCCACGTGGTCTGCTCCGGTGACCCTGGGTGGGCAGGGTGCCCCCTGCTCCTTTGTTTGCTGCATAGGCTGTGTAGTGTGGGCTTCTCCTTGCTCTTGTTTCCTACCTCCTATACTATGGAATGACTTACAGACAGATTTGTTGTGGAAAAATGATTGGCCGTAGGCATTTATTTTCTACAGAAAATAACACAAACAAGAATCATGATAACAACATGTGTCTGTGCTTTTGGGCACACCGTGTCCAGGGTTAGCGATGCCAGCCTTCTCCTTGGTCAGTCTCGGTTACCCCTTCTTCCTGAAGTTTTGCAGGGTGGGTTGGGTGGCAAAACGCTTCCTTCTCCTTTGCCCAGGTCCCAAGACGCCTACCCGAACGAGGTGAGCGTCTTGCCTGGTTTGTTTTTCTCCCTTGTCCTTTGGCCATACTTATACCCCCTCTGTCCTTTGTTATTCTCCTGGGGGCTGGGCCCTCCCCAGCTCCCCTGCAGGTTTCCCCTCACACCTTGCCTGTTGTTGGGGGCTGTTGCCTGGCAACGCTGAGGCAGTGGCGCCAACTGGCTGCCCCTCCCCATGTTTCTTCGCGCCATCTCGCCCCCACCCCGCGCCTAACCTCCCAGGCCCTCTATCGGGCCGTACTTTGCACGGCCCGGGGCCTGGGGCATAGGCTGTGTAGTGTGGGCTTCTCCTTGCTCTTGTTTCCTACCTCCTATACTATGGAATGACTTACAGACAGTTTTTTTGTGGAAAAATGATTGGCCGTAGGCATTTATTTTCTACAGAAAATAACACAAACAAGAATCATGATAACAACATGTGTCTGTGCTTTTGGGCACACCGTGTCCAGGGTTAGCGATGCCAGCCTTCTCCTTGGTCAGTCTCGGTTACCCTCGGGCATCCGTTCCTGGACACGTGCCGCCACACCTGAGTGGGCGTTGCCTCGGCCGCTCAGGTTCCCCCCAAAAGTACCCGTGTCTACATCCCCTCTCCTCTAATGCCCTGAAATTAGTGTCTGCAAAATGCCCCCTCCTGTGTTCTATGTGGTATTGTTATTGACATGAAAATCTCTGTTTCCCTCAGCCTGGGATCCCTTTAGATCCCCTGTTAACCTTCCCTCTTTCCAGGCCATCCCCTGTTACAGTATTCCGGTCTACTGGCTCCCTTATTCTACCGGCCCTTTAATATGCTATCGCATCTTTTTTATCTGCCCCTTCCACCTAGCCCCAACCTTTCAACTTATACTTTATTAGTGGGCTGACTGTTGGGTCTATTACCCCTGCTATTTCCGTGGTGTATGTAGCTGCGACTAGGTGTGCTGCCTCCAATTTTTTCCCTTTGGCAAAAAAGCCCCTTCTAAGGATTCACATTTTTTGTTGTTGACCCTTCCCTTCATTTTTTTTACCCGTCTACAAAATTTACATTCTGCACATGCTATCTGCGCTGCTTACCTGTTTCGTAACTTTTTTGGGCGTTCCTGCCCAGGTTTCCTTTGGCTCGCCCTGTTTCCTTTAGCTTTACTTATTTCTTGGATATCTTTTTGTTGCCAACCTTCCCTTCTCCTCCAGTGGAACCCATGCCTTTACCGGTGTGGGTGTTTATTTTCCTGTCATATCTGTGGCCATAAACTCCTTTTTCAGTCAACCTTATGGCTAAACTCTTCCTTAATTCCGGTGCTTATTCGTGGAACCCATGATTTTCCTGGTCTGGGCGTTTATTTTCCTGCCATACACGTGGCCATATTTTCTTTTCCAGTCTGCCTTTCTGGCTAACCTTTTCATTTTTTCTGGTGCTTCTCTTGGAACCCATGCCTTTCCCGGTATGGGCGTTCTTTCCCTCTGCCATACGCATGGCTATGTTTTCCTTTCCCAGCAGCCTTTATGGCTAACCTTTTCATTCTTTCGGTGCTTATTCATGGGACCCATGCCTTTTTTGGTATGGGCGTTATGTTCCTGCAATACACGTGGCCATCTTTACCTTTTCCAGCCAGCCTTTATGGCTAACCTTTTCATTCTTTCCGGTGCTTATTCTTGGGACCCATGCCTTTTCCGGTATGGGCGTTATTTTCCTGCCATGCAGGTGGCCATATTTTCCTTTCCCAGTCAGCCTTATGGCTAACCTTTTCGTTCTTTCTGGTGCTTCTACGTGGAACCCATGCCTTTCCAGGTATGGGCGTTATTTTCCTCTGCCATATGCGTGGCCATATTTTCCTTCCCCTAGTCAGCCTTAATGGCTAACCTTTTCATTATTTCCGGTGCTTACTCGTGGAACCCATGGCTTCCCTGGTGTGGGCGTTCTCTGCCGTACGGTTGCCTGCTGTTGCCCCAGCGCCATCCTTTCTTCCTGGTTGATAGGCAATTGCCATATGACTGCTCTTATTGAACACCTTGGAAATTCCCCCTTTTCTGCCCTTCTGCTTATGCTCCATGCTCCCAGCTGTGTTTTTCCCCTGCCACCCCCTTATCAATTTATCAACATAATATATCGACATAATATTCGCCCTCCCAGTGCATGCATACCCACCTTTGTGATTCCCAGTTGACTGGCAGCAAGCGAAAAGCTGATTTTATATCTACCTTTGCCATCAATGCCCCTTTCCCTGCTTTCCTGTCCACCTGTACTGCATCCTGAAAATCTGCATGGGTCATTGATACTGCCTCTTGTGATATGTCATTGTTTACCGATGCACCTGGGGGGAATGATAAGTGATGAATCAGCCTGAACTCGCCTGGTTCCTTCTTTGGGACCAGTCCCAGTGATGAGCATATATATTCGTCAAAAGGGGGAGACCTGGATGGTCGTCCTATCCTTCCCAGTTCTACTTCTTTCCTGATCTTCTGGCCCACTAACACTCTGTTTTCTAAGGCGGATTTCAGGTTTTTCAGGATATTCTGGGAAACTTGAAGCCCTCCTGGAAGCCTCATCTGATTGTCTTTGCGATTTCTTTGTCTGGGAACACCTGTAGCCACTTTTCCATTCTTTCAACCTTGACTGGCGTGGCCCCTTTCTCCATGTTTTTCTCAACTCCGTTCTTCGAGAACCCTGTGTGCGCTGGATGTTGTTCTGGTACATTTTGCTGTGCTATGTTCGCCCCTACAATTTTCGCATCTGTGGCTGAATTTGCATTTCTTGCCCCAGCTGCATGGTACCCCGTTTTCAAAGTTTCTACATTGTGCCGCCTCTAACCTACTTGGCCCATTGGTACTCCCCCCCCCCCTTGTGCTTTTGGCAATATATTGTTCTGCCAACTTCTCTGTGTGTTGTATTGCCTGCTCCGAAAACTCTGCTCCCTTGCTCTGTCATAATTGCTCTCATATCTTCTGTTACCGTATCTATCATCGTTTCTGTAATCGTTCTGCTAATATTGCCTCCTTTGATAACCCCCCGAACTGCTCTGCTCCCTGGCGTCCCATTTTTCTTTTAGCACATTAAATATGTACAGATTGAAATTCTCTTCGTCCCAACCTATGTCTGGGAAGCAATCCATTTCCTTTCTAAATTCATGGTCGTATTCTTTCCATGCATCCCCCCCAATGCTTTGTAAACCTTTAACACCCTCTGTTGGTATGTTACCAGTGACAACCCGTCTTCTGGGTATTTCTGCAAGATAATGGTGGACATAATTTGGAAAGCTGCTGTCCAATTATCGAAGTTCCTCACTACCGGTGCCCTCCTCAGTAAGCCTTTCTCCTCTTTTATATCCTCTAGTGCTACGTTCTGACCTCTCTTCTGTACATCTAGCAATGAAAAAATATCTATAAATTCTTTCCTCCAAATCTTCACCTTCGCTTTCTCGTTAATGTACCACGCTTGGGCCTTCATCGAACGCCCCTGTGCGTCCTTCCCAAAAATATTAGTTGTTTTCGCTCGAACCCACGACCCTGAGATTAAGAGTATCATGCTCTACCGACTGAGCTAGCCGGGCTCCGACCTTGGCCCTGTCATATTTTGTCATTACTGTGGCAGGTTCTTGTACTGTTATGCTCGTGAACCCAGTCGGTGCCACCGGTATGCTGGTGTTCGCCCCCTGAGGGGTAGCTCCTGGTAGCACCCCTTGACCATCCCCCTGTGGGGTGGGTACCCCACTGCCTGCCGTGCCTGATCCCTCAGCTCCCTGACCGCCTCCAGCCCCTTCTGCCCTGGTCTTCTTCTGCCTATCTTTGCGTATTACCCCCTTCCATCTCACCCAAGCCTTCAAATGCTCTCTTTCCTCATCTTCGCTACTCTCCTCCTCCTCGGATGTTACTGCCGTTTGCTCGGCCCTAAGGTTTTTTTTTTTTTTTTGTCTTTTCTCTTTCCCCTCTTGAGCTCTGGGCGACTTACCCTGAACCGTGATGCATTCTTTTAACATTTTGACAATTTTTTCCCCAATGTTATTATCAATTTTTTCTTTACCTTTTTTGCTGGTTTTCTTTTGCTTCTTCTTGGGCTCCTTTGGCTGTTCCTGCGGCCCATCTGCCACTTCTCTCGCCCGCTTCTGGCCTTGTGGTATTGTTGCCTCATCTTCGCTGCTGCTGGACTCCTCCAGTAGCAAAGGCGACATTGCCCTTGCCTTCTCCTCCTTCTGCATCAGCTCCAGTACCCATTGTGCTCCATATTCCTTTTCTGCTTTCTTAGCCCATGCGCTAATTTCCTGCGCCCTTCTAACCCTTGCTTCAGCCATTGCTCCGCAGATTTTTTGATCTGAGATGTTCCTCTCTATGTTGCTCTTCTTTTCGTCCTGAGATCTTCCTCTCTATGTTGCTCTTCTGTGTGGAGCCTGCCCGGGCTGTTGGTCATTATGTTAATTGCCCCTTTTCACAATAAATCCTGCTCCCAGCGTGCCTAACAAAAACAAGCGGGGGTTATTAGTATCGCATGGGTGCTCCGGCGGGCCTTTCACAAATATGACCCCCTGCCGAAATCTGGGATCGAACCAGGGGCCTTTGGACCGCCCGTCACACGCTCTTCCAACCGAGCTATTTTGGAACCTTCCCTCGTTGCTCGTGCCTCGTAACCAGCCAACCTTTGTTGCTAACTCTCAAGTTGTGAGTGTCAATTCTGCATCAATTTCATGCTTCTGCAGAAATATTTCCCAAAGTGAACCTGTGACCTTGGCTTTACTATCACCCCGTTCGAGCCAACAGAGCTAATCAGTCAGCTCCTCTCCCAGCAATCCATATGGCCCTGACGTGCTTCGTGCACGCCGCCTTCCTATCGAAATTTAGGGGCTTGGCACTTACTGACTGTGCCACGGGAACTGGCGCCTGTGTTCACGCCCTTCCGACGCGGCACGTCTTGTTGCCGAACTCCGCGGCCGCTGGCTGCTGCTTCCGCTGGCGGACCTTCGCTGTCTTCCCGCCGCTGCTCCTGTTGGTCCGTCAGCGCTCTCCGCCTTCTGAGTCCTGCCCGCGGCTCCTGGAAAAACCTGCGGCTCTTGGTGAACTCCCCGCTGCTCCAACCCACTCGCAGCTGTCCCCTCCAGGTAATCGTCTCCACGCGGCTCCGGCTCCCGACACCAGTCTTCTCCCTGCGGCTCCGGCTCCTGACAACAGTCTTCTCCCCGCGGCTCCGGCGGTGTTCTGCTGTCCGCTCGTGGCCCTCTTCTCCCCGCGGCCCCGGCTCCCGACACCAGTCTTCTCCCCGCGGCTCCGGCTCGCGACAACAGTCTTCTCCCCGCGGCTCCGGCACCCGACACCATTCTTCTCCACGCGGCTCCGGCTCCCGACAACAGTCTTCTCCACGCGGGTCCTGTGGTATTCTTCTGTCCGCTCGGGTCTGTTGTAGCGCCGCTGTAGAGGGGGAGAAAACGAAATCCTGAAAAGCCCGTAGAGGCAAAACGACCAAAACGCTTCCTTCTCCTTTGCCCAGGTCCCAAGACGCCTACCCGAACGAGGTGAGCGTCTTGCCTGGTTTGTTTTTCTCCCTTGTCCTTTGGCCATACTTATACCCCCTCTGTCCTTTGTTATTCTCCTGGGGGCTGGGCCCTCCCCAGCTCCCCTGCAGGTTTCCCCTCACACCTTGCCTGTTGTTGGGGGCTGTTGCCTGGCAACGCTGAGGCAGTGGCGCCAACTGGCTGCCCCTCCCCATGTTTCTTCGCGCCATCTCGCCCCCACCCCGCGCCTAACCTCCCAGGCCCTCTATCGGGCCGTACTTTGCACGGCCCGGGGCCTGGGGCATGAGCGCAGCATTGGTGATCCATGTCGGGTGATCCTGACACATGCTGAGGCCCGTCCGGTGCTCTTGAGCGGGCCCCACAACAATGGCGACGAGGACATCCCGCCCGGAGGCTGGAGCTTGCGGGCTGGGAGCCCACGTGTGTGGAGGTGGCGTTTTGCTGCTCTGTGGTGACCCAGGGCCCCGTGCTCCCTTTGGGCACAGGCCGCCTGGCGTCCGCAGGTCGGTGTGCGGCATCGGCCGCTGAGGGAGAGGCGCAGCGGGTGTGCCGCACAGTGATGGTGCTGCCAAACAGCTGAGGCGGCCCCGTGGTCCAGCGGCATGGGCCGTGGCGCTGCGGGTGTGCAAGGGCCGCCAAAAGAGCAAGTAGCCCCACGGGAGGCGGGCCCGTCACCACCAGGGCCCGTGATCCAAAAAAATACAACATTTTTCAATCAGCTGCGGGAGAACAAAGGTCCCGCTTTGGGCCTGGGGCAGTTGCGTGTGTGAAGACGGAGGCTGCTGCTAGAGCGCTGCAGAACCGGCCCAC
This sequence comes from Ambystoma mexicanum, assembly GCF_040938575.1. Classification (NCBI taxonomy): domain Eukaryota; kingdom Metazoa; phylum Chordata; class Amphibia; order Caudata; family Ambystomatidae; genus Ambystoma; species Ambystoma mexicanum. The sequence continues at coordinate 225,852,777 of NC_090923.1, read as the reverse complement.
ATCGGCCCCGCACCTGAGAGGAGAAGCGGCCCCACAGAGACTTGGGTCGCTGGGTGAAAGTGCCTCGGTAATGCCGGCTTTGGGCCCGGCCCGGAGTGGGCCTGCCGGAGGTGTGGCCCCATCGTTGAGTACCCCTAGAACAAAGGAGGTGGGCGTGGCCCAATCAACCCGGGCCCGCGGCGGTGAACAATAACATGGAGGAAGAACAGGGGCACTGTGGCCCACGGCGGCCCGAAGAAGGGGGGGAGAAAGGTTGCATGCCCATCTGCCGCACAAAGAAACAAAGGAGGCTGCAGTCGCTGCAACCAGGTGCGTGACACGGGCGGCCTCTGCCGTGAAGAGAAGGGGGTGTGGCCTAGGCAATCCGGGCCTGCGGCGGTGAAAAACAAAGGAAAACACGTTGGACAATAGTGGGATGCAGCCCCGCAAGCAACAAGGAAGGTGGGCACGACGATGACCCTGCCACACAAGAGCACTGCAGATACCCAGCCCGTATCTTCAAGGAGGGTAATGAGAACATTAATGCCTGCAGCACCTCCATGCCTGCAGCACCTCCTCCATCTGCCATCATGAGGGAGCACGGGCAGCATCAAGCGGGCCCATCAACATCTGGGCCTGCAATAAAAAATTTTTTTTAAAAGTCGGAGCGTGCCCATCTCGACACCACAGGCGGCCTGGTGCCTGAAAGAAATTTGGTACTGTGACTGGAGCGACCTTGAATATCATGGGTGGAGCCTGGTGGTCCGGCCCATGTCGGCCATGTGGAGGAGTGTCGCAGCCGGCAGACGAGCGGGCGGGTGGGGCGGGGGTGCCTCGGCCCGCAGTCAGAGGATGGTACCGCGGATGCATCCGCCTGAAGCAGAGCAGGGAGGTGCGTGTGCCCCAACAAGCCCTGTATTCATCCAGAGGCCTGCAACAGTCACGGCCTAAAAGGGTGACAGCATGGAGGCCCGCAGCAGTGCAAGAGAAACAACGGGAAGACCGCGCGCCCTGTGATGAACAAAGGAAGCGTGTGGTGGCCCAGTCTTTACTTCAAACAGCAGAGGCCCATCGGGGATCCAGCCCCATGTTATCAAGGCCAGGTACCTCATGGAGAGGGAAGGCAGAATGCCCTGTGGCCGTACAACAGCAAAGAAGAGGGCCATGTTAGTATCACTGCACAGTGTCATCGTGCAGGCAGCCCTACAGTGTAATGCAAGACTTACTGTGCTGCCCTGTCACCAGTACCTCATCACAGGTGCCCCCCCCAGACTGTGGACCTGGCCGATGTGGCCCCTGGGCCTCCCCAGGGCCGGCTTTGCCGGCCTTTGTGACTGTAGTGTGACTGTCCTCAATGACCATTGGTGAGGATGCAGACAGGTCTCCTCTTACCCCACGGGGCACAAGATGGACACAGTAGACACCCCCAAGAAGGCTGGGAGCCGGCAGACTTGGACTGGCTTAAAATGGCCCAGTCAGTGGGTAATGTAAAGCAGGGAAAGTCCGGATAGGGGAAATGCGTTATGCGGTGCCAGGGACCTTCATTGGTGCCGTTCAGTGATATTGGACCCATTCACCCAGGTTAATAAAGGGTGCATATGTGTGGGATTTATGGTTTGTAGTGTTATGGAAAAGGAGGAGTGTTGCATGTCACCCCTGTTGGGAGACCTGGGACCTCATTGGGAGGTAGGCAGCCACGGAATGAACGGTGCCGTAATGGACCGGCATCGTTCATTCCGGGCCGCCTTATTACGAGGTCTGCAGTGGGTCCCACTAAAGAACACCTGGTCAGACCAGGCGTCCTTAGCGGGAACCGCTAGCAGACCAGGATGCTAACAACAGGCCCGTCATTAATGGGCCCGTTGTTAGCATCCTCCCCATTACCATTGAGCCCTATGGAGGCTCAAATGGGAATGGGGATGTACCGGGTCCGGGTCCCGCAAAAGGGATTTAACGGGCCCTCCAAGGTCGGAATGGGCCGGTAAGTCCCCTTTTGCGGGAACCGAACCTAGTATCCGGTATGGGGGTAGCCATGCCGCTAAAAGCGGCATGCCTAGCTCCATACTCGTAATGAGGCCCATGGTATCTCCCAGTCTTGTTGTCCTGGTCACATGGGGGAACCATGTGACCAAGCAAATAAAAGGGTCGGGCCATTTCCAGCTCGTCAGTCGATGCTAACCTGACTCCGGTGTCGTTCCTTGGTGCACCCTGCTGGTGCAGCACTGTTTGCAGTAGGCCCAAGGACGGGGCCCTGCACGAGGTTGGTGCCCCTACTGGGCAACGCCGCCCTCTCAGTGGTCTAGCCATGTGACCATGGCTGAATGGTGCAACCCTGGCCTGGGTTCCCCCAGAGCCGGGGCTGCAGTGAGCTGGGTGCCCCGAGCCACGTGGTCCGGTCCGGTGACCCGGGGCTAGCAGGGTGCCCCCTGCTCCTTTGTTTGCTGCGTGAGCGCAGCACTGGTGATCCGTGTCGGGTGATCCCGACACATGCCTGTAAAGACTGGTAGGGGGTGTCTGTACTTCTGCTCTCTATATGGTAGAGGAGAGGCACTGAAGACCCCAGCCAAGATTCTCTATAAGGTAGCAATGGACGAGCAATCAAGGCCTAGCTTCTCAGGAGGTGATGCGGGCTGGTTCTTAAGTACAGTGTAGTCCCCAAACCCCCACAAAGGAATGTCCACACACTGTATTACTGAAAACACAGTCTTTATATAATTAATATTCAAAAGTATGTACACGATCACAATAACGCACTTTGTATTTGGAAGTCAATAATGATAAATATATACACGTCTAGAGTGGTACCACTAATGTTATCAAATCTCATTAAAGTGCATCAACTGTACGGTTAAAATGTCACACAGATCAATAACGAGTAAACCAGCAATAGAGATAGGCAGGAACGTAAGATGGTTGAAACAATAGGCAGAATGCTGACCTCTTCCACTAGGCACAGTTCTGTGTGGAGATCCCCCCACCGGGCAACCTGTAAATAAAGATATATAACACAAGCCCAGTCCATATATTGTCCGATAGTCTTACTTCTTCCTATTAAGGTTTTACCCCCCCAATGTACTTGGTGGAGTAGAGTTCTCCGACAATGTGTCGACCGATCCTTCTTGAGTGCCTCCCTTTCAGGCGGGAGTCACGGATCGTCGAGAGGTGTCGGGGAACTTGGCATACAGTGTCGGGGAATCGACGGCCCTTCTTGAGTGCCCTCCCTTTAAGGCGAGAGTCACGGGTCGTCGAACGTCCGACGGTGAACAGAGTGAACTACGGCAAGGAAGTGGCAGCTTCGTTCCCAGCGGTGCTCGTCGACGACAGAGCCTTGGCGTCCTGCAAGGAAGAGGCGTGCGGGGCACCTCGGTGACGATAGTCCTGGACCGCAAAGAGATGATGAAGAACTGTGGCCTAGCAAGGGCGTCGAGTCGTCGGCGTCTCTGCGGTCTGTAGGTGGCGGGAAACCCACCGGTAGATGCTCCTCGGCGCGTCGATGGTCGGGCCTTCTTCAGCGGGAGACAAGCGGGTGATGATGCAGACGAGAGCGTCCGATGATCAATGGAAGTTCTTAGGCAAACGGGAGCACGGCAGCTCCGGTCAGCGATGGCGGTCGTCGACAGTGGCGGACAACAGTCCGGGTGCTTCTCCTTGGAGTTCCGCAGCAGTCCCCGTATCGGGTCGGCAGCCTGTCGAAGGTCTGTCGACAAGGGAGCGTTGGCAAAGATCAGCTGTGCACGATGGTCCCTCGTAGCTCGGGAAGAGGGCGCCTTACCAGGTCCTCTCTGGGTCAGTCATTGGAGGCACAGCAGCTTTCAGATTGTGAAGGAGAGCAGCAGCAATTCTTCTCGTCCAGCAGGGCTTCAAGGTCAAGCGTCAGTTAATCCAGTTACTCGTTGTAGTGGACTTCAGCTTCTGGCCATGATTCCTAGCAGTGAGAGGTCCCCAGATATACTGTTGATCTCCCATTCATTCCGCTGGGTCACACTCAAGCATCCAATCACGACTATGGGCATTCATGCAGGCAGGCAGCCAATCAGGCACACGAGGTATTCAGGCCATTCACTTCTCTCCAGACACTCACAACAAGTTATGTATATTGGGACAAGTGCTGAGCCATTCAACACTCCAAGCTGCATTCATACCGGTTTCGGGCAGGGTTGTCTCAGTCATTGTGTCAACCACCAGATACTAGACACCCATAACACAGAATGCATATTCGTCACAAACTCTATTCACCCAGGTCTCACCCACAGGAGGTACCCACAACATACATCACCGGGAAGGCTCCAGCTAGTCTGACTGGGCCTTCACAACAACACCATATATGGCACTTCCATCCAACAGCCAGTCAGGGGGAAGGGACAGAGTCAGGGCTTCCCAGGACTTTGGGAAAACAAGGTAATGGGTAATAGAAAGCAAGAGGCCACCGGGGCCATCTTGTTTTTCATCAGGAATCAACTGATCCCAATGGCAGGGCCGGGGTATCCCAAAATGGAGGATACTCCGCGCACCTGTCAAATTCAGCATGGAGCTGCCACCAGCCCATACCCTGCTCTGTGAGCCACCCACAGGTGCCCAAAAACATACACTAGGGGCACAGGGTTGTACCCCCACCCAGGGGTGCCATAAGGGTATCCCACGGGTCTGTTCACCAAACCAAAAGAAAGAGAGCTACACTGCCAGGAGTCCCACATGAACTCCTGCGCGGAAAACACGACAGAACACACGATGAAAAGCAGTAAAGGACAAGGATACGGAGGCCCTGTCCCTCCGATGCATTTCCAGCATCACAGTCGCCCCCCCCAGACTGAGGTGGAGGGTGCCTAATCTTCCACGGGATAGACACCCTCATCCATACGGTCAACATACCTTCTGGAAAGGCCATCTGCATTATCGTGACTCTTCCCTGGTCTGTGCTCTATGGTGAAGTCTAGCCCTTGCAGGCTACTGGACCACCTGAGCAGTTTCGGGTTCTCACCCTTCATCTGCATAAGCCGTTTTAGGGGCTTATGATCTATTTGGACCTTGAAGGTAGACCCCGTAAGGTAGGGCCTAAAACGCCTAAGGCTCCAAACTATACTAAAACACTCCTTTTCAACAGTAGCCCACCTAAGTTCTCTACCCTTGAGTTGTTTACTGATGAATATGATAGGATGTTCTCTCCCTTTGTCATCTAACTGGGACAAGACAGCTCCAATTCCGGTGTCGCAGGCATCCGTCTGGACGATAAAGGGTCAGCTGTAGTCAGGCGCACACAAAACGGGGGCCCGACACAGACTTTCGTTCAAGCCTTTAAAGGCCCTCTGACAGTCTTCAGTCCAATCGACCTTCCTAGGCTGCTTGGGTGAAGTCAGAGCTGTCAGTGGTGCAGCTATGGTTTCATAGTCCACCATGAAATTGCGATAGTACCCAGTGAGACCCAAAAAGGCTCTCACCTGGGTTTGAGTAGTGGAAGTCTCCCAGTCCTGTACATCCTGTACCTTACTGGGGAGAGGTTGGATTTGACCCCCTCCTACCTCATGACCAAGATACGTGACTTTCCCCTGAGCTATCTGGCACTTGGTGGCCTTGATAGTGAGGTTAGCCCTTTTTAAGGCCCGCAACACTCTACCCAGATGTGTCAAGTGCTCTTCCCAGGTGGCACTGTAGACGGCAATGTCATCTAAATAAGCCACACAAAAGGCTTCCAGCCCACTTAGAGCATGATTGACCAATCTCTGGAAGGTGGCAGGGGCATTCTTTAACCCGAAAGGCATGAGCCTAAACTGGTAGAGTCCCTCTGGGGTGGAGAACGCCGTCTTTTCCTTGGCATGGTCCATCAGAGCTATTTGCCAATAGCCTGAGGTGAGGTCAAAGGTGCTACTAATTTGGCAGCACCTATGGTATCCACGAGCTCATCAGCCCGGGGCAGTGGGTGCGCGTCAATTTTGGTGACGGCTTTGACTCCTCGGTAGTCCACACAGAACCTCCAATCCTTGGTACCGGCCTGGGAACTTGCCTTGGGGACAAGGACCACTGGACTGGACCAGGGACTGGTTGAGGGTTCAATAACACCCAGATCCAACATCTTTGTGACCTCAGCCTGGATGTGGTTCTTAACCGTATCTGACATTCGGTAGCTCCTGCTCTTGACAGGCACGCTGTCACCAGTGTCAATCCCGTGCTTACACCACGGTGTAAGGCCTGGCGTCAGCGAAAACAGAGAGGCATACTGCTGGAGCAAAGTCCTGCAGGCTCTCTGCTGCTCGGTTGTCAAATCTGGAGAGAGCTGCACCCCCTCCACTGAGCCATCCTGAGGGTTGCTATGCAGCAAATCAGGAAGGGGCTCACTCTCATCCTCTTCTTGCTCTGAAGCCAGCAAGAGACATGAGATTTCTGCTCGCCTGTGGAACGGCTTGAGCCTATTAACATGGAATACCTGAGGGGCTACCCCTGGGATTCCCATGTCAACCAGATAATTGACCTCGCCCATCTTGGAGACTATCCGGAAGGGTCCAGTCCATTGATCTGCCAATGCCCGAGGCTTGGTAGGCTCCATCACGAGGACCTCCTGTCCCGGAGTCCACTCCACTTGCGATGCTTTAAGGTCATGCCAGTATTTGTTCAATTCCTGGCTGGCCTTGAGATTCGCGGTTGCTAGTCCCATCATCTGTGTCATCCTCCGTCTGAGGCCTAACACATAGTCCCCCACTTGCTTGGCGGGACCGGGAGGGGCGGCTTCCAAGCCTTCTCTGATCAAGGCGAGGGGCCCCCTTACGGGATGTCCAAAGAGCAACTCAAAGGGGCTGAAACCAACAGCCTCTTGAGGTACCTCTCTGTAAGCAAACAGCAGGCATGGCAGGAGGAGATCCCATTTCCTCCTCAGGGGCTCTTCCAAAGCACCTAGCATGCCCTTGAGAGTTTTATTAAACCTCTCAACCAGACCATTGGTCTGGGGGTGGTAAGAAGTGGAGAACTTGTAGGTTACCCCGCACTCTTTCCACATGGTTTTCATGTAACTAGACATGAAGTTGGATCCTCGGTCAGAGACAACCTCCTTGGGGAATCCAACTCGGGTGAAAATGCCCAGGAGGACCCGGGCAACCACCTTGGCAGTAACAGTCCGAAGGGGTATAGCCTCAGGGTACCTGGTGGCATGATCTACCAAAACCAGGATGAACCGATGTCCACCTGACGTGGGAGGGTCAAGGGGACCGACGATGTTGATGCCCACCCTCTCAAACGGTGTGCCAACCACTGGCAATGGCTGCAGTGGGGCAATGACACTGCCTCCAGTCTTGCCAGACAACTGACAAGTTGGGCAGGTCCTGCAGTGGGACTCCACTTCTACTCCCATCCGAGGCCAGTAGAAATGGGCAGAGAGCCTCTGCTTAGTCTTCTTGGTACCAAGATGACCAGCCAAGGGCACCTCATGTGCCAACTGCAGTAGGAAGGGCCTGTAAACCTGGGGTCCCACCAACCTCTTGAGGGCACCAGGTTCAGGCTTAGTGGGCTCACTAACAAGGAGCTCACCCTCCCAATAAATCCCGAAAGTCCTAGGCACTTCGCCTTGTGCCTGGGACAGGGCCTGTTTCCTCAGACCCTCGAGAGAGGGACACTCTCTCTGTCCTTTACAGAAGTCTGCCCGGGAGGGTCCCCCTTCAGCTAACAAGCATTGAAGATCAGGATGATCCTCCGGGTTGAGAACCTCTCCCACAGGAGAGTCTTCTGGCTCTTCTCCCACAGGAGTTGAGACAGGGTTTACCACTGGACCCAGCCGGTCCGGAGGATGGATCCCAATGGGTGCTGTAGGAACAGCAGGAAGAGAAGGGGCTCCCTCCACAGAGGTGGCCTTCTGGCTCTTCCTTCGTCGTGCCTTAGGCCGCGCCTTCGGCTCGGGTACCTGACTCACAGCCAGACCCGGTGTCACCTGTGACCTAGTGACCGCAGCAGCAGTCATGGGAAGACCATCCGTGATCAATCCCAACTCGACTAGATCGTTACCTAATAGAATGTTAGCGGGGACGTTGTCCTGAACCAGGACAGGAAGCTTTGCTGTCTTGTCTCCAATTACGAGTGTGACTCGGGCTACAGGCGATAATTTGGGAGGCCCACCAGCTAACCTGGTGGTTCTCAGAGGAGCATCTACATAGTCCTCTGGCTTGAGCAGGGTCCTGTCCACCACTGTCATGCTTGCCCCTGTGTCTCTCAAACCAGTAGAAGGCTGGCCATTCAGGAGGACACTTCTCAAAAATCTACGGGTGTTCTGTGGGATAGTCGCCAGTACTTCCGCGTACTGGTCCCAGGCCCCAAGGGACACTAAGGAAATCTCTACGGGAGCACCAAAAGTGATCCCGTAGAGGAGGGGAGGGCCGTGGCCTCCACCTCAGACATGGGGTAAGGGTAGGTCAGGCTGACAGCCTGTACTCCGAGTGCCTTACCTTTACACTTGGAGTCACCCCTTTTGTCATCCAGAGCCCCACAGTCCCAACAAGTGCCGGGAGTGCGGGGTACGGTACTGGAACCACTGGGAGCCTGCTTTGCAGCAGGTGGACCACTACTCTTATTCCCACCCACAGATGACTTATCCCCACTAGATTTTTGGGTCTTAGGAGAGGAGGGTTTAGGTTTATTCGACTGTGACTGCTTTTGGGACTCCTCAGCTTTCTGAGAGGCCCCCTTTTCTTTGTCCTTGTCCTTCCCACTGGAGTCCTTAAGGGACACCCAGTGGGAGACTCACTTGTCAGCCAACCTATCCAGCTTAAAGGGATCCAAAATGTTCTGGTCAGCAACATACTGACGCAGCTCCGGTGAACAGGCTTCAGAAAAATGCTCAAAAAACAACAGGTGGGACAATTCAACAAAAGTTGTCACCTTGTAACCGTCAGTCCACCCCATCATATTCATGTGTGCAGCACTCACCCAGTCGACCCAAGACACATTCTCTCTTTTCTTAAAATCCCTGAACCTTTTAAGGTATTGGGTAGGTGTCTTGCCAAACTTGGCAATCAAAGCAGATTTCATACACTCATACTGACCCCGTTCTTCCACACTCAGCTTCAGAATACAGTCATATCCAGTTTGAGGCACTCTGCTTAGCAAACACTTAGCCCAATCTCTTTTGTCAACATCATGAATTGCACAAGCCATTTCAAACACTTCAATCCATTGGAGGATATCAGAACCCTCTGAAAACACACCAACCAAATCCTTCATAAATTTAGTGGCTGGGGACCTGACACTCTCACTGGGTTTCGCTGAAGTCTCCACTCGAGCTTTCTCTAGCTGGATTCTCTGACATTCAGTGTCCTTGTCTTTGAGTTCAAGATCCCTATTCTTGAGTTCCACTTATTGAGCCAGCTCCTCTTTCTTAAACTCAGCATCTATTTCCAACTTGCGATATTCAAAGGCCAATTTCATCCTTAATAACTCAAGTTCCAAGGTATTGCTGGGGTTCGGAACAGAGGCAGCAGGAATGGCGGCATTCCCAGAAACAGATTCAGTAGAAACCCCAGGGGCAGAGTCCTCATTGGTTGCATTCCCCCCCTCATCAAGAGTTTCACCATCGGTCTGGTAGTCCACCAGGGCAGCTATCAGCTCAGCCCTAGACTTATCCACAAAGTCTAACTTCCTGGCTTCACAAGCACTCTGGAGAGCCTCTAAGCTCATCCGAGTCAATTTACCATTTGCAATAGACTCCATTGCTTGTAATGCAGTTATTTTGTACACACCCAAACCTTAATCGAATAAAGTGCAGATATTGTGTAAGTGGCACGGTTATACACTGATTCTTAAAACCATAAGCATCCCACCGCTGCCACCAGTGTAAAGACTGGTAGGGGGTGTCTGTACTTCTGCTCTCTATATGGTAGAGGAGAGGCACTGAAGACTCCAGCCAAGATTCTCTATAAGGTAGCAATGGACGAGCAATCAAGGTCTAGCTTGTCAGGAGGTGATGCGGGCTGGTACTTAAGTACAGTGTAGTTCCCGAACCCCCACAAAGGAATGTCCACACACTGTATTACTGAAAACACAGTCTTTATATAATTAATATTCAAAAGTATGTACACGATCACAATAACGCACTTTGTACTTGGAAGTCAATAATGATAAATATATACACGTCTAGAGTGGTACCACTAATGTTATCAAATCTCATTAAAGTGCATCAACTGTACGGTTAAAATGTCACACAGATCAATAACGAGTAAACCAGCAATAGAGATAGGCAGGATTGTAAGATGGTTGAAACAATAGGCAGAATGCTGACCCCTACCACTAGACACAGTTCTGTGTGGAGATGCCCCCACCTGGACAACCTGTAAATAAAGATATATAGCACATGCCCAGTCCATATATTGTCCGATAGTCTTACTTCTTCCTATTAAGGTTTTACCCCCCCAATGTACCTGGTGGAGTAGAGTTCTCCGATGATGCGTCGACCGATCCTTCTTGAATGCCTCCCTTTCAGGCGGGAGTCAGGGATCGTCGAGAGGTGTCGGGGAACTTGCCGTTCGGTGTCGGGGAATCGATGGCCCTTCTTGAGTGCCCTCCCTTTAAGGCGGGAGTCACGGGTCGTCGAACGTCCGACGGTGAACAGGGTGAACTACGGCAAGAAAGCGGCAGCTTCGTTCCCAGTGGTGCTCGTCGACGACAGAGCGTTAGCGTCCTGCAAGGAAGAGGCGTGCGGGGCACCTCGGTGACGATAGTCCTGGACCGCAAAGAGATGATGAAGAACTGTGGCCCAGCAAGGGCGTCGAGTCGTTGGCGTCTCTGCGGTCTGTAGGTGGCGGGAAACCCACCGGTGGATGCTCCTCGGCGCGTCGACGGTCGGGCGTTCTTCAGCGGGAGACAAGCGGGTGATGATGCAGACGAGAGCGTCTGATGATCAATGGAAGTTCTTAGGCAAACGCGAGCACGGCGGCTCCGGTCGGCGACGGCGGTCGTCGACAGTGGCGGACATCAGTCCGGGTGCTTCTCCTTGGAGTTCCGCAGCAGTCCCCGTATCGGGTCGGCAGCCTGTCGAAGGTCTGTCTATCAGGGAGCGTTGGCAAAGATCAGCTGTGCACGATGGTCCCTGGTAGCTCGGGAAGAGGGCGCCTTACCAGGTCCTCTCCGGGTCAGTCCTTGGAGGCACAGCAGCTTTCAGATTGTGAAGGAGAGCAGCAGCAATTCTTCTCGTCCAGCAGGGCTTCAAGGTCAAGCGTCAGTTAATCCAGTTACTCGTCGTAGTGGACTTCAGCTTCTGGCCATGATTCCTAGCAGTGAGAGGTCCCCAGATATACTGTTGATCTCCCATTCATTCCGCTGGGTGGCACTCAAGCATCCAAACACGACTACGGGCATTCATGCAGGCAGGCAGCCAATCAGGCACACGAGGTATTCAGGCCATTCACTTCTCTCCAGACACTCACAACAAGTTAGGTGTATTGGGACAAGTACCGAGCCATTCAACACTCCAAGCTGCATTCATACCGGTTTCGGGCAGGGTTGTCTCAGTCATTGTGTCAACCACCAGATACTAGACACCCACAACACAGAATGCATATTAATCACACACTCTATTCACCCAGGTCCTACCCATAGGAGGTACCCACAACATACATCACCGGGAAGGCTCCAGCTAGTCTGACTGGGCCTTCACAACAACACCATATATGGCACTTCCATCCAACAGCCAGTCAGGGGGAAGGGACAGAGTCAGGGCTTCCCAGGACTTTGGGAAAACAAGGTAATGGGTAATAGAAAGCAAGAGGCCACCGGGGCCATCTTGTTTTCCATCAGGAATCAACTGATCCCAATGGCAGGGCCGGGGTATCCCAAAATGGAGGATACTCCACGCACCTGTCAAATTCAGCATGGAGCTGCCACCAGCCCATACCCTGCTCTGTGGGCGACCCACAGGTGCCCAAAAAAATACAATAGGGGCACAGGGTTGTACCCCCACCCAAGGGTGCCATAAGGGTATCCCACGGGTCCATTCACCAAACCAAAAGAAAGAGAGCTGCACCGCCAGGAGTCCCACATGAACTCCTGCACGGAAAACACGACAGAACACACGATGAAAAGCAGTAAAGGACAAGGATACGGAGGCCCTGTCCCTCCGATGCATTTCCAGCATCACAATGCCGAGGGCCGCCCGGTGCTCCGGAATGGGCCCCACAACAATCATGATGTTTACAGGGCCCTCTGGCCTGGTTTTGACAGGGGGCTGCCAACATGTTCCTCAAGAAGCGGCAGTGTGTGATGTGAGGCATTGGGCAGAGAGTCCCCAGGACCCTCATCACCGAATCCCAAAGTCCCTGCCCAATGTGGGCAATGAACAAAAATGTAGCTCCCCTGCCAACCCCTACCCTGCCCTCCAAGATGGCTTCCATGTTCCACCTTTATGGGTGCTTACGGCCTGCTGGGTGCCCAAAATAAGAGTATGCGCTGTGAAGAGAGGCGAAGGCCTCCTCTGCATGGTGCACCCACCCACTTTGTTCTCAAAGACAGCGCCTTGTGACAAACACATGGCTTGCTCCCAGGCAATGTCCTGTAGCACACCCGTGGTCTGCTCCTGGCGACGTCTCCTGTTGCTCACATGCGGTCTACAGAAAAGCCCCGTTGTGTGGCACACTCACGTGGGCATATGTTTTCTGTTCTGGCAGGCAGTGCCCTCTGGCACACACACGGAAATATACGCTGATCTGGTAGACACTGTCCTCTCCCGTGGCACGCATATCATGTCTAGTCAAAGAAGGGTATTTTTTCGCAGTCATGGATTTCACAGCATAAACAGCAGCAGAAAAGCTGGAGCACTTTAATATAAATTATTGATATGATTACTTTGTAAGCCAGACACAAACAGAGTGGAAAAACATGATGCGTAAATGAACATTTCACTCTGACTGCGGTTTCTATCGCTCATTGCCGTGAGCCCCAGAATGCGAAAAGCAAGCAGCAGTAGAGCACCCAGTCCCCCCTACCCCTTTCTACCCTTTAGACCAGGGGTCAGGCAACACATAGTGCTCCTTTCGCTAGCAATTTTTGCGCCAGTCAGTTCGGAGAAATGTGAGAGCAGCACTTGCCATAAATAGAGCACAATGTTTTTGTTTTCACTGGTATTTTGCTGCTAATGTCATTTTTTGCATGGGCCAATCAGGGAACACGTTGCTCTGAGCTTTACTGTCCTGCTTCACAATGACCTACCTCTGGTGGGAGTTGGGTATTGTAGTGAGTGGATGTGTAAAGTGTCGGACTGGGACATGCAATTGTTTCGGGAACCAATTAAAAAGTGGCCCACAGTTGCAAGTGGCAGTTCATTCCTTTTGTCACAGACTGTTTGAGTAGTGCCCAAGGGGAATTTTTTTGATAAAAAGAGATGCAAATTGTGCATTTTAACGAATATTTATCAGTAACAATGGTGAAAACTACTAGCCGCATGGTGATGTAACTCATCAAAAGTGGGCCACATTGGCCAGAAAAACTGGCCCACACTAGCATTTTGCGTTCAGGCATTGCCCTGTTACCCTACAGGCCAGCCCGAGCCTGCCTGTGTAGAAATTCCATTAGCTAGTCCAACACCTCAATGATGGTTTTTTCTCTCCATTTGTTCTGACATTTTTAAATCAAAATCAACTTTTAGCAATGGGCAGGGTTGTCATCAGTCTTTGACCACTGGTAATCGCTGGGACAGCCAGGCAGGGGATCCATAGCCTTCACTACTTTTGGGAACAATTTCATCTATTTAATATTTATATTTGCCACAGTGCCCTAAAACTGACTTCCCTTTGCAGTAGCAAGGCTGTATTTGTGTGAAGCAGAGAGAATAAGACTGGTAAGAAAGCCGGGTGAGTTAAGCTCGCCATTCGAAGGTTGTGTGCAAACTGCAACCACAAGTTAAAATTCCAATGTGGCGACCGATCATATGAGTACCAGCGAGTACAAAAAAACCTATTTACATACTTAGTAGTGTAAGAAAGGCATGGTATCAAAGCAAGACAGACACAAGTGATCACAGTTTAAGGGTGTTTATTAAACTGTAAAGTGGGTGAGATAAACGCCTCATCTAAACCTAAATCTAAGATGGGAGCAATCTTCGACCATCCAATATTAAGAATACAGTCCCAGTGGAGTCTAGACAATTAAAAAGGGCCTATTCTAGTGTAAACCCCATTTCCTGTGAGGTTTCAGCATGCATAGGGCTGAATGTCCTGGTACAGGGACAGGCTGGTGTTTTCATAGTCCTTTCTCTATGGCCGCACCCCTCGCCACGGTGTGTGGTATGGGCACGCAAAATTCCAGGACCCGAGATAGTAGGTTCCACCAGCAGGGGGAGCGGGGCCGCAAATAAGGTGATTCCACCTCAGGTGCTGAGGGAGCTCCCCTGCTGGTGGGCGAGAATGGAAGCGTCGAGCCTGTTCGGCAGAGTTGGCGTATCAAATAATGCAGCATCACTGTTCACATCTTTTCTTACTAATGTAATATCATTGGTGACCGTTGGGGACTTCTCTCCCAACCTGAGGTTATGGTCTGCATTGTCCCCCAAGGGTCTTGCGTTTCCCCCTTGTTGTTTATCCTCTTCATCATACCTCTTCATGATTTACTGATAGATCTGGGTGTGGTCCGACGAAAATATGCTTACGGCCTGCAGATCAAATTCAGTTCAGGTCATGATTGTCAGTTCATTACAAATACAATTAATTTTTAAATAGGTTGAAAGATAGATGATTGATAATTGGCCAGGGCTTAATCCACACAAGTCTGAATTTCCTTTACTTTCTATAACAAAATTCCTTCAAAAAGCCACCACTATCTACCCAGAAATATCTCTCTCAGGATTCTCAATCAAGATCCAACAGAAGGTAAAAACTCTTGAAAATACTTTCAACTCTAAGCTTTCCATGTTGACACAGATTAATACTATTTCTAGGAACACCAACTACCATCTCACGCTATTAAGGCCACTCCTAGAAGCACATTGTGCTACTATCACCAGAGCTGCTATACTCCCCAAGATTGATTATTGTAACACACTTTATGCTGGATCCTCTGAACAAGTAATCTGACATCTTCAAATTCTCCAAAACACTGCAGTATAAATAGTTACTAATACTTCCAGATGCTCAAATGTAACGACAATCCTGCAATTACTATGCTGGCTCTGGGATTATCTTCAAGCTTCTTTCCCTTACCCGCACAGTCCTATAAAGAAATGTGCCTACTTACTTCAAAGCATGGTTTAAACAGCATATCACCACTGGCCCTCAAAGAGCCCAACTCACGATGCACAGCACACATCCCTCGCTTCAAACGAACCTGCCGGTCCTGTCTGTTCATGGCGGCTCAACGCTGGATTGCCTTACAAGCAAGCATTCACTTTTACCGTTCAGTAAAAATTCCGAACTATCTTACTCTGATTTTCGCCATCAATTGTGATAAGCACCTTACTGATTCCCTATTCATTTTCATTGGAAATTCTACTATCATGAGCGCGGAGATACCCAGGGGTTCTTGCCCCTAATCGTAATAACAATAGTAATTTACTAATCTATGGTTTCATAAAATGCTGTAATGACACTTGTCACGCGATTATGCAAATTTTCAAGCCGGCATCACATTACATCTATGAGTTTGACGCCTGGAACAGAAATAAATATCAGTTTAGCGCCCACATTGTGTTGCTACACTGTTTTAACCACTGCCATATCTAGCATTAGTAACTCACCTGGACTGCGTGATAGTCATCCATGCAACTGGCAACTATGACATGGTGCACATCCATGAATCTGTAATGTTCATGCTAGTCTTTCTTTGTGTTTGCTTATAATGCACATGAAGTGACGTAGTCACTACTCAAGTGAGCAGCATCCCGTATATCGCTATGAGGTCGCTAATTGTTATCAGGTAGTCCTAACTGGTGTATAATAGGTTTGCATATATTATATAAGATTCAGAAAACATTTTGTAAAGCTGTTAGCCCGGGGGCCAACCCCCAATAAAATATATATAACATCTGCTTTGAAGATCGTGTTCCTCTATTGCTGTTGGCCTGCAAACAAATGATCCAAACTGGACCCAGAATCGTAGGGTAAAGTATGAGCTTTTCCCTTAAGATAGATAAGGAGCCTTGCCACCCAACTGGGGGCCCCATCAACAAATTAACATCAACAAATTACTCTCATGAATATGTATGTATTGTCCCTCGTGGCTGACCATTTACTCCCCTCCACAACCTTGTCAGAACGTCCCTCAAGCTCACCCCATTGTAAGAAGCTCATTGCCCCCTGTCAAATCTGATTTCTTATCTATTGTATGTTCTTTTGTGATCACAAGAGCAATGTTCCTCAGGTATATAAAAAAATGAAAATATCCAAACTCTGAGATCCGTGCCACCATCATTCTTGTGCTATGTATCACCCCTTTGGTTCTA
The DNA here is from genome assembly GCF_040938575.1 of Ambystoma mexicanum. Classification (NCBI taxonomy): domain Eukaryota; kingdom Metazoa; phylum Chordata; class Amphibia; order Caudata; family Ambystomatidae; genus Ambystoma; species Ambystoma mexicanum. Next base: position 225,836,405 of record NC_090923.1, on the reverse strand, counting down.
TCTTTGGTCAGAAGTGAACATCCTGGATTTGCGCATTTCATTAAAATGCACAGGAGGGTAACGCCATTGATCTCTCAACTGAGCATGACACTCTGCTGTCAGTGATCACCACAGATGCAGAGGAAGCATTTGAGTGTGCTTGGCAGCGTTATGTCTGGGCTGTTCTACAGCATATTGGCTTTCTAACTCAAGTTAGGAGGGAAATTCAAGCACTTCATAAAACACCACAGACAGCCTTTCTCATCAATAATCAGGCACAGCTAAATTTAACATCACACAAGAACACGAAAATGGTGCCCTCTGAACCCACTTTTATCCATTTAGCAGCAGAAATATATCATGTGTTGGATTTCCCAAAGCTGTATTAGAGTGGGGTGAATATATCAGTATGCCGATAATCTGGTGCTCTTCCAATCCCAGGTGAGATTTCTATATCGTTTTTTATGCTGTGAGAACTAAGAACTTTTGCAAAATTGCACTCCACTATCAACCAAATAAATGGGAATTACCATAGCATTTCTGCTGGACTGCCCATGTTGGCGGTACAAAGACTTATATGCAAATGGATATTTTCCATCTTTGAAAGGTATAGTGAGCAAAAAGTGATGGCTGCGAACTCTCAAAGTGGGAACAGAACACAGGACAGGTTATCATACCATGTTAATTCTAGAGAGGGGCGCCTGCTACCATTTTAAAAAATATTTGCAAGGAACTTGGGGTTGGTCACCCCAAGTTACCTGGGGGAACCCAGACGTGTACACCCTGCTCACTGTGCTTAGAGAAACACAGCTCCACCTCACTGATGAGTTCCACAAAGGCTGAAACACGTGTATGGGGTTGCTGTTGGTACTCTTGATCAGAAAGGAATTGCCATAGCATTTTGGTGCTGAACTGCCCATGTGGGCGGGACAAAGACTGATCTGCAAATGGATATTTCCCATCTGTGAAAGGTACAGTGAGCAAAAAGCGATGGCTGCGGACTCTCAAATTGGGAAAAAACCACAGAACAGGTTATCATGCCATGTTCTTTCTAGAGAGGGGCATCTGCTAAATTTGCAAGAAATAGCTGTTTTGACATGTGGTGAAATTGAGCCAAATGCGAAATGGCGGCTAATTTTTCAGCGCACGAAAAACACGATTACGGAAAAACTATAAGAAGTTGGAATCTGGTTATTAGTTTCTAGCATGTACGGTTCAGAAGTTACACCGGTTTTAGTAAAGGTCGATTTTTCTCAAAAAGGGTCAAGATTTTACAAATGAGATTGCGCTTTTGAAGATTTACCAACAAGGATGGGCTTATACTAGGGGCTATGAAGATGCAAGGGTTCTTGGCCAGAAGCTGCCAAAACAGCACAGCCAGGCTGTTGAATTGGTTAGGCCCTGTGGAAGTTTAGGGGTTAAAATCAGGTTGCAAGATTTTAAAGGCCCGCTGAGAAGAGTTCAGCTTTTGGGTTGGGCTTCTGCTTCAGGGTTCTGGAGTCTGATCTGGGTTCTGGAGTCTGGATATGGGTTCTTCCTGCAGAGCGCTTCACCGGTAGATCAGTGATGGGTGAATGTGTGTGTATTTCTGGGTCCTCAACATTCCCTATTTATCCATCTTCCAAAGGGGTGGGAAGGCTGATTATACTAAGCCCAACCCTCTAAGAATCTGATAGGTCAGAGAATTCCCTCTCCACTGATTTGAGAAGGGAACAGTGTGTCATGATGTGTCATCATGTGTCAGAGTGACACTGTGTTTATGGTCCAGAGAAGAACCCTCCCCTCTGTTTTTAACTGGTTAATAATACATATTTACATTACAGATTAACTTAAGGTACGTTTCTGTCAAAGTCTCATCCTCCTACGTGTTTTGGTTCACAAATGACAATTTTTCGCTCTTTTGGGCGGTTACTTAGTGTCAGTTCTGTACCAATTTTTACACATACCTGCACATATCATCTAGGCATATCCCTGTAACTTTTCATATTCCTAACATAATCACAATAGCTAGAATATGAACATTTCTGTGGTTTGGTCTCTGAATATCGCACAGATTCCAGATTAGTTTTAAACCGTGAGCAAACGTTTCATTTTAATAACCTATACATTCCATATTTTTATCAGTTCAGTACAATTTGCTATAAGTCTTTTTCTCAAACATATTTTCTGTGCTTTCTGAATCCACAAATGGTTTGTCCCCACCTCCAAGGTATTGGCTAGGCCAGAGAGTCACATGGGCTTGTCTTCCTGGGCAGTTGGTTTCTGTTCACACCCAAATTAGCATTTTCTTTCAGTTCAAGGAGCCCAGTGTCTCTTTCCCAGAGAAGCAGACCAAGTCTCCTCCTCTTCTCATTAGCATCCAAATGAGATATCCTCTCCTTTTGGTGGGAAGGAACAGGGTGGCGTGTTCTCAGTGGGGGAAAACCTCTTTGAAGTTTTAGCTGAATCAGGTTACCTTATAGTAACTTGTGATATTGTTCCTTGTTAAAATTAAAGTTACAATTTTTAAAATAAGCAAACATATCTTCAATTCCAGTCTTTTTCAACATGAAAATTAATAGTGGCACCCTATATTACATTTGATGGAAGTCCCTTCTTTAACCACAAGTTTAACATGACAGGTTTAGAGATCGCCAGCTTCTGACAGTAGCGGTATTGCGCCTATTTTCAACATATTTTTCCCAAGCAAGCACCTTTAAATATGGATTTTCTTCTGATAAATGTACTCCTGCTGACATTATATTTATGTGTATTCTTGAAGTAGAATGATGTTTAACCCCCAACAAGGAGGTTGTTTCTTTTGTGTGGTTTGTGAACCATGATTTTTGCAAATTTGACAACCAAGAAAAACGGATTTCAGAACAGCTCTGTGTTTCTTTTGCAATAAGCATTGCTTTTTCAAGTAGTTTCAGGCTGCTCTGTGGGTAGCCCAATGGTGGGTTTTGGCAGTGGTCTTCCTGTGTTACCACTGGAATAGGCAAAAGTGGATTGGCGGCCTATTTTTCAGGTTTTTCCTGCGCACTTCTGAGTGATTTTAGCACGCATCATGCTTTCTGGCTGCCATTCTGATGTTCCTGATGCAAGCAGCGCACAGGAATGTTACGGGGCCTGGACTAGTGGTTAAAACATCCCACACTTTTTTACAAATAAATCTGCCATCCTAATTTGAAGTATCTTGGTGTTTGTTTATTTTATTTATTTAAATGTTGTAAGGTACAAACATCAGCAAAGCCCTTTGATAGCACTCCGACAGCAAAGGGGGAAGGGAGAGGGGACTCTGATCTTAAAAGGCTTTGCAGACATTTGGATCAGTAAAGGTGATCAGTTCAACGAAGTCTACAAGAGGAACTTTGAGAAGAAACTAAAAGCAACACACCTGTACGTGACAATAACAAACTATGATTATTTGTGGCTGGCTGGATCATCTATATCAAATCATCTATATAAAAAGAAAAGTATTTCAAAAAGGACAGTTTTAGTTTTCTTTGCTATCGCTAGGGAGAATCTTCAGTCAATAATTTACACTTTTTTGTGTAGAAAAAAACAACATGGAATTGCATAAGCTAAAGTGATTGATATAAATCAGATGTAATTTCCTATTCGGCTAGTGTATTTAAAAATCGTTAAGTGTTATTTTGGGAGGAGGTTGGGTGGGTTCAACGTGACCATCGGTGAGGGCAATGCTGGGTGGGGTCAATCCAAGGCTGTCCCTGCACAGATATGGAAAGCTGATCTTTTTTAAAAAGGTGTGTCACCGTCATCACTTTTGAATCCGGGCCCCTGTAGGACTCTGATGTAAAAGTGAGTGCTACCCTGCAGAGTGTATCTATGTAGGGTAGTGTTAAGATGGATTTCTGAACTCTGACCTGGAGGGGCAGAGGTTCAGAAGGCCAGCCTAGTTTCTTGGAACAGGGTAACCTCTGGACAAGCCAGCCCAATCAGGGTAGCGATGGCGGCGGTCAAGACTAAGTCTCAAGAGGGGTGAGGGTGACGGAAAGACCTCAATGAGCACACAAAGCAAGGACACTTACAAATTACTCCAGACAGGTGTTATATTAAAAATATAGACATATTTATTACAAGGCCTTTGTAACATCGACCATAGCAAAGAATCACAATAATACTAAAGTACATCAACACATCACAATCAGTACAATATATATACAAGACCGTGGGGTCTAAGGAGTTAGGAGCACGTAATATGTAGACCACTTAGATGGGGAGGAAAACAGGCAGTGCAAGTAATCATTAGACCCAGTTCGACATCCGAAATACACCTAACTAGGAGGAAGTCTGAGCCCTACGAAGAGAGGAGCCTTATGCTCAAGTGTACCTGCACAGGCTGGTTCCAATGGACGAAACAGGGCCTCTTTGAGGATATCAGGCAGTTCAGGAAGGTGAATGAAGCGATGCAGAACAAGTCCCCACTACTGAAGCAAGGCCTCCACTTGTGGGCAGAAGCACGGTGAGAGTGCAGGATAGAGTCGCTATTTTGCAACAGCGGTAGAAAAGAAACAGGCTCCTGCGCGAGGGGCCACCGGTTAGGGTATGGACTACTCACCGGTCCCCGACGCAGGCAGACCCAGACTTCTCCAGTTCAGTTCACGTTGCTGGCAGGTTCAGCTGCGATGATCAGGACGTCTCGACACCGTGTAGATTCTGCGTAGCAGGATCGAGTGTGTCCCAGATGGAGCGGACGTGCATAGGTTGTTACCACAATAGGGCAACACGGCAACCGCGTTTACTCTGGTCCGGGCGCATTCGTCTCACTTCAGACCTGGGAATGCCAAGTGTACGAATTCGGGGTGAGGATGCCGTAGACGCAGAGCAAGCAGTAGACCAAGTTTCGAGGGCTTCCCCGAAACGGCGGTGGTGGCAGAGCAAAGCGTCCTGCGTAAGCTGGTCAGCCCACTGGTTGGCCCAGGGACACTTCCGAAGAGGCTTACTTGCAGGGTTTGATGAAGGTGCCGGGAATAGTTGATCCCACTATTCCAATGGGTTGAAGCGCCTTCGCAGACCTTCTAGGACGATCAGATGCAGAGTGGTCTCGCAGGATGACAGCAGTTCAGGGTGCCAAACCTTCAACAGGTCACCAGCGGTTCCTTGACTCAGCTTCTTGTTGCAAGATACTTGGCTCCTTATCCCGTGTTCGGTGTCAACTCAGGAGATCGACATGGTAGTGGTGTTTTCAGCCTCCTCTTATCCAAAGTTCCCTTCACGCCAAAACGGAGAGGGCCCAATGGGAGATCTGCTCACAAACACTCACACCATACGTGGACCTATCACGGACCACTGTGGTCCCAGGCATTCAGGACACTCTAGACTCTCTGGCACCCAGGATGTGTATTGGGAACAGAGATCCCAGCCCACATCCTGGAGGCACACACAAGGCAAAGCGTGGTGTTTCGTGGGAAAGTGCATGACCAAATAAGGACTGCCCCGGGTCGGCTCGACCTGGGTGAAGGTGAAGGGGCAAGACGGTCAGCGGACAGGACAAAGCACCTCGTGGCATGGCCATTATGGGGCCAGGCCACTCATTTGTACCAAACGCGGTAAGCGCGGATAACATGGAGAAAAAGGGTTCAAAACACAAGAGAAACGATAGCTGCCACCAGTCCCGTCCGTGACACACTTGCATATTTCATAATAAGTCCAGCGAGTGTTTCTAGGGCCTTTGGAATGACTATAGACCCAAGAGCGCGGTAATGTAAGTTACAGTGCACTCTTGTTTCATGTTGCTCAAAAGCTGCAACATGAGGAAAGGACTAAGGGAAACAAAGTCTCCCAGTACTGACTGTCTTAAGGGCATGTCAGTTTCCCCATAAGAATTGAGCGAAAGTCCAGAGGAGTGCGGCAGAAGGCTGCGCTTCTCTGGCAAAGTCTAGATCAGGGTGTAAAACAACAGCAAAATGTTTGGGGGTTGCCACATGGAGGGAAAATTACATACAATTATGAAATCTTTCCTAACACTCGCCCCTCCCAGACTAAGGACAGGGGGAACTAATCCACCCCTGGATGAGTTTCTTGTTCAGGTCGGTTAAACATTCTGGACAACCCATCAGCATTGCTATGTTGGACACCTGGCCTATGCTCAATAGTGAAATCAAAGCCTTGCAGACTTATGGACCACCTAAGCAACTTTAGATTCTCTCCCCTCATGTTCATTAGCCGCTTTAAGGGCTTATGGTCAGTTTGCACAGTGAAGTGGGTCCCATAGAGGTAGGGCCTCAGCTTCAGTAGGGCCCACACAACAGAGAAACATTCTTTCTCCACTGTGGACCATCTGAGCTCTCTGTCCTTAAGCTGGCGACTAATGAAACCAATAGGGTGTTCCTTACCCATCTCATCTACTTGTGATAGTACAGCTCCTATCTCAGTGTCAGAGGCATCTGTCTGCACAATAAAAGGTCTTTAGTAATCAGGGGCCCTGAGTACAGGGGCCTGGCACAAGGAGTCTTTTAAGCCATTGAAGGCCTTCTCACACTCTTCAGTCCAAGTTACCTTCTTGGGGTTCTTCGGAGTGGTGAGAGCAGTCAGAGGGGCAGCTATGGTGCTATAGTCTGCCATGAAATTTCTGTAATACCCCGTGAGTCCTAAGAAGGCTCTCACTTGGGTCTGTGTAGTGGGGGTAGGCCAGTCTTGTACTGCTTGTACTTTACTGGGTAGAGGCTGTATCCTCCCTCACCACTGAGTAGAGGCTGTATCCTCCCTCACCACTGAGCCTTGTCCATTCTGGCATTTACTGGCCTTTATGGTCAAGTGGGCTTTCTGAAGAGCCTGTAGCACAATCCCAAGGTGTTTCACATGGTCTTCCCAGGTGGCACTGAAAACTGCTATATCATCCAGATATGCAAGACAGAATTCATCCAACCCATTCAACACATGATTCACAAGCCTCTGAAAAGTGGCAGGTGCATTCTTCAACCCAAAAGGCATTACCCTGAACTGGTAAAGATCTTCCGGAGTTGAGAATGCTGTCTTCTCCTTGGCATGTTCTGCGAGGGCTACTTGCCAATAGCCTGCAGTGAGGCAAAACGTGCTGAGGTACTTGGAGGCACCCAAGGTATCCACCAGCTCATCTGTTCGAGGCAAGGGGTGTGCATCTGTCTTGGTGACAGCATTCAGAGCCCTGTAATCCACGTAGAACCTCAATTCAGAAGTACCTGCTTTTGGAAACAAAACCACAGGGCTGGACCAAGGACTACTAGAGGGTTCAATCACCCCAAGATATAACATTTTGTTGACCTCCGTCTTAATGTAAAGACATCCTGTATCCCCTACTTTTGGTAGGTACACTGTCTCCTGTGTCAATGTTATGTTTGCACCAAGGTGTCAAACCAGGGGACTGTGAAAACAGGGGGGAAAATTGCATAAGCAAACTTTTCACCTCAGCCTGCTGATCAGAAGTCAGGTGAGGGGCCACTCGGACACCCTCAAAGGAGCTATCTGAAGGACTGCTTTGAAACAGGTCAGGGAGAGGTTCAGACTCCTCTTCCTCAACATCGGAAGCCAATAGCAGTGCTGCGATTTCAACTGTTGGGATGAAAGCCTTCAGCCTATTTACGTGGAACACTTTTGGAGCCTGTCCAGGCCTTCCAAGGTCCACTAAATAGTTGACCACACCCAGGGGCTCCACCACTGTGTAAGGGCCTGACCATTTATCATGTAAAGCTCTAGGCCTTATGGGATTCATGATCAGGACTTGCTGACCAGGTGTGAAGTTGATGAGGGAAGCTTTCTGGTCATACCAATGTTTCACCAGGGCTTGTCCTGCCTTCAACTTGTCACTAGCCAGACCCATCAGGAGTACCATCCTTTTTCTGAGCCCTAACACATAGTCTACTATGTTGGTAGTAATAGGGGGAGTGGGCATCTCCCATCCCTCCTTGACTATGGCTAAGGGTCCCCGCACAGGGTGACCAAACAGATGTTCGAAGGGGCTGAAGCCAACACCCTCCTGTGGTACCTCTCGGTAGGCAAACAGTAAGCATGGTAAAAGAAGATCCCATTTTCTTCTCTGAGGTTCTTCCAGAGCCCCAATCATACTTTTTAACGTTCTGTTAAACTGTTCCGCCAGACCATTGGTCTGGGGGTGGTATGTGGAAGAGAACTTGTAGGTGACCCCACATTCTTTTCATGTAGCCTGCATATACTTCGACATAAAGTTGCTGCCTCTGTCAGACACAACTTCTTTAGGGAAGCCAACCCTAGTAAAGATGCTGAATAAAGCTTTTGCGACTGACTTGGCAGTCACAGTTTTCAATGGGATGGCCTCAGGATATCTGGTGGCATGGTCGATCAATACCAGGATGAACCTATTGCCTGAGGATGCTTGGGGGTCAAGGGGACCAACAATGTCGATCCCTACCCTCTCGAATGGTACTCCCACAACTGGGAGTGGTACCAATGGAGCTTGGATTGTTGAACCAATCTTACCAGATAACTGGCAGGAGGCACAACTCCTGTAGTGACTTTCTACTTGCACCCCCATCTTGGCCCAGTAGAAGTGCATGGATAACCTTTGCTTGGTCCTCTTAATACCAAGGTGTCCAGCAAGGGGCACTTCATGTGCCAGCTGCAGGAGGAAGGGTCTTACAGCAAGGGGAACCACCAACCTCCTATGGTCTCCTTCTGTAGACTCTGTGGGCTCACTATACAGGAGTCCACCTTCCCAATAAATCTGATGCTTCCCAGGAGGTTCACCCTCAAGCTGTGAGCAGGCCTGTCTCCTTAGGCCTTCCAGAGATGGGCACTCACGTTGGCCTTTACTGAATTCTTCCCTGTCTGGACCACCTTCTAGTAACAGATCGTTTAGTTCAGGATGGTCGTTGGGGTCAAACACTTCAGGCATCACCACCGCCTCGTCAGGTCCGGGTGATTGACCAACTACCTCCACCGCAGTGGTAGGCGAGTTAGGGGGAATATTCTCTTTCCCTCTTCTTGGTTTCTTGACTCCTTTAGCCTTGGGTTTCCCCTTTGGCTGGGGCACAGCATTGGTCTTGGCCAGTGCTGCCCGTGTTTGAGACCTTGTGCAGGGTCTGTCAGCAGTATCTCCCACAAGCCCTAAAGCTCTGAGATCGTTGCCTAACAAGACCTTTCCTGGGACACTCCTCTGAATGCTCACTGGAATCTTGACTGCTGTACCATTGATAGTAAGATTTACAGGTATTACTGGGAACATGAGAGGTGGACCGTCAGCCAACTTAGTGGGCATCAGAGTAGGACTGGCAACTTCCTCTGAGTCTACCAAGGTAGAATCCACTACAGTGCGACTGCACCCACTATCCCTAAGAGCTGGAGTATCTACTCCATTGATCAGCACACTGTCTTTAAAGTTGTGCTTGGTGTTATCTGGAATCCTAGCATAAGCCTCTGTGACTTTAGGCTCCCAGGAACCCAGGGAAACTAAAACTATCTCAGCTTCTATCCCACTGGGGAAGGAGTCTGAGGAGAAGGATGCTCCGGTAATCTCTTCTTCCTCGTAGGAGGAGAAGGCCAGATTAGCAGAGTGGACCCCCAAGGTTTTGACCTTACATCTGGGATCCCCCTTCACGTGGTCAATTGCTCCACAAGCAAAACACGATCCATTGGGTCTGTTTACATAGGGAGGCTTATTATAACCAAAGTTCTGTTTTGGAGGCTGACCTCCACTACCCTGTGAGTTCTCTTGTGTCTTACCCTTATTTTTCTTTTTGTGGCCCTTTTGGGAAGAAGATTTATCAGTTTCCCCACCCTCCTTATCTTTGGACTATTTCCCTTCCTCCTGCTTACCAGGATGATTCTTGTCCTTATGGCACACTCAATGTGACACCCATAAATTTGCTGCAATGGCAAGCTTCTTAGGATCTATCTCCTTTGAATCTGCCAAATGCTGCTTAAGCTCAGGGGAAGAAGATACAAAAATAGGTTCCAGCTTGACAGGACTTATCATACCTTCAAAGGTAGAAACCTTATAACCTTCGACCCAGCCAGTCAAGTTTTTTAAGGATTCAGTTACATAAGATACCTAAGTACCACCTTCTTTTTTCTTATACTCTCTGAATCTTTTTAAGTATTGGGCAGGAGTCTTTCCAAACTTTAAAATGAGAGTCTGCTTCAACATTGCAAAATCTGCTCTCTCAGCCTTCGACATTTCCATAATGGCACTGCAGCCAGAATGGGGCAGTCTGCTAAGTAACCAGATTTAAATATTAGGGCACCTGGCAAAACCCTGAAAGACCCAGGTAGGTATACTTTACTGAACAAAAAACACAATTTTTCAGGATGAGAGGTCCCTCAACTCCAAAATATCAAAATGTATACATGTCACTACACATACATTCTTTCACAATGGTGTATTTTAATAATCTTCAGATAGAGTACCTAGGGGTATTCTGGAGAAACAATACAAATGGGTGTGATCCGTAACAAGAGAGGATCTTAATGTACAAAACATACAACAGCAAAAGATTATTGTCGGTGCAGTTGTGCAATGAGGACAGAAATCAACAATCATTGACATAACAGAAAGAAGTCACAATAACAACAGTGTTTGAGCTGTACACTGTTCATGTGATGTTTAGTCGTTGACACAACAGTGTTTCGGCCTAGAAAATCTGTAAAGTGCAGCTAGGTGAGCAGGCCTTCATCAGGACGTGTGGTGAAATGATAGTAGTCCCGGGTTATCTATCTATGAAAAACAAAAAAACAAATGGAGTACAGTGAGTGGAGGAGGGCCTCAACGTTAAAATGATGATTCAAAAAAGCTCTCTATGGATGCTAAAAAAATATACAACCAAGTACTCTGGTGGAGAGGCTTGTGTCTTACCAAGGGTTAATCCACTGCCAAGGTAAGACGGGTCCATTCTGAGTACAGGAGCCCAACGGCCATTTTGCTGCGCCGTAAAGAACCAACCAGTATGTATCTGTGGAGCCTGGAAAAACACATAGGACACTGTAAGAATGCCATCCAGGTCATGGTATCTAACACCATGTCTAATGTAATAGGGTAAGAGTTTACCTCAAGTGGTAACAAGTGTCTTCTATGTTCCACTGGCGGAAACAAATCTTGCGTGAGTTTCCCTCCTGGTGTGTCTGTAGTGGACACGACATGTGTGCAAAACATATAATGCACAGTTGTAATAATCACCTATTCTATAGTCATTCAAATAAAAAATGGGCCGGTGCCGGCTCCAAACATTAAAGGTGTGTTTAAAATGAACATGCTGATCTCTCCATGCGTGTGCACCCAATCAAGCTAGCGTGCACTTTAGAGTGGCTAAAGCACGGCGGACAAACCAGTAAAACAGTAAAACAACAACTAATGGCCGCTGGATGGCTCAGTCGCTATGTATGTGGGAAGCAGACTGATACTGTCGGAAGTACTAAGACGTGCACAAGCGCACGTGAATTTGCCAGTGTGTGCTCTACGAAGAGTTAACACACGTAGAACAAGGCAGAACTTACTTCCTAGGAGTTGCTACGACTCGCGTAGAATGGCATCTCCTCTGCAATGGTAACGGTGAAAGCGAAACTGTAGTCACGGTGACCGCGGGTAATCAAACCCATGGGTCGCACTGATTGGCCACGCGGTGGCGCGCCCCTGGTTGCGCGTCATCGACCAAGTAGCCAATCAAGGTAGGTCGTGCTGATCCCGGGGAGAGGTGCACCCTGCACTACAGGCACGTAGTGCTAAACCGCCTGAGTAAAGTGTTAGACACGGAACAACCAAAAGAACATAGTGTGTGGTTGTCGTGTAAACACAGGTAAAAACAACATAACGTACACATGGATCGGCCCAGATTATGGAATACACATGTTGACCCACTGTGCTACCCATCTACTGTATGGTGTATCACTACGCCGACTCAGACGTACAACACAAGCCGGGGCGGAATTGAGAAACCGGTGTGGGTATAAGGGTTGTATTAGACCCGAGCTATGATTCACCACACATGTGCTGATGAAGGTGCCCCCTGTGGAAAAGCTGTGGTGAATCATAGCTCGGGTCTAATACTACCCTTATGCCCACACTGGTTTCTCAATTCTGCCCCGGCTTGTGTTGTACGTCTGAGTCGGCGTAGTGGTACACCATACAGTAGATGGGTAGCACAGTGGGTCAACATGTGTATTCCATAATCTGGGCCGATCCATGTGTACGTTATGTTGTTTTTACCTGTGTTTACACGACAACCACACACTATGTTCTTTTGGTTGTTCCGTGTCTAACACTTTACTCAGGCGTTTTAGCACTACGTGCCTGTAGTGCAGGGTGCACCTCCACGGAGGGCACCTCCCCCCGGGATCAGCACGACCCACCTTGATTGGCTACTTGGTCGATGACATGCAGCCAGGGGCACGCCACCGCGTGGCCAATCATTGCGACCCATGGGTTTTATTACCCGCAGTCACCGTGACTACGGTTTCGCTTTCACCGTTACCATTGCAGAGGTGACGCCATTCTACGCGAGTCGTAGCAACTCCTAGGAAGTAAGTTTTGCCTTGTTCTACGTGTGTTAACTCTTCATAGAGCACACACTGGCAAATTCACGTGCGCTTGTGCATGTCTTAGTACTTCCAACAGTATCAATCTGCTTCCCACACGCATAGGGACTGAGCCATCCAGCGGCCATTAGTTGTTGTTTTACTGTTTTACTGGTTTGTCCGCTGTGCTTTAGCCACTCTAAAGTGCACGCTAGCTTGATTGGGTGACCACGCATGGAGCGATCAGCATGTTCATTTTAAACACACCTTTAATGTTTGGAGCCGGCACCGGCCCATTTTTTATTTGAATGACTATAGAATAGGTGATTATTACAACTGTGCATTATATGTTTTGCACACAGGTCGTGTCCACTACAGACACACCAGGAGGGAAAGTCACGCAAGATTCGTTTCCGCCAGTGTCGCGTAGAAGACACTTGTTACCACTTGAGGTAAGCTCTTATCCTATTACATTAGATATGGTGTTAGATACCATGACCTGGATGGCACTCTTACAGTGTCCTATGTGTTTTTCCAGGCTCCACAGATACATACTGGTTGGTTCTTTACGGCGCAGCAAAATGGCCGTTGGGCTCCTGTACTCAGAATGGACCCGTCTTACCTTGGCAGTGGATTAACCCTTGGTAAAACACAAGCCTCTTCACCAGAGAGCTTGGTTGTATATTTTTTTAGCATCCATAGAGAGCTTTTTTTAATCATCATTTCAACGTTGAGGTCCTCCTCCACTCACTGTACTCCATTTGTTTTTTTGTTTTTCATAGATAGATACCCCGGGACTACTATCATTTCACCACACGTCCTGATGAAGGCCTGCTCACCTACCTGCACTTTAGAGCTTTTCTAGGACGAAACACTGTTGTGTCGACGACTAAACACTATTGATGAAGTGTCAGATTTTTAACATGCAGACATTTGGAGTAAGACCCTATTTTCCGCTAGCAACCCCCCAGAATACACCACAGTGTCCTAACACCTCTTAAAACATGCACAGAAAAATCACCAGAATAATGATATTACTTATGAACAGTGTACAGCTCAAACACTGTTGTTATTGTGACTCCTTTCTGTTATGTCAATGATTGTTGATTTCTGTCCTCTTTGCACAACTGCACCGGCAATAATCTTTTACTCTTGTATGTTTTGTACATTAAGATCCTCTCTTGTTACCGATCATACCCATTTGTATTGTTTCTCCAGAATACCCCTAGGTACTCTATCTGAAGATTATTAAAATACACCATTGTGAAAGAATGTATGTGTAGTGACATGTATACATTTTGATATTTGGGAGTTGAGGGACCTCTCACCCTGAAAAATTGTGTGTTTTGCTAAGTAATCAGGCAATCTTATCAGCATTGTCAACTTGTTGAACTTCACATGCATACTCAAATGTATTCAGCCAGTCTATAATGTCATTATTTTCCTCATACACACTGAGCAAATCTTTTGGATACCTTGGATGAGAGGAGGCCGTAGACCCATGTCCAGGACCCTTGGATCCATTGGTAACTTGAATCTTGGCCAGTTCCAACTGGTGATCCCTGTCTTTCTGTTTTTCTGCCTGTTCGATTTTTAGTTTGGCCATATTGAAATCAAGCTCCTTCTGCCTAAACAGCAGTTCTTGCTTCTTGAATTCAAGTATGGCCTCCCCATCAGCACTGGCAGAGGAAACATTGGACATTTCATCCTCCCTGTCCTCATGGTCGCGGTGGACAAGTCCAGCGGCAGAACTGTCAGTTCTACTAGTGAGAGCAGCCCCACCTCCTTCTGCACTGTCCTCTGAAGTTATAGCGCTAAGCTGAGCTTCTTGCCACGCCATGATTCTTTGGATCATTTCCATTTTTGTGCCTTGCGAGGAGACACCTCTTTCAGCACACATCTTTTTCAATGTTTCGGATTTAGAAGCATTTAAAGTTAACAAGGTACTTGTTTCCATACTGTTAGATAGAAATATGGCCTTTAAAAAGTTAGACTACGACAATTCACTACATATCCTGTTAGGAATAACTTGAAATGCCTTAGCTCGTGCGCAACGCTGGATACCTTCAGTCGTATCCCACCGTTGTACACCAATTGGTTAAGATGGATTTCTGAACTCTGACCTGGAGGGTCATAGGTTCAGAAGGCCAGCCTAGTTTCTTGGAACAGGGTAACCTCTGGACAAGCCAGACCAATCAGGGTGGCGATGGCGGCGGTCAAGATTAAGTCTCAAGAGGGGTGAGGGTGACGGAAAGACCTCAATGAGCACACAAAGCAAGGACACTTACAAATTACTCCAGACAGGTGTTATATTAAAAATATAGACACATTTATTACAAGGCCTTTGTAACATCGACCATAGCAAAGAATCACCATAATACTAAAGTAAACCAACACATCACAATCAATACAATATATATACAAGACCGCGGGGTCTAAGGAGTTAGGAGCACGTAATATGTAGACCTCCTAGATGGGGAGGAAAACAGGCAGTGCAAGTAATCATTAGACCCAGTTCGACATCGAAAAACACCTAACTGGGAGGAAGTCCGAGCCCTACGAGGAGAGGAGCCGTATGCTCAAAAGTACCTGCACGCGCTGTTGCCAATGGACAAAAGAGGGCCTCTTCGAGGATATCATGTCAAGGGTTTTGACCCATGTTGAATCCTTAGACTGGGTAGATGTGGGGATGAGCTGTCGCCGCCCACATTCACGCCAGAATCCAGGAGAACTGCGCAGTTGGCACAAGACCACTCCAAAGATACAACCTTCTTGTGGGGGGTTCCACATCATGCCATCAAAACAATGTTAAGCAAGGGTCCTATACTATCAAGCAAAAGACCACTCTATTGAAATGCAGTAATTCAAGACAGATCCCAAAAATTGATGCAATACCGGTACTCACCACTATCAGAAAGCCGGCGTTTTAAAACCACCAGACTTTTGTGTAAAACTGAACAGAGGAACCGAAACCAGGCCAAGGAAAGACTTGCTAAGAGGTGGATACAATGTAAAACTATATTCTGAAATGACTTGAAGGAAGTAATTATTTAATGTATATGTAAAAATTGGAAGTTTTGATTTAAACTGGGAACTAAAGTGACATTTAGCTGAATTCTGCCTGACAACAACCCCCGACAGGAGTTGAAACTTGATCAAACTGCATTCCCAGGCCTGGCTGCCTCCTGCTTCCCACCCAAAGGAGATGACACCTCTCTGATTAGATTAGGGGAGGGGCCCCTGCAGGAGGTTGAACAAAGCCTTGTCCTGGACTCAGGCAAATGTTATATTGGGGGGGCCGTAAAGTGGCTTCCTCTTGGGAGAAGTGGGAGGAGAAGTGCCTCTGGGAGCCACCCGAGCTGGAGGCAGGGACAGACAGAAGCTTCCCCCATGTGCTTTGGAACCTAAACCACACCCATCTGGGCCAGAGCATAATTTTAAAAAAAGATGGATAATTCATAGTACGGACTTGTCAGAATTATATAAGTAATATCATTATTCTGGTGATTTTTCTGTGCATGTTTTAAGAGGTGTTAGGACCCTGTGGTGTATTCTGGGGGGTTGTTAGCGGAAAATAGGGTCTTACTCCAAATGTCTGCATGTTAAAAATCTGACACTTCATCAATTAATGTCCATACTCCTTGCGCACATGTGTGTAATTTTTGGTAAATGTCAGATATTGGTAAACCAGTCAGAAAGTGCAAAATGTTGTCATTTTTTAATGCAAGCCCCCAGGAAGATCAGAGGCGTACAAGCATGGACCATAAGGAATATATAATGTGTCCATGTAATTTCAACAAATTGTGTATCTGGGAAATATGTATTTGAATCAAATATAGATTTGTGGGCAAATTGACCAGGGGAGGATCCTCTGACCCATAAACAGACCTCATCATGATGACAATCTATTTCCTTCCCCCAATCATGGTAGAGGGGAGAATTGGGCCAATGACAAGTAGAGAGGGGCAGGCTCAGTTATGCCACACACACACCCACTTCCAAAACACATAAAAAGAGACTGCTGGGACAGGTAGAGACATTAATTTTCCATTTCTGTGGAGCATTTTGACGGCCGACATCCCATCCAGACAGAGACCAGAACCAGAGACCCATAGACTACAGAACTTTGAACCTAGAAGGCCCACTGCAAGCAAAAGTATTCTCAGCAGGCCTTCAGAATCCAGCAAACCTAACCAAACTATTCAACAGCCGGGCGAGCTGTTTGAATTCTTTGCCAAGTACTTTTGCCGGAACCGCAGACCGAGACCCCTGTGAGCAGAACCAGAGATCCGGATCGCTGTCAGCAGAACCGGTGCCTGATTGACCCGCCGAGCAGAGAGAACCGCCGCTGGACGTGTTGACCAGATCCGTGACGAGGCCCATTCATTTCAAAATTAGGAGTGAGTATCCGCCAGAACTGTGCAGAACCCAATCTCTTAGTTAAAATAATCTAATCCAAACTATTTTAACCTAATTAGAACAGCCTCCTAGAAATCGTGTCATCTGTCATTTGTAAAGCTGCACAACTGTCACCTGTCAATTCTGCAGCTGCAAGCTGTCACCTGTCATTTTGAGTTTTATTCTAAATCCGAAAATCTACCTTTATTAAATCGTCCGTATCTCTATCTTTTCCCGCAATCGCGATTTACGCACTCGCAAAATTTGCCGCAATTTGACATTTTGCACAATTTCAGCCACGTGTAAAAATCAGCAGCTTCTTGTTTTCCTTTGCTAAAATTCGTTTTAACCTGCTGGTTACACATAGAGCATTGCTAAAGTGAGCCTGAACTAATATAAACTAGATATCACCCACCCTGAACCTCTAGAGGGAATTAAAAGCATTTTTAGCACATTTCTCACTTCATTGTCATCACATTCAAAGCATTTTGGGCCTGTGTTTCAAACCTCCACCTGTTTTCCTCTAAGCTTGCTGGGGGGGAACTGCATTTCGTATTGCATTTTGTTGGGATTCTTGAAGACTGTGTGCTCTCCTTCCATTTCTTACATTGCATAGGGGGGGGGAGTGAATTGTCAAGGAAAAGTGATTACGTTGTCTTTTGTTGAAGCCATATCAAGTTATTTTCTGTACTGCATTTCATTCATCATTGCGTTTCCTTGAACCATATAAAGCATTCTTTCCCACCTTATTCTTCTGTTCCTATTCATAGGTTACCTCTTGCTGATTACTGCTCATATTCACAAGTGTAATATCCATTATCAATTTATTTATAGAAGTGTGATAGATATTGTTATTTTTCTCAAATAAACCTTTTAAATTTGCAAAACAGACCTACTTCTTGGCTCAGTGGGGTTCAGGGGGATTCTAAGAGAGGGGTGTTATATAAGGGTTGTCATCCAGAGTACATGAACTGGACCTAAAAATATATCAATAAGGGTTTCCCTCAGCATCCCAGACTAGGCATTGACTTAGCTGTAGTGTTGAAGTGAAGCCGCTTAACAATCAGGTAGTTCAGGAAGGTGAATGAGGCGATGCAGAACAAGTCCCCACTACTCAAGCAAGGCCTCCACTTGTGGGCAGAGGCAGGGTGAGAGTGCGGGATAGAGTTGCAACAGCGGTAGAAAAGAAACGGGCTCCTGCGCGAGGGCCACCGGTTGGGGTATGGACTACTCACTGGTCCCCGACGCAGGCAGACCCAGACTTCTCCAGTTCAGTTCACGTTGCTGGCAGGTTCAGCAGCGATGATCAGGACGTCCCGACACCATGTAGATTCTGCATAGCAGGATGCAGGGTCGAGGGTGTCCCAAATGCAGCGGACTTGCACAGGTTGTTACCACAGCAGAGCAACACGGCAAACGCGTTTACTCTGGTCCGGGCGCACTCGTCTCACTTCAGACCTTGGAATGCCAAGTGTACGAATTCGGGGTGAGGGTGCCGTGGGCGCAGAGCAGGCAGTAGACCAAGTTTCGAGGGCTTCCCCGAAACAGCGGCGGTGACAGAGCAAAGCGTCCTGCGTAAGCTGGTCAGCCCACTGGTTGGCCCAGGGACACTTCCGAAGAGGCTTACTTGCAGGGTTTGATGAAGGTGCCGGGTATAGTTGATCCCACTATTCCAATGGGTCGAAGCGCCTTCGCAGACCTTCTAGGACGATCAGATGCAGAGGGGTCTCGCAGAACGACAGCAGTTCAGGGTGCCAAACCTTCAGCGGGTCACCAGCGGTTCCTTGACTCAGCTTCTTGTTGCAGGATACTTGGCTCCTTATCACTTGTTCGGTGTGAACTCAGGAGATCGACATGGTAGTGGTGTTTTCAGCCTCCTCTTATCCAAAGTTCCCTTTGCGCCAAAACGGAGAGGGCCCAATGGGAGATCTGCTCACAAACACTCACACCATACGTGGACATATCACGGACCACGGTGGTCCCAGGCATTCAGGACACTCTAGACTCTCTGGCACTCAGGATGTGTATTGGGAACAGACATCCCAGCCCACATCCTGGAGGCACACACAAGGCATGCAGAAGCCCATTGTGTTTAGCGGGAAAGTGCATGACCAAATAAGGACCTCCCCGGGTCGGCTCGACCTGGGTGAAGGTGAAGGGGCAAGACGGTCAGCGGACAGGACAAAGAACCTTGTGGCATGGGCATTTTGGAGCCAGACCACTCATTTGTGCCAAACTCGGCAAGCGCGGATAACATGGCGAAAAAGGGTTCAAAACACAAGAGAAACGATAGCTGCCACCAGTCCCGTCATGACACACTTGCACATTTCATAATAAGTCCAGCGAGAGTTTCTAGGGCCTGTGGAATGACTATAGACCCAAGAGCGCGGTAATGTAAGTTACGGTGCACTCTTGTTTCATGTTGCTCAAAAGCTGCAACATGAGGAAAGGACTAAGGGAAACGAAGTCTCCCAGTACTGACTGTCTTAAGGGCATGTCAGTTTCCCCATAAGAATTGAGCGAAAGTCTAGAGGAGTGCAGCGGAAGGCTGTGCTTCTCTGGCAAAGTCCAGATCAGGGTGTAAAACAACAGCAAAAAGTTTGGGGGTTGCCACATGGAGGGAAAATTACATATAATTATGAAATCTTTCCTAACATGTAGCACTTGCAATTTACAATAAATCTGGCAAGGGAACACAGGGCTGTTCTTTCTGACCGTCTTTCCTGTCTGCACGCGCCTCCCCTGAGAGCCTACTGGTCCGGGTCACCACTGCAAACCTCAAGATGGCTTCTTTCCCATCATTCTCTCCCGACTGGGAAAGTAAGAGGCTTGATGCATGGAAAAGAAAGATCTCTGGCTCAGGCACCCTGGGTCTGAGAGTCATCAACGCCTCCTGTGGCAGGCCAAATTCTCCTTAAGCCTTTGGGCTGCCATCTCAAGGACTGCAGAACCACTCACTGAGTGAGATATGAGAGCGGGATTTGAAGCAAGGCAAGGAGGAATCCCAACAAATGCCTCAGTCAGGTGTGGATACGTCAGATTGCGTGGCTCGTATGATGGCCACAGGGACGGTGTTGAGAAGGTACTCCTGGTTGAGAGCCTAAATTAGGGTAAGGCCCAAAGTTACTTTAATTATGCAAAAACAGAGGGAGGGCTGGGAGTGCCTCTGCCGGCAACAAGTCCCGGTTTTGTGAGTCTTACCCAGATTATTTAGCTCACTATCTCTTTCACAGAGGAGAAATATCCATAGCATATCAGTCTTTGTCCTGCTCTGCCATGGGGCAGTCCAGCATCGAAATGCCAGGCAATTCTCCTCTGAGGAGGGACACACAGTTTGTAGGTGTTGTTTGCCCACCCATTGACTGCCCATGGCCATGCTAATCCCTATGGTCAATCCCACCCAGTTTCTGCCCCTCACTGCCCAAAACACCTCCACATGTGAAAGCTTTGAGCTCCTTTTAATCAAGCCTTACCATCAACCTTTGCAATCAAAGTGCCTACCAGTGTTTTTCCAAAGGAGTCTTCTGAGAGTTAATGACTTAATTGTAGTTGTAAACACACGACTGGTGTAATACAAGTATCTTTACCATGTCTGCCTTCAGCAACTCGATTTATAAGCACTATGCTTGTCCTTCACTGAAGTCTTGTTCAAAACAAGCATGGCAAAGCCAACAGTTTTAGCTTGTGTATAGGTAGTAAGCATTTGCCAGGCACTGTTATTAGATTCCCAGGTACTCGCACCATTTTGCACCTGCTGCCATCAATGGCCCGTTAATACCACTACGGCAATGCCTGGTAAATGCTTTTCTGACACTTACATAAAAGCTCAAACTGTGGGCATTGCCATAGCTCTCAACTCACCCGCATTTGGCGGGTGTCACCCGCCAAAGCATCTACACACCCGCCCACCCGCCAGCTCATCTGTTTCACCCGCCTTGGCAAAGGTGGGAGCTACGATTAATATTTTTGCCGGGACCCGATTTCGAGATCCCGAAATCGGGTCCCGGCGCGACTCTTCCTGCGCGAATGGAGGCGTGAAAAGCAAGTGTCATGCTTTTCATGCCCCCATTTCCTCCCCCTTCCCCTCCCTGGTGCTCTCCTCCAATGAGAGGATTGTGCCTGGGAGCATTCCTCCCCACCCCCCTCCCGTAAAAGGTCAGCGACATAGAAGTAGGACTGCCGTTTCATGTTTTTACGGCAGTCCTACTTTTATGTTTATGGCCTTTCTGGGTTTTCACCCACCTTGGTATCAAAAAAGGTTGAGAGGTATGGCATTGCCAATGATTGTTTAAAGTGGCTTGTATAATTTACAAAGCTATTAACCTTGCGGACACCCACCTATCTGGCAGAGAATCTGCGTCTCTCGTTAGACCCATGGTGCTGATTTGTTGAGTATAGAAATTCGTATATCAGGGAAAGAAAAACACATAAACAAGGCTTTCCGTATTATGCTTATATATTCTGGAATTCCCTTCTAGTAGACATTATGCCTTTCTCCATCCATCTTGCCATTCAGGAAATAATGTTATTGTTCTGTGGTAAAAAGTGAATACTGTTTTTTTTGCCCTATGATGGCATTGTTCATTCTGTAAACGTATTGTACTTTTATTTATCATGCTCTTAAAACAATATTATGTGTTTATAGTACCGTAAACCAGTATACTGTATGTTGCTCCATTTCCCTTTTGGGTTAGGTTAGCGCCTATATTGTACTATTGGTGACCTGGCATCTTAGAAATTAGGCTGTAAAATGCACCATTTCAAGCCATAACTACACAAATGTTCTCGGGGGGGGGGGGGATTTGGGTGAAGAATCCCTCTGCTCCCAGACCATCCTATATATGTTTGGGCTCCTTCATTATGCTTGGTCGTGCACTTAATTTAGTGCAATATTTAGGCCCCTCCACTGAAATAACCATGACTGCCCATGAATTTAGAGTGCTGGTCATTGTACCGGCCCTTGTGCCGCCCACTTCCTCTGGCATCAAAATCTGTTTCTGACACTGCCCCAAGTGGAAAGAAAACTGGCAGTTAAAGAGACTAAATTAAGTCAAACTCAAGCAACACCGTTTGATAAAACAAACTGGCAAACTAAACTGATGCAACACCTAAGCCCAGGAGAAGGCTTTGTTGGTCAGATCTGCAGGAAAAGCATGGTGGCTGCTAAGTGTGTACAAAATTAAGCAGGTGCCTTGAAATGGCAGCCTTCCTTGACAATATCAAACTGTGGGCATTCGTCTTCCTCAATGGTTAATCCCTTCAATAAACCACAACTAGGTTTTCTACTTTTTACAAGAGGATGAGGCACGTGATGGACACCTCACTTCAGCCTCTGTATAAACCTCTAAATAGCTTCCAGCAATTTCGAGCTCTGTAATTACATCACCATATCCAACGATCTGCTAGCTCAAGGCAGTAAGTCTTAGTTCTATTAGAATTATTTTTCCACACATATGCATGTGGCTTAAAGCAACCAAAGCTTATTAAACTACATCTCCCATGGGGCTTTGCCAGCAGCGGTTTTGGTTTGCACACATATACAGACTGCGGTCTTCTGTAGCTGCTGGCAATCCTGAGGTGCTGGTGGCCACGGTGGATCTGCTTTTGCGTAAACCTTGTTTGCAGTTCCACTGATGATGGTGATCTCCCGGCAAATCATCTCTGAACAAGTGCAATTCAGGTGTCTAGCGGAAAGCCACAGAGACCAGGATAGTGCTCCTTCCCAGAAAAGGCGGAACCGCGTATGCATGCCCCCAGCACTTCCCAAGCCTTACCTCCACGTCCACTCTTCCTCGTCCCAGTACTTACTTCATGAGGCACCTGCCTCCGACACAGGACCTTCTTCTATTTCTTTAAATCTCTATAACTCCTCCCCCACATCCATGTCACTCAGTTTTAATTTTTCCTGCCTCCGGCAGGTTGGACTTTTTCTTCCCGGTGCGGGGCACCAGGGAGCACCGATTGCTGGCCCCCTGGGGGGGGCTGTGTGGCGGGGCCCTCGGCTCCCTCAGGTGCGGCGCTGCTCCTGGGCCCCCTGCGGGGCTTGGGGTCACAGTTGAGCTGGATTGCCTCGCTCGGTTCTTTGCTGGGCTCCGGACCGCAGCGTGAGCATTGTGTCCCGGGTCCTGCACGGCCCTGGGAAGGTAAGGAGAGGGGAGGACTGGGCTTGATGTTTTTCCCCTCTCCTCCTGTTTTGGCCGTCTTGATTCGACTTGGCAGTATGGGCTAGCCTTCCCTTTTGTTGTGAGGCCTCTCTGCTTCTTGTCGTGGGGTGACAGTGGCAGAGAGTCTTTGGGAGTGCGGGGGCTCTGTTCTGTCGCAGGCATGTCACATACCACCTGCTCCTCAGACACACGGCCCAGGATGCACCGGATGTTAGCTGCATTATCTGGGGGAAGGTAAGGAGAGGGGAGGACTGTGCTTGATATTTTTCCCCTCTCCTGCTGGTATGGCCATCTTGACTCCTTCAACATGCCGTTTTCCTCGTGCCTTGTGTGCACATCTTTATTGGAAATGATGGCAAGCACTTGGCAGTTTGGGCTAAGCCTTCCCTTTTGTTGTGAGGCCTCTCTGCTTCTTGTCGTGGGGTGACTATGACAGAGTATTTGAAAGTGCGGGGGCTCTGTTCTGTCGCAGGCATGTCACATACCACCCGCTCCTCAGAGACACACGGCCCAGGATGCACCGGATGTTAGCTGCATTATCTGGGGGAAGGTAAGGAGAGGGGAGGACTGTGCTTGATGTTTTCCCCTCTCTTGCTGGTATGGCCATCTTGACTCCTTCGAAAGGCCGTTACCTCGTGCTCTGTGTACACATCTTTATTGGAAATGATGGCAAGCACTTGGCAGTATGGGCTAGCCTTCCCTTTTTGTTGTGAGGCCTCTCTGCTTCTTGTAGTGGGGTGTCTATGACAGAGTATTTGAAAGTGTGAGGGCTCTGTACTGTCACAGGCATGTCACATACCACCCGCTCCTCAGACACACACAGCCCAGGATGCACCGGATGTTGGCTGCATTCCTTGCATGCTGCCTGTGAATACGGCGCAGATTTGGACACGTCTGCAAGCGGCCGGAAGGGTACCGGCCTGGCATAGTCTACACTTCGGGTTCGAGTATCAGCGGTGCTGACTCGGTCCTTCAACCTTCCTAGACCGACGCATTGGAACGATCTAGAGCATGGGGCTACCAGCTACTGGATACAGGGCTCAAGCCACCTCTCAGTCATGTAGCGTGTTAGTGGTGTGTTTGGGTCTGTGCTAGCTATGGACGCAGACTCCTTGTCCTGTCCTCTTCCTCTAAACTGCGCGAGGGAAAGTCGGAGTTGATTTGCTTTTCCCTTGTCCGGCATGGGATTATAGAAAATGCATCATGGAAGTAACGGCCATGCAGGGGGTTCCCAGTGTCTCTTCTTTTAGGACATAGGTCCTCCGGTGCCGACGTGTTGCTTTCACGCCTCCTCTCAGACTTGTGGGAAGTGATAGGGCACATGGTGGCACATGTCTGTGCTTAGAGGGGTTCTCAGAGCCCCTGGTGCCGGTGGAGGGGGATGTCACTTCAGTGGGTTTTCCAGTATAGGCATACCTCAGGTAGGGGGTTGCCTTTGATGTCGGCTATCCGGGATGGATTGCTTTGCCCCGCTTTGTGACAGTACTCTGCCCTTTTGACGCCAGCCTGGTGGCTCCTCTGTCAGCTGAGGGGGCCATAGTCTGCTGGACTTCTGGGCTGTCCAGTATCTTCCTTTTGATAGGTCAGATCTTTTTGTGGGCTGACAAGCATGCTGTTATATTGTGGCGCAGGCCTGTTTCAACGTCCTGTGATTTCCCTCTGGTGCAAGTGCAGTGACTGGCGGTTTTCCCTGGCTCCTCGTCTCTATCTTCTCGGAGGTGTATGGGACCGGTGGGGTTCGGCTTCCTGGGTAATGGGCTCCTTCTGGAGGGGGTATCAGTTGCCGTTCCTGTCTCCTCCTGTCCAGGTTTGCATGGTTAGGACTTTGGTACCCAGCTCACGGTCCAAGTAGTTGGCCATGGGATCCGTTCTCTCCGAACGGTTGTTGTGGGTTACCGTCTTGCCCGTTCCTCTCCCTGTTCAGGGTCAAGTTTTCTACTTGCGGGTGTTCCTGGTCCCTATGCCTTCTAGGATGTGTCACCTGCTTATGGGTCTCAAGACCCTGCACTGCTTGTCCGGACGTCTGGGGAGAGCGTACTCTGGATGTTGTGCAGGGGGGGCGCTTGCTGGCTGTTCTGGGCTGGGTTCTCAGAAGGCAGTATGTCTCGGCTCGCCTGTTGCTGAAGTTACGGGGCACGTGGCATCTTGCATGTTTTCCAGTTCCTTGAGCCCGTCTTCGGTTACGTCTCCTGGTGTCTTATACTCTCTCCCACTGGCTCCCGACATCTCAGCTTTCGTAGTTTTGTTTTCAGTGTCCCCAGCGCTGCGAGTGTCCCTGTTATGGTGGCGGGGGGTTTCAGGTCTACAGGCTGAGGTGTGCTTGGTCCTTCCTCCTGTGGCCTCTCCTACTACCAACACCAGCAGAAAGGGTCCACATTGGGGGTCCTCTCAGCTCAAGGGTTGTGAGATCTGGGGAGAGCCGGCGATCATCCAATTGGCAAGAGTTGTGCCATTGTCCAAGCTCTGGTGTACTTCGAGGAGTTGCTGGACGGTCGGCGGTTTTTGGTCCGATCGGACAATACGACGGCTTTGGCATATGTCAACTGCAAAAGGGGTTCCGGCCACTCCTTGAATGCTCTGGCAGCGCTGATAGGCACCTGGGAGGACTCTCATCTGGTGTCTCTGGTGGCCTCACGTATCAGAAGGGTGGACAATGTTCAAGCGGATCTTCTCAGACGCCGGTTTTCACTCCTCTGCGGAACTGGTCCTGTTGGCCCAGGTCTTTGCGGTGACCTGTGTCAGGTTAGGGTCCCAGGTTCTAGACCTGTTTGCATCCCCGGCCTCAGCAGAAGTTCCCCTCTTCTGCTCTAGGTTTCAGGCTGAGGGGATTGGGGGATGGACGCCCTCTCTGTACAGTGGCCTTGGGGTTTTCCTTTATGCCTTTCCGCCTATTCCCCTTCTGCCCCGGGTGGTTTGGCGCATCAGAGTGTCCAGGGTGACTGTGTTGTTGTTAGCTCCGTTCTGGTCCCGCCGGAGTTGGCTCCACTCTCTGTTGGAGCTTCGGTCCTAGGAACCTTGGCTGGTTCCGAGGTGGCCGTGTCCCCTTCAAGGGGATCTGCGGTTGGAATTCCACCAGATGCAATGGGCGGTGTGGCTATTGCTCAGTCTAGGTTGATATCTCTGGGGTTCTCAGATCCTGTAGTTGGGTCCAAATGGATGCTCTTAGACCCTCCACTCTGAAGGTGTTAGGCAGACTCTGGGGCCATTTCCGAGACTGGTATGGGCGGTCTGGGATGCCTCCCCTGCGTTCTGGCCTCTGCTATCCTTCAGTTCCTCCAGGAGGGGTTTTGACAGGGGCATGGCAGTTTTTCCAGGCTTCGCTCTCAGTGGGCCTCCATGAAATTACTTTTGGGGGACTCTGACGGTCACTTGGATGGGGAGGTGTTGGTGGGGAAATTGATCCAGGGTTTTTCTTTTTCCCGTCCTTGTGCTGATAAAGGGCTTTCCTCTTGGGATCTCCCTCTTGTATTACGGTTCCTTCACGGGCCTCCTTTTAAGCCCATTTCCGAGATTGATATCAAACATCTTACACTGAAATCCATACTTGCCAACCCTACCGATTTAGGCGGTAGGATACCGCTTTTTAAGCAGTCCTACCGCCTACCGATTTTTTGACATGAAATACCGATTTTTTTTTGTAAAAAAAAAAAAAAAAAAAAAAAATTTTTTTTTTACATTTTTTTTTTTTTGACCACGCCAGCTCGGGGAGTTTTTCAAGGGCTCCCCCGAGCTGGCGCACCGGGAGAATGCCCGGCATGCAGGCTTTTAATGTCAAAGGCACCCACGGCGGTGGGCTAAAAGCGCCCTTCCGCCGCGGGTGCCTTTGACAAAAGGCGCCATTAGCCCCCCACCACGCCAACTCGGGGAGTCTTTCAAGGACTTCCCCGAGCTGGCGTAGCGGGAGAAGGCGCAGCATGCAGGCTTTTAATGTCAAAGGCACCCACGGCGGTGGGCTAAAAGCGCCCCTCCACCGCGGGTGCCTTTTGGTCAAAGGCGCCATTAGCCCCCCACCACGCCAACTCGGGGAGTCTTTCAAGGACTTCCCCGAGCTGGCGTAGCGGGAGAAGGCGCAGCATGCAGGCCTTTGATGTAAAAGGCGTCCACGGCGGTGGGCTAAAGGCGCCCCTCCGCCGCGAGTGCCTTTCACAAAAGGCGCCATTAGCCCCCCCACCACGTCAACTCTGGTGAGTCTTTCAAGGGCTCCCCCGAGCTGGCGTGATGGCAGAAGGCGTGGCAGGCGCCTCATTGTCATTGAATGCACCCGCGGCGGCGGGCTCATTCAATGACAATGGGCTGCTGACGCGCCCTATTCCTATCATTACCTCCTCGACTGACTATTTTTGAAACTTTAAGATTCCTACAGATTTTTGGTCACAGAATGTTGGCATGTATGGAAATCTGCTTTTCTTATTGCCCTCACTTCTGCCCGTAGGCTTGGGGGAGATTGGGGCTCTCTTATGTCACGCTCCTTTCCTGAGGGTGCTGCCAGACTCGGTGGTGCCGGGGTGTGGTCCGATGTTTCTCCCTTCAGTTGTCTCTCGGTTTTCACACCTCTCAGGGTCTGGTTCTCCCTGACTTCTTTCATGATCCAAGAACGCCTGAGGAGGTGGCTCGGCTTAACATTGATGTCTGACGGGACGCGTTGGAGTATTTGGCTTGGTTTGCTTTTTCCACCAATCTGATAGTCTTCTGATTGCTTGTGGTCCGGCTGGGGCTGGGCATTACGCATCTGTGGTTTCCAATTTCCGGTGGTTCCGGGTTGTGATCTCTAGGGCCTATGTGGCTTCTGGCCTGCCTGTGCCTGCGCACAATCAGGGGCAGTCTGCCAGGGATTTGGCGGCTTCCTGGGCCGATGCAAGGAGGGTTTTTCTCTGCAAGAGATTTGTATGGCTGCCGCCTTGGCTGGTCTAGGCATTTTCATCAACCGCTATGGGTTGAGTTTCTCCCACTCGGGGGTTGGTTCCTTCGTGGTTGGAGTTTTGTCTGTGGGGATGTGATTTAAGAGTTATTGTGGGTGTGTTTTGCTGCACTGTTTTTGGCTCTGTCTCTCATTGGGACCTTTTCCCCGTTGCTGCTTTGGTATACCTCATGAAGTAAGTACTGGGACGAGGAAGAGTGGACGTGGAGGTAATGCTCTGATTACTTACCGGTAATCTTCATTACTCCTAGTCCTACTCTTCCTCGTCACAGTACTGACGACCCTCCTCACCCTCCCTCCGGGGAAGGTCCCATGCTCCGGCTTGGTAATATGAAACTGAGTGACATGGATGTGGGGGAGGAGTTATAGAGATTTAAAGAAATAGAAGAAGGTCCTGTGTCGGAGGCAGGTGCCTCATGAAGTAAGTACTGTGACAAGGAAGAGTAGGACTAGGAGTAATGAAGATTACCGGTAAGTAATCAGAGCATTACTGAATGGTGGCGTGCACCTCACTGGCATTAACTCGCTGAACTCTGGCACGTGACTGACTTGGGATAACCTTTGACTGGGCATCAGTGAATAATTGACCACCCGGTATAAAGGACTTGATGGAACACGTCATGGAAGTAGGACGTGACTATCATTAGCGTTCCGGATGAAAGAAAGCTACGCATTGATGACTTTCAGGGCATAGCACGGACTCACACAGTAGAACGTAAGGGATTAGACCTGATCACATGACATTGCTGACCCTTAGCGGGTGCACGCATGCGTTGTCTAGTATGTGAGTGTTCATGCATCGATTGAGCAGCGTGTACTTTAGGTGCAATTAGACCCGTCCAAAAAAGTGAATCGATTATTTTTTAATTTTATTTGTGTGGTTTACCCCCGATCCCCTTTTCCTTTTATGTATTCGCTATCCAGGTTATGCAGGGTGAGCATTGCTGACGGGGAAGTGGCGGGCAGCTGCTCGTCTCTCTCTGTTGTACCTATGGGGGTCCAGACTAGCCTTACATATATAGAGGTAGCTCTATACGTTCGTGCTTCTTCTGCAGAAAACATATCTTGCTGATGGATTTCAAAATGTAGAAAACCACAACCTTTCTGGTTAGGACATATTTGAAGAATTCAGTGAGAGCCACACACACAAACACACACACACACACGCACGCCCCCATACCTACCCCACCCCCTCTTCCTGTCCCCTCCCCTCCTTAGAAGAGAATGCATACTGTAATATAGCCAGTGGTGGATTAAGCCCTATGGAGGCCCCAAGGCAGTCGAAATGTAGGGGCCCCCTCGCAAATTATCTCCTAATACGTTTTAAATTTTCTGCACTTTTAGGGGCCCAAAGGCCAGTGCTTACTTTGCCTCTTTGGTAATCCGTCACTGAATATCGCTTGTGATGATATTACAAACTTAAAGTTAGGAGATGATGAGGCTGGGGAAACCATGGAGGCCAAGTGTCACCACCCAATATGTGATATAGGCATTGAGGCAGAAAAAGGAGGGTCCTCTTGTGTTCCCTAAACGATCTCTAACCTACTTCTGTCCCAGCGAATTTACTAGCAGCAGGACCAACCAATATTATCCACCGGTTTAGTGTGAGACAAACAGCATGCCATGTTCCTGGTATTGCGAACAGGAGCGTAAACGACATATCCATGGGGTCTGTTGAGCATTGAACTGAATGGCAGTGCTGTGGACAACTCGGCAGGCTGCAGCAGTTACCTGAGCTCTGTGCCTGGTAAGAAGGCTGGCACCCTAATTAATGCCTTGTTCCCAGAGGTACGCTCACAATTATAAACCAAGGAGACCGAGCGGAGAGCGTTTCTTTGAATTCCAACAGTGAATTGGCACGAAGTGAGCAACACGTAACAGCCATCTGTCATTCATGGACCAAGGGGTGGGACCACGGGAGGATAAAAGTTGCCCGTGGTGTAAGTTCAGGGTGGAGGGCATTGGGTCAAGAACTAGGGTGACTGGGAGACGTGAGGAAAAGATAGTAAAGCAGAGGGAGAGAAATTGAGGCCACTTGGAACTGAATGGTCAGCCCTAGAATGAGGGAAAGAGGGGAGAGCTGGTACGAAGCCTTGATGTCAAAAGCAGAGAAAAACAGAAGAAGATAAAGCCTTGTAGTGAAAGAGGAGACCCACATGTTGCAGAATAAATGTGGAGGTGAGAAGGGAGAGTAAAGGTGGGTGCATAAAGTGAGTAAAAGGTTAAGGTGGCAGCAAAGACCAGTGCAAAAGTTCAGGAAAAGGCCAGAGAGAGAGAGGTGAAAAGCCAGAATCGCCCTGGGGAGGAGAAACCAAGTTAGGAAGGGGGTGAAGCAGGAGCGATCATTGTCAGGCTTTGAGGAGAAAGAGAATGTTGAGGAGATCGACCAGAAGGACCAGAAAATGTGTCAGTCCAGGAAGATGATGAAGGCACTAGAGACAACCTACGGTTGAAGTAACTGTGTCCGGGGGATTTGCCAGTATTCAAGGGTGCAATCCTAACACCTTATGCCCTGATGAGATCTGGAGGGATATGACAAGAGTGTCACTCTCAGAAACTGAAGCAAGCCTGGATCCCACGTGTCAGGCACAGGTGGGGGTGGTCAGGCCACCTAACAAGTCCTCAGCATCCTCACTACAGAAAGTGCAACAGAAAGATCCAAGCCAACCTTCAAAGAAGCACCTTCAAAGAAGGACACTTAAAACCCCCCAGAGACTGTGAACAACTTTGCTTGACCACACAGAGCCAGAAATCCAAGCAAGTGAAGGATGAACTAATGACCATGGTCCTCAAGCGAGCTGGAATTTCTCATATTGTATGGGTCATTTTTGGAAAACCCCTCATTCTGATATTCAGTTCTCCTAAAGCCCTGGGCACATTTGAGCATTTGGGCATAACCCTGCTGTATAAACTCTCTGTTAACAATCAATGGGTTTCAACAAGTATATTTCCACCAGCTCAGAACCACATTCAGGTGTCTTCTACTGAAGACACAGGGGCTCATACACAAACCATATTGAAAGCATGAATGATCTGCCACTTTTCAATTGAATGGCTGATTTCACCAGCCCATTACCCAGAGGAGTAAAAAAATGGGTATCCTGCGAAGGTACATGGATATTTCAGACACTTCCTTTACTGACCCCGTAAAGTAGCAATCTCCTTCTGTTTGCTGTGACCTCTGCCATTCACATGTTACGATCCTGGATGTTGAGCAAAGTGCAAGGAGCGCATTGCTGGCAAGTGCAAGCTTGACTACTTGATTGCATCCACACAGCTGTCACCATTTACAGCTGCCTTCCTTCAAAATCCCCAGAATGATGAGTGATATCACTTGGAGCAGTGTGGGCATTCCAAGTGCATCACTACTAGTCACGACCGGCCAATACATCATGACCTTTAGAATGAACACATATACATACAAGTATGCATTATTTAGAAACATAGTCTTTCAGGCATGATGGCATCTTGGCAGCTCTAGTTGGAACACAGCAATTTGCACATAAGCACAGATGAGAGTCGGTGCATGGCACAAAGTGGTGTTTTTCAAAGATTAATGACTGTGTCAGGATGCCCTGCAATCGAGCGGAATGTCAGAGGGCTCAAAGCTGGTGGGTGGCAAGTCTTGATGGATCTTTGTAAACTCCTTCTGCTCTTTCTGCAGTGCTCATGATGAGCTGCTGATCCACGACTACACTCTGAGATTTCCTGACCAACTGGCACAAGGTAGAATGCCAGTTCCCCTGCCCTTAAGTGATACAAATGGTGGTTACAGAATTAGGACTAGTGTAGTATGCCCAAAACATGTGCTCCAAGACCTTTCGCCAGCAGGCCCCCCATTCACTGCCACTTTTAAGTAAGCGATTGGCCCATTCCATTGGTCGGGGGTGGTATAGAGTCCGGTGAGTCCTTGTATGTCTGATATCTGTAGTCTGAAGGAAAGACCACATTGTGAACAGCACCCTGTTGACAGTAATCATTTCACTGTAAAACCCCTCCGTAAAGATTGCATAATTTCCAAGGTGGTAGCTTCTTTTAATGCCTTCAATTATGATCAGGATGAATCGTGTGCCCCATCACAAGGCTTTAATGGCCCCCCCATTACAGCGACTACTACTTTGATTCAAGGCTCTGATGGAACCATGACCGTTCTGAGTGGAGCCTCCCTATGGATTGACTTATCACTCTTAAAACATTACACACAGGACCTGACCAATCTCGCTGCCAAAGTAGGAATACCAGTTCACCAGAAGGATTTATGTAGCCTTCTGTTTGTCAAGCTACTACAGCGCTGGCCCTGATAAGCAAGGCACACTATGGATTCCATCAAACCTTTTAGAGGAATAACTTTATTCTTGCACCCTTCTAGGTTTCCCTTCCATGATACACAGTTCATCTAGGCCCTTGTAAAAAGGCCACCACTTTCAAGGGTATTCTTGTATGGACATCCACTCACAGTCCATCCTCTTATACATTTGAGAATCACAACCTCTACTGTCTCACTGCGTTCCCACATGTCCTCAAATATGGCTACAAAGCCCACACTGGCAAGTACCACGTCCTGTTCAGTGGTATTTAGTGCTTTCTAAATCGTAAGAAGCCTTAATGGGGCTGGTGATAAACTGAAAACAAGACAATTACACTGAATAGAACTGCTTGACCCACAGTAGTCAGTATTTCTCAAATTGTGTGGCGGGGATACCTATTCACCCAGACAGAACAATTTAAGTCCCTGAGGTGAATGCAGGGATGAATTCTTCCATTTGGCTCCTTCACAGATGAGATCACGGCCATTCTGACTGTCAATACCAAACCCAACTCTCAGGTATGCTTCTAGGCGACCTTAACCTTGGCCTATCCGACACTAAGGACCACCTGACTTCTGAGGTCGCTACCACACTAGCTAACTTAGGCTTCCAGCAACGCATAGACAAACCAACCCACATCAAGGGCAGAACGCTCGATTGGATCTCCGATCTCAATTGTAACACCACCATAAGTGCCAATTATGCCTGCGCCTGGTCTGACCATCACACCATCATCTTCCATATACCAGCGACCAACCCACACACCATTCCTACGATAGCACCTGCTGTCCCCACAAGGAACAAAAAAGACATTACCAGGGATAAACTACTCCCTCTCATCCTTCGCATCTTAAATGACTGCGTGTCGCATTACAACGACCCCACAGTCCTAGTAGATATCTTCAATCAAACATTGTTTAAAGCCATTGACAATATAGCACCACTCAAACTACGGAAAGCTAAACAACAAGCCCACTTGAACTCCTGGTTCACCCCGCAGCTACGAACCTTACGTAAAGAAAAGCGTAAAGCACAATCACTTTGGAAGAGCCACTCATGTGACTCGAACAAAGATTGCCTCATTATCACCACCCACAACTACAAGGTTGCAATCCTTCAAGCCAAAAAGGAGACTTACAATCTACGTATCTCCCAAGCAGAATCCAACACTAAGGAGCTATTTAAAATCCTTAAAGAATTGGAATCCCCTCCCCTGCTCCTGATACTTGCATTAAAGACAGCGAGTGGTGCAACAACATCCAAAACGCCCTCCTCAACAAAATCACCACCCTGCAAGCAAAAATTAACGCCAAACAAACCACCTTACTCACCAACCTCCCTACCAAACCTCCCATAACCCCCTGGACCTCCTTTTCGCACACTCCTTTTAGCTTTACCCCACTCACCATCCTCGAGGTCGAAAACATCATTTGCAACTGAAAACCATCTAACTGCCAAGGCGACTCTTGCCCAGCACCTATCATTAAGGAAGCGGCACATGACCTTGCTCCTTTTATAACCACCTTCATTAACTCCTCATTCTTAACTGGAACGGTACCCAATAATTTAAAGGACGCATGGGTTATCCCTCTCCTATGAAAAACGACTCTAGAACCTGAAACACCAACCAACTACATACCTATCACTACCGTACCGTTCTTACTAAAAATACTTGACAGAGCAGCATAACTGCAGATTCAGAACTACTTGGAAACTAACAACCTCTTCGGCTCAAGACAATCGGCGTCAGACCTAAGCACGGGACTGAAACAGCCCTTTTAGACCTCAAAACCCAAATCGAGGACATTAAAGACAACGGTAAACTGGCCCTTCTACTTCTACTGGACCTATCCGCGGCCTTCGATTTGGTCAATCACCAAATATTATGCCGACATCTGAAGTCCACCACCCACTTTTCAGTCATTCCTTGACAATAGGAACATGAGAGTTTTCTCGCCGTCCTCATCGGCAGATCCCACACCAGTCCCTTGTGGAGTCCCTCAAGGGTCTTGTGTCTCCCCAACTCTCTACAATGTCTTCACCAAACCACTATTTGATGTGCTTGACTATCTGGGCGTCAGCTACACAAATTATGCCGATGACACCCAGATACTCATACCCATCACTGTTGACTACATTGCCGACTCCAAAGCCCTCAATGACATCTACCTTGTCATCCAAGCTTGGATGGCCCAACACGATTTGTGCCTCAACGATGACAAGACTGAGCTTCTCATTTTAGGTACGCAACAGAGACTCAACAAACTGAGTTCTCTATTCGGTTCCTTTAACATTGACGATAACCTAATCAAAGTATCCAAAGATACTAAAACTTTGGGCATTTATCTGGACTCCTCCCTGACTTTCACTAGACAAACCAATGCAGTAGCTACCACATCTGCTTACACCTGCAAATTGATCTCAGCCTGTCGCCCATTCCTTACCACCCAGAACTGCATCACCTTGGCCAGGACCTTGGTTATGTCCAAACTGGACTATTGCAATGTTCTGTACCAAGGCACTAACCAGGGTAACCTTAATAAACTTCAGATTACCCAAAATAATGCCATCAGAGCGGCCCTCAATATCCCTCGCTCGGCTCACAGTTCAGAAAATAGGAAGAATCTCAATTGGCTGTCAGTCGCCCAA
Source organism: Ambystoma mexicanum (assembly GCF_040938575.1). Taxonomy (NCBI): domain Eukaryota; kingdom Metazoa; phylum Chordata; class Amphibia; order Caudata; family Ambystomatidae; genus Ambystoma; species Ambystoma mexicanum. The sequence continues at coordinate 225,801,528 of NC_090923.1, read as the reverse complement.
AGAATCTCACTTAAAGCACTGGCCCTCACATACAAATGCGTAAACCATCAAGCCCCAACGTACCTCGCCTCACGATTTACACAGTATAATCCATTGCGAGCACTTAGATCGGCACAATCCGAAGGTCTTGCGATCCCTAGATTTAAGCTCCAATCTGCGGGGGGCACCAGCTTCCCAGTCCTGGCGGCCAAGCTTTGGAACACTGTTCCTCTTTCTATCAGAACCCTACCTTCATTCAACCTATTCAAACACAAAGCCAAGCTCTGGCTAGTCACTTCTCACTAACAATCGTTCCTCTGATCATGGCTGGACCAGTGGGTCCCTGTTATGCTCTGCTCCTTCATTACTGCTTTGTGTGCTGTGTTGCTCTGAATTGTAACGCCAATTGTATATTTTGTTCACAATTTATTGTAACCACTGCAAATATATGCCATGCCTGTAACGTTCTTCTAAGATATGCGCCCGGTTGCCCTTGGGCCTGGTCTGCGCTATATAAATAAAACAAATACAAATACAAATACAACATGACGATGGGGGGCTAGCTATTCTGAGCTCTCAATCTCCTGTATCACTCCCCATATAAGCATCATTTGTTTTGTTGCAATTATATTTATTTACTTAATACACTCACAGCAAATAATGCTGTGTATATACGACATAAAAACATCATCAATTAAACACGGATACAGACTGAAATAAAATACATCAAAGTACATAAAGGTAAAACATAAAATGGTCCACTCCTGTTAAGGACTGTCTCTCATCCTGTGTGCCTGGTCCTTACATGTTCTTAGTTCTCCTAGCTCATTGGCGAATGCATCCGGAAATTCCTTGCTACATGCATCAGAGGTCTCCGACACACTCACCGGATTGGCCACACTGGTTTCAACATGGATGTGGTATTCTTGTTGTTCTTCCTGTCGAAAGACGCATCTTTCTCTGCCACACATATCCATGCATCACAAGGCCTATCTTGTTATGCAATATCAATGTGGACATCCTCAATAAGTGAATTTGTAGCCCTCCTTATTGGACTCTTGAAGGTCTTCTATTGTTCTGTTTATCCTCAACGTGGACGTGTGTTTTGGTATGATCGTCCACTCGGAACCATAGTCTACATTCATTGCAATATCTGTGCCATGTCTATGAACAATATCAGTCGGTCTCTTGGTGCCAGCTCTGGAGAGCTCAGGTACATGACCAAGGTTCCCCCACGCTACTCTCCTCATCTGACTTCATGGTTTAGTCATCTTGATTGTCTGTCAGGAGCTCTCTGCATAGATGTGAAACATGTACTTGTTTTTTACACATACGGCAAATGGTACTTTTTGCGGGCACAATAGTCTACTGGCCAGATGGTGTGGGTGACCACATTTAAAACATTGGATGGCTTTTGTATTTTCTGTCCTCACAGCTTGCTTGGTTTTGCTCTGTTTAATCTTGTTTGCCACATTTTATTTGAGGAACATACATGGCTGGTTGCTCGATGCGCCGGGCAACTAACACTGCAGAGCCCAGCAAGTCAGCTCTGTATTTTGGGGATGTTAATTCATCTGCCTAGCTGGTCTCTGATCAGTGCTAGAAGTGTTGGGGGTGTTGCTCGAGCCACGGTGAGCTGCCACATACTTCACGTCTGGCTCATTGTGCCCTTGTGATCGCTGCAAAACACGAGTGTCTTTGGAAGCTGTTTCTACTTTGTGTCCCTATTGTTTCTCTAGCTAGGGGACTGCTTTCTGTTAATCACCGAACTCTCCTGACCTTATTCCTTCCCACTCTGGCAGTCATAGATGCTACATCCTTCAGTGCACATGTGTAATTATAAGACTTCCTTAACTGTTGGCAAGAATTTAACCAGAGTGGCAGTCAGGTCGTTATTGAACATCCCCTTTCACCTGTTCAAAAACACTGGGGGTGGACCTGGCTCAGGCAACAATGGGTTAGGTGGTGTCCAAACCTGCAGCTCTTTTTTAAAGAAGTTTGACCACTCTCCAATAACAGTACAGTGTGGTCTAATATGCACAGTTTGGAATTGTATTTATTCATTTACCCCCCCCCCACCTTTATTCCTTTAATATGTGTTGCTGATTGCTATAGAGGTCCAATTTGCTGTGCATGTGCACGCATGCTCTGTTTTGCTGCACTATACCACGTCTTTTAATGTTGCTGTCCTTTCGGTTTGAGTTGATGTCATTGCCAGTACATCAACATGCGCAGGAACGGGGACAATGTGTGATTGGCCTAGATTTCCACCAATATGGCCGTGCATATTAACGTCTTCATTCCCATTGGGGAAAAACTACGACAACTGCCTTGCAACGCAGTGCGTCACATGATCACGGCAAGGCCATATGGTCTCACTCTCCATAAAAACCTTCCTGGTGCATCACCACAGCCCGCTGGGGGAGCGCATGCCTCGTTGCCCCCAGAGAGACGGTCACAGGCCATAGTCACTGTTGTAACAGTGCCAGCACTCCAGCCTGTGTGGTGTAGGCTTGGGGCCAGGCTGCTTGGCACACTTTGAGTAGCACAAAAAAATCACATCCACTCAGTGTGTAGCTAGCCCGCAACTGCCTCTCTGTCACTGGAGGGTGTTCCGGCATTTATTATACATCACCATGCTCGTGTCGTCTACACAACATTCCTCTTCTTCCCCGTTAATCAAACGAAACACATAGGGCCTCATTACGAGGTTGGAGGTAGTCATGGCGCTAGCGAACAAATTACTCATGTTCTTTTGGAAGAATTATTCTTTATTTGGCTAGTAGTGCCATGACTACCTCCAATACCGGTACCGAGTCCGCCCTCGTTCAATGGGGATTTACCGGTCTAGTCCGACCTTTGCGGGACCGGTAAGTCCCCATTGAAAAAGCCATTCCTCATTCCCATTTCAGCCCCCATAGGGCTCAATGGGAAGGCGCTAATAACGGTACCGCAATTTGCGGTACCGTTATTAGCTTGAAAGTCCCTTAATGGGCCAAGTCCATAACGCCTGTGTCCAGTGTCCTTAACTGGTGTCCTTAACTGTGCCCGGTATCCCTTTGCGCCCACCTCGTAATGAGGCCCATATATTTTTACAGCGCGCCATTCAAGTCCTTATGAGTGCACATAGTCACCTAGCTTGTCTGGAGGCTTCAAAGCTGCTCTCAAGTGGCATCGGCTGTGCTGCCAGCCTGTTGGACCTGGATGAGGTCTGGCCAGCTGTGGCTCTGCTTGTTATCGGTCTGGGCTGCTACCGTGTGCTGATGTGGTGGTTTGGCACCCTCCTTCCTCCTGGTCTGGGTGTCTCGTGTCGACAGGGCTGACGGCCAGGTGCCAGTATCCTCCTTGATCCTGGTCTCTCACTGTCGACTCCTCCTCTGTTGTTCCTCTGTATTCTATTGGGTCTCTCCCTTCTTTCCAAAATGTCCTGGTAACTTTCTTGAATCATGATGCATTTCTGGTGATCAGTTTTCTCTTTCGGCTTGCAGTGATCATCGTTCTTCCATTATGTCACTGTCCAGGGCTCGGCCTCAAACACACCCAACAGCTTAGTCCTCGATGGCTTGCGTAAGACTAGCGCTTGTGACCCCATTTTGGTGTGCAACTTCCTTGCTCGTCGCTTGCGGCACATGTACTCATTTAACCTTACGCTCTTGTTGTGTGTCCCAATGCTGTCTATTGATTTAGTTTGATGGGGAGCAGGTGCAAGTGGATCTAGGTTAACTGGCCTAAGCCTCGTTCACCTGGCGCCTTCCAGGTTGCCGCTCTTTTTCCCAATTTAGCAAGCCCCGCCCACCGGGTGCCTTCCTGGTTGCTGCACTCTTTTTCCCTACTTAAGGAGCCCTGCAGCCTCTTTTCCTTTGCAGAAGGGGAGCAGGTGCAAGTGGATCTAGGTCACCTGGCCTAAGCACCGTCAACCTGGCCGCTCTTTTTCCCCACTTAGCAAGCCCCGACCCACCTGGTGCCTTCCTGGTTGCTGCTCTTTTTCCCGACTTAAGGAGCCCTCCAGCGTCTTTTCCTTTCCAGATGGGGGGCAGGTGCAGGTGGATCTAGGTCACCTGTCCTAAGCCTTGCCCACCTGGAGCCTTCCAGGTTGCTGCAATTTTTCCCCACTTAGCAAGCCCTGGCCTCCTGGTGCCTTCCAGGTTGCTGCTCTTTTTCCCCACTTAGAAAACCCCGCCCACCTGGCACCTTCCAGGTTACCACTCTTTTCCCCCACTTACCAACCCCGCCCACCTGGTACCTTCCAGGTTACCGCTCTTTTTCCCCACTTAGTAAGCCCACTTGCTTCTCCACTCTTTTTGACTGCTTACTCTCTGTTCTCTCCTCCTCTCCCTTTCTCCCCACTTGCTTCTCCACTCTTTTTGACTGCTTACTCTCTGTTCTCTCCTCCTCTCCCTTTCTCCCTTTTCCTATCTCTTCTCCTTACTTTCTTCTATGCACTTACGCTATCAGAATTGTCCCTGGACCTAGTATGATAGCAGCCCCGTCTGTCTCCTCCCCCCACCCTTTAGTTGTTCCTCACCCCCAGCACTATCTGAAAGTCGTCAGGAATAGTACGATAGTCGCTTGTTTTGTTCCTCCCTTCCCTTTCTGCACCCCTCTTTTTCCACACTTAACAAGCCCTGCCCACCCGGTGCCTTTCTGTTTGTTTCTCTTTTTCCCTACTTAAGGAGCCCTCCAGCTTCTTTTACTTTGCAGATGGAGAGCAGGTGCACGTGGATCTTGGTCATCTGGCCTAAGCCCCACCCACCTGGTGCATTCCTGGTTGCTGCTCTTTTTCCCTACTTAGCAAGCCCGGCCCACCTGGTGCCTTCCTGGGTGCTGCTCTTTTTCCCTATTTAAGAAGCCTTCCAGCCTCTTTTCCTTTGCAGATGGGGAGCAGGTGCAAGTGGATCTAGTTCACCTGGCCTAAGCCCCACCCACCTGGTGCTTTCCAGGTTGCCGCTCTTTTTCCCCATTTACCAAGCCATGCCCACCTGGTGTCTTCCAGGTTGCTGCTCTTTTTCCACTACTTAAGGACCCCTGCAGCCTCTTTTGCTTTGCAGATGTGGAGGAGGTGCAAGTCAATCTAGGTCACCTGACCTAAGCCCCGCTCACCTGGCACCTTCCAGGTTGCTGCTTTTTTCCCCCACTTAGCAAGCCCCGACCCACCTGGTGCTTTCCTGGTGGCCGCTCTTTTTCCCTACTTAAGGAGCCCTCCAGCCTCTTTTCCTTTGCAGATGGGGAGCAGGTGCAGGTGGATCTAGGTCACCTGTCCTAAGAGCTGCACACCTGGTGCTTTTCAGGTTGCTGCACTTTTTCCACACTTAGCAAGCCCCGGCCTCCTGGTGCCTTCCAGGTTGCTGCTCTTTTTCCCCACTTAGCAAGCCCCGCCCGCCTGGTGCCTTCCTGGTTGCTGCTCTTTTTCCCTACTTAAGGAGCCCTCCAGCCTCTTTTCCTTTGCAGATGGGGAGCAGGTGCAGGTGGAGCTAGTTCACCAGGCCTAAGCCCCGCCCACCTGGCACCTTCCAGGTTGCTGCTCTTCTTCCCCACTTAGCAAACCCCGCCAACCTCGTGCCTTCCAGGTTGCCACTCTTTTTCCCCACTTAGCAAGCCCCGCCCACCTGGGGCCTTCCTGGTTGCGGCTCTTTTTCTTACTTAAGGAACCCTGCAGCCTCTTTTCCTTTGCAGATGGGGTGCATGTGCAAGTGGATCTAGGTCACCTGGCCTAAGCCCTGCCCATCTGGCACCTTCCAGGTTGCCACTCTTTTCCCTCACTTAGCAAACCCCACCCACTTTGTGCCTTCCAGGTTACCGCTCTTTTTCCCCACTTAGCAAGCCCACTTGCTTCTACACTCTCTTTGACTGCTTACTCTCTGTTCTCTCCTCTCCCTTTCTCCCTTTTCCTATCTCCTCCCCTTACTTTCTTCTATGCACTTACACTATCAGAATGGTCCCTGGACCTAGTATGATAGCAACCTCGTCTGTCTCCTCCCCCCACCCTTTAGTTGTCCCCCCCAGCACTATCTGAAAGTCGTCAGGCCTAGTACGATAATCGCTTTTTTTGTTCTGCCTTTCCCTTTCTGGACCCCTCTTTTTCCACACTTAACAAGCCCCACCCACCAGGTGCCTTCCCGCTTGCAGCTCTTTTTCCCTACTAAAGGAGCCCTCCAGCCTCTTTTACTTTGCAGATGGGGAGCAGGTGCAAGTGGATCTTTGTCACCTGGCCTAAGCCCCACCTACCTGGTGCTTTCCAGGTTGCCGCTCTTTTTACCCACTTACCATGCCATGCCACCTGGTGCCTTCCAGGCTGCCACTCTTTTTCCCCACTTAGCAAGCCTGCCCACCTCATGCCTTCCTGGTTTCTGCTCTTTTTCCACTACTTAAGGACCCCTGCAGCCTCTTTTGCTTTGCAGATGTGGAGCAGGTGCAAGTGGATCTAGGTCACCTGGCCTAAGCCCCGCTCACCTGGCACTTTCCAGGTTGCCGCTCTTTTTCCCCACTGAGCAAGCCCCGACCCACCTGGTGCTTTCCTGGTGGCCGCTCTTTTTCCCTACTTAAGGAGCCCTCTAGCCTCTTTTACTTTACAGATGGGGAGCAGGTGCAGGTGGATCTAGGTCACCTGTCCTAAGCCCTGCTCACCTGGCGCCTTCCTGGTTGCCACTCTTCTTCCCCACTGAAGGAGCTCTCCAGCCTCATTTCCTTTGCAGATGGGGAGCAGGTGCAAGTGGACCCAGGTCACCTGGCCTAAGCCTCGTGCACCTGCCGCTTTCTGGGTTGCTGCTCATTTGCCCCATTTAGCAAGCCCTTCTACCCTGCTCCCCATCCACCCCCCTCCTCCAGCCTACTACTGCAAGAGTCTGTCCTGATACATTCTGGTTTCACCATCACTGTCTTGTGGCCAATGCTGGATTTGACTTTTATGGACTTCATTGATTCACGGTGTGTCACCCTTTCTCAACTCTCATGCTGGAATTCTTTTGCATCTTGTACTCATGGTGGCCCTGAATTATGCTGTTCCCGTCTACATCTTGTATCCTGGCTCGCAACATATGTGTTACTACTGACTTCTGAAAATTGTTTTCGGTCTCCCCTCTTGCTTCTCCACTCTTTTTGACTGCTTACTCTGTGTTCTCTCCTCCTCTCCCTTTTCCTATCTCCTCCCCTCGTCCCCTTACTTTCTTCTATGCACTTACTCTATCAGAATTGTCCCTGGACCTAGTATGATAGCAACCTCATCTGTCTCCTCCCCCTCCCCTTAATTGCCCCCCCCCAGCACTATCTGAAAGTCGCCAGGCCTAGTAGGATAGTCGCTTGTTTTGTTCCTGCTCTCCCTTTCTGCACCCCTCTTTTTCCCCCCTTAACAAGCCTCGCCCACTTGGTGCCTTCCTGGTTGCCGCTCTTTTTCCCTAGTTAAGGAGCCCTCAAACCTCTTTTACTTTGCAGATGGGGAGCAGGTGCACGTGGATTTTGTTCAGCTGGCCTACGCCCCACCCACCTGGTGCCTTCCTGGTTGCTGCTCTTTTTCCCCACTTAGCAAGCCCCGCCCACCTGGTGCCTTCCTGGGTGCCGCTCTTTTTCCCTACATCAGGAGCCCTCCAGCCTCTTTTCCTTTGCAGATGGGGAGCACGTGCAAGTGGATCTAGTTCACCTGGCCTAAGCCGGCCCACCTGGCGCTTTCCAGCTTGCCGCTCATTTTCCCCACTTACCAAACCCCGGCCACCTAGTGCCTTCCAGGGTGCCGCTCTTTTTCCCCACTTAGCAAGTCCTGCCCACATGGTGCCTTCCTGTTTGCCGCTCTTTTTCACTATTTAAGGAGCCCTCTAACCTCTTTTCCTTTGCAGATGGGGAGCAGTTACAAGTGGATCGAGGTCACCTGGCCTGGGCCCCGCCCACCTGGTGCCTTCCAGGTTTCCGCTCTTTTTCCCGACTTAGCAAGCCCCACCCACCTGGTGCTTTCCAGGTTGACACTTTTTCCCCACTTAGCAAGCCCCGGCCACCTGGAGCCTTCCTGGTTGTTGCTCTTTTTTACCTACTTAAGGAGCCCTCCAGCCTCTTTTCCTTTGCAGATGGGGAGCAGGTGCAGGTGGAGCTAGTCCACCAGGCCTAAGCCCCGCCCACCTGGCACCTTCCAGGTTGCTGCTCTTCTTCCCCACTTAGCAAACCTCGCCAACCTGGTGCCTTCCAGGTTGCCACTCTTTTTCCCCACTTAGCAAGCCCCGCCCACCTGGGGCCTTCCTGGTTGCGGCTCTTTTTCCTACTTAAGGAACCCTGCAGCCTCTTTTCCTTTGCAGATGGGGTGCATGTGCAAGTGGATCTAGGTCACCTGGCCTAAGCCCTGCCCATCTGGCACCTTCCAGGTTGCCACTCTTTTCCCTCACTTAGCAAACCCCACCCACTTTGTGCCTTCCAGGTTACCGCTCTTTTTTCCCCACTTAGCAAGCCCACTTGCTTCTACACTCTTTTTGACTGCTTACTCTCTGTTCTCTCCTCTCCCTTTCTCCCTTTTCCTATCTCCTCCCCTTACTTTCTTCTATGCACTTACACTATGATAGCAACCTCATCTGTCTCCTCCCCCCACCCTTTAGTTGTCCCCCCCCAGCACTATCTGAAAGTCGTCAGGCCTAGTACGATAATCGCTTTTTTTGTTCTGCCTTTCCCTTTCTGGACCCCTCTTTTTCCACACTTAACAAGCCCCACCCACCAGGTGCCTTCCCGCTTGCAGCTCTTTTTCCCTACTTAAGGAGCCCTCCAGCCTCTTTTACTTTGCAGATGGGGAGCAGGTGCAAGTGGATCTTTGTCACCTGGCCTAAGCCCCACCTACCTGGTGCTTTCCAGGTTGCCACTCTTTTTCCCCACTTAGCAAGCCCTGCCCACATGGTGCCTTCCTGTTTGCTGCTCTTTTTCACTATTTAAGGAGCCCTCTAGCCTCTTTTCCTTTGCAGATGGGGAGCAGTTACAAGTGGATCGAGGTCACCTGGCCTGGGCCCCGCCCACCTGGTGCCTTCCAGGTTTCCGCTCTTTTTCCCCACTTAGCAAGCCCCACCCACCTGGTGCTTTCCAGGTTGACACTCTTTTTCCCCACTTAGCAAGCCCCGGCCACCTGGAGCCTTCCTGGTTGCTGCTCTTTTTTACCTACTTAAGGGCCCTCCAGCCTCTTTTACTTTGCAGAATGGGAGCAGGTGCAAGTGGATCTAGTTCACCTGGCCTAAGCCCTGCCCTCCCGGCGCTTTCCAGCTTGCCGCTCATTTTTCCCACTTACCAAGCCCCGCCCACCTGGTGCCTTCCAGGTTGCCGCTCTTTTTCCCCACTTAGCAAGCCCTGCCCACATGGTGCCTTCCTGTTTGCCGATCCTTTTCGCTATTTAAGGCGTGAGGTGTCAACCAGTAGTTGTGGAGGAAACAAAATAGTTTGAATTCCCATTGGGCTGCTTGAACCTTTGCAATCATGAGGGCCTTATTTAGCCTTTTCATGAAACCTTCGGCAGCAGCATTCGCTTGGGGCCATCGCGACATGATGCTGTGTTGTCTAATCTAAAGTCGTCCATGTACTTTGCAAAATCAGCTCCTTGGAATGGCGGTCTGTTGTCACTTTTCAATTGCTTGGTCAGACCGTGTCTCGCACACATCTTCTCCATGGCTGGTATTACGACCTCAGGTGCCATTGAGTGCATTATTTTGACACCAGGGTAGCAGGAGTGTTGGTCGATGGCAACTAAGAGGTAGGTGCCCTCTTGTACTGTGCAGAAATCAGTGCCTACAGATTCCCAGCGTGATGTGCCTCTCGGATTATTTTGTGTGCTTTTGGGCCGTGGTGGGGCTCCCATGGACAGACAAGCGAAACAGGCTGTGATGACTTCCTTGACTTTTTTATCAACGTGGGGGAACCATACTCGGTCCCTGATCCTTACCTTGGTCCGTACCATGCTTTAGGGGCCTTTGTGTGCTAGTGCTATTATTCTTCCTTGTAGTTTGGGTGGCATCAGCAGGTGAATCCCACTCAGGATGAGGCCTTCAACCGTGATCGACATTTCATGGCCTATGGTAAAAATGCCTGACGGAAACTGCCTTGCCTCCGCGGTGTGGTTGCAGTTATTCTGAAGGAATGAGTTCCATGCTGCTCCCAGAATGTTTTTTTTTTCGTCAGGGTGCAGCATGGGCCATTGTTGGTGGCTTCGATCAGTTTGGATAGTCTCAACGTCTTTGGTTTTGCTGCTTCCATGACTGAGCATGTGTGTTCTTCCATCTCTGCTGATTCTGAGATTTCGACTCCAGTAGCCTCTGGTGGATGCCTGGATAAGAAATCCACTGGTTGTCTGCGCCCGGCTTGTATACAAGATCAAACTCGTACTGCTGCAGTTGAAGTAGCCATTTTCACTCTCGTGCTGGTGGGTGCGGTGCCGAGCCTGTGAAGATGGGGATTAATGGCTTGTGGTCTGTGAACGTGTTGAACGTCTGCCCATACAGGTAAAGATGAAAATGTCGACAATCCCACACGACGGTGAAGGCCACTTTTTGATGTGTGAGTAACGTTGTTCGGTGGGGGTAAGGTCTCTGGATGTATACGCCACAGGTTGTGTGTCCCCCGCTGAGGTGGTTTGCACCAATACGGCCCCTAACCCAACTGGACTTACATCCACATGCAGTTCTTTGTGCAGGTGGGTGTCATAGTAGGACATCGTTGTGCTGGTCGATAGTCCGTCTTTGACACTGTTGAATGCCTCTTGGCACTGTGTGTCCCATTGCTATTTTGTTCCCTTTCTGGTCAGGGCCCTCAGTGGCACTGATAGGGTGGCCAGTTTGTTCAACCTCCCTCTGTAGGTGGCCATCCCCAAGAAAGTGCAGACTTCAGTGGGTGTTGTTGATGGCGCCGCTTCCTTGATGTCATCCACTTTCAATGGGTCTGCTGACACGCCCTTGCTATTGAATATGCATCCAAAGAACGTAAGTTCCTCCTTAAGAAAATCGCATTTGTCTCTATGTATTTATTTTAATTTTATTTATGAGCTTATAAAGCGCTGAAAGCCCGAATGCATCGAACGCATAAAAACAAGAACACGAAATTACAACATAAAGTGGTACAAGACAAGGATACCAATCCTAGCTGACCTTCCTAAAAGGGTGGGTCACCCCTTACTTGAAAAGATATGTCTTTAGGCTCTTCCTGAAGGCCATATAGCTGGATTCTAGTCTAATGGCTAGCAGAAGGCTTGTGTATGGCTGGCCAGCTTTCTCCAGCCTGTCGAGAACAGCTGCCAACTAACCATGTGCTCTTCCTTGTCCTTGGTGTGTACTAGGATGTCATTGCTGATGATGAGGACTCCGAGGAGGTGTTGCAGGACCGTGTGTATTGTTTGTTGGCAGACTCCTGCCACGGATGATATCACAAAATGTTGTCACTTGTACCTCCTCAGCCCCAGGTGCTTCGAAAATGTGGTTATGTATCTCAAATCTTTGTGTAATTTAAGTTGATGATGACCTGCATTCAGGTCTATTTTGGAGAAAATGTTTGACCCTGTGAGGTCTGCGATTATCTCATTGAGGGTTGGAGTGATGTGTCTCTCCCAGATATTGGCTGCATTAGGGAGGCGCATGTCTATGCATATTCTGATTTTTTCAGGCTGCTTCAGTTTCTTCTTCACCCCCATTGGGGAGACCCATGGTGTTGGTCCTATCACTTCCTCTATGATTGCAGTACTTTCTAGGTTGTGCAACTCTTTGGCTACTAGGTCCCTCATGTAAAGAGGTTTCTGCCGGTGCCGCACTGCATGTGGTTGTATGGTTGGGTCAATGTGCAGCTTTATTACTTTTCCTTTGAGGCATCCGATCGCTTTGAATAGCTTGGGATATCTTGACATGAGCTTGTGGATTTCATTGTCTTCTGCTGAGAACCAGCTAAGTAAGCATTCAATCCCTGCGTCCACAACGTAAATTTTTGGTTGGATTGTCGGTCCCCCTGCTCTGCTGAGTGTGGTGCGGGTCTGTCCAACTACTAGGAGGGGTTTTCTGCTTCTGTATGTGTAGAGATGCGTGCCGGTGGATTCCAGCATTGGACGGGAGTTGAATGTGCGTATGGTGGGTCATCACATTTACTGAGGCATATGTATTAATTGTCATTGTGATTTCCCGTTCCCCCACCATAATGCTGCATCTGAGTTTTTCTTCTTCTTCTCTCCCTGGTTTCTTCGCACTAGTGCAGAGATTATGTCTACCTTCCCCTTCGGTTTCTTGGCCTAGTGGGCTGCAATAGCTGCCATCGTCCGGTCCGCTTCCTTTTCCGACTGTGCCGATGAGGAGTCGTTCTCAATCTCGACCAGGTTTCCCAGGGGGACGGTGTTGGCCAGTAGGGTTGCCCGAGGATCTGCAGACCCTCGCGTAGTGGTCCAGGGGGCCATATGCTCTGCACATGGTCCCTTGTGCTGGGCAGTTGCGATGTCTGTGTTGTTGTGCACCACACCCCCTGCAGTCGTTGGGGCCAGGGAGCCAAGGATAACTGTCGCAGTTCTCTTCTGGATGAGTTGCAGAGTGCCCAGGGCAGAAGCAGTGAGGTTGAGGAAGAGGCTGTTGCAGGGGTCCAGCCTAGAGAGACCAGGGCTTTAGAGACAGTGAGATGCGGGGGGAAGTGAGAAAAGGTAGAGTGCCTCTGTGGAGGTATAGTTGATAGACTTTTTTGAGATGTCAGAAGTATGGGAGGAGAAGGAGAGAGTGGAGTCGAAGATGACCCGAAGGTTTGAGGCCTCACAGGTGGGGGTGGGCATGGGGCCAAGGTAGGCTGGCCAGAGTGAGAGTGGGAAAGCGGGAGCACGGGTCCCAATGCGAGCAATCTCAGTTTTACTGGCATTGAGGCAGAGGTGGTTTGCAGCACACCATGACTGAATAGGGGACAGAGAGTCAGGTATGAGTGAGGAGGAGGAAACGGCGGAGGGTAGCCTGATGGATAGTTGAGTGTCATCCGCAAACCCAGGAAATTAGAGGTGAAAGTGGCAATAACACATACCAAGGTAGCCATATAGACGTTGAAGAACCAACCAGGGGGATGGGTTAGATCCCTGGGGAACGCCGCAGGTTGAGAGGGTGCTAGTCGAAAGAAAGGCTCCAAGTTCGACCTGGGATGGGTGGTCAGAGAGAAAAGAGGTTAACAAGGCCAGAGTCTGACCAGTGATTTCCAGCATGTCACGAAGACGTGTGATCAGGATGCTGTGGTTAACCATGTCAAAGGCGGAGGAGAGGTCAAGGAGAATGAGGACAGAGGGAGTGTTAGTGTCAAGATTTGAGAGCAAGTCTTCATAGATGTTCAGAAGAGCAGTTTCTGTGCCTCTGAATGCTCTAAAGCCGGACTGATGGTCGTGGAAACAACCGATTAATTCTGTGTGGAGGTGCAGCTGAAAGATAGCCAACTTCTCCAGGAGTTTGCCCAGGAAAGGGGCGGTAGAGATCGGGCAATAATTTGCCGGATTGGAGGTGTCAGCAGAGGGTTTCTTGAGCAGAGGGTGCACAAGGGAGTGCTTGAGAGCCGTTGGGAAAATTCCAGTGGAAAAGGAGAGATTGCACAGGTCAGCCATGCGTGGAATCAATGTTGTCTTTGATCGTTTTTTGAGGGGCAAGGGCCCACTACATAGACCAGAATTTTGTGGCAACCTCATCAGGCGTGATGGGTGAGAGAGAGGAGAGTGGAAGTGGAGGTGGGGCCAAGGGAGGCACTGATGTAGGTATCTGCTGTGATGTGGTGGGAAGGGAGGAAAGGATGTCTTGGGTTTTTGTGGTGAAGTGTGCTGCCAGGACCGAGCAGAGGTCCTGGGTGGGTGTAACAGAGGAAGAGGCTGCTACAGGATTGGCCAGTTACTTGAAGACTTTGAAAAGTTTGGCTGTGTTGTTCGATGCCACGAAGATGCAGGCTTGAATAAAGACTATTTTCTTGGAGAGGATGCAGAGTTCATATTGCCTTTGAAGGAGGCGGCAGGCCAGTTTGTCAGATGGTCCACCCAACAAGTTCCATTTCCGCTCAGCTGCCCTACACTTTCAAGGGCAGTCAGATCGGAGTTGTACCAAGAGTTTCACTTTTTGGAAGGCTTCATTCGGACCCTCATGACAGGGGAAAGAGTATCAAAGTGTTGGAGATAGAGAGATTAAGGTTAGTGAGGTCTGTATCAGGATGGGAGTCAGCCGCAGGAATGGGAGGATGAGAGTAGGTGGAGGCAAAGGCAGCCACTGTCACTTTTTCATGGGTCTGGTGACTTTGAAGCCAAGTGGCTATGCCGTGAGTGTTGCTGTCAGAGGAGAGGCGGGCTTCAGATTTGTTGATAGAAGAGAGTGGTTGGTCCACGAGAGAGAGGTAGTGAGAGGGATAGAGAGTGGGATGTCACTGGAGATAAGAGCATCCAAAGTGTGGCCTGCTTAGTGAGTGGAGCCAGATGGTAGGATAGAGAGGGAGAGAGAGTCACATAGATTGTGGAAAGGTCCTGAGGAGTCAGGGGAGTCACCCAGCAGGAGGAGTTGAGAGGAGGAGGAAAGTAGAGAGGAGGCCAGGTCGGCCCATTTTGAAAGGAAGAGAGTGGGCTTTCCAGGAGGCCAATAGAAGATGGCCATAAGGAGAGATGATTTAGGAGAGAGAGTCTGCAGACTAGGCACTCGAAGGAGGAGTAGGCCTGAGTAGGGATAAGAGACACAGGTATCCATTCAGGGAAGATCAGCGCTACTCCACCGCCTTTCTTCTTTGGTCTGGGCGCAGAAAGGATTTTGTATCCTTCAGGGAGGAGAGTGTCAAAGCTTGTGACAGAGCTATCCTTGAACCATGTCTCAGTGATGGTGAGCACATCAAGATCCATGAGTTCAAGACGATTGCAGATGTCCGTTGAGTGTTTTACAGCGGAGCAAGTTTAGCAATGTGGAGAAGTTTGCCATCCTTAAAGGTCCACCACAGGGGACAGTGTCCCCCCCGAGTGTGGCAAGAGGTCCAGAGGGATAATAGCAGGTGATGGGTGTCAAGGCCGACAAGGGTGAAGGCTTTGTGCCAGGCCGTTTGGCACGCTTCGCGCAGTGTAATAACATCACATCCACTCAGTGTGTAACTACCCCGCAGCAACTGCCTCTCCGTCACCGGAGGGCGTTCTGGCATTTATTATACATCACCACACTCACGTGGTGATGTCTACACAACAGTCACTTGAATGGAGTGCACCTGAAGCAAATTCATTATTTATTGCATCCACATAGCTCCCACCATCTCCAGCTGCCTTCTCTCGGGTCCCCAGAATGTAGTGATGTCACTTGGAGAGGTGTGGGCATTACAAGTGCCTCACAACTAGTGATGGCCCCACAGCACAAATGTTATATTAAACCCCCTTAATGGAGATCAACAATCTAATAACCGTGTGTTGTTCTCCCTTCGTCATTATTAATCACACTGGGCAAAGTGGTAACATTGTCTCAAATATCCTAAAGTATAGCCCTGCTTATAAAGTTTTCTGGTGTTTTCTCCCTCTTCCTTTCCATATTGAAGAGTACAGCACTAATCCCAATGTCAGATACATGGGTCTACAAAATTACCTTTTTAGTGCAATATGGTACTGTGTTTATGTCCATATTCATATTTCATATCACATATATATTATATCCCACGATTTAGCATGACCATGGCCGGGCCAGAAATGTAACCATTGAATCAAAGAATCTGCAATGATGCATACTCTATGCAGTGGTCGAAGTGAACGTGAACGGTCGGGAGCGGTGTTGCACTACTTTTATATTTTTACTGTTAACAGCTCCACTAGTTTCTGCAACAATTTTCACCCTTCCAGAACTTTTCATTTTATTTTTTTTGGAAAACTCTTTTTATTGAGGTTTACAACAAGTCAACTGAAAAGAACATTCCCCCCCCCCAATCGACAAGCATTCAAAAACAATAACCGCTTCATTCCGAGCGGGTCCCGTAGGTCCAAGAGTTTCAATCGTTGCGGGCACAAGATTACTCTGTAGTCCTCTTTAATAAAAGTCATTATGTCCCCCCAATAAGCAGCAAAGTTCTGCACTTTATCATCCATGGCGTAAGTTGCCCACTCCAGGGCCACTATTTCCCAAATTTTCCGTAGCCAATCCTGGCACAATAGGGTCTCAGGACTTTTCCACCTCTGCGCTATTAGCATCATAGCCGCAAGAATCAGGACCACTTTAGCTTTCTCCCTTCCTCTGCGTTCATCCCCCTCAGAGGCCCCACGGATGCCCAAGAGGATCTGTACTGGTGACCTACCATCCCTCCGACCAAAGGCCTGTTCCTGTGCCTTTTGTACCTCTTTCCAAAAAGGTTCAATCTTTCCTGTCAACCCGCATCCCCTACAACAGCTACTCGATTGCGCCGGAAACATCTGATGAAGCCGGGCGGGGGTGTAATGACACCCGAACAAAATCTTATACAACGCCTCCTATAGCTGGAACGCCCTGGCCAATTTAGGTATCCTCCTCCATAACCTCTCCCACTCCTCCTTACCGATGGCCCTACCTGTTCCCATTTCTGCATGTAAGCCCACTGCGGATCCGTATGTGAGCTAACTAAAATCTTGTATATATTAGAAATAAGGCCCTGTGTTCCGTCGTTAGTTAGCAGGAATCTCTCAAAGCTCGTGGGATCCCTTGTTGCTGCCCTTCTGATCCCCGGGTACAGAACCCAGTGCCTTATCTGTGCATATCTCAACCTTTCCCCCTCCTGTATTGTGAATTCTCGCTTACATTCCTCAAACGAGAGCAATTCTCCTCCATGAAACATATCACATAGCTTCCTACAGCCCCCTTCCTGCCATCTCGCAAACGCACTTTTCTCCTGACCCGGGGTAAAGTCTTCATTGCCAAAGATGGGGGTAAATGGCGAAGGATACGTAGTGATTCCCCTAGAACACACCAATATATCCCAGGTGTCCGCCATCAGCTTAGTTATTGTGCTTTCGTAGAGTTGCCGGGGTCTATGGACTTTTGGGAGCCAAAGCACTTCTGCCAACTCACGATGGGCCACCGCTCTATCCATTCTCACCCAGAGTTTATCCTTCTGGCTTTCCTCCCCTTTCAACCATTCCCTAATTATTCGGAGCTGAGTTGCTTCATAATACCTCCGAAAATTTGGTAGGGCCATGCCTCCCTCCCCCTTCGGAGCCATCAGTAATCTACCACTCACCCTGGATCTCTTCCCTTCCCAAACAAAATCTTTAGTCAGGGTGTCCACCTCCTTGAAAAAGCTCGAGGGGACCAGCTGCGGGATCGCCTGAAATAGGTACAATAGCCGAGGGAGTGTTACCATCTTTACTGCCGCCATTCGCCCTAACCACGATACCCTAAGACCTCGCCACTTTTGGTAGTCCCCCTTAATTGCTTTAAGGAGAGGGGGGAAATTTGCAGAGTACCTCCTCGCTTAGGTTGCCGTAATTCTCACTCCTAGATATCTAATCCCTCCTGGGCTCCACAGAAGTTGAGTGCAGCTCTTTAGCTCATCCCGTTCCCTTCTCCTTAGTGTAAGATTTAGGAACTCAGACTTGTTAGTGTTAATCTTAATCCTGAGACCTCCCCAAATGTGCCCAACAAGGCCATGCTAATCTGAAGCGATTCGCTCGGCGCTGTCAGCATGAGCAACATGTCGTCGGCAAAGGCTGTGACTTTCTGCTGTTCCCCCCCAAACGGGATGCCCCGAATCCCCACCGTCTCCGTTATTGCCTGCAGAAGAGGCTCCAGATAAATCGCGTAGAGAATTGGGGATAGCGGGCAACCCTGTTTTGTTCCCCTCTGGAGATTTACCCTTCTGGAAGGGGCCCCATTCACCATTAACCTAATGGAAGGGGCCTTGTAATTAGCTTGGATCATGGTCATGAATTGTCCCCTGAGACCCATCTTCTCCATCACTCAGAACAGGAAGGACCACTCCACGTGGTCGAATGCCTTTTCGGCGTCCAAAGCCACCAAGACCGCGGGAGTGTTCATTCTCTGAGCCTTTTCAACTAAATGGGCTACCCGTCTGATATTATCCGCAGTTTGTCTGCCTTTGACGTAGCCTGCTTGATCGGGATGTATCAGGAGAGGGAGAATGGTATCTAACCTATTTGCCAGAATCTTTGTATATATCTTTGCGTCAATATTGATCAAGGCAATGGGTCGATAGGCTGCCCTCTCTTCTGGGTCTTTATGTGGCTTTAGGACAAGGGTTACCTTCGCTTCTGCCATAGAGGGGGCAATTCTCCCCGACTGCCGAAATGAATTATACAGGGAGGTCAGTTGAGGGGCCAGCTGTGAGACAAACAATTTATAAAAGACTGTAGTAGAGCCATCTGGGCCTGGTGCTTTGTTGATTGGGAGGGCTCTAATTACACCTCTAACCTCCTCTTCCGTGATTTCCCTGTTAAGGGCCTCCCTTGTCTCCCAACCTATTTCCCATAACTGTACCGATTGTAAGAACTTTTCCTGCTCCTCACTACTGGGATTTTGGGATGCATACAGGGAATCATTATACTCCGCCAGAGCTTCCTGGATTTCTTCCCGCTTTGTGACTCTCCCCTCCGAGGCCAATTTCAGCGCTGAAATTGCATTTTTCGCCCTCTTAAACCTGAGTAACTGTGCTAAAAGAGTGTCTGCCTTATTTGCCTTGGCGTAGTATTTTCGTCTCACCGCCAACAATGCTCCCTCCGCGTTCTTGGTATGTAGGAGTTCCAACTGCCCCAGCACTCTCCTATATTCCCGCATAGCCACTCGAGAAGGAGTCCTAACTGCC
Organism: Ambystoma mexicanum; assembly: GCF_040938575.1. Taxonomy (NCBI): domain Eukaryota; kingdom Metazoa; phylum Chordata; class Amphibia; order Caudata; family Ambystomatidae; genus Ambystoma; species Ambystoma mexicanum. Next base: position 225,782,826 of record NC_090923.1, on the reverse strand, counting down.
GCCTGCCTAGCTACTTCCACCTCAGCTTCTAATTGGGCCTCCAAAACCTTCAATTGTTTCTCTCGGAAAGCAGCTGCTGCAATTAATTCTCCCTTAATGGAAGCCTTAAATGCGTCCCACCATACTCCCTCACCCGTATCCTCCTTCCTGTTGACCGCAAAGAAGACTTTGATCTTCTCTTCAATGCTCCCACGCACCGCCGGTCCCTTAGGATCGCCCTTGGTAATTTCCAGCCCCATACTCCTCTCACCCTTCGATCCAGATCCAGCACAGCCGAGACTATTTATGGTCCGCTATCATTATCGGGCCTGTGTTCACCTCCCGAATTCTGCCCACTAAACCTACCGATGCCCATATGTAATCTATTCTGGATTGCGAGCCATGAACTCCAGAGATGAAGTTATAGCCCTCCTCTTCCCCCTTTAATTCCCCCCATACATCTCTCAAACCCAACTCGCCAGTCTTTTCTTTCAAGCCGGTCGACATAACCGCCACTCCTCCCCTTACCCGATTGCCATCTCTATCCCTCTCCCTATCCCAATCTATATTTAAGTCCCCCATCAGTACAATCTGACCCCATGCTTGTTCTTCCAACACACGCAATAGAAACTGTTCTTGACCAGTATTGGGGGAATACACAACTGCAATAGTGTAAGGAACTTCCTGGTATCTCCCCCTGACGACCAGAAATCGCCCCTCTTTGTCCCTTACTATTGTATTAACCCTGAAGTAAACCGAATTCCTAATGGCCAGAGCGACCCCCCCTCGTTTTGCTTTGGCCCGAAGCATGGAGAATCTGATCAAATCCCTGCAACTTCAGTCTCCCCTGTTCCTTGCTCACGAGATGCGTTTCCTGCAGACCCATAATATCAGGCTTTTCTTTTCTCGTGAAGTGTTCCAGTTTTTTCCTCTTTAGAGGGAAGTTCAACCCCCTCACATTATGTGTTAGCCACTTAAGATGTCAGGACTAGATGACAAATCCCCCCTGTAAGCGTTTATTCTCCCGCTCTCCCCTCCCTTGAATGACTTGTCAACCCCTTCCCCGGTCTCTCCCTCAACTCCCCCCTCTAGTCACCACACTCCCCCCCTGGAAGGACAATCCCTTCCCGCTTACTCACCACTCCTACCTATGGCATTCCCGCCCTTTCCGTTCCCAACATGGCAGCTCCCACTATGACCCCTAAGGTCAAATCTCCTTTTAGAGGCCAACCAACCCTTTTAATACTAGCATGACTCAGGAGTCAGACACAGGGTCGTTTCTCTCTTCGCTTGGGTTTTCTTTTCGCAGCTTCTTGTCCTTGCCGTTTCTTCTCCTCCTTTTCTCTCCCACCATCGTCCATTCCCAGGCTTTCGGCCTGGGGCGAGCTGACCCACTCTGCGTTCCTGAGCTCGACACGGTTTCATCCAGGTCTATTTGGAGGAGATCAGCTCCTTCCTGCAGGGACGTGATGCGCCTCGGGGCCCCCTCCCAATCAAAGAGAAGGCCAAATGGGAATGTCCACTTGTATCGTATACCCTTCTCGTTGAGAACCTTCAACAACGGGCCCATTTGTCTCCTCTTCAACAATGTGGTACTTGCCCGGTCCTGAAACAGTGCAATTTGCTGTTCTTTGAACTTTATGGGTTCCCGCTGTCGTGCTGCGCGCAGCACCGCCTCCTTCTGGGCGTACCTAGTAAATGCTGCCAGTACATCCCTAGGCCTCGCCATCTGACCTTTAGGCATCCGCCCAGTTCTATGAACTCGATCTAACTCAATCTTCTCGGGGCTCCCTTCGTCCAGGATTTCTGCAAAAATTCCCTGAACCATCGCTTTCAAGTCCTTGTCCAGTACCGACTCAGGCAGCATTTTCACTCTGATATTGACCCTACGGGTCGGATTTCCAAATCTTCCATTTGAATTTCGAGATTTCGTGTTGCCACATCCAACCTCGCAATGGCCTCGCTATTGGCTGTTGTTTCTGCATCTACTTCTTGGAGGCCCCTTTCCAGCGTATCCGTCCTCTCCCCCAATTGCCGCATTTCCTCTCTTATCTCCTCTAGGGCTTCAGTCAGATCTGCGCACATCAATTGAAATTGAGCTTGAAAAGTTTTCGCCAGATTGGATTGTAGCGCATGCAGCTCCCCCAGGAATTCCAATCTAGACATAACAGTAGGTTCTTCCGGGGTCCCTCGGGCCGAGTCCTCCCCCAACCTCTCTTGAGAAGCCCCATGCCCCTCCTTTGATGTATGTACAGGCCAGATTGCAGGGAGAGTGCCTGACATGTCGCCCGAAGCTGGAGCCACCTTCCCCCCTTTTCCTTTGGCTTTCGTGGCCATACTGCTCCCTTCCCCGTCCCTTGCGCTTAAATAGCTCACTCAGAAGTCTATCCTTGACCAATTCTCGTCCCACGGACCCTCCTCTGGGTTGTGGAAGAGCTGTGATATGGACGTAAACCACCAGCAGACCGCAACCGGGGGGATGGGGGTGGAGAACTGCGGATCACCAACCACTGCTGCTCTAGTCCTCACATCAGAGTTCTCCCAGGTTGCACCAGTCACTCTCGCTCTGCGCCCAGTCTTCGAGCAGGCTCACGATGAAATCTGCTCCACTTCGTTGGGGCAGACCCAGCCCAGCACCAAGACTGTCCCAATGACGCCCTTCTCAGAGGCCTCCGTCACTCCACCTCTCCTGCTGCCTGACAGTACTCTCCGCTCTCCCCTATAAAAGGGCTTCGGCAGGGTGCAGGCCTCCACTGCCACCCAGACCACTCCCTTTGTACTTCAGCTTTTCCCTGCCGCTGTTGGTGTGTTGGTGTCCCCTCAACTTCCATGCTCTTCAGCGGCTGCCTCCTTTCCCCTGTTGTGGGGTTGTAAGGTGTCTACCCACAGCAGGGCTCTCCTCTCCCCTGCCACCTGCCCAGGGGAGTGGGTGTATCCTCCCAGAATGATCCTCGACTCACCCACTCCCTCTGCTCTCCTCTAGGCCCGCTCCGTACCTCTCCGTCAGTGGTGTCTCCTCTCTCCGAGCTGCGCTGCTCCAGCTCGTTGGGGCCTTGCCAGGCACTCCACCCCCTGACACCATACTCAGTGGGGGGGGGGCGAACAGCAGGCTGCATCCACGGGTTCACCCGCTCCTCCCGGCGGCCTTCCCCGGAGCCAGTCCGCTCGCCACTCCGTCGGCAGTGGCGATGGGGGAGGGGCAGACTGCCGAACTCCGTCTGCGGGTTCTCTCTCCCCCGCAAGCCGCCTCCGAAGCCCCTCGCGGCTCTTCCTCCTTGGGCGGCTTCTGTCTCTATTCCTCTTAATTACCCCCAGCGCTGTCCTCCACTGCCGGGTACTCCTCCGGCTGCTCGGCTCCCTGCGGCCGCACCCGCAGCTCTCTCTCCGGCTGTGCCGCTCCTGAGACCCGCTCCAAGCCGCTCTGTGAAGCCAGCCGGCTTCTCTCCTGATCACTAGGTCCCAAGACGTTTTCCCAGGCAAGACTGTGGTCCGTTAGCGGGGCGGTAGGCACTTTCCCTCAGTCGGGTCCGGGGAACGCCGTCGGCACGTCTACTCAGTGCCGGCGGCCATCTTGGAATCATCCAGAACTTTTCTTTATGACGTTAAAGCACACTTCTCCATTTTACCGCCGGATATCAGGTACAGCTAAACTGAAATCTGTTTCAACTTAATTGACTGTTAACCAGCATGACTGCAAACACTACTTTTTTGATACACTTCTATAACTGACTATGCAGTTCACTTGAAATGATATGGCATTTATAATGCACCTGGACACAAGTGTTTCTAGGTGCAACAAGACAAGGAGTGGGAAACTGAGGGAGGACAAAACAACGATCTTACTAGGCCTTGTGTCATTCAGATCGCGCAAGTGCAGGGAAGTGGAAGGGGAGAAGTGCTGAGGGGGTGGAGGGAGTGCAGGTAGTTCAAAGTGCGGCCAGCGGGTGGCTCACTGCAGGTATATCTGAAAGTGCAGCCTACGCTGGCTCATAAGTGGGGAGAGAAGGGACTGTAGGATTGCAGATACAGTCCAAAAGAGCTGGGGGAGCCAGGAGGCAGTGCGAGGTGCAACTGGACATGCAGCGACCTTGGGCCAAGTTCAGAGGGTGGCCATGTGTCCAGTGCGTGGAGCAGTCGGGACATCAGCAGGGGAGAGGAAGAGAGAAAGTGCAAGCGAAGAGGATGGCCTTGAGCTGCTTCCGGAACTGGAGGTGGTTCTGTTCAAGTTTGAGAGAGGCAGTGGGGCTGTTCCAGAGGGAGGCCCCAACCTAAGATAGAAATCTGCCCCCAACTCTCTGCTTGGAAAAGCGACTGACCCTTAGAGAGTTGGAGGTAGATGAGCGGAGAGATCTAGAAGGGAGATGTTTAGGAAGAGAGAGTTGGAGTTAGTGCGGTCCCAGGCCCCAGAAAGCCTTGTGGCCGATGCAGAGCGTCTTGAACTTGATCCTTGCTGCCACTGGGAGCCAATGAAGGGGTTTCAGAGCTGGAGAGATACAATTACTGGGCTTGAGCCAAGGACAAGTGTTGCAGTCCTGTTCTGGGTAAGTGGGGAGAAAGGTTACACCCCTGGGAAACACCACAGGTAGAGAGAGAGATAGAAGAGGGGAAAGACCCAATTCGGACCTGAGAGGGTCGATCAGTGAGAAAGGAGTTCAACCAGGCCAGGGCCTCATCAGTAATACCCAGGTTATCATGGAGGCAATTGAGCAGGATGGCATGGCTGACCGTATCAAAAGCAGAAGAATGATCAAGGTGAATGAGGACAGAAGGAAGGTTAGAATCAAGGTTAGAGAGCAGGTCTTCACAGATGTTTAGGAGAGCAGTTTCTGTGCTTCTGGCTGCTCTGAAGCCAGACTGGTGGTCGTGGAGACAACTAACATATTCAGTGTGAAGATTAGGCTGGGAGATGGGCAGCTTTTCAAAGAGTTTTCCCAGGAAAGGAGTGATGGAGATCGGGCAATAGTTAGCCGCAGAGGAAGGATTGGCAGAGGGCTGCTTTAGGAGTGGGTGCACAAGGGAGTGCTTAATGGGTCAGGGGAAGGTTCCAGTGGCAAAAGAGTGGTTGCAGAAATCGGCAAAGGCTGGAGCAAGCGTGTCAATGTGTTCCTTGATGGTTCTGGATAAACAGCGAAGAACCTGTTTTGATGAGACTTTCATAGATCAGACTTGTCTAGAAACATCATCTGGGGTGAACAAGGGAAAGGACGAGAACGGAGGAGGAGAGGCGGCCACAGGCAGGAGACAGGCACTTCTCTTTCATTGACATGCACCATCATCAACATTAATAAAAACAAAGTTACAAATAATCAAAATGTAAGCGTTTGCTATGGGATGTCATTTCACCAAATGCCAGAGGTAGCAGAAGTGACATCACATGACACTTGACCTCTGCTTAAATCACAGGAATTGATGTCATTTGACCTCACCCCAAAGTGACATCACGGAAAGTGATGTAACATGACCTTTCACCCATTGATAAAACAGTAAGTGGCACCATATAGCATTGTTTCTAAGTACACTACAAAAAATATGGTAATGATATCACTGTGATATACATTTCATACAAGAATGGATCACTATACGTATCGTTAATATCAGTGTGTATCGGTCCATATTACCAAATTACTGTGCATGCAAGCAGACGTTGAAGGCCAAATGATAATTATGTGTTATCATATAGCACGTAAGCTTAATATAGAACAAATATGCATACAATATCACCGATACTCATTTATTGACCTCAGAAGGATGAAAGGATGGGTTGGCCTTGCTGGTATTCAAACCTGTAACCTGCAGATCACACACACATTGCAACAGTGCACGCTCAATCCAATGACCTATTTTACCGGCCGGTAAAATGAGCAATTACATGACTGAATGTTCTCAAAACCAGGAAGCAAATTACACTCTATAGTGGATACCATTAAACTGGTAACTGAGATTTAATAGCAGGCCAGTTCATCTGCAGGTCTGGTGCAAAGTTGGCCACATGTCAAGCCTGCTTGGATCTACTTTTCAGGCTTTAGAGGTTGGCAAAATAGGGAAAGCAGCGTACTCACACAACATGCCGTACTCTGGGCACTCATTACCTCATACATGCAAACAAATATCACGAAACAGCATGCCAGGGAGATGGGAAAGATAGACACATTACAACAAAGCATTAATTGTTTCACAATGAAATCAAGGGCTACTTGATGTGCTATGGTCACATTTTTACACTGTACCCAAGCTTTTAGGCACAAGGATTCTGTCAAGTGACCGAAGACACTGAGATGGAAAGTCTAGTGATGATCATAACATAGACAATGGCAGAAAAAACATGGTATGATTGCAACTTTGCGAAAAGCAAAATACATAGTCCGAAATGGATGTTTATTATACTCTAAATGTTTTGGGGACGTTTTTTTTTCTGCATTGTGAATTTGAGGTGTTTAAGAACAGACTAAATCAGTGACTCACCCCCTCAAGTGTGTCTGAAATAAACATTTAATGAGTCTAGCAATTATTGTATAGAATTTCAGAAAGACAAATGATTTGTTATTTCTATTCTTTCTTACTTAGAGTCACTGCTCTGAGTGTTACACTTGTGGAACCCCCTGTTTTTTTTTAAAAGGGGACCAGAAGGATCGCAAGGGAGACCTCAGGGGCGATACCCAAATGGCGTCCCTGAGTTTGCTGATTTTATACAATAGAAATTACAATTAGAAAGCATTGCAGTTAATAAACCTGTAACAGGAAACACTGAAGCAATTTGTAGTAGAAAAAGTGGTAACACAAAACAGGAAACCCTGACTACACACTAAAATACAAAGTGGAATCATAAGTTCCCTATAAACACATGAACATACATTCAGACAAATGTGCCTAATACAATCAGCCAATTCAAGTCCACTGCTTCGTAACACTTTCTTTAAATATTAGGTTGCTTAAATCAGCAGTATTGTTAAAGTGAGTCTTGCGCAGTAATGGTGCTGCGTGATTTAAGGTTTGGTTTGTAGTGGGATGGACTTTAATTAGATTCTGAAAACAGTTCAGCTGATTGTTCATATCGAAATTAACTTTAACATACCTAATGCCTGTCGTGTTTACTAGCTGGTTGTTTTGGTGTGTTTGCAGTTATGTTAAAAGTATTATTATTATTATTATTTATTTATTTGTAATCAGTTCATAATTGAACTCATTACAAAAGCAACAAAGTGCTCATTCAAATCATTATTAATAACTTCATATACAACACGTACATAGAAAATAAAAAGGCGTAATACATGCAAATCTTAATTCATCACATATTCTAAAAACGTGTTTAGTGATATTGGTGATATTAACATTTCATAATTACACTGATTTTGATTTCAAAATGTATAAAATCTTTAAAAAATTTAAAACGTTCTTGGAGGTTGTAAGTATTCATATATTTCCACATCAGTATCAAGAGTTCTTCAACAATTTAGTTGGCACTTATTCAAAATGTTTTTTAACATGGCATCATACTCTATATAGGGCTATGTGCTTTGACCCACATTCTGTGTTTAAACAGTAGGTCCAAAATTCAGACGTTTTTATAGACTCGTAGTCATGTGACAGGTGGCCTAATAAAGTCATATAGATGTGTCCTAACTTGGAACATTCTGTCAAAAGATGTCTCACTGTTTCCATACATCCTGGCATTTTACAAACTCTACATATTCTACCATCTTTAGGAATGTTTCATTGCGCACCACGGATAGATCTCACAGGAAGCTGGTGTGTGCGCATCAACAGTTTAAATCGCTGCACGTCAGGATCCGGGCAAAGCAACACATATCTTTGTGGTTTCATAAACTTATGAGAAACTTGTGCCACAACTATAATTGTGAAGTGTCTGCAGGTGTTCGTAATTGTTGACCCAGTCCCATTTTTTCAAACGGCGTGTAAATGCCCCTTTCAATTTCAAAAGGTTTGAACAGGGACCGAAGTCGAGTTTCCAGTCTAATTTATGGAACAGGTCTTTTACTAATTTCAAGTACCTGTTATTTTTCTCAGGTGTATGCTCGAGACACTAGTTAGCACCTAACTTAGTATGAAGGGGGCATACTGGGGAGGTTTGGGATTTCACAAAAAGTTCCCCTCTACATTTAAGTGCCAAAACTTTTAGGGACAATAATCCTAGTTCTAACCGTATGTAGTCAATAGGCGCTGAAGAAGCAAGCCCTAGGACACATCGCCAAAAAAAAACCTTCTAGTACCTGCAGCCACTCCAAATTTTGCATCTCAAAGGCATCTAGCACGTATAATATTATAGGACAGAACCACTGTTTGTAAAGTTCAAGAATGCCTCCTAATGTGAACCCGGGATGGTGGTATGCAAATCTACGTACCATAAAAGATATATGTTTAGCTTTGTGGGATTTGCTTATTACAATTTCATGGTACCCTTTTTTATTGGACATTTCAATTCCCAGATATTTATAGTTTTGGATATACTCAATATGCCCAAGGTCAGTAATAAGGGGTTGCATCTTTATGTTACGAGTCGTAACAAGCATGGTTTCGGTTTTTATTAAATTAATAGACAACCCATGACCTTTGGCATAACTAGCAAGGGCGTTTAACATAGACTTAATGCCTGAGTAAAAATTCACATATGACCAAGCCATCAGCATAAAGCATGGCTGCGACAGTACATTGATCAATCCTAGGTGGACACTTTGTACTAAGAGACATCAGAGCCAGAAGGTCTGCAATATATAGGTTAAAGAGGAGGGCCGCCAGTATGCATCCCTGCTTCACCCCTCTCTCTACCTGTATGCATGTCACCCGACAAAAACTGGTGTCACCAAGACAAATCTGTGCAGTGGTGTCTGTGTGGAGGGCCACAATAATTTCTAGCAGTCACTCATAACAGCTAAGGGTCTGCATTTTGACTTGGTCAAATGCTACCCAAAAGTCAATATAAGTAATGTAAACTGATGGGTTGTTCTTAGATTTAGCACGCTCCAGCAATCAAACACTATGAGTGGCACACGAGCCTTGGCGAAAACTAGTCAGAAATGTATGCAAATTGTGATGTTCAGTGACCAATGCTTGTAAGTGCTTTAACACAAATCCAGCAAAAACATTTCCAGTAGAATCAAGCAAGGAAAGCAAACAGTAGTTTTCAGGGGATAATCGATTGCCAATTTTGAACACAGGCACGTAAATAGCTTTTTTCCACCTTCATAAACATGTTGCATAGTACATTGACCCATAATTTGTAATCACCTTTGAATAATGCAGCTGAGTGGCCTTTTGGCCCTGGTGCTCTAGAGTTGTTTAATTTAGTTAAGTGGCCTTTCATCTCAGGGATACCAAAGGTCATAGGCCAATGTACACATTTTAATTGGGAGATTGGTTCTGTTTTGTCATGTTTCTTCCTTTTTTCTTAAATAAAGGAAACCCATACACTCTCCGAAATCGGATTAATGATTCATCGATCAGTAATCGGTCTGGCAAAGTTTAGTATACCCCACACCTGTTTAGTGTTGTTACGATGCAATGCCTCGACCATCTTTTGCCAATTCACATTAGAACCCATTCATTTCCTATGTTTCAACCAGTTATGGCATGAAGTTTACAGCCTGTGTGATTCAGTGTGAACTTCTTGCTTTGTGGCACCACATCTTTTTAACCTACGAATCTGCTTGCGCAATCTTCGTTTTCGCTTTTGGATTTCAATATCAGAAGCGCGTGTATGCTTCTTTTCAGCCAAAACCAATGGGTGTCTCTTTGGTTTTCCACACTCGTAGGTGAACCCCTTAAGCCAATCTTCCATCTCATTCCCTGTGTGCAAACCCAGAATGTAGTCATCAGTATGGATTGAAAGTACCATCTCCTTACGCGCCTTTCGGATGTTTCTCTCTGACCAGACAACACGAGTGCCGCTCTGGTTAGGTATCAATCCGCTAATTGCTTATTGACGCATTTTCATTTGGTCTAGCTCTAGGGTCAGGCTAAGGGTGGCATGATCGCTAGACGGATTCCTGTTAACAGTTACATTTTTAACAGTGTTGATCAGTAGGGGATTACCACATAAATAGTCTATATTAGCTATTTTCGACCCACAACTCCAGGTAGTTCGCCAGGGGATATCACCAGGTGTGCACCCATTAAGTGCAACTATATCCCATTGCTTTAGAAAGCGGAGCCATTGTTTGCATTTACTGATTTTTGTACCATCACGTTCTTTGCTACAATAGTAGAATAAGACTCCTCATTAGAGTATTCTCCACATCTCGCATTCAAGTCTCCACCCAATAATATCAGATCTGTCTCAATGTTCTCGTACCAGTTAATGATAATGGAATCAATTAATTTGAATACACGATCAGCATTAACAACACCAGACAGATCATATACATTAATAATGAGGATACGTTGATTATGATACGGTTCTTAAGTGACATTTCTACTGCCAACACATATTCATTATCATCAAGGTTCAAAATCACAATTGATGGTATTTCTGGTCTTACCCCGATTATGACGGCACCAAATGGATGCCCTTTCACACCAATGATTGGTGAACTACATACCCATCAATATAAATAATCTGCATTAACCACGTTTCCTGAAGCATTAGTACAGAATATTTTACTAAATTGTTAAGTGAAGGACCCTTTTGTATAAAGTGGGAATGGCCATGAGTCTTTCATGAAATAACATCGAGATTTCACTTCTGGGTTATTTCGATTCCAGGTAACCACTTTTTTCAGCCATTGTCACCCTTTTTTGTTATCGTATTCATCAGTGAATTTTTTGCATGGGGCAGGCCTAGCTATTGTTACCCCTTTTAATGATTTTTTACAATGATCGCAGCAGGAAGTAGGAGTTTGGGGCACACAGGGCTGATCTACTTTGTAACCCAAGAATTCTAGAGCTTGATTTCTAATAAGTGTCGCTGTCATAGGTACTACACAATGGACAGAAGCCATCCCACCAGCCACCCCTCTTTCTGGAGCAGTCAAATCAAAATTGCACAATGTCAATATACATAAGGAGGGTATTTTTGCACAACTTTTAAATAACGTCTGCCTATTGATATGCATTTTAATCCTCACCTCGGTCCTCAATGGTGGGGAGTGATGACCAATCTCCACCTTGGATTCTCGTAGTTCAGTAGTGGCACAAAGTGGACTATGCAGGACAATGGACAGATCGATAGACGCATTCACTGATTCATTGGAAATCAAGTTAGTATTGTTGGAGCTGGTTATTTTAACTTTGTTCTCTTGCAAGAGCCAGCTCGTTAGGGTCCCAGTGTTTTGTTGACGACGTTTCCGTCTTCTTGATGCCTTTTTCTTTGCTTTTCTTGTCCGCTGTTTCTGGTTTACTACAGTCGCTATGGTGAAGTTCATTGGTTCGGCTGGGTCTTCCTCAGGTGGTGTGGCAGCCATGTCTGGTCAGTGTGCCTTCTCACCTTTATCTTTAATTCCTTATTTTGCCGCACCTGTTTGTGTGTAGGATATCTAAGGGGTCATTCAGGCTGTTCAGCCAATTGAGACTCCAGTACTATCACCTCTTGGGACTGATTTGTAATGGTGGCAGTTGAAGTAGATACAGATTCCTGTGTAGGGGATAGATGGGGTTAATTATTAATGGCCTGAGCATTTTTATTGTGCTGCAGTAATTGCACAGTTAAAGACCCTTGTTTCTGAACATCTTCATGTATCCGTCCACAAAGCTTCAAGAATATTTTAATAGCAAAGTTTAATACTCCCAACGCAGGGTCATCACTTAGATGTTCGCACCCAGGAGTTGATTTGGCCGTTGAGTGATCGTTAAACACCACAGGCTGTTTTTCCGGGTCATCGTGGATGGTATCATCGCCCACAGAGCGAGTAGTTAAAAACATTTTATGTGAGCCAGATAGTCATGTACTTATATTTGCTTCGGCTGCATTCTGACTTATATGTTCGTTTGCATCTTTTATGCTAGTCTCGCTTTGTGGAGGTGGTGCAACCGAGTTTGCGTTACACATGGAATAACACAATTCGAGCAACGAGTTGTTGTCAATGCCATCAAAATCCTCACAAGTAATGTTTAGGCCAGATTCTACTTGCGGCAAATTATTATGCTCCAACGAGTGCAAATCTGCTGGTAGAATAAACCTTATCGGAGTGATGGATGTGGCAAATATTTAGGAGTGAAGATGTATCCAGCAATACAATGCACCAAGGCACACTCACGCCACACTCCTGTCACGTGCGCTGCCCCGCTTGCAGTGCTGTTATAAGCACAAATCCTCTTCAGTTGCAGGTTAAAGCAAAGAGCACAGAGCAGGACTCTGCAGTCCAAAGTAGCAGAAAGCAGAATGGAGCGTGCCACTTCAGATAGCGCTCCAAGTTGAATCACAGAGCAAAAATAATGGATACAATTAGACTCCTGCACCAAGGCACACCCATGCCAAACTCCTGCCGAGCACACTGCTGCACTTGCAGTGCTGTTATAAGCACAAATCCTCCTCAGTTGCAGGTTAGAATTTAGAGCACAGAGCAGAGCTCTGCAGTCCAAATTAGTAGAAAGCAGAATGGAGCGTGCCGTTTCAGGTAGGGCTCCAAGTTGAATCATGTTCCAAAAACAACAGATACAATTAGACTCCCTCACCAAGTCACACTACCGCCACACTCCCGCCTGTAACCGTACCATTGCCAATGTTTGTAGACTTAACCTTTTTAAATAAAGGCCCTACCCTGTCTATGCTTCTGGAATAGTCACACTGCTAAGGAATGTTTTTGGTGGAAAAGGTGTGATTGCTAGACTCTTGTGCAAGCCTAAAATATGCGATGAGAAAGTGAGCATGCTAGGACGGTAAATGCTAGGGGGGGTAACTGAATAAGGTGATCGATATTTAGTAGTGCTCGTTAATAGAACAGTGTCTATGTTTGTTACGACAGTCCTTTTGGTTAGATATATCTGTTGCTGTTTGTAAAATTATAATAAAGTTCTGATTAAAGGACGGTGCTAATGAATGGTTTTATGTTCCGTTAGGTGTATTGTGATGATTTATAAAGCATCATGATGCCTTAGGAATAAAAGGCGACGGTGTATGCGTGGGTAAGCAGGGCCAGCCACAACAGACAACACCTATTGTCTATATGTACGTCACAGTGGTGACCGGCCCCGTGCAACATGCCCCACTCCTCGTGCCCCAAACAACTTGTGATGAAGGGTAGTATTGCGCTGGCACCCAATGGGCCTCATTGTGAGGTCGGCGGTGCGACCGGCGGGTTGCCACCGAGCCCCTAACGCTGTTTCCGCTGCCTGATATCCCGACGGCAAACAGTAACTCCCCATTCCTGTGGAGATAAGACTCCAAAGGAATGAAAACACTGAAGCACTGGCATCGTTATTAACGGTGCTAGTGCTTCAGTGAGAAGTCTGCCGGTAGGGCCATGAATTTTCAGCAGGTCAGGCCTGCCGGGAGTTCTGTGGCCCCTACCGGCAGACTCAGAGTTTGCCAGTCCAGAAAGGGTGGCAGTACATTGCTACCGGCACCATTATTTTCAGACCGGCAAACTCATAATGGGGCACAATGGCCCTCATTCCGAGTAGGGCGGTAAGGGATACCGGGCACCGGTAAGGGGACCGGTGCCGGTAATCCCTTACCGCCCTACTATGAGGTCCCTTAGCGGGTCCATTCCTTAATGCCTGGTCTTACCAGGTGTTAAGGACGGGACCTGTTAAGGGACCTGGGCGCAAATAACGGGCTTGGCATACGCCGGCCCGTTATTTGCGCCCTCCCCATTCCCATTGAGCCCTATGGGGGCTCAAATGGGAATGGGGAATGGTTTGGTAAATGGGGACTAACCGGTTCCTCCAAGGTCAGAATGGACGTTAAGTCCCCATTGAACCAAACTGGAGTTGGTACCAGTATGGGAGGCAGTCATGGCGCAAATAGCACCATGACTACCACCATACTCGGAATGAGGGCCAATGTCTCCTTAAGCCACTTCACTTTTCAACCGGCCCACCTACACTGGAAATATGGTCACAAACTGAAGGAGGTGCGTGACATGTTTCAAGTTCCCTATCTAGCTCAGTTTTGTGAGTTAGTGCCACTACACCCCACTTCAACAGGTAGTCGACACCGGAGCAAGCAGTGGACTTCATGAAAGGAAATAAAGAAAGGGAAAAAGTAGACCTGAAGTTTTCATTAGGCGAAATATTGGTATATATTGAAGCAATCTTGCCTGGACTCCTTGCCCAACATCATAACTACAGGGCTGAGGATAATCTGTCAAGTGCTTGCGCGCCCTTCATTTTAAATGTAAACAACTTGCTTCCTCTTCTGATCCAGCTCCTGTTAACGCCGGTCTAAAACTGCACACTGTTCGCACGCCTTGTACTCTTAATACCTGCCCGTACTGGTATATTCCATTTGACTTTCTGCTCTACCAGGTTCGCACTGGCCTATAAGGCAAAAGGCAATGCCCGAATCCAGGGGTGTTGCTAGGTCTGGAAAAGATCAGGGGCTAAGCTAATGTCAGGACTGGTGGGATTCGGGGCTAGCTATAGTCATTTGGTTGTATCCCCTGAGTTTCTATCCGGGACTATAACCAAATGACCCGGGGCTAAAGCCCCCTCAGCCCCCCCTAGCAACGCCTCTGCCCAAACCCAAAACGCTAGTGTGGACAGTTTTTATTGTTCAAATTGGACCACTTTCTTTGACCAATGTGGGCTAGTTTGATGAGTTACCCATGCGCCTCGTGTTTTTGACTTTAAAATTCACAATTTGCATCACATTTCAAAGAACTCCCCCTTGGGTGCTACTCAAACAGTCTGTCACAAAAGGAATGAAGTGCATTTGTAACTGTGAGCCACTTTTTAATTGGTGCCCGGGCCAATTTGATGCCCCCGTCCGACCCTGTGCCCTACTGATAGCGATCTTGTTGTCCATGACTCACTTCTTGAAGGTAGTTAGTTGGTCATGGGTTATGAGGAAGTCGGTCACAGTGAGTGTGCTGCTAAAGCAGGCCCCATTTTGGAATAGCACCAACGGTCGAGTTTCATGTTGCAGGTGCTCCGTCTTGCCAATGTCTGCGATGGGTTTTGTGGACACAAAGACTAGAAATGTATTTCACAGCAGTCAGAGAATATGACAGTGCTGCTGAATAATACATGCTACTTTACTTGGTGGGCCAAACCATGCATAAAATCAAGACATTACTGGGACAGACCATTCATACATGGCAGCCAAAGACGCTTTGGAAGCCTATTTCAATCTCATGGTCAAGGCTGATTGTGAACATTTTATGCTGCGTGAAGCCACGCGAAAGGACAAAGTTAACGTCCGGTTGTGCCACCGGGCACTTATTTGCACTCTGCTTTATGAACAGGATGCCGTGGATTGAGCTCAGGTGCTGCAAGTGTGCTATTTCGCTAAACATTGCATGGAAATACTACAAAAGTTAGCCAACTCTCTAAAGCAGATCCTGGAGCTAGTGAGCTATCATGAACCTGCCTCATGTGGCGCATTTGAAAGAGAAAAAGCTTTAAATCAATCAAAGTAGTGGAGGTGATTGAGATATCAAAACCTGTACCATTGAAACCAAGTTGTCGACCTCACTTGGGTGTTATGAAGGAAAAGGACGCAGCCACTTTAAGGGGAAAGAGACTGCGGCAGGAAAGGGGAGCCAGGGGAGGACTGGAAGGGGAGGGGTGAGGGGAGGGACATGGCAATATGTACATGAGTACTAAAGGAGTTGGAAGCAATGAACCGTTGTCCATGTGCTTCATGAATAGATGCGTGAGTGATCCGTAACAACTGGCGACGAACTAAGGTCCACGCCCCGCCGTATCGAGGATGAGGAACTTGCCACGACCGACCAGGGAACATTCCTGCGAGGAAATGGCCTAGTGGCCCCCAAAAGCCTAAGAAAAGCCCTGGTTATCGTTGCACATGAAGACGACAGGGGTATTGCCAACACAAAAAAGATACTATGGAACCAAGTGTGGTTCCCATATATGGATACAATAGTCGAGGACACGCTTAGGCACTGTATGCCGTGCCAAGACACAGCAGCAAACAGTCCCCCATGTCCGCTACAAACAGTACCCTTACCGAGGGACCCTGGTAAAGGGTAGCGCTGGACTTCTATGAACCTCTAAAATAAGGGAGTCATCTACTAGAGGCCAATGACAAATATTCACACATTCCCCTGGTAGCGCATGTCTAGTCCACTGCGTTCCACCAAGTGGTGGGAGTAATAGATGAACTGTTTAGTGAATGGGGGGTCCCGAACACGGTTAAAGCAGACAACGGCCCACCATTCCAGGGCAAGACTTTCGGAAGTTCGCAGCACATCTGGGGTTCCACCACCAAAGGATTACGTCACTTTGGCCGCAAGCCAACGGTATGGTGGAACAATTTATGGCCACCATTGTTAGGCAGAATCCTGTGCAGTGCCCGTAGGGACCACTACACACAATTAAGACTACAGGTGGTGATACAAGTTTTACCTTTGGTACAAGCTTGTACTACCATGTCATAGTGGTAGCAGTGGCGGAGCAGCCAGGCCTATCTCAAGAGTATATGAGCAGTAGCAGAGATTACACAAAGGGACCACAATTACTGTGACTCAAGCAAACACTGACTCAAGGTTTCAGGTAGAAAAATATAAGTACATTTATTTTTAAACCATTCGTTATAAACACAACACTTCAATAAAAACCACACGTTAAATATACTACACCTAACCAATTCACTTTGTACAGTAAGTCTCAAGGTAAGTACCCTGTGTTGGAATGAACCGGTGTTAGTCACAAAAACACGTTACCACGGACATGAATGCGATCACTTTTTGACAGTTCGGTCTACTAAACAAACGCGTATCCGTGACATGAAATGCTACCGGGGCAAAAACACACTTAGCACCTGAGATAGCCAGAGGGAGTTGGAGGCAAAAATCACAGGCAATATTTTGGTTAGGCAGGCAGAATCAAGAAACACTCAGAGACAGGAGTTCAAAAATCAAAGGGCCGGAGCCAGGGTCGAAAGACACCGGGGCCAGTTGCCGAAGATCCCACGGTCTAACAGTTCACAATTCAACAGAGCCAAAAGTACTTCGATATTGTCAATGTTCGGAAGCAAAAGTTATAAGAAGGAGGGAAGACAAGGTCAAGCCTTGGAAATGTAGAAAAAGGGATTCACCCAGTTTCCTCAACAGAACACAGTACCTTGTTCCAATGGTGCAGCTGGTGCCCTGGCAGTTGTTCCTGTTGGTTTCCCGCAGACCCACGATTCCTGGAGCTTCGTTGAGAAGGGAGGAAGTCTGAAGGGCGTCTGCACCACACAGGGATGAGGCCGGCAGCAGCGACACGGAATAAAAGGTGCGCTCCTTAAAACCAGGAGAGGCTCTTCAGGTGGCTATCTGGACCACTACAACAGTATGCAGCCATTTTGACCACGGAAGAGGATCCTCTGGCTGTAGAAGATGAGCTGGTTATCCCCACCAGGCTCAAGGGAAGAAGACTCCGGACTGGATCTTCTCTGAGTCGTTGAAGGGCAGATAGCTCAGGACTGCAGCAGGGCTTCACCGGGACGGGGTAGTTACAGCAGCCGTCGTTCTCTCTGCTTCTCTTCGGTTCCTTGTAGTTCCAGTGGTGACTCTCTGACTTCTAGCCCAAGAGACCTGCCTTTTATGCGGAAAAACCCCCATTCACGCAGCCTGGCTGTGAATCACCCAGCAGGGAGGTTGTCCAGCCCAGACAACTACCCTGGCCAATCATGACAAAGTGCAACTTGGGTTTCCTAGGATACCCTCTGCAGGGGGTGACTACACCCCTCCCTCACATTCAGCCCACCTAGACACCCAGGCGCCTTGAGGAGGGCTTCTGGGCAGAAGCCCGCCAAAAGACAGTGAACAAAGAAGGCGAACTTAGTTTGCCACACAAGAAGGACTTTAACAAAAAGAAATGGCGAATAAACCCAACCAGAGCCAAAAGAAAGATGATTTGGTCAAGCGGGTTTATGTTCGAGGCTAATATAATAGCCAAGAACAGTACCACGTTTATCTAATATAATCGCGGTAGAAAAGTTAGGGTAGATACCACTTCCACCAACCAAGTCTAAATGTTAAAAGAGCGAAACAATGCTCTAGGAGGTACAGATAAAAAGGGATACGAGTTAACCCTTTCCAGTACTCCATGGAAGATTGGGTGTACTGGATCTGTGGTAGATTGACTAAGTAAAGTTAATGGTAACTTTACCCTTTTCTGGGGGACAGTAGTCGCCTCAGAAACGGAGTCAAGAGAAGTCTCAAAGACAACCATGTGCCACGGCACTGAAGGTGCGGGCTCACACACACAAAGAAGGGGGCTACTGAAGTGGTGTACTTCGGAGTCCACAATCACAAAAACAGATGGAAACACATAGCAAAACACAGGTAAGAGTGGGGAAAAAGCTCTCACTCTTACCGGGTGGAAAAAAAAATAAACTCCATAAGTCCAGCAAAGCTGCTGGGGGACTCACTAGGTGAGGGAAATTAGCCATAAATGAGAATTCTCCCAAACAACTATCAAGAGGACATGCCAGAAAGCAGCCGCAGACCTGATGTTGATGCCCCAGGCCATCTCTCAAATGCTGAGGAGTTACCAGAACACGCCACACGAAACAACTGGATGGACACCCATTGAACTCATGATCAAGTACAAGCCAAGGACTCGGCTACCACAGAGGAAAGATTACACCCCAGCAGAAGATGCCCAGATTCGAAAACAGGAAGCCGAGAAAAGGAGGAAAGCCAAAGAGTGGACAGACCAGAAAAAGGAAGGCGACAGAACCGCAACTCCCGGTCGGAGAAGTAGTACTCACCAGGCAGAAGCAACAAAGGAAAACGGATGCGAGATACGACCCCCAGCGGCTGCTGGTCATCGACGTCAAAGGGCCAATGGTAATAGCCATGGGAGAAGGTGGGGAGATCACCTGAAATGCCTCCTTTTCCCGCAAGCTGTTCCATGCGGACTCCAAAGAGGACGCACACATGACAGAAGAAGAAAAAGTAGAAACCCAAGGAGAGGGAATTGTGAACCTCCCACTAAGAGCATCAGAGGGAGAGACACCGTGAATCGCCAGGCTGCCCACAGCAAACCATACAGAGGCCCCTCCGCCTAATCGAGCAGATGAAGGTCACAAACTTCCCTGATAAGTAAGGGTGGGTGTGTTATGAAGGAAAAGGACACGGCCCCTTTAGAGGGAAAGAGACTGCAGCCGGAAAAGGGAGTCAGGGGAGGAGGCAAAGGGGAGGAAAGAGGGGAGGGACACAGCAGTACGTGTATGAGTAATAAAAGAGTTGGAAGCAAGGAACCGTTGTCAGTGTGCTTCATGAATGGATGCGTGAGTGATCCGTAATATCGGGTACAGCAGCGCACTCCCCACAGTCGTTTGACTACTGTCGAGAAACACGACCCTATGCAGGACCATGCCCAGGCGAGGGATAGACCTACAGTATAAATGGAAAGCCAAAACATTCTGAAAGAGTCTGCATGTCACGGTTTCCACTACAATCCTCAAGAGGCAATGCAAACTCAGCCCAAGGAAGTTCAACGGTAGTGCAGATTGAAACATTCCCTAACGAACCAGGGAGAAGACACACAATAAGGGTAGGAAGTAGTGTTTTTCATTTCAGCAGTACTGTGTGCAGGGCGAAAACAACACTGGCTCAACTAAGATGCATAGCAGGGACGACATTAGCGGCGACAGCGCCACAGGCAGCACTACAAAAATGTGGCACCCCTCCCACATCTTCCTTCCATTCGCCCCTCACCATGCCGGTGTGGTGGAGGATCGGGGGGCACCAACCTTTTCAACAGGCACTGAGGCGAAAGCATCAGCTTTCTTGTATTATTAAATGTGCACCTCTTGCTAGAGAAAAACAAGTGACCAATAAAGTGAGAATGGCTGACAACGACCCATATGCTATACAAAGAGAAATGCTTGCTTATTATTCCTCATGCACTTGGAATGATGAAATAATAGTTCTGAAGCAGTGCTAAGCATTTCCCTTATACAAGCAATTCATTTAGCATGGAGTACACTTCTTAGATTATGTTCATTGACTGTTTATTTAGCTAATTTACATGTTTGTGCCTTATACATGCTTCAGTCGAATTTAATAAATGCTTAATTAATGCATTTTGGAAGCAGTTTAATTGCTTCGTCAATTATTAAAACATGCTTTATATTTTGACTGTGGTACCTACACTTTAGACGTGATAACGCATCAGAATTTTCCTACAGTGAGGGCAGTTCTATACAGTGTCATTTGAGTGCATCTCACCTCCCCCCATCAATTGTTTTGTAATATTAGTGGAAGATATAATTTAAACATATGCACAGCATGCAGACACACAAACAACAGCAGATCGTTGTGCATGCAAGATCTATCCAGGCTCTGTGTCATAAAAAACATGCAAACCCCTAATTTGCATATGCATTCACACCAAAAGATGTGGAATCTACAGGGATTCTGGAAGGAGAATGTGGAATGGTGGAGAGGACACTGAAGCTGGCGGTTGGAGAGACTGAAGCATCCTCCTTCAGAGACTCCTTTCATGTCCCCTTTTATATACATATATAAGACTCAAATGTATCAATAAACCCCTTTACTACTTATAACATAATTGTTCCTCTTTTATACTACACTTGGCAATGAGGAAGTCTGTCTTCAGACAGTTCAACTAAGTAAGCACTTGAAGAGTGGAACGTTTGGTGAAGAAACCAAAGATTTGCAGGTGAGCGGCAAGAAAGAAATCCAGTTAGTGTGTACAATCTATAAAGAAGCGCTGTTTAATTGCACCTGCAGAAGCTAGTTTAGACATTGTAAAGCACTCGCCATATACGTTAATGTGCAATTACCCACAGCTGCCGTTATCGATTCGTGTGACCGCATCAAGCCGTGTATTATATGTAAACACAGTGTCGAGCGGGTCGCAAGCTCTTAATGCAATAGCAAAGGAGACGCATTACAAAAAAGGATCCGCAATGTCATGAAGCATGTGATCTGCATGTAGCCATTTTGAATGGGTTGCTTTTAACAATAACAAATCAAAGGCCACTGGGAATAAGATGTACGGCGTAGTGGCACTGTTTATGAGCAAACAACAGGGACAAAAATAAACAATAACGCCGCGGATGGAAAGTGTACAATAACATCCGACCTAGTGCACAGAATTCTACTAATAAAGCGACTGTAAAAAAAAAAAATACACAGAGCATACAATAAAGAGCAACTAATCTGCTCCTACTCCTACTCGTCCCAGTACCTAAGGAAAAAGAGAAATAGTATGCAGGAATTTCTATAAATATATTCAGACTAACATTTCTTCAGTATAAGAAAATAGAAATTATAAGGAGGGTGTGACTCCTTTGTCAATGTAAGAAGTGACAGTAGCAACCATTGACAACAGAGGCACCGGTGATCAATCCACAGCCAGAAACATGACAATGCACACTGTTCCACCACCAGCCATGTTTTTGCTTGAAGCTGGAGAACCAAATCTACCATGGAAGAGATGGTTAAAATCATTTGAACATTATGTTTCAGTAGTCTGCGGAATGAACTACAGTGTAGAGAGAAAAAAGTCACTGTTACTCCATTGTTTGGGACCAGCTGGACAAGAAAAGTATGAAGACTTACCAAACCTACCAGATGAAGGGGATATGAATGAATACGAGAAATGTATTGCCAAATTGAATAAACATTACGAAAAGAAATTGAGCACAATTCTGGAAAGATATAAGTTTGGTAAGCGATTGCAAGAAAGTGGGGAAGTGTGGAACAATTTATAACTGTCTTAAGGAAACTAGCAAAGAATTGCAAATTCGGACCGCAATTAGATGAGAGACTCAGAGATCAATCAATGCTAGAGTGTAATAGTGCCAAGATTAGAGAAAGACTATGGGCTGAAGATGACCCTGATTTGGATGTAGTACTACGCATCGCTAAGGAAGTTGAACATATGGACAATTGTGCAAAGACTTTAGAAGATAGAGTGAAAAGTACTACTTTAAAACCAGAAACTCCTATCAATGCAATTCAGATGACAAGAGCTGTTAATGGAAACAGTCATGGGAACAGTCAAAGTTCTGTGATGAAATGGAGAGAAGAACCCAAGATGCAAAGTACATACAAGTACAGTGGTGATATGAAGAGTCGAGGGTTTGGACATGGATATGGAGGATATAACCAAGGGCGTTTCATAAATAGTCATCGACCTCAAATGAGTCAAAGAGGTAGAGGAAGAATCAGAACGTGTTTTAGATGTGACAGTCCCATGCAATGGGCTAACAGTCCTGAATGTCCAGCTATCCATATAATCTGCAAGAACTGCAATGGAAGGGGTCATCTGCACAAATGCTGTAGGATAGATAAAGGAAACATGAATTGGATTGGTGGTGCAGAAGAATATGAAGAGGAAGAATGTGTTTTTGTCGTTAGTGATGGTGCAAATAAAACTGAACTTGAAAGTCCCAAGACCATCATCATAATAAATGGCTCTCCAGTAAAAATGATGACGGATTCGGGAGCGAAATACACACTATTGCAGGAAGCAATTTGGAAAAAAATTGGTCCGAAATGGTTAAATGAACCGGACATTAATCCTAGTGCTTAGGGTGGTGTGAAAATAGACATTATTGGATGGTTTGAAGCAAAGTTGGCTTTCAAGGATAGAACCACCAATGGGAAAGTGTATGTGTCAAGAAAGGGAGCATCACTTTTACTCAGCTGGACACACCAAGCATGGCTTAAGGTTAGATTGGATGCAAGTGCGGAAGAATCTGTTTATGTGATTGAATCAAATGAAATGACTGCAGAGACAATAAAGAAGGAGGTATTCAAGGATGGAATAGGTTTTGTAAAAGGTATTACACACAGAATACAACTCAAAGAAAATTGCAAACCAGTCGCACAGAAGCTGAGGTATGTGCCTCTAGCCACGAGAGAAGAAGTTAAAAAAGAATTGAAGAAACTGGAGGAGCAAGGCATAATTGAAAGAATTGATGCTGCAGAATGGGTGTCACCATTGGTAGTAGTGAGGAAGAGCTCAGGAAACATCAGAGTGTGTATTGATCTTAGAGAACTGAACAAATGCATCATTCCGGAAAGACACCCACTACCCAACATTCAAGAGTTACTATCAACTATGGGGTCTGCCAGAGTATTTTTGACCCTAGATCTCACTTCTGCATATCATCAAATTCTGTTGTATAAGGACTCAAGGCCTCTGACTGCGTTCATAACCCCGGAAGGTTTATATCAATATCAGAGAATGCCATTTGGTCTTATATCAGCAGCTAATGTGTTTCAGAAGACCATGCACCACATATTTTTTTGGTGATGAAGGTATAGTCTTCTTTCAGGATGACATTCTTATATATGCCAATAATCAATCTGAGCAAGATAGTAGACTGGAAAAAGCATTGAGGAAATTGCACAAAATGGGCATGACTTTAAGCAAGGAAAAGTCAAAAATACATAGGAAACAAATTGAATCTCTAGGCCATGTTATATCAGAAGAAGGGATTGCACCAAAACCAGATTTGATGTCTGCAATCAATACTATGGCAACCGCCAGAAATAAAGAACAACTGAGAACATTTTTAGGAATGCCTGAATACTATTCTAAATATGTAAGGACATTTGCTGATCACACAGCCGTACTAACATATCTCACCAAGATGAATGTGAAATATGAATGGAATGAAAACTGTGAGAAAGAATTCAATTACATAAAGAATGCTTTAACAACTGTGTCAGCACTGAAAAACTATGTAAGAGGACAACGTACAATGATTACAACAGATACCAGTAACGTAGGTCTAGGGGCAGTGTTAGCACAAGTGCATGATGGAGAAGAGAAAATAATTGCGTTTGCTTCACGGTTGTTAAAGGGAGCGGAAAAGACATATTCAACGATTGAAAAAGAGGCCTTAGCTATTGTATGGGCAGTAAACAAATTCAGGAGTTTTGTGTGGGGAACACAGTTTGAGATACACACAGATCACAAACCACTTGTAAAACTGTTTATGAATAAAGGATTAGATAAGGAGATGGGTCCATAGAATGCAAGAATTCAATGTAGTGGTTAAATACATCCCTGGCATAAGGAATTATGCTGCAGACTGTCTATCTAGGCTTACAAATGTTCAAGAAGAATGTGAATGTGAAAGTGAAAGTGAAGAAAGTCAACAAGAAGCAATATGTATATTGCAAGACACAGCTATTTCCAAAGATGAATGGTTGGAAGAGATGAATAAAGAGACGAAAATGAAGTTTATGATAGAAAATATCAACAGTAAACATATTCCCATCACTAAAATTAAAGAAGCAGAAGTACAAGGATTATGGAGTGTCAGAGATGTGCTAAGTGTACAAGATGGATATTTACTTAGAGGAGACAGACTAATTCCACCAGAAGACATCAGAAGGAAAATAATTGAACTGGGACATGAAGGGCACCAAGGCATTTCCAAAACAAAGAGTAGAATAAGGAATACGTATTGGTGGGCAGGATGTGATGCACAAATTGAAAGGAGCGTAAGAGATTGTATCCTTTGTAATAAGTCAGACAAGAATTGTGTGAGTAATGAGTACCCTATGGTTATGACTGATATACCAAGTAGACCCTGGATGAAAGTAGGTATTGACATAATGGGTCCAGTGTGGAGTGAGGGATATCAAACATTTTGTGTGGTAATAATTGACATATTGACGAGATGGGCAGAAGTAAAAATGATGCTGAGTGTCACGACCAAGAATATCATTAATTTCATGGAAGAGATATGTGGTCGTGAAGGTTATCCAGAGGTTATTTTATCAGACAATGGGCCCTAATTTATTTCCAGAGAATATTTGAGAGAACAATCAATTAACCATATTACTAGTGCGATTTATCACCCACAAACTAATGGTGTAGTGGAAAGATACAACAGAATTCTCAAAGATGCTATTAGATGGGCATGGGCCAATGGAGTGAGTTGGAAAGAAGCAGTCAGAAAGGTGGTCATAGCACACAGGTTTACTCCACAAAGTACTACTGGTGTATCACCATTTGAATTGAGCAGAGGTAGAAAAGCAACCACTAAATTATGCCCTGGGTGGATGACTGAAGTGCTAAATATGGCAGTAATAACCAGTGATGCGGCAGATATGATTAGACAGAGACAAAATAGTAATAAAGCATGGCATGACAAGAGAAGATTTAGGTTTAACAAGAAATTGGAAGTAGGATGTTTTGTGAGAGTAAATCTACCAGAAGCTTTGAGAGTGAATGGTCAAATCCTAGCCAAGTTATTGAGGTGTTTAAACATGCTGTAAGAACAAGTGACGGAAGAGTATGGAACAATGGGAGAATTATGGGAATGAATGGTAAAGCCAATGGTGAGAGTGTGGACAAGATTAATGTTGATGAAAATAGAGTGAGCCAAGAATTTTCCTTACCAGTAAATTCAATATATGCACCAACTGGGATACAAACTTCAGTATCAAGGTTTGGAGAAAGTATCAAAGACCGAAGTACTTAATGGACTATGGAGAGTGAAGATGTATCTAGAAAGAAGAGGGATGTGTAGCATGGTAACATCTGCTGCTGCACTTGGTGTGGAATCTACAGGGATTCTGGAAGGAGAATGTGGAATGGAGGAGAGGACACTGAAGCTGGCGGTTGGAGAGACTGAAGCATCCTCCTTCAGAGACTTCTTTCATATCCCATTTTATATACATATATAAGACTCAAATGTATCAATAAACCCCTTTACTACTTATAACATAATTGTCCCTCTTTTATACTACATACCCGGCTAGGGACAATCAGACTTTGATCTGATTGGCTCACATGGGGTCGTTACCAGCACAAGAAAGACTTACCTGATTATGAGGGACGGGCGCATGCGTGACTCGAGTTACTTCCCTTTTCTTCGACTGGCTGCCATGGGAAGGGAGAAGGGACTACGTGTAGTCCCTTTGCCTTGATCCATGGTGGCCATTTTGTTTGTTTTCTTTTTATCCATATCTTTTCAATTGCTGCCATGGAAAGGGAGAGGGGACTACATGACTACAGGGGACTAACACTGCCATACTGCCACTTGTAATCTGGCGGTAATTCTGCCAGACCAATTGGTAGTAACAGTAAATCTGTTTGGTGGTATCGCCACAGATTTACTGCAGAGATACCACCAAACCTGTAATGAGTCCCAAAATATGCTTAACTAATATGTTTGTACATGCATAATAAAGTAGCCTTTCATAATGCCTAACTAACCTTACATAATATTAATTGTAAGGTAACCATTTTTTAAAAAAATGAGCATGCTTTATGTTTATTTCCCCCATCCTGCACGGATGGTCAAGGAATCACCATGCAAAGTAATGTGTGCCTAAATAAATCACCCTTTGGATATTGATATTTTATTTGTATCACGCTAATACACAAGTGGTTCTGAGCGCGACAAGCGAAGGGAGGGGAAGAATGGAGGACAAAACAATGATCTTACTAGGCCCAGTGACATTGAAAACGTGCAAGTGCAGGGGAGAAGGGAGGGGAAAAAGTCCAAGGGAGAGGGGAGAAGTGGAAAGTGCTGAGCAAGGGATAAAAACAACAATAGGTGGTAGTGCAGCCAGCAAGGTGGCAAGTGCAAGTTTAAGGCACAGACAAGGGGTGTCTGATAAGTGCAGGTAAGGGGACTTTAGGGTTACTGATACAGACCCAAGTGCAAGGTTTGCCAGGAGGCAGTGCGGGTGTGTAGCTGGGTGGGCAGGGACCCGGGCCTGAAGTCAGAGAGTACCAGGTGCATGGTGCCGAAGCAGACAGATCAGAGGGGAGAGGAAGAGAGAAGGCAGAAGCAAAGAGAAAGGTCTTGAGGTGCTTCCAGAACCGGAGATGATTCTCCTCAAGTTTTAGAGTGGCAGGGAGGCTGTTCCAGAGGGAGGCGCCAGCCGAAGAAAGAGATCTACCCCCAACTCGTTGCCTGGAGAAACGACTGACCCTGAGGGAGTTGGAGGTGGGGGAGCGAAGAGCTTGAGTGGGAAGGTATTTATGGAGGGAGAGTTGAAGGTATTTCGGACTCAGACAGACTTGTGGACAATGCAAAGGGTCTTGAATTTAATCCTTGCAGCCACTGGGAGCCAATTAAGAAATTTCAGGGCAGGAGAGATATGATCCCAGGGCTTGAGGCCACGGACACGTCTCACAGTCCTGTTCTGGATGAGTTGCAGAGGGCGGAGAGTAGAAGCAGGCAGATTTAGAAAGAGGCTGTTGCAGTAGTACAGCCTAGAGAGAACCAAGAGCTCTAGAGCCAGCAAGCTTCTGGGGGCAGGAGAGGAAGGAAGAAAGAATACCTCTGAGGAGGTGCAGTTGGTAGTTTGACTTCTTAGAGACCTCAAAGATGTGAGGAGAAAAGGAGAGTGTGGAGTCGAAGATTACCCCAAGGTTCTTAGCCTCACAGGTAGGAGCAGGAAGAGGGCCAAGGGAGGCTGGCCAGAGAGTGACAGGAAAGCAGGGTGCAGGTGTGCCAATGAGGAGAATCCCAGTCTTACTGGCATAAAGGCAGAGATCATTGGCGGTGCTCCACTCCTGGATGGCAGACATGAGAAATGAGAGAAGGAGAAGAGGTGGCAGAGGGAAGCCTGTGGGAAGCCTGAAAACAAGCTGAGTGTCATCCGCATAGCACTGAAAGTTGCAGCAGAGGGTGGAAATGCGGTGGGCAAGGGGTGCCAGGTATTGGTTAAAACGCCAGGGAGAGAGGTTAGACCCTTGGGGAATACCACCCGTAGAGAGTGAGATATACCCAGGTTATCATGGGGGTGGTTGAGCAGAATGGCATGGTTGACTGTATCAAAGGCAGAAGATAGATTGAGTAGGATGAGGACAGAATGGATGTTAGAGGTTGGAGAGCAGGTCTTCACTGGTGTTCAGGAGAGCAGTTTCCGTGCTTCTGGCAGCTCTAAAGCCAGACGGATGGTCATGGAAACCGCCAACAGAATCCGTGTGAAGATTATGCTAGGAGATGGCCAGCTTTTCCAAGAGTTTGCCCAAGAAAGGAGTGACGGAGATCGGGCAATAGTTAGCCGTGCATGAGGGCTCGGCTGTGGGTTTCTTGAGAAGGGGGTGCACAAGAGAGTGCTTCAGAGGGGAGGGGTAAGCACCAGAGGCGAAGGAGAGATTGTAGAAGTTGGTCAGATTAGGAACAAGGGTGTCAATGTGGTCCTTGATGGATTTAGACAAACAAGGAAGAACTTGTTTTGACAAGACTTTCATAGATCGGACTTGTCTAGAAACCTCATCAGGGGAGAACAGAGGAAACAAGGGAAAGAGGGAGGGGGCGGCTGCAGAAGGGCCAGGGTTGGCAACACTCTTGCTTCGCAGCACAAGGACAAGGACCCCACTGTCTTAGTAGAGGCCTTCAACAGCCTGATGATCAAAGCCATCGTGAGTATAGCCCCACTAAAAATTTGCAAAGCTAAACAACAGTCCTACCTGAACTCTTGGTTCACCACGCAGCTTAACGCTCTGCGCAAAGAAAAGCGCAGGGCCGAAGCTCTCTGGAAAAGTCATCCCAGCTCAGCTAATAAAGCCTCCCTCCTGATCACCTCTCTTAACTATAAGGAAGCCATCCTTCAAGCCAAAAAAGAGACGTACAATTCACGCATATCCCAAGCAGAATCTAACACAAGAGAATTATTTAAAATTCTCAAAGAATTAGAATCCCCCTCACCTGCCCCTGACGTGTGTACCAAAGACAGCACTGGTGCAACAATATACAAAATGCACTTCTCAACAAAATAACTACTCTGCAATCCAAAATCAACGCCAAACAAAACTCCCTCCACACTCCTCTGCTTACAAGACCTTGCAACCTTAAATAACCACCCCAGACACCCCTGTGCCTTTCAGCTTCACACCGCTCACCGTTCTGGAGGTTGAAAAAATCATCTGCAACTTAAAACCATCCAACTGCCAAGGGAACGCATGTCCGGCCCCGATCATTAATGAATCGGCTCATGACCTTGCTCCTTTCATTACCACTTTTATCAATTCCTCATTTCAATCGGGAGTGGTCCCCAACAATCTGAAGGATGCGTGGGTTATCCCTCTCCTAAAAAAACCTACCTTAGACCCTGAGGTACCAACCAACTACAGGCCCATCACAACGGTCCCATTTCTGCTAAAAATCTTAGATAGAGCAGCGTATCTTCAGATACAGAACTACCTGGAAACGAACAATCTACTAGGCACTAGACAATCCAGCTTTAGACCCAAGCACGGTACGGAGACAGCCCTCCTAGATCTCAAAACCCAAATTGAGGACTTTAAAGACAACGGTAAACTAGCCCTGCTACTACTATTAGACTTATCTGCTGCCTTCGACTTGGTCAACCACCAAAGCCCACTTCTCCGACAATGCCACTAACTGGATTCAATCATTCCTGATTAACAGACATATGAGGGTTTTCTCTGCATCCTCCTCTGCCGACCCTGCGCCAGTCCCCTGCAGGGTACCCCAAGGATCGTGTGTATCGCCCACCCTCTACAATGTTTTCACTAAACCCTTGTTTGATGTGCTCGACTATCTGCGTGTCACCTACATTAATTAGGCCGATGACACCCAGATACTCATCCCCATCACGGGCGATTACACATTAGACTCGAAAAATCCCTAAATGACATATACCATGTCATCCAAACCTGGATGGCACAACATGAGCTCTGTCTTAATGACGACAAGACAGAGCTCCTCATCCTAGGTACACAGCAAAGACTCAACAAGCTGAACCCCATGTTCAGTTCCTTTAATATCGATGGAAACTCCATAAAAGTCTCCAAAGATACCAAAACTCTCGGAATCTACCTCGACTCCGCTCTCTCCCTACACAGACAAACGAATGCAGTTGCTGCCACCGCTGCATACACTTACAAGCTAATCACAGCATGTCGCCCTTTTCTCTCCACTCACAACTGCACTATCCTTGCCAGGACTTTGGTTATGTCCAAATTGGACTACTGCAATGCATTGTACCAAGGAACCAATCAACGTAACCCAGACAAACTCCAGATCATAAAAAATAACGCCATAAGAGCAGCCCTAAATATCCCCAGATCAGCCCACATCTCGGAAACCAGGAAGAACCTTCACTGGCTGTCAGTCCCCCAAAGCATCTCACTAAAATCGCTTGCCCTGACTTACAAATGCATGAATAACCATGCCCCCATCTATCTCTCCTCACAGTTCACGCAGTATACCCCATCTCGATCTCTAAGGTCTACCCTTAGCCAGAGCCTACTGATCCCTAGATACAAGCTCCAAACAGCCGGAGGGTCCAGCTTCCTAGTTCTGGCAGCCAAACTGTGGAACTCTGTCCCCCTTACTATCAGAAACCTTCCTTCCCTGAATTTATTCAAACACAAAGCCAATCGCTGGCTAGTTACATCAGACAACCAAGTTGCATTCTGAAAACTTGATTACCTATGTACTTCTGTCTCTACCTCCAATGTGTGCTGATTACTTTGTTCAATTTAAATGTTATCTGAAATGTCATATTGTTTGTAACCACTGTTTTTAAGATATGCGCCTGGTAGCCTCCGGGCCTGGTCTGCGCTATGCAAATAAAATAGATACAAATGCAAATAGGGTTAGCGGATAGAGAAGGGGAAAGGGGAGGAGAGGACGAGAGGGTGGACAGGATGTCCTGTTTATTTTAGATGAAATGAGAGGTAAGGGCCGTTCAAAGGGCCTGGGAGGTGACAAGAGAAGTAGAGACTGCGGCAGGGTTGGCCAGCTTCTTGCAGATTTTAAAGTGTTCGGCCGAGTTGTTAGATGCTGCAGAAATACAGGCTTGGATGTGGGCTCTCTTCTTAGTATGGACAAGGAGCCGGTATTGCCTTTGGAGAAGGCGGCAGGCCAGTTTGTCAGAGGATGTACAGGAAGCCTGCCATTTCCTCTCAGCCACCCTAAACTCACGTTTAAGGGTAGCTAGGTCAGAGTCGTACCAAGAGTTGCGCTTGGCTCTGGGATTCAAGCGGATCCTCATGACATGGGCAAGAACATCCAGATTATCAGAGATTGAAGAGTAGAGCATGGACAGGGCTGTGTCAGGATGTGAGCCCGCCAGAGGAGGTGGAGGAGGAGTGAAAGTGGCCGCGAAAGCCTCAATTTATACACGTTTCATGGGCCAGATGACCGAGAAGGTAGGAGGCAGTGTTGGAGTTGGCTTGGCCTGGGGGGCAGAGAGGGAGAGATGGGAGGAGAGAAGGGAGTGATCACTGCAGGAGAGAGGATTGGTCAGAGGGATGGAGAGGGGGAGGTCAGAGGAGATCAAAACACCCAGAGTGTCCCCTGCAGAGAAAGTCAGGCCGGAGGGGAGAATAGAAAGCAAGAGAGAATCGCAGAGGTCAGGAAAGTGTCCAGAGGAGGAACAAGGAGCATCCAGATGGATATAGAGGTCACCAAGAAGGAGGAGTTGAGTGGTTGAGGCCAGGAGGGAGGAGGAAAGGTCCGCCCACTGTGAGAGGAAGGAGGTGATATGACAGGGTGGTCTATAGATAGTAGCCACGGTAAGAGAGTGGCCAGGAGAGAGAGAAAGCCTGTAGACAAGGCATTCGAAAGAGGAGTAGGTCTGCATAGGAATGACAGAGACGGGAATCCAAACTGGGAAGATCACGGCTCCACCCCCTCTGGACCGTATGGATCTGGGTGTGGAGAGGATCTTGCAGCTGTCAGGTAGGAGAGTGTCAAAGCACGTGACAGAGCAGGCCGTGAACCATGTCTCGGTGAGACCGAGGACATCGAGGTCAAGTTCTTTCAGGAGGTGACAGATGTCAGAGGAATGTTTGCCAGCAGAGCGTGAGTTGTGAGTGGCAATATGGAGAAGGTTGCCATCCTTAAAGGACATCCGGGGAGGGGTACAGATCAGTGGTACACCCTGCAGAGGTGTAGAAGTAGGTGTAGCCCGAGGGGGGGGCAGGAGAGGAAGGAGGAGAGGGCAAGGTAGCAAAGGGAGAGGGTGAGGGGGGAGGCAAGGAAGCCGAGAAATGGAGAGAAGGGACAGCAGGAGATGAAAGGAAATTGATGAGGCGTGGGAAGCGTCTATCAAAGAGGAGGAGGTTGGCCTGAGGGCCTTGGACCAAGACAGTGCCATTCAGGTAGACATTATTGATGACCTTAGAAGAGTGGAAGGGGGCCTGGAGGGACTCCCAGCGGGTGCCACCATTGATGAGAAAAGAGGAGAAAGGAGAGAGCACAATGAAAAGTCCAAAGATCTGGCGAGGGAACGACAAAGAGGATGTCGGTGAGGGTTTGCCTGGAGGAAGCACTGGTATAAGAGATGGGGAGACCAGGGTTAGAGAAGATATTCATTTGAACTTCTACCTGCCAGACATAGTGAGAAGGGAAGGATAGATAATGGAGGAACGGTTAGAGAAGGTAGGAGAAACAGAGAGTTCCATGGGTGAGGTAGAGAGAGAGAAGTGGGGAGAAGCAGAGGAGGGGGGGGTCAGGATAGGACCAGAGGGGCGGAGTAGCACAATGCAGTCACTGGGCCAACCAAGATCAAGAGAAAAAGCATGCAATACAACCAGAAGGGAACAGCAGAATTCAAACAAAGTTAAATTCAAATTGGTAGTAGTAGGTGAAAAACACATCTAAATTCAAATTGGTAGCAGTAGGTGAACACACAGTACAATCACAGACTCTAAGCGTGGGAGACAAGGTGAGAAAGAAAGAGGAAGGGAAGGTCTGAGGGGTAGGAGAGCGTCCAGTTGGAGGGGACTAACCCATAGTTATAGAAGTGAGAATGTCACAGTAGTCCAGGTTCCACTGAAGGGTGTGGGAGCAACATCCTGAGTGCTCAAGTGAGGGGGTACAAGCAATCCCCTAACAGCAGACAGGGGTCTTCGGAAGGGGGCCTTTGGTGAGGGGTCCGGTTAAAGCCTGCCGGTCCCCGATTGGTGGGTTGAAGGCAGAGCAGGCCAATATGTGAGCCCTTATGTCGGGCTGACATCATGCAAGAAGGGGGCAGCCATCTTCAAATTGTGGCAATGAGACCCGCACCAATGTTGAACAACAATACAGGGCCCAACAATAGGATATGGGCAAATGCTGGCACTGTGTGCAGAGCGGCAGGCACACACATAATGAAAAAGATATTGCCAGAATAAATGAGCAAATAGTTGATTTCTTTTCTTTTTCTTTTCTTTTTGGTCAAAAACTGAAAACGGGTGAGGCATTAATTCTTTAGAGGTTACACATACCTCTTTGCATGAAGGAATTTGGCAGCAGCACCGCCTCCAGGCGAGCGCTCGTGATGGTCAGGAGCAGATGAAAAGCTCCGATGGAATCAGGGAAAAACAGCAGAGTGACCCTTGGGTTATAAAACCTGTAGTCATGATTTCACACAGCATGCATCATTATGTACCCTTCACATTTATCATCAACCACCATTCGCATTTCTTAAGGGACAAAAGTCATGAATAGACCCTCTCCCTCCCCTCAATGTTTAAATGCTCCCTTTATAATGCTCTATTATAGTCCCATGTTGACACAGAACCTTCCTGCTCCGAGCTTTAACTTTCACAGGAAAGTGTGAGTTCAAAGCTGGAAAGGCTTTCGTCAGGCTTGAAGCAAGGATGTGTACAGGTCCTGGGACACAACCTATCAATCTGAGATGGTATTGCAAAATACGGGACGGTTGGCACCCTATCCAATGAATCCAAGACAGCCACCACCAACAACAGCAGTGAATAGATATTTTTATTTTTATTTATGTATTTGTGATTTGGTTTAACGAATAAAACCTTTCACAATCACAACACACATTATACATCTAAAAGAAGAAATTAAGACATAATTGACATAAACAGAGAAAAACATGAAATCCCATAACCGAATAAAGACATGCTACTTACTTACAATTTTCAAGTATATACAACATATGTTAGTTTTAAAATGTATTTTAAATAGCTTAAAACTGCAATGGATAAAGATATTTGGTGTGCTTTAAGAACTGTTTCCCAAAATTGATCGGTCTGTAAACTTAGTTCATTATTTAGAAAATGGATAAAACAGTCCCTTCTTTTTGAAAACTGTTTGACATTTAATCAACAATTGTTTAGAGTTTCAATATGAGCGATACAAACACGGCATAATCTGGATGAATCTCCGAAGATTGCCTCTTAGACCAATCATTTTGTTTGTTAACAATAAATTCAATTTAAAGCTCATAAAATTTATCCTAAAAACTTGTGAGTGTTAACGTAATAAATAAAGATAAATATTGTTAAACAATATCACTTCCACCAGAGAATGAGAAAACAAGTGTCACTTTGTAATACACTCTCTAGTGCTGATCCAATCACGGGACTACAGTTTTATTTTGAACAGTTCTTTTTTATTTCTAATTCAAAAAATAGATCGATTTAGAAAGACCGCTCCGAGACAGCTCAGAGAGGTCTTTCTAAATCAATCCGTCACGCACCTGTCACGTACGAGTGAGAGCTAAGAGTGAGAGTCACACCTGCTTGCGGTCGCTGGCTGCACATTAGAAGCATCTTCATCAGAACTGGCGACCAGGATGCTGCAAGAGCGATGATCGCCCACCATTACTAGGTAAGCCAAGTTGTGCTGTGTTACACGTGGGCTGCATTTTTGCATAGTGACAAGTGCTCACCATCACTAGGTGAGCCCAGATGGGCTTTGTTATACTTGGGCCTTTTACCACCTAATAAATGGCTGCCGCTGCCAGTACAGGCGCTGGAGTGCCTTGCAAGCCTGCCCAGTTGTTTCACTGATTGGCCGAAGCATCCTCCTTAAGGCCAATCCAGGGAGCCAGCCTCCTGGCCAAGGCCCACTATTAATGCCCCTGTCGGCCTGATTCATCCTAATCCATCACACCGGCTTGTGGTCGCTGGCTACACATTATAAGCATCTCCATCAGAATTCCCGACCACGAGGCTGCAAGAGCAATGATCGCCCACCATTACCAGATAAGCCCATTTGGGCTGTGCTACATGTGGGCTGTGTTTTTCATCTGAACCTTGCAACGAGCATTCAGCATCACTAGGTTTTCCCAGTTGGCTGTGTTATATGTGGGCTGCGTATTTTATCAGAACCAAGCGATGAGCGCTCACCACCATTAGGTGAGCCCAGATGGGCTTTATTATACTTGGGCCTTTTACCACCTTACAAATAGCCGCCGCCAGTACAGGCACTGGAGTGCCTTGCAAGCCCATCCAGTTGTTTCACTGATTGGCCACACAATCCTCCTTAAGGCCAATCCAGGGAGCCAGCAGGTGGAGCCACCCCCTGCACAAGGCCTACTACTAAGGCCCATGTCTGGCCTGGCCAGCCGTGTCCGCCAAGCCCTGCCACACTAGGCTCTGTACTTTTCACTCTGGACCTTTTTTCTGGCTGCATCCAATGTCATCTCGAAACGCTGCCTCCCCTAGGCATTTCGGCACTCTGGCCCCTGGCCCTGCTGGTAAGCAGCCGCCTCCTGTCTGGCCGACTGTTTTTGCTCGTGGAGCCACAGCAAGCCCCAGCCTGCTCCAAACCTCGTCCTGCAACCTCTATGCTGCGTTCATGCTGATTCTTCCTCCCCACCCTTACTAAACCACTACTCCCCACTAGCTTATTCCCCTCCCGAGTCTCACCCTATGCCTACTTTCTTATTTCTTGTTACTTCCATATGTGTGCCTTCAACTGCTTGTCATGAGAGCTGTGTAGCACATCACTGCTTCTCTGGATAGTTTGATTGGCTTGCTCTAAATCCCCCTGCTTCATTCAAATTCGTTTGCCTGTATTTTTAGAAAATCAATTCTGGGCATTTTTAGACCTGCTTGATTATTCAAATGTGGACTGTTTGCCTGTATTTTTGGAAAATCGATTCTGGGCATTTTTAGATCTGCTTGCTTATTCAAATGTGGACTGTTTGACTGTATTTTTCAAATATCGAATATGGGCATTTCTAGATCTGCTTGCTTATTCAAATGTGGTCTGTTTGCCTGTATTTTTGAAAAATCTGATTTGGGCATTTTTTGAAATTTGCTTGCTTGCCCAATTGGTAGCATTTCTTACTATATTCTTGTAAGTCAAATCATGTTGCTCTAACCCTCAAGCTGTGCTATATGTTATGCCTTTTTCATTGAATTGGGTATCATAATTTGAGTACTACTTGTATTACAGCTGTGTGCATTGTTATGCCTTTACTGTACCTTGTTTATCATCTCGGGTTGCTCACTTTATTGGCTGAGCCTCCACATTTGAATGCTCATATGTTCCTGTTTCCCGCTTCATTTTCTGTAACCTAGGCCCTATCCCTGATTACCCTTTTTTATTGTTTCATCTGTTGTTTCTGACACTTGGCCCCTTGTTCTGCTAGGCCGCCTGTTGACTTCCTTGTGCTTGTGTAGTCCCTCTAGCTGCTCTCCACCCCCCCTCGAACTATAGTGCTCTCCATCTCCCCTATCTACTCTAACTGCTGCTTTATCACCTTTCCTACCACTCTCTGGAAGTCTGGAAGGCAAATATTTAGGAAAGCACTCCTGGCCTCCAATCCAGGCTTACCCACAGCTGACACCTACATCAATGCTACCTCCAGATAGACTATCACTGATATCCTCTTTGCTGTACCCTCTCCTGATCTATGGACTCCCCATACGGTCTCTGTCCTCTCCCCTTTTTCTTCCTCGCCAATTAAAGGTGGTATCGGAAGGGAAATTCTCCTGGCACACTTTTCAACTTCCAGGTGCATCATTAATGTCTACCAGAATGGCACTATCATGGCCCAAGGCTCTTAGCCCATCCTCCTCCTTCTTGACAGCCGTCATCCGTCTCTTTTAACTTCCTCCCCTCTCCTTTCACCCGTCTGCCATCCCTCTGGCCAACTTGCCCCCGTCGATGGTAGTACCTCGTCCCTGTACGCTGCCTCGGAAGAACTTAGAAGGGGGCAATCAGCTTCACTTAGCTACCCTCAATTCTCGCTCCACTGTCAAACACTCCTCTGACATCTGTCACCTCCTTGAAGACTTTGACCTTGACGACTTCGCCCTCACTGAGATGTGGTTCAATGCCTGCTGTGTCACTGCTTTTGACACTCTCCTTCCTGAGGACTATTAGATCCTCTCCAATCCTAGGTCTAACCAGTCTGGAGGTGGAGTGGCCCTTGTATTCCATGAATGAGTCCCTGTCTCTATTATTCCCATTCAAAACTACTCTTCCTTTGAATGTCTTGTCTGCAAGCTGTGCATCTCTCCTACCCTCTCGCTCACTCTTGACATCATCTATAGGACCCTCGGACCGATCCCCCTCTTCCTCTCGGAGTGGGCTACCTTGCCTCTTCTCTTCTGACCTCTACCTCTAAGCTTCTCCTCCTTGGAGACTTCAATATTCATCTTGACTCTCCTGATGTGGTCACTTTACACTTCGGCAACCTCTGGGACTCTCCCTCACCATTCTTCCCTCTGGTCCTACCCACACAGTCAAACACACCTTGGATGCTTTCATCTCAACTGACATCTCACTCTCTAATTCTCTCACTACTCCTCTCTCCTGGTCTGACCATACTGTCCTTTCCTCCAATCTGGAGCTGCCAGGCAACCTGATTAAGCCTTTACCCACCTGCCAGTCTCCTTCGTCCTCATTTGACTGATGAAGCGAGCGTCAGTAACTGTTTTCGCTGCCTCCTTCATTCCCCCCACTCCTGCTAATGACTCACACACTGACTCAGTCCTTGCTAACCTTCACCTCTTCATCTCCAACAGGCTCGACATCCTTGCTCCTGCCATGATGATCCAAATGAAGCCTGCAAAGTTGCAGAACGGAATTGGTTGGCTTCTAGCACATCCATTGACAAACTGGCTTGTCGCCTGCTCCAGAGGCAATACAGACCGTCTCCATCTGCTCCAAGAAACAGGCCCACATCCAAGCCTGCATCTCTGAAGCCACAAACAACACATCTGAACTCTACAAAATCTGCAAGGAACTTGCCAATCCTACTGCAGTCTTCACTTCTCCTCTTCCTTTCCAGGTCCTCTGCATGACTCTGGGCTCCCATTTCAAAACCTCATCCTGTCCTCACTTGCCTATACTCCCTTCGCTCCCCTGCCTGCACACAAGCCTCCCTTGGCCCCACTCTCTCCTTCCCCCTGCTCTCGCCCTTCTCATCCATAGCACCGGATGTGGTCGCCAAAATAGTTTCCTCTATGAAAGTCTTCCCTAAACAGGTACTTCCCTGATCCTCCAAAGGTCTCAAGTACAATATTGCCTCTCTTGTTCCCTCCTTGGCTGAGTTCTGTAACCACTCTTTTGCCACTGGCTCCTTCCCTTCACCCCTCAAGCACTGCCTTGTGTACTCCCTCCTAAAAAAGCCATCTGCTGACCTTTCCTGCCCGGATAACTATCGCCCTAACTCCACTACCCCCTTCTTGGGCAAACTCTTGGAGAAGATGGTTATCTCCCAACTGATCTTTCACACTGAATCTACTGGTCATCTCCATGAACACCAGTCTGGCTTTAGAGCAGCCAGAGGCACGGAAACTGCTCTCCTGAACGCCCATGGCGACTTGCTCTCAAACCTTGACTCTGACTCCCCTTCCGTTCTTATCCTCCTTGATCTGTCTTCTGCTTTTGGCACAGTCAATCATTCCCCCCTCATAAAGTGGCTCTGTGATAGTCTGGGCATTACGGACTTGGCAATGGATTGGTTGACCTCCTTCCTTTTGAATCAACCCTCCCAAGTGCAACTGGGCCCTTTTATCTCCACCACCTCATTCTCTACTTGCAGCATCCCTCAGGGCTCTATCCTCTCGCTGTGGCTTTTCAACATTTACTGTGCCCCTCTGACCCACTTGATCTCCACTTTCTCCCCTCATTTACAGTGTTATGCTGATGACACACAGCTCTCCTTTAAGCTCCCATCTTCTATCTCTTCACCTTTGTCCCTCATTCCTGACTGTCTGACTGCTATTCAGGCATGGTGTGCTGCTACCGATCTCTGCCTTAATGCCAATCAGAATGAGATTCTTATCATTGGGATGCTTTCCCCATCCTTCCCTCCTACTCTCTGGCCACCCTCCTTAGGCCCCCTTCCCTCACCCTCGCGTGAGGCCAAAAAAAGTTGGTGTCATCTTTGACTCCTCTCTCTCCTCATATCGCTGACCTTGCCAAAAAGGCCCACTTTCAGCTTTATCTCCTCAGAGGCATTCACCCTTTCCTCACCTTCCCCCAGAAACTTAATGTCTCCAGAGCTCTGGTTCTCTCTAGGTTGCACTACAGTAATAGCTTCTTCCTTAATCGTCCTCTTTCCTCCCTCCACCCTCTTCAATTAATCCAGAACAGGACTGCAAGACTCATCCTTTGCTTCAAGCCCAGGGACTGCATCTCTCCAGCCCTAAACACTCTCCACTGGCTCCCAGTGGCTGTATCACCCACACGGCTGTCTGGGGCCTGGGACCACGCTACTCTCCCTAAATACCTCCCTGCTATAGTGCTTCGGCCCTAACTCAAAATCACTGCCGATGAGATTATCTCAAAGCACAGAGTGGGAGATAGATCTCTTGCCTCTGCAGGAGCCTCCCTATGGAACGGACTCCTTGCTTCTTTCCGACTTGTGCCGGATCTCCTTAAGTTCCAGAAGCTTCTCTAGACCTTCCTTTTCTCCTCCTCCTTTCCTCTCCTCCCTTGCTGATCTCCACCTGCCATTGCGACTGGTGTCCTGTGTCCCGTATGAGTCTTACTGCGGCCAGGCCCTCCTTTAACCAGTCCTCCCCTTCACCCTTTACCAGCACTTGTCCCCGGGCACCCTTCCCTGACCAGCCACTGATTCTGGTCCACCCTTGTCCCGGCACTTAACTTACCTTTACTCCTGGTTCCCTGGCATTTTCCCTCCTGGGCTCCCACTAGCACTTGTTCAGCCCTTGGGGCCCCCACTTCCTCCTCATCTCGCCCCTCCCACCCGCACTTCTTGTTACTGTACTGCCACAGTCTGAATGTCACAAGGCCTAGTAGGTCCGTTAATGTTATTTTTTCTCCAATGTCTCCCCCAAACCCTCTTTTGTCTTGTGGCGCCTGGAAAGACTTTCTACTGTATAGGCGCCATACAAATGTTCAATAAATAAAAGTATTTTTTGTGTTGTTGGTATGTGTGTGTGTGTGTGGTTGTTTGCGAGTATGTGTGTGCGAGGACAGGGAATGTTTCTAGTGGGGAATGAAAGGCGTGTGTGAGCGGCTAAATGCCAGTGTGTTTGCATGTCTGTGTGTGGTGAAGGTTGAGAGGGAATGTGTTGGGCGACCAAGAGAAGCGGCAGGCGATTAAAAGGAGGGTCCATGGTTGAAATCCCCTGAGGTCCCAGAAATCCCACCTTCACGGGAGAAGGTGGGGGTGAGGGCGAAATCACCTTCTCAGGGAGTTGTGGGGTATTGTGATATTTCAATATTTTTAATGCCACACAAAATAAGCCGAAATAAATCGTCTTTTTTGTGTTTGGCTTTGAAAAAGCGGAAATAAAACATAGAACCGATGTAAATAGCAGACTTTACACTTTTTAAACAACGCTGCCTAACATAACATCCAAATGACAATCAAGTAAGCTTTGAATTAAGCTACCAGGACACGTCACGTGTTGGAGAAAACCCGTGCGTCACCCCTGTAAGCCCCTTTTGAAGTCCCTCACGCACAGAAGTCAGCGTGGGGCCATTTAATACCTGCGTGTCCTTAATTTCCCCTCTTTGCTGTTAAGGCTCATCCCATTGCATAACCAATCCCTACTGTGAAGCCTCACGCGTCACCGGCTCTTACTCTGCTGCGCAGTGACAAGCCTGTCAGCAGGGGCTGAAGGAAAGCAGGCCGCGGATTAGACACCATTGAGGAAATAAATGTACATCAACGCAGACTCCTACGCGCAGGACAAAGGGGGCGGGAGGGGGGTTAACAAGTCTCTGCTGTAAAAGCGTCCATGTTTTGTTGGACTTCATGGATTCTGCAAAGGAAATGGCATGTCTCTTATTGGGCCAACATGAATGATATGCAAATGTTACAGATAGTGATATTTTGGAAACATTTATGTATCATGGATAATTTTTTGGGATAAATATTCCCATTTCTACGCTGCCGCGTAAATCGGCATTTATTTTCAACGATTTATTGAATTTATTTTAACAAGCATAGTGGGAATCCAGGGCAGCCAATCAGAAATGCTTTCAACTGGATCCAGTTGTGCAGTGTCAAGTGCCCAGGATAATGCAGCTCACAGTCAGTGAACACATGGAGACTATTCTTTTATTAAGGAGATGTGCTCGACACTCTACAAAAACAGGAAGTCAGAAGATCGTGTTTTTCCATCGAAGGTCATGCCATGTGGCAGGTTCCATGTTCACCTGGCAGGATTGCGCTCCTGAGTAGAATACTAGCCGCATAGATTTGGCAAGTCCGGTCGCTCTCTTTGTTACGAACAAAAGGTGGCAGGGTGGTAGAGTTGAATTCATCCCGTTAGGTCGAAAGCAATGTGTGTTAGTTAACCCGTTTTTCCTTTTCAGGAGTGCTAATATTTCTATGTTCACTGTTCCGCCTGTTATGGCCTTGGTTAGGCCTCCCATGCACACAGGGATTCACTCAAGGATAGACGGGACACAGAGCTCTGGACAACATGTCCTGCTTTATTCACCTCGTACAACATCTGCCCTTAACCTCGCCCTTCCCATGTCACTTTCCCCTCATCCCAGTCTCCCGCCTCCCTCTGCCCCGCAGCACGTCAACGTGACATCTCCCCCCATTTTAAACAGTCACTAGATCTCCACAAGCCTAGGGTGAGTCATTATACCATTTCCTCAATTAAGCAGCAAGGCTTGTTTCGAGCTCGCTGTGGGCGCGAGCAACTCGGTTCAGGAGGGCTGCCACTGATTACGTAGTCCACATAGTCTTCTTGATCAGAAACCCCCGGGTCTTCGTGGTCCCCTTGATATGGGCCGTCCGATGCGTAATCAATGGGGCTGGTCACCCGGCCACTTAGTCGCTGTGACCCTAGGGATGGAATTCCCTTGAAATGTGATGAGTAGCGGGTGACGGACCCTCTTGTTCCTTGCACCGTGACCATTGATCCTTTCTTTGCTGAGACAAGCAAAGGTTCTTCATGAAAGACAGAGGTGTGCCCCTGCGTTTGTGGCTGTGTCATGGCCACCACGTCACCCACCTCGATCTGGGGCGCACGGGCCCCTCTGCGCATATCGGTGCATGCTTTCATGCGTTCCTTTGCAGCATCGTCCCGCTCTATGACCTCTCTATCCAAGTCCGGTCTGCTGTCAGTCGTCTTGGCTTGAGGGATCCTTGTTTTGATGTCTCTCCCAAACATTATTTCACCTGGGGTTTTCCGGTGGTACTATGTGGAGTGCCCCTGTAGTCCCTCAATAGTTGATGCAGCACTTGTTCATACGGTTGCCCCGTGAGCCTGGCTACTTGTAGAGCTCTCTTTAGGTTGGCCATGAATCGTTCTATTATTCCATTTGCTTGAGGTCATAGTGGAGTGATCTTCCGATGGTGAAATCCCATGTACTCCGCTAATTGTGCAAACTGGTGTCCATTGAATGGGGGTCCATTGTCTGTCTTGAGCACCCTCAGAATCCTGTATGCAGAGAAGAGGCGATCCAGCGCTGGTATTACATGGTGGGCCGCCATTGATCATATTAGTTGTGCTTCAGGGTATCGGGAGTATTCGTCCATTAATGCTAGTACATGCTTCCCCCCTTCAATGGGTCCACAGAAGTCAGCCACCACAGCCTCCCAGATCCCTTCGGGGAGCTCGGA
Source organism: Ambystoma mexicanum (assembly GCF_040938575.1). Taxonomy (NCBI): domain Eukaryota; kingdom Metazoa; phylum Chordata; class Amphibia; order Caudata; family Ambystomatidae; genus Ambystoma; species Ambystoma mexicanum. The sequence continues at coordinate 225,740,041 of NC_090923.1, read as the reverse complement.
CATGTTTAAGGGCTACGGATGTCTGTTGGGGTGATGAGGCTGCACGTGGGGCATGATTTCAGTGCTTCCTCCACAATGGAGTCAAGATGCGGAAACCAGACCTTCTGGCGTAACTTGCACTTGATAGACATGATTCCCCTATGATTTTCATGAGCTAATTCGATGATCTTTGTCCGCAGGGATGATGGGATCCTCTATTTGCAGTCCTTCAACAGTAACTGATTGTCTGAGGATGCCAGTTCTTCTTTCACCTGTAATAGTCATTTAACTTCAGCATTCACGGCGTCGCCTGCTGCTCGCCCTCTTTCTCTGGCCCTGCTCCACAGACCGGAGTCAAGTCCTTTGCGGATGATTTGGCAGGCTATGTAATTTTCTATTTCACGGGCTATTACTTCTGTATCCATACCTTCTGTGGTGGCTTGATGTATGAGATACTGGAGGTACCTGTCTGCCACTGATGGTTCTGCCATGCACCTTCCTCTGGGCTTTCTGGAAAGAAAGTCTGCAGGGTTTTAGCCTTTGCCTGGCTGGTGAATGATCTTGAAGGAGTAATCTTGCAACCGTAATCCTCATCTTGCGATGCGGGACGGCATCTTCGCTTGCGGGTTGCCATATTGAAATACCAAGGCTTGGTGGTCAGTTATTACGCTAAACGGTTTGCCGTATAGAAAGGGGTGGAAGCGTTCTCACGCCTGAGAGTAGGCCTGCTCGGTGGTGGAGAGGCTCCTGCTGGCGCACACAACGATGTGGGTCTGAGATGGACCGTTGGGTCCACTTGAGTAAGTATGGCTCCAAGGCCCACTGGGCTTGCATCCACCGTTAATTCAGTTTTGCGGCTGGGATCATAATGGGACATGTTTTCGGCCTTAGCGACCCTCTCCCGGATGATTTTGAAGGCCTTTTGGCACTTGTCTGTCCAGTTGAATGTGGCTTCTTGCTTGGTCAGCAATCTTAAAGGCTCACTCACCGCGGCAAAGTCCTTGATATAACGTGTGCAGTAGCTGGCAAGTCTTAAGAACGATCGCAGCTCTGACACATTCGCGGGAGGTGAGGTTTCGTTAAGAGCGGCAACCTTTTTGGGATCCGGTGTCATGCCTCTCTCCGAGAAGATGTGCCTGAAGAATCTTAGCGTGCTCTTTCGGAATTCGTATTTATCGTGATGTAGCGTGAGATTGGCAGCTTCTGGCCCTTTGCATACCTTTAGAAGATCTTCATCATGTTTGTTGGCATCTGTTCCGAAAATCAAGATATCATCGTAATAATTGAGGCAGTTCGGTATGTGCTTGATGACGTTGTGCACCTCGGCTTGGAATATTTCCGTGGCTGAGAATACACCGAAGCTTACCCTCTTGTAGCGGAATAGCCCCAGGTGAGTGACAAATGTGGTGATATTTCTGCTCTCGGAGCTCAACACGAGTTGATTGTATCCCCTCTGTAGGTCTACTTTGGAGAATACCTTGGCTCTGTTCAATAGGTGGATCATGTCTGTTATGCGCAGAGCCATGTGCCTCTCCCTCTGTATTTGCTTGATTGGGTCGCCTCATGTCAATGTATAGCCGAATAGCTTCCAATCCTTTCTTAGGGACAGGCACTATCGGGGACACCCAGGTGGTGGGGCCTGTGGCAGGCTCGATAATGTCCTGCTCTAGTAGCTTGTGAAGTTCATCCTCCACTTTTTTTTGGATATGGATTGGGATCTCTCTATAATGTTGCGCTATGGGGCGTATTGATTTGTCTATGTGGAGTTTCACCTGCTTGTTCTTTAGTCTCCAGATGCCCTTGAATAGGCAGGGATATAGGTTGTTAATCATCTCGATGGGGTCAATATATTTATGGAGCATGATGTTATACATGATGTGTATGAGCCCCATGTCAGCAGCTGTCTTGAAACTAAGGACACAACCACTCTATGTTTCGGTCACCAAGACGTGGATGGGTATTTTCTTTTTGTGGCCTTTGTAGCGGCAGAGACGTCAAACTGTCCTAGGCATTTGAAGGGCGCCTTAGCACCATATGCGTAGATGTCCACTGTTGCGGGGTTTAGTTTTGGTTTTTGAGGTAGTTCTTTGAAGACTCTTTCACTAACCACGTTCACCGTGGCCCCCATATCAATGAGGAATTCGGTTGGTTGTTCATTCAACTTGATGAACAGTTTGGGACTGTGCGCCGTAGCGGTAGAATTTCCCAGTGCATATACGTATGCTTTCTTCCTTTGGTTGCTTCCTGGTGAACTGGGGTCTGAGTCGGACGGTGATTGTTCCTCTAGGTATCGTACATGACGTATGGATCTGCGTTCTGGCCTTGAGCGCGTGATGTATCTTCTTTGTTCTCTTCTCTCCCTTCTTTGTCTGTCTTCTCCCGAGTCCCTTTCTCTCTGTTCGTATGGGTCTGACTTTGTGGCCTTTGGGAGGTGGGGCTGGGATGGGGTGACAGTGGAGGGTTGGTTCTCGTCTTGGGTCTTGGTGGCGTTTCTCTGGTTCTGCCTCTTCCCTTCTCTCTGGAGAATCTGCATACCGATCTGAAGTGACCTTCTTCATCGCATGTGACGCAGCGCTGGCCAATGGCAGGGCAAGTGCCATCATGGGGGTACTCAAACTCACATCTGTAACAGAATGGCTCCTCCGATCTCTTCTCTAACTGGAGTCTGTGTACGTTTTCGGTTGGCGTGGGATTGTTAAAGCTCTTCACCTGCGAATCGACAGCTCTCTCGGCCCGAGCCAGGGCCAGTATCTCATCCAGTGTGCATGTCATACGCCCGCAGTGGCGTGTTTGGCAACGTTGGAAATATCAGTGCAGGGCGATATGACACATTGGAATCGGCTATAGAAGTCAGGGTGAAGGTCTAGACTTCTTCCAAGATGGCCGCCTGACATCCGTATATTAACACACTACGCGGTCTACGTAGTGCGTTGTATCTGTCATTCTTCTGGGTATTCCGCTGTTGCCCTCGGCAGCCGGTCCAGCCTTCCAGCTTCCTCTACGCCCAGTTCGGCTCTTTTCTTCTTCGCTGGTATCATCTACCATTCTTCCTCCTCTGTATTTCCTTGACTCTTTGTCTCCTTGGTGAGCCACGCCAGCCTTCTGTTGCCGCTCTTCAACTCCTGGCTCACAGTTACCTTCCCTTTTCTCCGTTTTGTTTCTGAGCTACGTTCTGTAGTCACTATTTTGTACCTCTGTACAACCTGTTATCATTCTGGTATTCCTTTTGTCTCTAACGCTACCTCTCTGTACTTTGCTTACCTATTCTTTCCTTTGCCCAGATGCCATACCTCTTGAACTACCTTGCAGTGTTCCAGTCTCGCTGACTAGTATCCTCTACTACTGGACTTGTGTTCCATACTCCTCTCTATTTGGAACCATTTACTTGACTCGAGAGATTCAAGGAGTCAAACATTCATCACAAGGCCAACCAAGACTCCAGGAGTATATCATCAGCAGGGTTCTTTGGTGCCATTAAGCTTTTTCCCTACAATTGGGGCTGGCACCCTGGGGTTCCCTTTGGCTAGGACTTTAGATCCTGCCAGGGCGGCCTCCGGGGGAGCCAGACCTTACTTGCACACCAAGAAAGAAAAGAAGCCAAAGGAGCCAAAAGAACTACGGAGACCGAGACACCGGACATCAGAGACTCCAGACTATTCCTCTGAAGTAAGAGGTGAGAAAGGGTCACGGGAGGGTACACCTGAGTCATCCACGTTTGACAGTGCGGGCCTTTTGTAGTAGTTTTCGCCTGAATGTTTGAGACTCACACCCTGTGATGATTTGCGATCGTAACGCCTCAGTGTGGGAATAATTGGCGAAGTCACAGTGTTTCATTTTTGTGCGTAATCTCCTTACGTAGGTGTCCATTATTTCCCCTTTAGTTTGTTTGGTGCTATGGAATAGATGGAGCTCATAGTCCACATTCGTGCGTGGGGTGAAGTAGGCTGCCAAGGCGTCTTTTAAGTTCTGGATGGAGTCAATGGAATCGGGAGGAATCTCGTCAATAATGTCACGTGTGGCTGGACCCACCGCAAGTTTCAGAATACATTTTTGTCTTGCATCTGCTATGGGCCCTGTGGCCCCCATGTATAGATCAAAATCTCTTATCCACCTGGCCCAACTGGGACCCATGTCACTGGTGTCTGTTACGTCAAAGGTGCCTGGCATCTGGGCTGCCAGCGTGTCCGCCAGTCTATATAGGGCTAGACCGTGTGCCTGCAGCCCTTACGCTGGAAGTCCTTGACCTTGGATTTATGCCCCTTGATTTCCATCGTGGTCAGACATTTTTGGTGTTGAATGACCTTATCAGCTGGGTACTTTCTCCTCCGACTCCCTTTGGCAACTGTGAGAACACAAACACTGTGTCGTGGGCTTGAATGACGGTTCAAGTTATTGGCTCCTTGTGAAGATGGCCGCCTCCTAAGGCACAGGCACCATCAGCGTTATATTTATGAGATGTGGGGCCCTCTACCCTTGGGCGTGTCTGCAGGGTTGTGGGCCCATATCCTCTCTTCACAGCATGTGCCTCGGCTCACCACCGCAGCACAGGTATCAGGACGCTGCGTATTGTCACGTGCGCCTGTTTCAAAGCACCACCGCGGCCGGGGATAAGAACGCTGCTGTTGTCCACATGCACGTGTTCCGTCTCACCACCGTGGCCCGGGCCATCTCTCCGCCTCCTCTGGGGTGGGTGAATCAGCCCCACACAGCCCTCTTGCGCCTGGATCAACGGCCTCGCCGTGACGCACCTTTGAGTGCCTAGTGATGTGCGGTGCATCCAGGTGACCGCTCGGGGTGTGTCCGCTCCCTCGTGGTCTGCGACGGCTTTTGAACCACCCGCCTTGTCTCCAGTGTTATGGCCTTGGTTAGGCCTCCCATGGACACAGGGATTCACTCAAGGATAGACGGGACAAGGAGCTCTGGACAACATGTCTTGCTTTATTCACCTCGTACAACGTCTGCCCTTAACCCCGTCCTCCCCACGTCACTTCCCCTCTCTGATCCCCCCGCCTCCATCTGCCCCGGAGCACATCAACGTGACACCGCCCAATGCCAAAAGCAGTGTTAATAGTAAAGAAAGACACATCAACACATGTTGCTTTCCACCCTTGTCTTAACAATAAGACCCACATTCAAAATGTTCTCCTCACGTGTGTTCTTAGCGGTCAGTTTACAAATATATAACGTTTTCAAACGCATGCAGAAACGTGCCCACTTTCTTATATTTGTGCAGAAGTCATCCAAGGTTTCTTTCTGTCTTTGCTAAACTGCCTGATTTTACCACTTGCTCTGAGATAAGTCATATTCAGGAGATGATTAATCTGAAAATATAAAGCAGGTGAGATGTACAGACACTTTTACCGCACTGCTTATTCTGAGAATTGGGGTACATTGGAGATCTCTCCAGCCTATAGTTCGTGATTTCTACTCCACTTTAACTCTAAACACAAATAGGATTTACTAAGAGCAGAATTACCGCCAGCGGTAAATCCTCAAACATCTGTATAGTGTACTATGGACTCCAAAAAAGGGGATTAAAAGCACATCACTGCAACTCATAACCTGACAGAACCTGCCAGATTGTGATTTATGGTAATGGTGCCTGTGTGATGGTATTTGGCGCTTGGATGTTGTGGTCTTCTCCCAACACAGGGTATGTGTGAAGAATGGATCATGAGCTCTGAAGTAGTGGGATTCCCTATGGTGAATCCCTTAGATTGTGTTGGATTTGACAACCTTGCCCAACAATTGTAATTGTGTGTGTAGAAAGTGTAGTCCTGTGCTCTGTACTTGTGGATAGGTCGAGCGTGAGATGCCATACAGATGCTCGCCTTGTGTGAGTGGGTCTTGTGACCTTCTTTAACATCAATGAGCCTGTAGATAGAGGAGTCTTGTGCTCTCTCTGTGCGTGTCAGGAGATATCTGGGCATGCAAGCACTGCAAAGTTTATCAGCTGAGAGCAGTTAAATTACTTGATGGGTTTTGATGGTAACAGTGTCTGGATTTGTTGAGGGGGGGGCTCTGGTAGAGTTCTTGGTGCCCTTTACGTGAAGTTCTTTGAGTACACATACGGTGGCGTAGAGACGTTGTGCTTCGACATCTATTGTTTCATCTGTGTGTTAGGTATTGTTTGCTGTTATGAAGTGTCTGAATTTCAGATTACCCTGTTTGTGTGGAGAGTTTGCGGTGTGTTTTGTGCCCAAGAATTCGGTTCACTAAGTAGGGAGTGGCCTGAGGAGGATGTGTACATTTCAGGGGAGTGGGAGTTTTAATTCTTCCTTGCACGCTGATATGTGTAGAAGTATGGAATTATCTACTGGCCATTGAGTGAAGAGTGTAATTTATTTATTGGTTGGTGTGTGTATGAGGGTTGTGCATAAGCATGGCCTGGTAGACTTACTGTTCTCAATGCCAATTTCTGATAGAGTGCTGGATTGGTTTCTCAAGGGTCCCTTGTCTACTTTCCTAGAGACTGAATGGCCAATAGCTTCACACTTTGCAATCAGTTGTGAATTCCAACTGGCATGGGATCTACCAGTTACGTCCCTTTACGGCGGCGGCGTTCCCAGTTGCACCCAACATGTCAGCCAAAGCAACAGAGGTGTGTCCCAAAAACATTTAAAATAACTTTGGACAAGCTGGAATAACCCTGGGAAAAAGACGAGCTGCATTACCTTTCAGAACATGGTTCCTGTATCTCTAGGACCGCACCCAACAACCAGGATATATCAGCAAATCTTTGTCATGCCTCATTGTGATATTAGGGTTTCACACACTGCCGTTCGAAGAGGATGGGGCCAGTAGAGGCAGTCTTTGCTTTAGAGCTGGGCCCTGCTGGAAACTGATCCTTTTAGAGACAGGGAACTAAGTTTATGGAATAGCTGGAGGGAGTTGGGATGTCAGAGACTGCATGTGACCCAAAAAGACACAGGGAGGACCTTAGACTAACGGCCCGAACCCAAAGGGAGATACCGCCCTCACGACATGCACTGGAAGCTCAATATGAATAGGGTCCCCTGGAAAGCACAAAGACACTCAAACACACCACTCTGCTAACTCTTTCCTCTGCATCAACAAACAATAGAATGTAGCTTTACCCCTCAATTAATTTGGCCTAGCTGCACACATACTGATACACCACCACGATCACCTCAACAGTCTTTAGAACGCAGCTATACCCCTCAAAATCGGCCTAGCTGCACACATAATCCCATTCACAAATTCCAGCGCAGCCAGAATGCAGGTACCCAAGTCCATTGACCTTGCTGCATACATTCTACTGATCTAACACAACCACTGCACCACACCTAGCACTAGTATGCAGCTACACACCACTTATTCCACACTGGCTGCACACATACCGTGTGCACCCAAGCATGTTTTACTACATTACTCTCTCCACTGACCTGGACTGTGGTCCCACAGCGCTTTGCAATCATACCAATGGTAAAAGGCGCTTTACAAATGCCCAATAACATAACAACATGTGCACTAATATCTCTTTTTTTGATTATGACACACACTTGGCCAGTATATCTGTGAGAAATAGGACAGAGAGGGGGTAATTCATGGAATAAATGTGCGCCGAAATTATTGGCGCAAGCTGGAGCAAGCCTGAAAAAGCCGGCGCACGCGTGCGATTCGTACGCGTGCGATTCATGGAAGGCCCTGCGTGTGTTTTTCCCGGGATGTGCGCCAAATCCGTGCGTGGTGCACACGGGTGCACACATCACTTCCACACCCCGAACGCCCAGCGAAAGCACACAATGTTAGCACACACATCAAAAAGGGGACGGAACACAGGGCGGAACACGCGGAATGGGAAACAACGCATGAAAATAAGGGCGTAACTGGGGAAGTACTGCTGGGAAGTACACGGAATGCCCACATGCACGCGAACTACACTTATTCATGGAATCGAATAGGGAAAACCTGTGCACATCAAAACACACGCACACGCACAATTACGTCTGACACACGAAAGCCGGCGGAAGCACCCCCGTGCAGCATAAAAGTGCGTGCAAACAACAAACAAGCATATACAGCTACAATGTATGTCCCGTTCCTCCGGGCAGTGATCATGGGACACCGCAGGAGGAGGAGAACAGCCAGGCCCTGCATTTTTCTGCCCAGGACCAGCCTTTTTGGGATGCCTGATGACCAGGTCTATGGCAGGTATAGGTTTCCACTTCATATCATCCTAAAGCTGGTCAGGGAGTGGGAGGATGAACTCACATCACCCACCCTGTGCTCCCAAGCATTGAGCCCCTTGGAGAAGGTGCTCAATGTACTGCATTTTTTGGCCGCTGGGTCATTTCAGCGGACAACTGCCATAGTGGGGAGTGACTCACAGCCCACGCAGTCATGCTGCCTACACCATGTTTTGGCAATCATCACTGTGCGCCCCTCAGTCCGCAGGCACATATACATGCCCAGAACACCTGCAAAAAGGCAGGCCGTGGTCCTGGACTTCTATAGGGTGGCACACTTCCCCAAAGTACTCAGTGCCATAGATTGCACCCATGTGGCCCTACGTCCACCTAGGGCCACTGAGAACACCTATCGCAACCGCGAGCACTGGCATTCCATCAACGTGCAGGTGGTATGCGATGCCATGGGAATCATTACCTCTGTCTATGCAAGCTATCCTGGGTCCACCCATGATAGTTTCATATTCAGAATGTCCACTGTGAGCCGGGCCCTGGAAGCGGGGAAGCATGGCGACACATGGCTCCTAGGTGAGTACAAATGCCTGTGCACATGCATGCATGTCACACACAGACAAATACACAAGCCCAACTAATGACAACCATTATCACCTTCTCCAGCATGGGGTCTGGCATGGATTCACATGCTCATGAATATTCCCCGTCGTCAGGCTGGGAATCCTCGGTAAGAAAAAAAATCAGTATCAGTTTAGTTTCTGATCTGTCTTTCGTAGTAGTAACCAATCACTGATCTCTGCGTCATACTGACCACAGCCAATGACTGCCCTCTACCTAAGCCCCGCCTCTGGCAGCCATCTTCAGATTTTTACCGCACGTTCAAGTGTTGGGAGTCCTCGTGCTTAGCTCTCGAGCTTTTACTGCGTGTTTCGCGCTTTTTCAGGTGAATTTTCACATTTTTTCGGTTAATCGAGCCTCAAGCTCCACCGTTTCTTCTCCCGTTAACGGCTACCCGTTGCAGGATTTTCCTACGCCCCTCAAGGGTGAATATTTTGTCAAATCAACTTCTTGGAGGATTCCAGAAGATTCACGGCCTACTTCGAGATGGCCCAGGATGCGAGTTCGTCGCCCGGACCCAAGCTGTTTCGCAGCTGCCCTGGATGCGGGCTGCAGAATGTGTTTAAGGAAGACGAACATTCGCAATGCCTCTACTGTCTTCATGGGGACAAGACTCATGTAGAGAAGGACTGCCAGTTCTGCAAGAACTTGTCGGAGCGGACCATGAGGGACTGTCGATCCCGTCTCGCAAGCTGGTTGGAGAAGGGCTCGACGGGTGAGAAGAAGAAGAAAGGGTCCGAGCGGGCTTCTAAGTCCTGTGCGGGCGCCCCGGCGATGGGGGCCCAACACCAGGCCAAGCGCCGCGAGTCCGCTGGCTCCAGGAGCGCCGAAAGGTCAGGCTCTTCGGTCGCCAGGCAGGGCGCACCTTCCCCGGCACCGTCAACCACGCGCCAACGCTCCGGTTCGGGGAAGAGAAAGTCCGAGACCCCGGGTAAGCTTCGGGAGAAGCCCCGTCCGATCTCGGAAGAGGGGGAGCGAGGCGTCACCCCTCCCCGAAGGAGAAGGCCCGGGACGCACCTAAGGTGGTGAAGGCCCCTACCCAGCAGGCGAAGGCCTCTATCGAGGCTATCGCGGAGACTCTGGCCAAGCCGGCAGAGTCACCGCCAGCGGAGACTGCCTCCGGGACTAGAGTTTCCCTGCCGCCAAGGAGGGAATCCTCTTTTCAGCCCATCGTCATGGCCGCCATGATAGAAGAAGCGAGGGGGGGCACGGTGGCCTCCTCGAGCTCGCAGTCAGCCTCGGAGGAGGAACTGACCGAGGCCGTGAGGAACCTCGAAGTCCAATTCGAGAAGGTTCGATCCCGTCAGGAAGATCCTCAGGAGATAACCGAGGAAGACGACGATGGTGAGGAAGAGCGGCCTTCCCTTCCGGCGCAGCCGGATCCTAGGCCTCAGGATGGCTCGGCGGCCATTTTGTCTGGCATCCAGTCCTTATGCTCTGAGATAAGGACGAGATTCCCACGGCCCAGGCCGGAGGACCCGCAACCTGGCCCGTCGGGAAGTCCTCAGAACAAACGACGGAGGACCCAACCCTCTCCTCCGCTCGCCCCCATAAGGCCTACAGTTCCCTCCTCATCCTCCCACGAGTCGGGAGATGACGGTGCGTTGGGCTCGACGACGGGTTCTGAGGGCCCGACGAGATTGGCTCATTCCACGCCATGATCGCCAGGGCGTCCGAATTGTTCCAGCTCTGCCCGGAGGAGCAGAAAAAGGAAGGTTTCCTCTATCAGCGCCAGGAGGCCAAGAGGAAGACGGTCATCGCGGTGCCCCTAATTGATGACATCTGGGAGGAGGGCCTGTCGGTTCTCAAAAACCCCTCCACAGCACCAGCCAAACGGGACCGGTACGAGAAGAAGTACCGGGTCCCCGAAACCGCTCCCCTGTGCCTCAGGGCCCAGCCAACGCCAGACTCGGTTGTCTCGGCGGCGGCGAAGAAGAAAGCGGCGGGGTCAGGAGCCTCGACATCGAATTCCCTGCCGGACGGCGAGGGAAAGAAGTTGGACGCCATGGGGCGGTGGGTCATTTCGTCGGCGGTGACGACGATCAAGTGGCCAACGCCCTGGCGATCGTGGCCCGTTACGACAGGGAGCTCTGGTTTAAGCTGGCCCCCATATTGGACTTCCTGCCGGACGACAAGAGGTCCGAGGCCCTGGAAATACTGCAAGAGGGCGAGGTGGCGTCGGACCACGCCATAACGGTGGCAACCGATATTGCCGATACCGGGTTCCGCCAGCTGGGCAACGGTGTTTGCCTGCGACGACGGGGTTGGCTCCAGGCGACCGACTTCCGTCAGGACGTCCAGACCAGGGTGTTGGACATGCCGTTCGACGGCAGCAACTTGTTCGGGAAGGCGGTGGACGAATCCCTCCAAGCCATAAAAACGGACACGGAGACGGCCCGCCCTAGGAGCCCTTCAGCAACGACGGCCCTTTCGGAGCTCCGGAGGCAGACAGGGTGCCTCCAAGGGATCCAGCGGTGGCTCGACGTCCTACAGCCAGGCGGCACGCTCCTCGTCTCAGGAGGCCTACAGGGGTCGCGGCAAGCAGGGAGCGCCTCGTCGCCGTTGGCAAGGTGGCCAGGGCGGCAAGGCCACCACCTCCAAGCAGGACTGAACCGGCCGTGGTCTCGGGCCCCCACCGAAACACCCCAGTGGGAGGCCGGCTGACGAATTTCGTCGGCGTGTGGAAGTCCATCTCCACCGACTGTTGGGTGCTGGATACCCTGGCAAGAGGACACTCTATCGAATTCCTGAAGAAGTGCCCTCACGTTCCACCGGTGGCCAGGAAGGAAAATCACATCCCGCAACTGCTGTTGGAAGTACGGGCGATGCTCAGGAAAGGCGCCATCGAGCTTGTCCCCAAGAGGCTCCGGGGCTCCGGGGTGTACTCAAGGTACTTCCTCGTCAGGAAGAAGACGGGCGGCTGGCGCCCCATCCTGGACCTTCATCGTTTGAACAAATACATCAGATCACAAAGGTTCAGGATGGTCACCCTCCAGCACGTACTGGGACAGCTGGAGGAAGGCGACTTTCTATCGTCGTTGGACCTGGAGGATGCATACTTCCACGTTCCCATCCTCAAAAGTCACTGAAAGTTCCTCAGGTTCGTCGTCCAGGGACGCCACTACCAATTCAGAGCACTGCCGTTCGGATTGAAGTCGGCCCCCAGGGTCTTTACCAAGTGCCTAGCACCAGTGGCGGCGCGGCTGCGCCTGCAGGGGATTCACGTCTACCCCTACCTGGACGACTGGCTCATCCGCTCAAGGATGAGGGAACTCGCCGTCGAACACGCTGCGAGGACCGTCCAACTAATCACAGACCTGGGATTCGCCATAAACTACCCAAAGTCCCACCTGGTGCCGTCGCAGGTGGCCCTGTTTCTGGGAGAGAAGCTCGATACAGTGAGGCGCCTGTCGGCCCCGTTGGAGGAACGGACAAAGACCATTCTAGGCAAAGTGCAGCACCTGCTAGCCACGGACGTGGCCAGGTTGAGGTACATCAAGTCCCTCCTGGGGATGATGTCCTATTGCATCTACCTGGTGCGCCTCTGCAGGCTACGGATGCGCCCTCTTCAAGAATTTCTCGACGCCCGTTGGATGCAGGCGATGGGCACCTTCGAAGACAGGGTCCCTCTCAACGAGGTGTTCCGGCGGGCGATTCAGTGGTGGGGCGTTCCAGCGCACCTCACGGCGGGCAAGGACTTTCAGACACCGGCGTACCAGGAGACGGTGACGATGGACGCCTCCCTGGAAGGTTGGGGCGCCTACACCGGAGATCTCCACGCAAGAGGCCTCTGGCTCCCGGAGGAGAGGCTCCTGCACATCAACGTCCTGGAACTCCAAGCCGTGTTCTGGGCTCTCAAATCGTTCCTCCGGTCGCTCAAGGGCAAGGTGGTGCGGATCTTCACGGACAACACCACGACAATGTTTTACATACGGAAGCAGGGAGGCACCAGATCCCCAGCCCTATCCAAGGAGGCACAGGATCTGTGGCACTGGGCGGTCGCCCAGGGGATGTTCCTGGTTCCCTTCCACCTGGCAGGAGAAAGCAACACCATCGCCGACTTGCTCAGCAGGGAGCTGAGCGCGTGTCACGAGTGGGAACTGCGCCAGGATCAGGTGGATCAACTCTTCCGACGATGGGGCAAACCCCAAATCGACCTGTTCGCAACAGCGACGAACTCGAAGTGCAAGAGGTTCGCCAGCAGGTTTCCACAGCCGAGAAGCATGGGCGATGCGTTCTCGTTCCCCTGGGACGGCCTATACCTGTATGCGTTCCCTCCGTTGCCGTTGCTGCTTCGACTCATCAGCCAGCTCAAGAGGTCCCAGTGCAGGATGATCCTCGTCGCACCGGCGTGGCCGAGGCAGATCTGGTTCCCGGACCTTCTGGACTTGTCAACGTCCCCTCCCATCAAGCTGTCGGCGGACGCGGACTTTCTCTCCAGAGAAGGAGGCGCCATCTTCCACCACGACCCGGCGTCGCTGAACCTGCAGGCTTGGCTCCTGCAGCACTAGAGTTTGGAGGCTACGATATACCGGCCGATTGCAGAGAGGTTCTTGCAAAGGCCAGGGCGCCCTCGACTCTCAAATGCTACGGTCATAAGTGGAAGAGGTTCTCTGTCTGGTGCCGAGCACAGAAGATCAACCCCCTACGGATTACGGCCCCTCAAGTGCTGCCGTACCTGCTATCGCTGGCAAAGGCTGGGCTAGCCCATGCCTCCATTAAGATTCATCTGGCGGCGATCTCCAGATATACCAGAACCACAGGACGGACGTCCCTGTGGTCCCATCGACTGGTAAAAGAGTTTATGAAGGGACTGTTCCGGTCGTTCCCGCCGGTGAAGGCCCCGGGCCCGGCGTGGGAACTTAACGTGGTGCTGACCAGGCTCACGGGGCCCCCATTCGAGCCGATGCACTCCGCACCGATGAAGTTTGTGTCGTGGAAGACTGCATTCCTGGTGGCCATTACCTCCGCACGACGAGTGGGAGAGATCCAGGCCCTATCCTGCAAACCACCGTACTTGACTTTCCATGCCTCGAGGGTGGTGCTTAGGACGCACCCCTCCTTTATGCCCAAGGTGCCGTCGGACTTCCATCTTAACGAGCCCTTGGTGTTACCTGTTTTCTTCCCGTCTCCTTCGTCACCGGCCGGGAGGACTTTGCACTCACTGGATGTGACTAGAGTGCTGAAGTTCTACGTGGACCGCACGAAGAGTTTCCGGAGGACATCACAGCTGTTCGTGAACTTTGGACTTGTGAATCAAGGGAAGGCTCTCTCGAAGTCTTCTATTTCCAGATGGCTCTCCGGCTGCATCATGCACTGCCACCGGTTGGCTAACCGACCGCTGCCAGGCCGTCCGAGAGCCCATTCGACCAGAGCGATCGCTGCTACTACGGCGTTCCTATCTGGTGTGCCCCTGCTGGACATCTGCAGGGCTGCTACGTGGAGGTCGACGCGCACCTTCACGAGATTCTACTGCGTCGATCGGGATTCCAGGGAGGAGTCCAGGGTCGGCCAAGCAGTGCTGCGCAACCTGTTCGCTTAAGGTGAGCCTGGTGAGGAGGTAAGAGATGCTTAATGTTGAGTTTTTTGTGTTGCTTAATGTTGAGCCTTTTGCCACCCCCTGTGGTTGTGCATGTGTGTACTGCTATGTATTCTTGTATTCATGAGCATGTGAATCCATGCCAGACCCCATGCTGGAGAAGGAACAAGTTACTTACCTGTAACTGTTGTTCTTCAGCATGGGTCTGGCATGGATTCACATGCGAACCCTCCCGCCTACCCCTCTGCGGCTCTTCACTTGGTCATACTGCCTCTTCACGTGCTACCAAATCTGAAGATGGCTGCCAGAGGCGGGGCTTAGGTAGAGGGCAGTCATTGGCTGTGGTCAGTATGACACAGAGATCAGTGATTGGTTACTACTACGAAAGACAGATCAGAAACGCAACTGATACTGATTTTTTTTCTTACCGAGGATTCCCAGCCTGACGACGGGGAATATTCATGAGCATGTGAATCCATGCCAGACCCATGCTGGAGAACAACAGTTACAGGTAAGTAACTTGTTCCTTACCAGGGGACAGTGCCTACCCTCTGAGCACCTACATGATGACGCCAATACGGAACCCCACCACACCACCCCAGGTAAGATACAACGCAGCCCATATTGCAACCAGGGCCATAGTGGAGCGCGCATTCAGAGTGCTCAAGTCACGCTTCTGCCCCCTTGACCGCTCTGGTGGACAGCTACTATATGCACCCCCAGTAGTGTGCAGGATCAATGTGGCAGCATGTGTCCTGCACAATGTTGCAACACGGCATGGCGTACCGGTGGACATGGTGGTGCCCCCACATCCCCAACCACACGCACGGCCGCTGCGCATGGGAGGGGAAAGGGCATGTGGCGAGGCAGCCCGTACCCAGCTTGTGGCCACATTTTTCACCTAAACTCCAACCCCTGCGGAGTGCACACAGGCCGGCACATACCAGGTCACAATTGATGATGAAAAAAGGGATAGTTAACTGTCACTACCTTACCACCCCGAGAATGTGTCCATGGAAGTGCCACATTGTGTGCATCCCTAGCTAATTAAACACAACCAATCCCATGTGACCAAAGGGAACACATGCAAGGTGCTTTCTCCACCCACCCCCCCTTGCTAAACAGGGCATGAAAGTACTGGTATGCCACCGAAACCCTCCCAACACCCCTGAACCCCGTCAGCCACACCATACCATGGTATGCAACGGTAGAACATCAAACCATATGCACAACACATGACACAATAGTCATGAAGTGCCACGTGAGAAATGTAAATAGGCACCAGACAATTACACCTGACATGGAATCTGAAGAAATTACTGACCAAAACCTCACACCATGAAAACAGTGGCACAAATGCATGCCACCAGTGGTGCAAGCAACAAAAGTCAGAATACCTGTTGCCATGCACATTGGACAATTGAAAATTGGCATTTCAAACACCGCTCACTGGACAGCACAGTGAGTGTGCATTGCATTGGGGAAACCCCTTCAGCATCATTTTAAAAAAGGGCATTCAACCAAATAGTACCCTGTCATGCATGTACATGATCAATGACTCAGAAGGGAACATGGATTGTCGTGACACAGCATGCCTGAGAAGGCAATCTGGGTGCACGTGTGTGCATGGTTTCAATGTAGGTGGGTGGGGCGTTGCCCAAGTGTATTTGTCAGTAGGGACATGCATCAGATACATGCAAGTGAAATGAAGTGAGTCCCAGTGTCCCGTACACAGCACATGTGAACATTGCACTCAAGGACCCCGCTGTGTGTTAAACCACACCCATCCCCTGACACCTCCAAATAAAGCACAACATTGCATCAGCCATTGACCAGCAGAACATATCAGGTACAGAGTACCCCACATCAAAAATGGCAGACAGTGACCCATCACTGAATCATAGAAATTCATAATACGACCTACACACAAAGTTCATCAAAGCACATCAATGAGGGAGGTAACAGGGAGAAGAACAGTATATTCCTACATGTCCTTCAAACAGTCCACAATGTGAAAATGAACTATCAAATCGAAGTGGATATTACACGTGCCTGGAACAATAAGGGAGAGTCTAGGGAGGGAATGTTGGCTAACAAAACTAGGTTAAGCCCGTCGTGGTGTGAAGGGCGTCTTTGTTTGCTGTTTCCGCTGTTCACGCTGGTAACGTTTCAGCTTACTTCATACCAGCGTGCTAATACGGCGTGTGCTGGTGCATTTGTCCAGGTCGGGCTATTTTGTGCTGAACCAACACTTGTGGTGTGTAAGAACACCTTTTCAGCTTCTTTGAGCTGTTAGCTTACCTCTCTTCGGCCCGCCCGAAAATGATACGTGGTAATAACACTTTAAAATCAGGGATGCCCCCATTTACTTATCTGCACTGTACTAATGGTGTTACTCCTCCTGCTGCGGTCACAAGGGAAAAACTGCGCTTAAGCTCCACTCCGTGTTCGAACGTTATGAAGCCCAAAGTTACATCTCGCCCAGTTCAATGTGGGCGCGTGGACATGCACCCTTTCTTTCGCGCATCAGGTTTTGTGAACAATGTTAGTTCATACAGTGAGTCAACGGCAACAACAGTGCCGGCCGGTTTGGACAAAATAAAAATGTTGGCTCCAAGACCTCCTTACATGAAATTCATGTCAAGTCCAATGCGGAGGAGGAAGATGTTAGGGCGGAGTTTGCTCACCATGTTTCAGCGTCCGGTGCCTTAGTTACGTTTGCAAAGGAAAACGTATCTTTAACGGACAGCATCTTATTAAATAACGTTTTACCTGTTACTGGCTTAGCATGCGATAAGCCACCAGCCATCTCCACATGCCTATCAAGCAAGCCTGTGAACTGCCATGAGGCTTTAACTCTCCCGAGTGTGGACATGGCTGTTATTGACCTTGATATAAATGCCTCTTGTTTTTCCTCACAGTCTATGGCAGAAAATGTATCTAAGTCTCCTAATTTATTCACGCATTCTGGTAATGTCAATTCTGTGGATAGATTATCTTTTCTGGCTCCAACTCCCCGAAAAAAGGGGAGGTGTAGGTTTTCTGGCTGAAGGGTTGATTGAAAATCAATATGTAAACTCTAGTATTGCTTTAACATCTATGAATACTGCTATTTTAGCCCTGGCCAAATTGTTTGAAGTTCTGGCAAATAAGGCGGACACACATTCTAATCAACTTAATCAGTTAATAACAGGACAATTGTCTGTACTTAATAAGATTGAAAGTATGAGAGAACTCATTGATCTGTCTGGCATGAAAAAGTCAGTGGGAACTCAAACTTCAGGGCTGGTTGATGATCCAGTAAAGCACTACCAAGCAATTCCTTTGATAGTTAATCCTATTATTGACTTGGTAGGTGCTGTAAAAGATGTCTCAGAGAACCAGTTAATAACTCAAAACTATTCCTTGTTTGATGGCACAAATTCTAAAACTTGTGATGTTGTGGTAAAGATGGTACCTAATAAGGCTGTCAGTTAAAAAAAAAATCAAAAAATATTAAATCAGCTAGTAATGGTGGCACTAACATCAAATCCTTTATCAAAAAAATATCAGCCCCTGATAATGCTACCTTTACTACCTCCAAAGCAATTACAAAAAAAATACTTACTTCAGTCGCAGGCTAAGAAGCCTAAGCTTGCGCCGCCTGCAGCTACAGCTGTCACCGTTTATAGTCCACCAAATAATTTGATAAACGTAGCAGCTGATATGTTGAGTCACTTGCCCAATGCTCAGCCAGTAATCAATTTGTCTTTACCTGATGATACAAGAGCATTAAATATGGCAGAACGGCGTAAGGAGATAAGGCAAGCAGTGGACGAGCATATGGCATCTAAACCGGCATTAAAGAAGCTGACTTTTGCTAATCTTGAAATGGCTAAAAGTTATGAACCTATAACCTCTAAAGTACAGCAGCCCCACAGAGCAAAATCACAAATTACATCGGTCACTAACTCACCTCAAAGTGAGCAAGATGCGGAAGGGTATATTAATCCACAGATGCCAGTTTTGGGCCCTGCTGCGTCGAGAGATATGGAGAATTTAATTCAGACAGCATTAATGAAGTTCTTTGCAGGTTCTGGCTCTGCTCAAGCAAATGAACACACCATGAGGTCTGCTATGCCAAATAACACGCCCAAACCACCAGTTCAAAAATCTCAATCCTCTGGCACTAAGCACCCAGCTATACATGCAATGTCTTTTAGTTGCAGGCCGAAGCCTGCTCCGCAATATAAATTGAACCGCGCCTCTGTCTTAGCCATATTTAGTGAGTTCCCCGTGCTTGATGACATTGGAACCATTGACATTGAGCTGGTAGAATTCCGGGATCGTTCGAATTGCTCTTCTGTAACACTCAGGATAAACTTGAGGGTTGTGGTCAATGCAATTTGGGCTGTTAAGTCCCAGCTCTTCGACCTTGGCTTTATTCTTGCTGAAAATCCTGAGGTTACAGATACTTCTCTCATGCGACAGCCCCATTTTCAACATTCGAGTAATAACCAAGAGGCTGCTCTACATACATATAACGGTATGGTCGAAAACATTCAAGGTTAGCTTACTAACCCCATAGGGTTGTCTGTATCCTTTTACAGTTGGAACTCCAGAGGACACAGACATTTACTAAGTAATCAGGCTTTGCACTTGCTAGACTACGATATCATTCTGTTACAAGAATCTTGGTTTACGAGTAGCCCAGTGTGGGACAACCATGATCTTGTTTTGACCCCAGCAGTTAAAGGATCTGTGGGGCGCCCTTCTTCTGGCCTATTAACGGCCGTTAAGCAATCTTCGGCTGTAAAGGTGCAGCATTGGTTCTATCCACACCCTTTTTTACAAATTACAAGAATGGCTGGTCCAAACTTTTCGTGTGCTGTTATAAATCTGTATTGGAACCCTGTGGGCGTTGCTGAGGATAGATTTTTGGAATCCGTGAATGAAGCGTTTGATATTATAATGCTTGATGGGCAGTCGGACTGTGTTGTTTTGGCATGCGACCTGAATTTGCATTGCTTGGGACCATATTGCAAAGCAGAAACACAGCGACTTGCTAAGTGGACAAGCTTCATTGTCTCCCGAAGTTTGTTCATGCTAAATGGTGCTTTTCCCCAGGATATTCCTCCTAGATCTACTTGGCACCGCGCCCATAGTCAGGGAATCATTGACATCATTTACGTTAACGCTTGCATGTTAAATAAAGTCAAATCATTTCATGTAATTCATACTGACGCAAGCGATCATAAAGCGCTAAATGTAACCTGGTCTCTTAACTTCACTGCGTGCTATACACAACCTCACATGCTTAAGGGTTCCTATAGAGTTAACTCAGCCATAAATCGCCTGTCTTGGACGATGTCATCTTTGACAGCATTTAGAACCTGTTATGAGGCGGAGTTAAAATTTAAGTCTCCTCAGACAGATAATCATGAAGTTGTTTATCGTGATCTGATGCAATTATTTCAATCTTCTTCAGTTACACATAACCAAAAACAATCGCCTCATTTGCATTTGTTTGATCAGCACATTAGAGCCAGGAAAGCATTGGCACGGGCTGAAAAGAGGGCCACAATAAATTTGCCTAATGATATACGCTTGGCAACCCTGATCAGTATTAAAACCAGGTATAGGAATTGGTCCAGAGGTATGCAAGCCTCATTATACCAAATAGACGGAAGCATTATGCTTAAAATTCTAGCGACTAAAACCTCTGCTCAATCTTGGTATATTATTAACCAAGCAGTTGCAGGAAACCAGGTTGCAGTCCAGACAAACCCCGTATCTGAAGAGGCATGAGCTCTGTACTACTCTAACCTTTTCTCTGCACCTTTAGAATTGGCAGGTGTACAGAAGCCAGAGGGCCAACCTGATGTTCAGTTACTGTTCGATAAAGATGACATTTTGATGTTTATTAACCAAGCAAGTAATTCCAGAGCCCCTGGCCCAGGTGGGCTATCAAATGCTCATATGAAGCAATTCCCTGAAACTTGGGCAGACATTCTGTGTCTTCTGTTTGACAATATCATTTTAACTCAGAAAATACCTTCATCTTGGAGGCAATCCATTCTCATTCCTGTTTATAAGAAGGGTGATCAGGCTGACCCGGCCAATTATAAGCCCATATCTTCGCTTGATGTTCCAGGCAAAACCTTTTGCCGCCTTATTTTTAGAGATTTGAATGTGTGGTCTAAAAACTCCTTCAAGCGTGATCCATTTCAATCTGGATTTGTTAGTGGCCTTGGCACTTTGCCGAACATCATGACCATTAACATGCTTAAATCTCAGTACGCCAGCCGAAATCAAAGTTTGTATTTTGCCTTTATTGTTTTTCGGTCGGCATTTGATTCGATAAATCGTGATCTTTTATTTCAAAAGTTGGAACGACTAGCTTGTCCGCCTGCCCTGCTGGCCCTGGTGATTCAGCTACACACGAACACTTCCATCCGAGTTCGACTGTCATTAGAAGGTCTTCTGTCGTCTTCAATTGCCACTTTTGTGGGCCTCAAACAGGGGTGCATTTTGGCATCTTTTTTATTTAATTTGTTTATTTTGGACATGGGATTCTCCTTCTTGGCGGTGAATTCGGATGCCCCGGAATTGGGAGGCCATCGTATAGCTTTGTTGCTATACGCTGATGATTTAGTTCTAGTCTCCCAAACTCCAAAGGGACTGCAGAATTTAATATCTGCACTGTCTGATTACACTGAAAAAAATCAGCTTACAGTAAACCTTGAAAAATCGCAAATCTTGGTTTGTCAGCCAAGAGTGAAGCCAAGATGCATGTCTAATATCTGGTTTATTGGACAGCAATTCCTGGAATTGGTCCCAGAATATAAATATTTGGGTCTTCTTTTGTATAACACCGTTGTTGACACTAAATATGTTACAAATTTACAACAGAAACTTGCTTTATCCATTTCACAGGCGAGAATATTACATTATAAGTATGGGAAGTTTACTATGAAACATGTGCTAATGTTTTACGAGCAGAAGGTAATCCCTATTCTTCTTTATGGAGTGGAATCTAAGTTATACATCCATGATAAAATGTGGGATAGGCTAGAGGCCGCATTTTGGAAAAAGATTCTGCATCTGCCAAATTGTGTTCCGATGTCTATTCTACGTTTTGAATTAGGTTTTAACTCTTTATCCAGTAGAGTGAAATGGAGATTATGCTCCTTTTTTCGAAAATGTTTATGCAGTATGGGAAATAATAACATCTTGAGTATTGTAGCGTGCCATCTGTCTTCCTCAAAACATGCATTCCCAACCATGTGGCGGAACTTGGTCCTTGATATTCTGGTGGAGGCTGATATCTCCTTACAACTATTACTCGAAAACCCAGGCCAGGCTGGAAATGCATCGGAGGGACAGGGCCTCTGTATCCTTGTCCTTTACTGCTTTTTATCGTGTGTTCTGTTGTGTTTTCCGCGCAGGAGTTCATGTGGGACTCCTGGCGGTGCAGCTCTCTCCTTTGGTTTTTGGTGAACAGACCCATGGGATACCCTTATGGCACCCAGGGATTGCGAGAAAATGGATCAGAGGCCGCGCATGCAGCAGGTCTTTAGGCTTATGTTGCTGGTGGAATCTCTGCTCCAATCAGAAGCGGGGGATGTCGGAGCGGCGGGGTCAGGCACACAAGGAAGCGGGAAGGACAAGGGGGGAAACCGCGCTACGGGCGCACAGTATGTTCTTTTGAGGGCACTCAGACCATTTCTAGCCGGTGGGCTACGGAGTAGGAGGTGAGCTACACAGTCACCTTGCTAGGGATGGCCTAAAAATTATGAATAATAATGAATAATGAAGGGAGGGAGGGCTGGGAAGCACACTGTGCGGTAAAGAAAAGGATATGCACGGCTCCAGAATCAAAGGTGCGCGGCCGCACAGCCGCGCACATTACAGGGAACATTGCTTAAGAGGGTAATTGGCAAGTTGATACACCCAGACCAAACAGGATATGTCCCCGGTAGAAATATCACAGACAACCATAGGAGGCTGCATCATATCATTGATCAAGCCGAGGGAGACTCGGGCGAGCTGGCTATCGTGTCGTTGGACGCGGTTAAAGCCTTTGATTCAGTGCGGTGGCGTGGTTGCTGGCAACCCTGAAAGGATATGGGATGGGACCAGGATACATCAGGTGGGCCCAGCTGTTATATAGCTCCCCGATTGTGAGAGTTTAAACAGGAACCATAATTTCAGATAAATGGCAACTCAGTAGGGGGACCAGACAGGGTTGTCCCTGGTCACCCATGTTATATATTCTGGCATTAGAGCCTCTGGCAATTTGCCTGAGGCAACAATACGGAGAGGTGGGGATTCGCACGACAGGAGGAACAAACCTGGTATCACTGTATGCAGATGACATGCTCCTCTACTTGCGCTACCCGGAGAAGAATCTGCAATATGTGCTGGAGGTGATGGATCGCTACACCACCCTCTCGGGCATATCGGTGAATCCCGGGAAGTCTAGTTTGTTCCCCTTGGGAAGGTATAAGAGTATCCCACTGGAAAGGCTACCCATTCTGCAGATACCCTGGCAGACCGAGACGTTCAGATATTGGGGCGTAAACATTTACCATAGTATAGAGACAGAGCACAAACACAATACGGATAAAGCAATTGATGGAATTAAAAATAACATGGTGTTCTGGTCTAGATTACCCCTTGCTATGAGGGGAAGAGCAGCGCTGCTCAAAATGTTGGTCTTGCCCAGAATCCTGCATTTTTTTGTGAATGTCCCGTATTTGATCCCCAGACGCTTTTTTGTGAGACTTCATAGCCTGTGCAGGGGCTTCATATGGCACAACTCTAGGAAAAGGGTGGCCCTGTGGAAACTACAGAACACATGTGACAAGAGGGGCATAAACCTGTCGAACTTTGAATTGTATTACTTAGCGGGACAGCTGTTGTTTGTGGCTAGGTGGTTGTCTGCAGAGGACTCGGCAGAACCTAGGCTTCTGCAAGGTGATTCAGCCCCATACTTCCTTAGAGAGTCAGTGTGGCTGCATAAAAACTAAAATGGCGGGGATGGGGAGACTATTGGTGCTGGGCTGGGAAGTCTGGCGCAGAGCACGGAGGACTGTGGGCGACCCATACCCGCACTCTCAACAGGTCCCGCTGGCGGTGCTATGCAGGGAAGACGCCCAACTGTTCAAAGGGGTCCGCAGATACTGGGAACCGGTGGGCCTGGCTACCCTCGGAGATATATGGCAGGAGGGGGAGGCACTGGAATTTCAGAGGCTGCATGAGGAGACAGGAGTGCATATAGGCCAATATATTACTTATACCAGGCTCATGAAACGGGTGAGGGAGAGGTGGCCTGAGACGGTGCTAGCGGAAGGACCTGATGCCACCCTAGAAATGATGTATGATGTCTCGGAGGGTGGGCACGAAATATCTCGAATATATGAGCTCCTGAGCACGAAGGCAGGGAAGGAGCTGCTTCAACTGAGGCATGACTGGGAGGAGGAGGTGGGAGAACCCATGACAGAGGGACAGTGGGATAGAGCCCAGAGATACCATAAGAAGGTGTCCCGGAATGCGAGACTCCAGCAGATCCAGCTGTATGTCACCCACAGAGCCTACCTGACCCCGGAAGAATAGCCAGGTTCGGAGGCTCGGCTATACAGAAATGCGCCAGGTGTGAGGAGGAGGAGGCAGGGCTGCTGCACATGTTCTGGGCTTGCCCTGAGGTGGAGAGATTTTGGGAAGAAATAAAGACGAAAATGGCCAGGGGAGGAGTGGTGCTTGACGAGAGGTCTGCTTGGGCATGCATGCTCGGGTGTATCCCCAGACCACGCAATTCGAAACACATCAGCAAGATGAAGGACCTGGCCTATATCTTAGCCAAGCGTAGAATTGCAATGTGCTGGAAAGCGGCCCATAGGCCCAGAGTAGAGATATGGTGTGCAGACCTCATGAAATGGGCAGAAGCAGAAACCGCGGTGTGGTATGTAGCTATCACTAGAGGGGGAGAGGACGAGGTGGGCCCCTTGATAGCCTGGAGGCAACTGGTGACCTCAATGGCAAACCCCCACCAGGTCAATCATGAAACGGAAGACTCATACAAGTTGACAAATACTGAGAAACCTGAAAATGCTCAGGTAGATGGCACAGAGGAGACGGCTCAAGTTTGTGGGGAGGGAGGGGGAAGGACGGGGAATGACACTGTATAATGTGATGTTTTGATACAGACTATGAACGTCCTAAATGGTTGTAATGTTCGGTGTGTTGTTTGTTTAAAAATAATAAAAATCGTTAAAAAAAAAAAACACTAACACCCAGGACATCAAAGATGATGTCCCAAATTACTTCATTGATGACATCACATATTACTACTGCGTAACAATGCAAATGGAACATCGGTATAAGGGGTACCGCTTACACTCTAATTTACAACATATCAAAGGTGATCAGTAACCTTGTAATAAACTACTCCATGTTACATACAAGGTGCTTATTATAATTTCATCCATTTTTATGCGTGAAAATGTTTCATGATGTTACATCACCGTATATAGGTTATTAATAATTCCTCTTTTAATGTATATGAAAGAACTATAAACCTCCTTTAACAGACATATTTATGTAATGCATATTGATGTGTGTCATTATCAGCAGCGCATGCTGTGGATGCAAGTGATGCACGCATTGACTAGGGCATGCGGCTCGATCATGACTCCAGCCCCACCAACCCACCCCTGTTATCCACTGCACCTACCCTGCATCCTACTTCAGTGTCCACTATACTATACCCTCATAATGTGACCAATGGCCAGTACTCGTGGTTTGCAGCCATGGTAAGTCTCAACAATCCATTGGGCATGGGCTTCGGCCATGCCGCATTTCCCAAAAGCAAATCAGAGTAGACATTTGTCCTTACCGAGGGCCAGGCCCATTTCCAAGGCAGAAAAGTTATATCACGATTTTGTACTTACTTTTTGACACTTTCAAAAAAGCAAAACACAGGACAGATTGCAAAAGCATGCTTTCAGGTCCTCGCGTAAATTGGTTGCAACCCCATCCAGCACTTTGTGCTGCAGCCGCAAGCACAATTCTTTTTCCCATTTAAACCTTTGGCTTCGGCCATGCTGCATGCCCCAATAAGTGGCAATGTAAAAGGTGCCGAAACTTCACAGTGACAACATTCATGGTGGCAAAATACAAAAGTGGTAAGGTCCCACAATGGCAGCATTCAAATTAACAAAACCTCACAGTGGCAACAATAATTTGAGCATATTATGCGTCTATATGGACAATGTAGTTTAACGCATGAGAGTACATAGATGAGAGTACATAGATTAAACCTAACTATATTCAACACACAGCCTCATAGCACTGAGGTCGAGCGTATATTTTAGCTCAACAAGAAAATTGCATAAGGACTACCTCATGTACTGTATTTGAACAGCCATGTTCTGTATTTGGTTAATGTATTTATATTATTTCTTGTTTTTAAAGCAAACTGCACATTACTCCATGGTAAGTATTTTATTCAATGTACTCAGAGACGTTGTGTGCAAATCGAAATGTAATATAACTACTCACCTCACAAATAAGAAATGACAGCCTTTAAGAGCTATAGAAGAGGAGACGAATCATCACATCCACTAAAGTCCAGTAGCCATGTGACTTAGGCCCTACATCACCCATACATCCTGCAACCACTCACCTTAACAGTATGACAGTGGTCTAGTGGCTCCAGTGATCCGATCAACATAACAGGGAAAATGTTTCAAAGGGTGCAAAGAAATTTTTATTTAAAAATAATAAAACCTGTTACCTCACGGCAGCAACAACAAAGTTGTCGAATCACAAATGATCAAAGGCTACTCCCCCGTGGAACGCCTTGTCACAGGGGTCAATTCCTAACAAAATAACGTGGGGAACTCATTAACATACCGATTGAATGTGGCATCACCAAATATTGGCATATCAAGGGGCCGTCTGAAAAAAAGTGTAGTGACTCCTGAAAAAGGTGGGGAAACTCTGTCCACCCGCATGTACCCTCGACTTCAGCCCTACCTTGTCGAGCCTCTCCTCAAAATGCCTCAGCATGGTCTGGCTCATCTTTTCTACAGTCCCTTTTTGGAGGGTGGACGCGGTCCTCCCTGTGTGTATTCAAATAATTAAAAAAAAATTAAAAGTGCTCTGTCTCTTGGTAATGAGAGCTGTGCACGGGATTCGAACCCAGCTTGTGCGGTTCAGAGACAAGAACCGTGGCCATGTGACAACAAGAATCTCAAAGCAGATGGCTGCATCCTATTAACTCGCTGCTATACAGTATACGGCTATTTTATGACAAAAGGTGTGCGCCTTTTCTATTTCGCAAGCAATGTATTTAAGAAAACATGTTATCTTGGCAAATGGTTCTTTGTGGTGCGCACTTTCTTGAGTTGGGAAATACACCCTAAAATGTATTATTTCCATGTCTTTCACTTTACGTTCACTGCGTATGATGTCACGTCTCACTGCTTTTGTCGGATTCCCACCATTTCTTTTTTTTAGGACTCAAGCCCTGGCTTCAGCTCTGTTGTGGTAGCAGAGTGGGCCACTGTAGGCTGCTGTCCCTTCTTAAGGTAGAGTTCCCACACCTGTGCAAACTTTCTTTGAGGCAATGACTTTTCTGTGGTGCTGGAAGCAGTCGGATTGGCTCCTCGGCCTTTCTGGCTTTGGCCAGGCCGAAATCGTCCCTGGGGAGTGGGGGCCGATTTCTGGCCATGCCTGGGCCGGTTTGGGGAAAATAAATAGAATTTTTATTTTTATTTTTCAATTATTTTTTTTTCTTTTCAAAAAGCCTTTCATCCTTCTTAGATCTACAAATGAGTACCAACACAGGTTGGGTGATATTGTATGCATATTTTTTTCTATAAAAAAGAGCTTACGCGTAAGTGCTATACAATAACATTTTATCATTTGGCCTTGGACGTCTGCTTGAATTCACAGTAATTTAGTGCACTTAGGAAACAATGCTATTTGATGACACTTCCTGTTTTGTCAAGGGGTGAAAGGTCGTGTTTCATTGCTTCCTGGGATGTCACTTTGGGGAGGGCTCAAATGACATCACTTTCGGTGAGGTCATCAGAGGTCAAGGGTCGTGAGGCGAGGCTTGGCCCACTTTTTTGAGGCAACGGGTGGGCCACCTTTTTTTGGGTGACCGGTCCTATTTCTTTTCCCAGTCCGACCCTGGCTGGAAGTTCTCGGTTGCGTCTTTTGGTTTCCATCTGGGAAAAGGAAACAGGTGTATATAGAATTTAGTACTTTATCATAGATCAAATTTTACAGTTAGTTTAGAGTGTATACAGTTTAAAGATCAAATAGTTGGAATTTAGGATTAGAGTTCATATTTAGAGTTAGAGTTTGACTTTAGAAACTAGATTATAAAGTAGTTTGAAATTTAAATGAGTCACAGCTTTCACAATTAACTTGCTATCATTTACCGCATCTAAAATGATTGTCTGGAAGGATGGGCTTGAAGTTCCGATTTTCCTTGAGAGAGATAGCTGATACTAAGCTATCTGAATCCCGAGGACTTTGAGCGGTGTGGCAGCTGTGGGATGAAACTCTCTAGATTCATGGTGGACAGCCATGTATGGATGGGGGTGTGTTCAGTGTAATTGGATATGAGGAGGAATTTGGTTTGGGTGGGATTTAGTTTGACAATTTGCACTAGACATCACGGTTTTTATCAGGGTGAAGCAGACGTTCAGCCCATGGAAGAGAGTTTGAGGTAGATTTGAGTATAGTCTGCCTTTTGAGGGATGTATATGTTGTTGTTGCAAGGAGGGAACGTAGGGGCTCCATGAAAAGGTTGACTATCAAGGGTGAGAGAATGACCTTGTCAACTCTACAGGTAACATGTAATTGGGTGATCTCGAGGTATTTGCCTAAAGAAACTGATGGCAGTCGTTGAGGAGGATGGTCTCACTGATTACCATGAGGTTGTTTGGTATTTCAAAGAGGGGTTGATGATCCATTGTGTCAGAGGCTGCAGAAGGATTGAAGAAGACCAGGAGGCAATGCTGGCCATCACTGAGAATTGTCTAGCACATTAGATGGTGGCATCTCTGCTACCAACTGACTCCCCTAACCCTTGGTAGGTTTGTAGGAAGTTGTTGGTGTCAATGTGTGCTTGAAGTTGTGTGGCAACTGCTCTTTTGAGGATCTTGCCAAAAAAGGAAGGTGTGTCATGGGGGTGATGGATTCTGGGATCATCAGGGTTCAGTATTATTTTTTTTGGAGTGTGGTATTTGTCCGATTTTTAAGGTAATAAGACATGTTCCTTGGGTGTGGGATGCATTGGCGATAGCCAGGAATAGATGGGATGCTTCCTTTGGCAGTTGGAGATTGCCACTATACAATCGGAGTAGATTGGGGGATGCTAAATTGTTAGTCCATTCCTGCATTGATAGAGTTTTGAAACAGGTCCATGTCCTTGTTTTGCACGGTGGGATGAGTCTGACGGTATATGCAATGTGGTTGTTTTAGCAGATCTTGTCAATGAGGAAATTGTTGATGGTGGTCAATTTCTCAAAGCAATGGGGGGTAAGAGGCTTGAGAAGAGAGCTGATGCACTGTTTGACTGCCTTATAGTGCCTCATAAAGAGCTTTGCTTTTTTGGCTTGAGCTGTGGTCTCCAGGTATTAAATAGTACATGGTTTTCACTTTGTGCTCTTTGACACAGTTCAGGAAAAATTAGGTTTTGGACTTGCACCATGTTTCTAAATGACTCATCGACTGATATTACCATGACCAAGGTGCTGGTGGTTTTTATCAGATGGTTCATTGTTTCTCTAAGGCATGTATGTTAATGTAGGTTTTCAGGGTGTTGCTGAGAGCTTCTAGTCTGTAGTGGCAATGTTGTACCTGGTCCTGATAGGCAAGGGGTGAAGTAAGTGACATACCTCTCAAACTTTTAATTTCTCAGGGCGGGTGAAAAGGAGAATTTTGTTTGGTGCGGGTGAGAGCCCATTGAAGTGCATTGACAGATGGGAGGCTTGGCAGGTGAACAAATTCATTACAAGGCGGGTGACACTTGCCTAAAGCATGTGAGTTGGGAGGTGTGCAGTGAGGTATCAGTGACTTGTTCTGTAGTGAAGTCTTTGTAGAAGCTGAGTATCTGCTTGGTAAGCTTAAGTTGTGTGCGGTTGGTTGGGTGACGCAGTCTATGGTTAAAGACACAGAAGCATGATCAGATAGGTCAAGAGATATAGGTGTGTTGTAATGGGGGTTGACAAGACTAATGATGAGGTTTAGAATGTTCCTTTGGTTGTGGGTTAGGTCAGTTATGGGCTGGGTAAGAATAATTGTGTCCAGTGGGCTGAGCAGTACTTCCTTCATAGTCCTGGTGGCCGTGCTGCTTAGAAGGTTGAATTCTCCAAAGAATGTGGGGTTGGCGCATGTGAGGGACATGGTAGTGACCTGGTTTGCAAAGTCTCTGATGACGATGGTATTGGGCTTGGGTGGCCTATTTTTGTTTTTTTATTTATATTTGGTTAACTTAACCTTTTACAATGATACAAACACAAACCTTCAGCTAACTGTTCACATTAGCAAACATACATTCCTAATCCATAACACAATTAAATCAGACAAGAAACACTTAACACACTTAAATATAAAACCCATCAGCACCTAAATTATTAATAATTTGATTTTTTTTAAAAAAATGAACACCATAGAATACCTATAAAACAAAATGTATCAGTCTCCTTACTAATTTCTAACCTGAGGCACACAAATTGGATTACCGCTTCGGTGTCCTATGGAGGAGGAAGACCCCTTTAGCTCCAATAAGCACGCCAAATTGTAGCCACCATTGACATTTCAACCACGATCCTCTCCTAGATAAATAGTGACATATCACACTTTTTAGTATTTTCAAAATATCTGCACTTACTAATTGGCATATATGTTCTACTCTAATGATGAATTGTATCATTGGTGTGTCCCTAAGTAACTCAGATGCCACTCTGACCTCCACCAACGAAGGTGGTAAGGAAGGCATCAATTCTTAAATGTTTACATTATTTATATTTAGATCCAGAATTAAAGGGTGATTTGCATTTGAGATAGGATTTCCTTATATGTTTATCAGATGATGTCAGATAACGCCTTCCAATCTTTAGGCAAGGCACCTTACCAGCCCTGACCAGCTGGAGAGTGTATTCCACTCCTTGGCTTTCCTGGGGAAATCTCATCCATTTGCAGTCTAGAAGCCCTGTGGGAAAATTCCTTAAAGTTTTAAATGTTATGTAATTTATGTTTGAAAGAATGCAGTACATTCATTAGAGCCTGAGACCCTCTATATCAGCCCCAATTCTCCATCGGTACTAAACTAAGGGGCGGTAACCATTCTCCTATAGACAGACATATATTTCCACAATTGAGTCTGGTCACGGAAAACAAATAAAGGAGTGGACGTACCCAAAAGGTGAACCCTTCAAAGCATCTGCCATCTTGTGGCCAGTGTCAAGGTGGAAGTGACACCTTACGTGGTTTGCTTGGCATGATTTTCTGATCTGGTGTATACGGTCTGGGAAACATGGGAAGCAACGAGCTTGTTATCACTCTGGAACATACAGTAGCATAACACAGAGACAACGAATAAGTTACAACACTAATTATGCCATTTAAGAAATAGATTGCAGGTGCAAAACGAATAGTAAGGGCGGTAATATTAAACCACTATAAGTTCAAATGTTTGAACTTCCGAGCCATGAAAAATGAAAATGAAAACTGGCCAATAGCAACCCATTGGACTTACAAAAATGTAAGATTCATCCAATAGCATGAAAGCTGGCTATGTAAAGACAATATAAGCATAGTAAATGCAAGAGAATCTGCATAAGCTTCACTGGGCGCTTTCTACGTTGGAGCATACAAAAGTATGCACGTATGTATACAAACGTACTGCAACATATATACATGTTGTAATAAGTTAGTTAGAAGTGTACTCTCTTTAACACTGAGGTGCTTATAAGGGAAGACCCCTTGTGTGCAAGGTAGGAATGTGTTTCAAAAGCGACCACAGCAGCCCCGTTAATACATCCTGAGAACTAATTTGTAATGCTGTGGTCCAGTTGTGTGCCTTGATCAGCCAGCTGTATGCTTTAAGGCGCGAGCACATCTGCTCGTTTTCACAATGACTATTGCTGAAACAACGCTTTGCAAGGGTGTCCATAAACCTTCCAGTTACCAGTGCTTCCATTTCACGCTACTGAAGCTGAATTCCTACCAGCTGCAATGGCTGTGCAGGAGTGCCTCTGGATGTGGCACTAGACTGGCTTCAGACACAGTCTTCATGACAGGTTGTTGCCTAGGAAAGGCTGGTTGAGTTGGGACAGTCAGTCACTCACTTGTAACTTTCCAATAAGACATGGCATAGCAGATATGCATGGTAACGAACCCAATTACAACTGAGCATTTTTCTTACTTCAACAAACCTATGTGTATTAGAGAAGAAGAACTATCAAAGTGGCACTGACAAACGATTTGATATGCTAGGTTATGTATAACGCACTTAACACCCAGAGGTTTCTAAGCGTGGACCCGGGGATCAGACCTGTGTTGCTCCTTGCCCTCTTGCTTCCAAGGCGAGCACGTTGCACCTGAGCTATTCTCCCGAGAATTCAATGGAACTAGAGGAGAATTGTCCTCTGGGGGTTCTGGTACAAACCTTTCAAAGGCAGAACGCAGAGGCACTGGCAGGAAAGTGACTCACATAAGCATTGCTTTTTGGGAGGTGTGCTTCAGTTCTTCCAAGGAACCCATTTGGAGATGCTAACCAAGATAGCTGAACCAGAGAAGCATTAACTATTGGGAGTTGTGGTACCAGCACACCAAGAAAACAGTGGAAAGACTGACAAAGACGACTTAACCAGAGAAGCATTATCTAATAGGAGCTCTGGCACACCTGTTCCGAGAACCTCGCACATGAGGCGCTGACAAAAACAAGTGAATCAGAGAAGAGTAGTTCATTGTGAGTTCGACTTTCTAGCTGTTGCTCTGGAAGGCTGAAGAGATAGAGAGAAGGCCAGACAAAACTAAACAAAACATTGACTAAACTCCAAGAGTAAGGGGTAGTTGTGCATCGGTGGAGAAGGGGTAGAGGGGCGAATGTGACATGTGGCGCGTGCCACAGCATGCCACCAATCTCTGGACTGGCTGATGTAAAATGTACAGTTTAAGGGATTTCAAACACATTCAACAAGTGAAATATAACCTCTCAATCATTGTGGGATTGTTTTATATCAAAACACTTTCAGCAAATGCATAGTTTAAAGCACTTATCATGCCACAGCATGTCACCGCTCTCCGGACTAGCTGATGTCAAATTTACTGTTTAAATGACTTCAAAGACATTAAACAAGTGAATAAAAAGCCTCACAACGATTGTGAGATGTTTATAAATCAAATAAAAAAAAGAAACTAAATTCTGACAGCTTCCTAGAACTCACAAACTCATGCTCTGTAATCTGAAGTTCCACCACTCCACCAATGCTTTAGATGGGAAATCATTGATGCTAGTTCTTATGACTTATTCAGACAGCAGGGCCTGAAAGTCCTTTTTCGGTGTCAATTCTAACGTGGCATGCCACCTAGATATTTCTTTATATCTGCTTCAAATCATTTTTTTAATTGCTTCAAAATTACTTCAGGCATCTCACCTCTTAGTCTCTTGTCTTATATTACATACCTTTCAGCAATTGAACAGTTGAAAGCACTTGGAACTCCAGCATGCCACTGCATGTCACCGCTCTCGGGACTAGTTGATGTCAAATTTACTGTTTAAATGACTTCAAAGACATTAAACAAGTGAATAATAGGTCTCACAATCATTGTGAGATGTTATAAATCAAATTAAAAAAATAAAGAAACTAAATTCTGACAGCTTCCTAGAACTCATAACTTCATGCACCTGTAGTCAGAAGTTCTACCATCACATCAAAGCTTTAAATGGTAGATATCTGGTGCTAGTTCTTATGACCTATTCAGACACAAGGGCCTGAAAGTCCATTTTCAGTCTCAATTCTAACGTGCCATGCCACCTAGATATGTCTTTATATCTGCATCAAATCAGTTGTTTCATTGCTTCAAAATGACTTCAGGCATTTCACCTCTTAGTCTCTTGTCTTATATGTCATACCTTTCAGCAATTGAATAGTTGAAAGCACTTGGAACTCCAGCATGCCACAGCCAGCTTGTCACCATTCTCGGGACTAGCTGATGTCAAATTTACTGTTTAAATGACTTCAAAGAACTTAAACAAGTGAAGAAATAGCCTCACAACCATTGTGAGATGTTAGAAATCAAATTTAATAAAAAAAATCCTGTGCCTCACCTTGCGGCTGCTAGCTGTCTGTCTCCTGTGCATTACACAATATGGCCTATGTAGAAGTAGGATCCTCTGACAGCGAGTAAAGCAGAGAAGGTCCTTCAAGCATTCTGCACGACCCCTTTCAGGGACTGCTGATGGAGAAAGCAGCATGGGCAGGCCTAGGGCCTTTACCCCATAAGATAGATTGTCTCCTGTGCTGGGTCGCCTTCTTGCAAGGGCCGACAGCTGTGAGGCCCAGAGCCTACAGGAGACAATGGCAGGAGGAACATAAGGCCAGTGGTGAACCACTGTCCGAATCACACAAAGGACACACAAAAGAGAGGCATGCTAAGGGAAAGGCGTGATGGATGGGACAAGGTGACATACCCCTTAGCCCACAGGAAGACCAAGAGGGCACTGAATGGGATTCCAGCAGCACTGAGAGTTCTCACCTTTCTGTGAGCTTGGCCACTCCTCAGGAAGGAGAACCGTGCAAAAGACACAATAACAGCGTTTAGAAATGCAGACCTGCTACTCCACCCGAGATCATCGTAGGGGAAGCCCCCACTTAAGGCCAAAAAGTTCTTGAGCAAGCGATTGCGCATGCCTCTAAATTAGGAGGTGAGAGGCTAATTGAAGGCACAATATCCCAGACCTTCTCCGCCGGGTAAAGTAGTGGACACTCTGGAGGTAGACTAATTCATGGTGAAGCACACCAAGGGCCTGAAAGGGCGTTGACCGCTCATGGATAGCATGCCGGGACACTCTCCCCGATTCCGTTGGTCCATTGGCCAAGATAATTGAAATGCTGGAAGAGACCAAAGAGGCCCTGCCTATGGATGTGCAAATTCTGGCTAATTGGGCACAGAGAGCAGTTTGTTTAATAAGTAATGCCAACTGTACGATAGCAGCGGAGTGCAGACAATCGATTTTTAGTAAAGATCGACCTGAAAGTCAGGGAGTTGGCATCGTCTGAGGCTGTTGCAGAAGCTAAAGGGCTTTTGTTTGGAGAAGCTTTTGTCAAAGACATGTCCAGATTTGTTATCACCTTTGCTGCTCTGGACAAAGGTCAGACATTGTTAAAAAGAGTGTTTGTGCCCTTTGTATCTGCCAGGGCGGCAGAAGCAGAGGTGTCTCTGCCAGCCACTGAGGAGGCCAGAGGCCCTATAGAGGAAACAACTGGTGACAGCAGGAAGACAGAAGGCTGAATCCTTCCTTCCCCTCCCGTGGAGGAGGCAGGGGTCGGGGTTGGCTCTGCAGCAGCAGGTGAGAGTACAGTTGTATGCACACAGCGCAGCAGCAACCAATGCAATTCCCGCATTAGGTGGTAGGCTAGCGATGCACCTAAGCGCTTGGGAGGAGCTTACCGCAGACTCTTGGGTCGCAGAGACTGTGCAGGGGTGTTGTCTGTAATTTCTAAAGAGCACAAACTAAACTGGAGCACCCTTTCACAATTTCAGAGTGTTAGGCAGAATCAAATGCAGTACCCTTTGGGAACACTACATGCAATTAATACTACACGTGTCAGTACAATTTCACCTTTGGTACAAGCCTGTACTACACAGTTATGTGGTAGCATTGGCTGTGCAGCCAAACTTATCTCAAGAATTGAAGTGAGCAGTAGAACAAGTTACACAAAGGGACCTACAAATACAGTGGTTCAAACACTTACTCAAGGTTCCTTGGTAAAAGAATACACATTTATTTACACAGTCAATTAGAAAACATTACACTAGCTAAAGCAGCTTAATATCATACACTAATAGACCACAATACACAACCGATAAGTTACTGAACAAGTTCAGCTCCCCTGAAGTGGAATCAAAATGGCACTTCAGTTACTTTAAAAGGGGGTAAAAAGACAAGGTTGTAAGAGATGCAGCCCAAATGCATTCATAGGTAGGGCAAGGGGTTTCAGTTAACTACAACCAGCAATTCAATTCGATAGGCCTGGGTCAAAGTCAATAGTTCAGAGTCTTTGCATAGGATAGCACAGTTCTGGTAGATAACGGTTAAGTCTTTGCCATGGTTTTTAGAAGAATGTGGCTAGGTGAAAAGTTAGACGAATGTTTAGGGAAGGACCAGCCTTCAAAGAGGGGAAAGTTTCACAAACTTTCTCCGTGGTCGAAAAGATTTCTGGACCGCGTTTGCACAGTACCTTTAAAGTGAAGAAGAGCTGTAGCTGAGGCAGTTGTTCCTGGCAGTTTGAGCAGACCTCGCTTTTCCTGTGCTTCAGTCGTGGGGACAAGAAGGAGGATGTCGGGAGGTTCCTACACTGCCCAGGGAAGAGGCCACAAGCTTGGCTAAACATCGGTTTAGGGTGTGAGTGCCTTAAAGACCACAAACTGGTATCCCTCCCACTGGCTATCTGGTTTTCCACAGCACTCTGTAGAAAATTCGACCAGGAGGGGACAGTTTCCAGGAGGCTTGTGAGTTGGTTGGTCCCACCAAACTCAAGGGAAGAAGTTAACCTTGAAGGGCTTCTCTGTCGATGTAGTTTCAGGCAATTCGGACCTGCAGCAGGGCTTCACCGGTCGTCCAGGAGTTTCAGCAGTGCTCTTCCTTCAGCTCGTCTTCGGTTCTTTCGTTCCAGTGGTCGACTCTGCTTTCCACGTCCCAGAGACCTGCTTTTAAATAGTTTTCCCCCATTCATTCCAGCCTGGCTGTCACTCACACAGCAGGGTGGCTGTCCTTGCCGGACAGCCAGCCAGCCAATCACACCAGAGTTCATTCAGTTCACCTAGGAGACTAAGCACACAGAGTTTCGGACACCTCCCTCACATCTGTCCACCCAAGACACTCAGGCACCAGAGGAGGGCTTCAGCACTGAAACCGCCAAAGGCCAATGAACAAAGGGACCAAACTTGGTTAAACACAAGAAGGACCTTTCGAAAAGAAACAGCGAAAAAAGTTGACCGGAGTCTGTTTTTACAGATAGGTCTTGGGCGCAATCTTGAAAAACATGGCTGACCCGATTTTTTTGCTACAGTTGTTCGTGGTCGGGTAAAATCATGGTAGTTTGATCTAAACCACTGCCACCAGCCATTTAAAGTAGGAAAGGGTAACATT
Organism: Ambystoma mexicanum; assembly: GCF_040938575.1. Lineage (NCBI taxonomy): Eukaryota > Metazoa > Chordata > Amphibia > Caudata > Ambystomatidae > Ambystoma > Ambystoma mexicanum. The sequence continues at coordinate 225,703,359 of NC_090923.1, read as the reverse complement.
TGACTGTTACATGAGTGTTTTGACTCAGGGGATGCTAGGCAACCCCTCCAGCACTCTATAGGAAGCAGGGGTCAAGTCCTAAAAATTAAAGTGGGGGGACTCAAAAAATGAAATGGGATGTGACTTCACTGGAAATTAGCATATCGAGGTGAAATATGCACATTTCATTAAATTGGCCTTGCTTAACCACCCAAATTGCACAAGACAAATTCATAAAATCAACACACACACACACAAAACCAAGAGGATATTTTCTTCTAATAGAGTTTTTGAAAAACGTTAAAAAGGTGTGCATGTTTTAAACTCCAAGAACCAATACAAATGTTTCCCTGGGACTTGGAGTGCCAAAATGGGACATTTCACCTTTAGTTGTTTGTTATTTTTCATCAGGTTATATAGTGCCATGGTGAAGTGTCCAGCCTGCAAACAACTGCGTTTCGATCCCCGAGGACAGCTTTAATTCATAAATTCAAATATGACATTCAATGTTTCTCATTTTAGCTGAAGGGGACTGAGTCCACCCTCTGAAAAAAGTGGGTGGACTCTGTCACCCCGCGTGTACCCTCGACTTGAGCCCTGATAGGAAGATGGTGTGTGCTGGGTCAGTAAATATAAAGAGACTAGTAAAGTCAATTTAACTTTACATGCTCTGGGAGACAGTAGTCAGTTCCAGAGAAAGTGTTTAAACCTTGGGGAGTCTGAAAGACACCCCTGTGCCACTGCACTGAAGGTGTTGTGTGACACAAAGAAAAAGATGATGCCTATGGAGTTGCGTTAAAACACCATAACCAAAGAACACAAAAGTAAAACACACATCAAAATACATGGAAGAGTGGGAAAAAAGGCTCACACTCTTCCCAGGTAGAAAATTAAAATCCTACAAATCCAGCAAAGTTGCTGGGGGTCTCAAAAGGTAAGGGAAATGAGCACATTTTGAGAATTCTCCCTAACACAGAGGAGGAACAAAGCCTCATGGACAAGGAAGTAGGAGAGTTTCTAAAGAAATTGCCGTTAAGGCCAGCGCAGCAGGTGGCGCAACACTTCCTAAGCAATGTCTTACTGGTGAAACAGAAGCAAAAGGTCAGGCCGGTGATAATCTCAGACAATTTAACGGCTTTCTCATTTACCGACAGTGGAAGATGGAGGAAATCCATCTCTTCAGGGACATTTTGGAGAAAGGGCACTGGCTACCCTGAATACATTTGAGGGATGCCTATCTAGCAGTACCCATTCCTGAGATGCACCAGCAATTTTTAGAATTCCTCTGGTGATGACAAAGGTGGGAGTTTATGTGTCTCCCTTTTCGGACTAACTTCCGCACTGTGGTGCTTCACAAAGCTACTCAGGAGTGAGACTGATTTTATACATCGACGATATGTGTCTCATGGCGAACGATCCGATGCGGCTGCCAAAGCAAATGGTCCCAATGATGGGTCTCCTAGAGAAACTGGGTTTTCTCATTAATTGGGAGAAATCCGAGACCAGGCCATAGCAGAGAATGGAGTTCCTGCGGTTTATCACAGATTCAAAGCTGGGGCACTGTCTCTGCCCCTGTACAAAATGAACAACCCTTTGAAACATCGCAGTATTGACTTTCCATTAAAGACTAACCTTTACTTGACAGACTCATGTTTGCTCAATCACCTCTTCTGTTTAAATGTTCTTTTAACTAACTGATCAATTTTCCATCAATTATATGTCATAAGTTGCATTCGTCAGTAATTTTACAGTCACTTATCTAAGAAGGAATCTGCTGAACCTCCAAGGGAACCTGACAGCAGGTGCGGACACTAAACAGGCAGACAAGACACGGCTGATCCCTGCTGGATTTGGAGGCGGTTCATTACAGGTTTTGTTCTTCGCTATACCCTGTTCGAGATGGAGTCATTCTTTAGGAAGCTACAGCGAGACAGTGAAAGAAAGAGGACTTGGGGCTAAGGAATTGTGAGGTGATAGGACCATAACTTTGTGATTCATGCACTAGGACAAGTGTCATGCCTGAGGGGAATAGAGTTTCAAACTGCAAAGACTACATTGACACAGAAAATGTTTCTTTTCTTTGATTTCTGTTTAATGTGTTTTTTCTTTTTAAGATTGCTGCTTGAGTTTTAATAAAGACGAGTATGCATAATACGAGCCTCTGTGCCTTTAATAGAATCATGACTTTCCTGAAAGAAAGTATGGACAATCTGGACTCTATCACAGTACCAAATGCCTCAATGGAGTTTACCATCAGACAGCATTTCTGGCTAGTCACTTTTTCCTTGCAATGTATTCCATATCGTGTCATGGAGTGCCCCCTACATTTCTCTGTCAACAGAGCTGCCAAGTCTCCCTAAAATCGTGGGAGTCTCTAGCAAAAGCAGACAGACACCTGCACTCTCGTATTTGAGCAGGATTTTCTTTCTACATCTGCAAAGATCTTCAGCTGTGCCTCAGATAGTCCCTTTGTTTGTGGCAAAACTGGGTTGAAGTAAGTAACACACTGCCGAACAGAGCACTCAACAGCAAATGCTGGTCTGACTGGGGCTAAGCTGTGTCCTGTACACCTCGACTGCTGAATTTCCAGCTGATCTCAGTGGCAACCTTGGACAAAGAGGGATAAATGGGATAGATAAGATGATCATGTTTGTAATTTCAGCACAGGTGGTATGCGAGAGGCTACACAGCCCATGTGATGGTCTGACATACATATTCTGGCACACAAACATGACTGTAGTGTCTGACAGGACACATTCTTGCTTTGCTTCTAAATTTGATTAGAAACCACATCCTGCAGTCTCATATGAAGCACAGTTTAGGGTTTCTAAACCAGACCTTTCGTTTTTTAATGTTACATCAGGAAAGGAGAGGACCTTGCAATTCTCTTATTGATTTCATGTGCAAGTTCATCACTACCAGGTCGGTGCTGCGGACCCCAGTCAACATCAAGGGTTAGGCTTCACGGAGGGACTACTTCACCTTAATGTCTACTTTCCTCAAGCCTCAGCCCGAGAAAAATCCAGACACTTCCCTATAGACTGGTCCCTCTGAATGTCGCTGTGGCTCATATGTCTCACACTCTGCCCAACCTCTATTGTCCTTCAAAGGCATGCATTAAATGGACAAATGCACAGCTTTATGGAAGAAATGGCAGCAATTATATGGCTTTTGCACTAGTCCATGTTGCCAAGAGAGTAACAATATTCTTATACTGCAGGCCCATATGAAATCTAGCTTTGTCTTAAAATCTATGTATCATATGTTTGTCCTTCTGTAGGATGTTGATTTCTTGGAGTCATAGATGTGTGTGATGTGTTGCATTTTGATAAATCGTTCATTTTGTGAGGCCCATTGCTTCTGAGTCACATTTCACATGTTACTGTGTGGGATCTCAGCAGTGGGTCAAAGAATAGAAGAAAAGCATGACAGGGTTTAGTTAAAAACAATATTTCAAGAGACACATGGGCTAGATGGAGCCTGGGGTACCGTGTTATATTAAACAGGTCAGGCATTTCAGGAGCCACATAAGGAAGAAGGAAGGCCCTTTACCCTGCAATAGGGGGTGCAGACAGTGGGGGCTCCGAAAGCATTGATATGAACAGAAATGCGACATTCACAAATAGAGTCTGAGGTGTTCCTTGGTCTGTTGTGTTGTCGTCATGTCCACCTTTACAATTTTCATTATCCTATCATGATCGTGATGGACCCAAAACCCCTACTGCCAATTTTCCAAGGGTCATTTCTTAGCACAGCACTCCCATTAGAGCACTTGATTGCAACTGTCAGATTACATGGTCACTGTCCATTTCGATACAGTGGCTGGCAACCCCATGGACTACCTGCTGGGTTATCCAGGTCTTCGGGCGTCGACATCAGAGCCAGTGGAAGTTGAGGCGAAAGCTCTGGTTTGCATGGTCAGATCGATGACTCCTCTAAAATATATATCACTTTGATTGTCCTGCTGCTATTTAAATTAGTTTTCAGCTGTGTGAACATCGTGATTGTCCTGCTGGTGTTTAAATTCATTTTCAGCTTTGTGCCCATCTTGATTGTCCTGCTCCTGTTTACATTTATTTTTAGCTGTGTGCATAACCTGCTTTTCATGAGAATGTGTTAACAAGTCCACCCCTCTGTACTATGTCTAGTCTGCTACCGGTCCCTCACCCTTCCTCAGTCCCATTGTCCCTCTGTGCTGTTATTCCCCGTATCCATACACCCGCTACCTTCCCTTCCTCTGCATGTTCACTGTTTTTCTGTGCATATTACCTCCCCCAGCTCCCATTGTTTTTCTCCCAGTCTTGTTCCCTGTCTCCCCCTCTCTACCTTCTGCTCTCGCTGCGCCTCTGTGGCCTCAGCCTGGTTAAGTGTACCTCACTCTCTGCAGTTTGCTACAGCGCTATCTATCTCTCCTATCTTCTCAAACTGCTTCTTTATCTCTTATCCTTCACCCCTTACTAAGTCTGTCAGGAAGAACCTCAAGAAGAGCATACTGAGCTCTAACCCAAGCCTTCCAATTGCAGGCACCTACCTCATTGCCTCTGCCAGAGAGAATCTCACAGACATACTCTATGTCGTTCCCTCACCCGTCCTATGGACTCTCCATATGATTGCTCCTCTCTCTCCTTTCTGTTCTTCGCCCATCAATGGTGGCACCCGCTGGGAGGTCTTTCTTGCCCTCTCCACCTCCAGGGTCATCATCAATGTCTATTGCAATGGTACCATCATGGTCCAGGGTCCTCAACCCAACCTTCTACTCTTTGATAGGCTCCTCCCCCACCCTATCATTCTCCCTCTGCCTTTTGCACCAGCTCCTTCAGCTGCTCTGGCTCCCATGCCAGCTGGGCCCGCCTTGACTCCCTTGCCACCTCCTAACCACCCTTCCACCCTCGCCATGGCTTTCTTGCCACCACCCCACACATTGAAAACCCCATCTGCCTTCTCCTCTTGGGTGAACCAGTCACCCACTAACACTGTATCTGGGGCTCCCTTGCCCCCTGTGGTGCCACCCGCACTGGCTCCCTCCTCACCCATTATGGTCCCGGCTCCCTTACCATCCTCGGCTCCTCTGCCCCTTCTATCTCTGTCCCTTAGGCACTATTGTCACATAGGGGGGCACACTGTCCCCTGCTCCCCCGTAAGTCTTTCACTGATTGCAATCTGCTCCACATTGCCATGCTAAGCACTCGCTCAGCTGTCAAACACTCCTCTGACATCTGCAACCTCCTTGAACTCCTGGATTGTGATGTTCTTGCCATCACTGAAACCTGGTTCAAGGATTGCTCTGTCACAAGTTTTGACACACTTCTCCCAGAAGGCTACACAATACTCTCTCTCCCATGACGAAACAGACCAGGTGGGCAGTGGAGTAACTTTGCTGAAAAAGTTGGGGGGGGTGCATGACATCTGAAGAAACGGTGCCCTAGCCAAATGAATGGGGACAAAATGGTGTGCCATGAAAGTTGGGGAGACAAACACCCCTGTCCCCCCAAAATTACGCCCATGCAGGTGGGGGAGTAGCATTGATCTTCCATGAGTGTATCCCTGTGTCTGTCATTCTCACTCAGGCCTACTCATCCTTTGAGTGCCTCTCACCAAGCTCTTCACTGCTGCTGTCCACCTTCTATCGGCCACCTGGTCAGCCCTCCCTCTTCCTTTCATAATGGGCTGACCTGGCCTCCTCTCTCCTTTCTCCTCTTCTCATCTCCTCCTACTGGGTGATCCCAACATCCATCTCGAATCACCTGATAAGACCTTTATGCAACCTTTGCGACTCTCCCTTAACGTCTGGCTCAACGCACTGCGCTGGCCACACCTTGGATGCTTTCTTCTCAACTGACATTACGCTATCCCTCTCACTACTTGTCTCTCGTGGACTGATCATGTTCTCCTCTCTTCTCACTTGAAGCTCTCTTCTCCCCTTGCATAGGTAAGCCCGGCACTGCCTCCCGTCTACAAGGTCATCCGACCCATGAAAAGAGTCTCAGTAGCTGCCTTTGCCTGCACCTATTATACTTCTTCCACTCCTGTGACTGACTCCCACCCTGCCACAGCCCTCTCAAACTTTAGTCTGGTCTATGAAAACCTCCTCCAAACAGATGGACCCTGTCCCTCCAAAATCATCAAGGACAACATTGACTCTCTCACTACAGCCTTGGCTGACCTCTGCAACCTCTCCTTCGCCACTGGAGTTTTCCCCACCACTGCTCTTAAGCACTCCCTTGTGCACCCTCTCCTGGAAAACTATCGCCCGATCTGTATCACTCCTTTCCTGGGCAAACTCCTGGAGACGTTTGCTATTTTCAAGCTTACCCTCCGCACTGAATCTGTTTGCTCCTTCCACGACCACCAGTCTGGTGTTAGACCATCCAGAGGCATGGAAACTGCTTTTTTGAACACCCGTGAAGATATGCTCTCAAATCTTGGTTCAAACTCTCCCTCTGTCCTCATTCTACTTGACCTCTCCTCTGCCTTCGATACAGTGAAGCACAACACACTCATCGCACATCTCTGTGATACCCTGGTCAATTCAGTCGTCGTGTACTCCAACCAACCTCTGAACAGCATCCACAGTAGAATCACTCACCTGCGACAGCAATGTCCGTTTCAGCACCAGAGGCTTAGGCTTCCTCATAGGTGTACTCAGAGACACCCCTGGCCAGGATGGTCTGTAGCACCAATGGATTCTCATGGGCTACCACACCACGTCCTCCTCCACTGCATCCAGGGCTTCATCACCTGCACAAATAAAAAAAATATGAATACAGATGTTAATAGCATAGGCCACACACATAGGTAATACAATGATATCAGCCAACACATGAACCTGCCATGTCACACATTACACCGTCAGGCATGCACGCAGTGTCAATAAAACGGAAGGGGTGTCTGAAAGCAGACATGAATGCATGTCAAAGGGCAAAATAACACATATACTGCATAGCACCTGCATCACACACAAGCATGTGACTGGCATAGTCCTTCCACAAACATGACTGATGCCAATACACAGATGGCATGTAGCATAGCCATGCCAGAATTGTTAACCAGCCTCAGATGGAAGTTGAAAACTACTGACCATGAGCCATGTACAATGCATGTCAGATGACATTTCATGGAATTCACTATTAGAAAACACACGTGTCACAGGGTGCAACAATGCTAGGGTGTAGTAATACAGTGAGGGCAGGCATACGGATTCAATAATGCTAGGTCACATTGACATCATGCAAGTGAATAGGCATATTGAAGGGGATAACAGGGTTTAGAAGTGTGTGGGTGCAGTGCAGTACATGGGTAAAGCCTCAACTATGAATAAAAACACAGATCCAGTAATGTCAATGTCGTGGCCTGATGGCAGTGTAAGGGTAAGTGCCGTCATCATGTGTAAAGGGTTGGTAGTGCGTTGTAGGGATACAGTAAACCCCACCCCCAAGGGTGGGGGGTGGCTGGGAGGCAGTGCATGGGTTAAAATGGTTGCTCAGAGGACCGTGTTGTAGCAGACAGTGTGGGCAGGTGGCAAGCGCATTCTCTCAGTCATCTGGGACTACAGCACGGAAGAGGAGGACAGAAAGCATAACACATGAGGAAGCATCAGAAGTGCCTGCAGACCCGGAGCAGCTAAACCTCCAGTTACATAGAGGCATGGAGGCTGTACCAGAGGGAGGCCCCAGCTCAACACAGATGTGAACCACAAACTAATTTCCATGAGGAGCAACTGACCCTGAGGGAGTAAGAAAGGGATGATCAAAGACCATGAGAATTAAGTAAATACTGGAGGTGGAGATGAAGGAATTGCTGGCCCAGGACCCATAGGGACTTGCTAAGAATGCACAGGGTTCATGAATGAACACTCATAGCCACTGTGAGCCTGTGCCATCATCACAGTCCTAGGGAGATACCTTGCACCAAGCCTAAAGGACTTCTCACACAGTCCAGGACTGGCAGAGTTGCAGATGGAAGAGTGTAGAATCATAGAAATCCTGGTAAAGCCTGTTGCAGTAGTCCACCATAGGAATTACCAGTCCTCTTGAGACAGTGAGCTGCTGGGGGATGGAGAGGAAAGGAAGAATGCCTCTGAGGACGAGCAACTTGCAGGGTGACCTCACACAGATGTCAGTCAGTCATGTGACGATGTGATCTTCCACAGGCTATCCGCGACCACAGGTTGGAGCAAGAATAGGGCCAAGAGAGGCTGGTCAGAGAGTGTCATGGAAGGAGGGAGCAGGTGTGGTGATGAGGATTGCCTCTGTGTGCAGCACGTGGTTTGTATGCAGTCTGCATGACAACAAGCACGTATTAGTCCAACATCACATGGGTCACACATGGCAGTCATGACAATGTAGCCTGAACTGGCAGACAATCATAACACATTACCCAAGCAACATACACATGGCCTGTACACACACGCATCAGCACTCATCGGGCATTCCCTCATACATTGGCAGGTCTCCCACTCCTTGGATCTGCTCCACTGCAATGAAATCACTAGCGATCTCCTCATGTCCAGTGAGTTCATCGTCCTCTGGTGGTGACCCACTGCCAGTCACCAAAGTAGAGGTGAACTTTTTAGCCAGCTTGTCTTTTGCTCTGTGTCAGAAGTCATTCAAACGCTTCACAACATCCCCAGCTGTGCGCCTCTCATAGCACAAGGCACTAATACGGTCCGCGAGACACTGCCAGTGGGTCATACACTGAGCAGGTGTATGTGTGCTCCCTGTCTGCACCAGCATGTCACGGCTGTGTTCCAACATGTAGTCCACGAGCATCTCCAGTTCCTCATCACAGAAACTCCTCTTTCTCGATGTGGGGGACTCCTGTGCCGTGTCTGAGGTCTTAGCCTGTACCGCTGGAGCATGCTTCTGCTTCTTGTGAGGTGGTGCAGACCCTGAGTGGCGTGTACGGCTCTGGTCAGTAGGGGCTGTAGTACAGGTGGACTGGCCTGTGGAATCAGCCACCAATGTAACTACAGAAGGTCAGCTTGCAGGTATCAGTAGCTGGGTGCTGTTACCAGGACTATGCGCCACACGTGTGTTGGCTTTAGTGACAAGGGACTGGGCCCCTGAGTCACACTGGGCCGGGACCAATCCAGTCCTGGCTGGGTGACCCTGAGCAAGGGTGCCGTTTGCTACAGCTGCCCTTGCAGCTTCCAGACCCTGGCCGGTGTGAACAGCAGATGACACTACTGCTCCAGATCCCCGGGTGCCAGTGCCTAGAACTTGCACCGCACGTGTCGTGACCTGGAAATCGGCCATTGAGTCACCCTGTCCCTGTGCCGGGACCACTACCGTCTGGGCTGGCTGACCCTGATCCTGGTTAGTGGTAGCCGCAACTGCCCTTGCAGCTTCCACACCCTGGCTGCTCTGGACAGCTGATGGCACTGCTTGTCCGGGACCACGGGTGCTGGGTATGTCAGCAGCTGCTGCATCTCCCTGCTCTGGTTGGGTGTGGGGCATAGTTCTCCCTGCATCGGCCTGGACACTTTGCCCACGTGGACCACCTTGGCCACCTTGGCCACCCTGGTCATGTCGCCCACCTTGACCACCTCTGGCAAGTCACCCACCTTTGCTTCCCTTCCCACTTGTTGCCCTCCCAGTCATGGCACTGATGGACTAGCGCAATGGGAGGTACAGCCAACAATTGTGCTGGGCAATTGGAGTGAGGGGGCAGGGTACGTGATGGAAAACGTACCACTGTGCTCCAGAAAGGCTCTATGCGACCCCTGGTGAAAATAATGGGTCACACAACGCTCAGGCACCCGAAAAACAAAAATCAACGTGTACGCGACCCCTCGGTAGCCCACGCGTGAGTAAAAAACATCCTGCAGTACACTGTGTCACCCAGCAATACAAAAATGCGTATGTGAGGAACACTTAGGCTACTATGACCTCGAAAATGGGGACCGCGACACAAAGGGGCAACCACAGTGGGGGAAATGCATGCACGACTCACCGTCTGTCTCGTAGAATGAAAAAATCACATGCTCGTGTGTGCATAGGCAACTCCCCTCCAAAAACAAGAAGTACGCACTGCCACAGTCTGCCCCCACGAAAAGCACATACAGTGCACTGTTGTCCTATGCAGACCTTTAACCTGATACTGAACAGCAATGCCCAATGTCCAGCGAGTGTCACATAACTTACGTGCTCAGGGCCTTTCCTCTGATTACACGCTAACACAATGTTTCTGCATGTGCAGAGTCACTCTGTTTCCAGCCGGCCACGCAAAAGAACACGGAAAACCCACGCTCCTGCCTACAAGGCCATTTACCTGCCTCCATCTGCCATGCTGCTGCCAGCCCACTCTGTGTGCCTGCTGCCTACATGCCCTGTATTTTGGTGCCTGCTCTTCAGGCATTGCCAGTGATCCTGTTGTTGTGACCACGTCTGCTGATCCTGAAGACTCCCGACTGCTATAACACTGCTCAGCAGCCCAGCTCCAGGACCACCTTGCCCACCCACACCTGCCTCGGGTGTTGCCATGTCTGACACCACACCATCTGAGGCAAGTGGCAACCCCCCGGCAGAGAGGCAGAGGGCTGTCAGCTTCTCACCCAGGGAAGTTGGCATCCTGGTGGAGCAAGTCCTGGGGCATCATGATGCCATCTTCCACGGCCCATCGCAAGTCAGCAATGAAGGACGGAAGAAGATCTGGGGGGACATCGCGCGTGCCATCAATGCGGAGGGGGTGGCACCCCACGACTACCATCATGTCCACAAGCTCTGGGAAGACTTCAAGTCCAGGACCCACAACATGACCCGGTTCCTCATCAAGGCTGGTGATGATCGAGCGAGGTGCTGGGGCCGGTTCACCACAGACGACATGAGGGTCCTAGAGCGCTGAAATCAAGCTGTACCCCCAGGTCTTGGAGTTGGTGCTCCGTCTAGAGTCGATTGGTAATTGTTCATTTGTTCTTGTCCACCATAGTGCATGTGAATGTTGACGTGTGGCTGGAGTGTGCACCTTGGCATTATGTCTGGCATGCCTCCTGTACAGATGTCTGTGTGCATGTCCTTGATAGTGCTGCATGTGAGTCCATTCAAGCGTGTCCCACATCGATGGTATCTGTGTTGCAATGCGTGAAGCACACTGGCATGTATCGACGCGCACATGTTTGCATAACTGTGTCTGGTCTGGGGCATGCGTGAGGTGTGACACATGGGTGCTTATGTCACCATCATGGACATCCATAGTGTACATGTGTGTGTGTGTCTGAGCAGTGAGTTTGTGACTGCCCAACACTCCGCGTGCATGTTACTTGAGTTCTTGATTTGTGATTGCCTCCTGCTGCCAATTTGCCCTTGAGTGCACTGTGACGTGATAGCTCCATGGCCTGCCTCATGACTGTCAAGTGATGTGTGTGAATGAGATGTGTATGTCCCATGATGTGTGTGATCTGAATACACAATTATGATCTTGTGTCAGTGCCTTGCCCATGGATGTGAATGTCTGTTGTGAATGACAGACATGTTTGTGAATGTGTGTGAATGGCATGTCCCTGTGTGTATTGGAGGGTGATGATGGTTGTGACCTTTGACAGTGCCACTGATGTACATGTGCATTGTGACAAACACACATACACACATATGTTCAGTAGCCTGATGTTTGTGTTCTATGTTTCCCTATCTACAGCGACGATGGAAGAAGAGGGTGGAGAAGGCACTGTGGACAACCGCAGCAGTCCTCCTTCCAGGTACCGTTATCTTCCGGGGAACAAGGAGACTGGTTCTGAGTCCATGACAACGGCTGCAGCTGCTGAGGGGAGGCCTAAGAGGGTAAAGTTGGTTGTGGGCACCTCAGCAGTGGGAGGGACAGGTGAGCCCACACAGGGGCAATCCGATGCGGAAGACAGTGGGGAGTCATCCAGGTTGGTGGTGGTTGAGGAGGAAGAGGCCACATCAGCCCAGCACATGGAGCCCGGCAGGGGTGATGAGGGAGGTGTCACTGGTGCAGTCCAGGATCAGGGGCCAGAGGCAGTGCAGGTCACCGTGGAGGGGCCTGTGACTGATCTTGTCCCTGGAATTGCGACTGCACCAGTATGCATCTGCGGGCATGCCTCAGGCCGGACTCATCCACATGTGGTGGATGTAGCCACGCAAATGGATCTTCCACTACCTGCGGATGAAGCAATTCGTGACAGGGTGGAACCATTGCTAGCCGGTATTGCGAGGCGTACAGCCAGCATTTGTAATGATGTGCAGGCTTCCAATCGGGGGCTTGCACATAAACAAGATGAGGTCTGTCGCATCATTAACTGGCTAGCTCAGTTCCTGATCACAAGGTACGTGTGCTGTCCACTGCTGTGACCCCCCTCCTCTTTTTCCTCCTCTGTGCGTCAGTCGTCCTCCCTGCCGTCTTCTGCCACAGATACCACCATTGCCCCCTGTGTTCCTGTCCCAACCCCGGCAGCCCGTCTGGTAGAGATAACATCCCTGCCACAGTCGGGATTCGAAGGAGGATCAGCAGAGGTTGTCACCGCAGTGACAGGAGCTATGGCAATGGAGGAAGTGCAGGCACCAAGCAGCAGGGCACGTGCATGACGGTCCCGGGTGGTGTCATTATACCGGAGACTGTCCTTGTGACCCATGTACCAGGCTTTTTGGCTGAAGCAGGTTCAGGGTAGGATGCAACAGGACTCGGGCGTTCATCATCAGAGGGGCAGGTATGGGTCATCGGGCAGGAGGCAAACGTGGACCTTACGACAAGGATGTCTTCCGTGTTGGAGTGTTTGGGCCAGCAAATCGGGGCAGAGTGGCAGCGGGCACAGGAGGCGCACCTCACCATGGCCAGGGTGGATAATTCACTGCGTCGGGCAGAGAGGTGGGCGGAGGTCCTCGAGGAGACTAGCAGGGAGTTTGAGAGGAGCATTGAGGAGTCCCTGCAAGCCCTCAAGGGGGAAGCCGAGACACGCCTACTGGAAGTGGACACAGTGTTCGATGAGGCCCTGGCGGAGACTATGAAAGAGCATGGTGAGGAGATGGACTAGCCCGCTGCCTTTGTATACAATTCTTTAGGATTAGGTTTAATTTGTTTTTTCTTTTTATTTGGAGTTCCTGGGTTTTGCTCTGCATCTTGTATATAGTTATTTTTGTTTTGGGACCATGGACCCTGAATCTTTGTAAATATTTGGATTTTAATTTGAACAGTTTTTTAACCAAGAAGGAATGGTTTCACATGATATGTGATTTCATTTGCACATACGTTAATGGACAAGAACCAAATTTTTGACTCTTTCATTTTTTACATCACATTGATTTGGGTTTTCACTTTCTTTTGGTTTTTGATTTGGTTCATGCATGTTTAATTTGATGTTTTTACTGTGTGTGACTTAGATACATATTTTTTTACATACTTTTTTTACATTGAAATCGAAGTGGTGTCTGGTCTCAACGGTTTAGTGCATGTTTCACTCCTCCATGACTCATTTGCATGTCCCTGGTGTTCACCAATGTTGTTCATGTGTGTGCACACATGCATGCATGTGTGATGTTAGGATTCACATGACATGGGGCATGTATTAGGGAGCATAAGCAACGGATGGGTGTTGAGGTGCACCAGGGTGGTGCAGCGTGTGGTGGCCTTTTAGTTGGAATGTGCTGCGTGATTGTATTTTGGTCCACTGTGTTTTGGGGTATGGTGCGGGGCATGTGGCGGGCCTGCCTGCAGGTTGCAGTCACTGGTGGGGGTCGGGGGACATGAGGTGGGTCCTGCCTGCAGGTTGCCATCACTGGAGAGGGGTGGGACATGAGGCGGGGCTTGTTTGCAGGTTGCCGTCACAGGTGGGGACATGTGGCTGGACCTGCCTGCAGGTTGCCGTCACAGGTGGGGACATGTGGTGGGCCTGCCTGCAGGTTTCCGTCACTGGTGGTGGGTGGGGACATGAGGCGGGGCCTGCCTGCAGGTTGCCATCACAGGTGGGGACATGTGGTGGGCCTGCCTGCAGGTTGCCATCACTGGTGGGGTGTGGGGACATGAGGCGGGGCCTGCCTGCAGGTTGTCATCACTGGTGGGGAGTGGGGACATGAGGCAGGGCCTGCCTGCAGGTTGCCGTCACAGGTGGGGACATGTGGCTGGACCTGCCTGCAGGTTGCCGTCACAGGTGGGGACATGTGGTGGGCCTGCCTGCAAGTTTCCGTCACTGGTGGTGGGTGGGGACATGAGGCGGGGCCTGCCTGCAGGTTGCCGTCACAGGTGGGGACATGTGGTGGGCCTGCCTGCAGGTTGCCGTCTCTGGTGGGGGTTGGGGACATGAGGTGGGGCCTGCCTGCAGGTTGCAGTCACTGTTGGGGTTTGGGGGACATGAGGCGGGGCCTGTCTGCAGGTTGCCGTCACTGGTGGGGGGTGGGGACATGAGGCGGGGCCTGCCTGCAGGTTGCCGTCACAGGTGGGGACATGTGGTGGGCCTGCCTGCAGTTTTCCGTCACTGGTGGTGGGTGGGGACATGAGGCGGGGCCTGCCTGCAGGTTGCCGTCACAGGTGGGGACATGTGGTGGGCCTGCCTGCAGGTTGCCATCACTGGTGGGGTGTGGGGACATGAGGCGGGGCCTGCCTGCAGGTTGTCATCACTGGTGGGGATTGGGGACATGAGGCAGGGCCTGCCTGCAGGTTGCCGTCACAGGTGGGGATATGTGGTGGGCCTGCCTGCAGGTTGACATCACTGGTGGGGTGCAGGGACATGAGGCGGGACCTACCTGCAGGTTGCCGTCACTGGTGGGGGGTGGGGACATGAGGTGGGGCCATTCACAGGTGATGGTGGGGGCCCCATGTGGCGTGGGCTGCCTGCGGGGTGTGGTCACGGGTGATGGGGTGGACATTTGGTGTGGGCTGCCTGTGGGGTATGTTCACGGGTGATGGTGGGGTTCCATGTGGTGTGGGCTGCCTGCGGGGTATGTTCACAGGTGATGGGGGGCCATGTGGTGTGGGCTGCTGCGGGGTATGGTCCACTGCTGGGACCTGGCTGTCCCGTGAGGAGGCATCTGCTGCCAGGGGAGTTGTGCTTGCTTCGCAGTGTATACGTGGGACTTCCCACGTGATTTGGCTGGTGCAAGCGGGGTACACGATTTTGCTGGGGTGCGGACGGGGTACATGCGGCCCTTCCCATGCGATTTTGGCTGGTGCAAGCGGGTTACGTGATGTCATTGGGGTGCGGACACGGTACGCGTGGGCCTTCTGACGTGATTTGGCTGGTGCAGCAGGGTACGCGATTTTTCTGGGGTATGGACGGGGTACGCACGGGCCTTCCCACGCGATTTGGATGGTACGAGCAGGGTATGCTCTGATTTTTCACACGACTATGATGGGGGAGGGCTGTGTGCTGGGCCACGGATGGCACAGGGCCTTGCGCCGTATTTGGCTTTTCACTGGCTTTTTCCTGCGCATGGGGTGTGTTGGGGTGTTACTGGCGCTGCTTGGTGTTCATTGCGCCATGGCTACTGATGCCTCAGAAAATCCATGAATACGCGTGCTGCGCAATTGCTGGTCTGCAGCTGCCGCACGTGTGGCGCACGCTGCTTCTCGGCGCGCAGCACTTGCACTGCTTCTGTGCTGGATTCTATGACTTGGGCCCTAAATCTGAAGATTTAGCAACATTTGTAAATTATGTTTTCATGATCGTGCATTTACTCTGATATATAAATTATACATATTATCAGTAGGATATGGTTGTACTGTATTTATCACAGTTCGTACAGTCAAGTGTGAAAGACTTTAATATTGCAACCATATTGCCCCAAAAAAAGGATTCACATGCCACGGTAAAACAAATATCAGATGTGGCGTCTGCCTTTCCGTTTTTCAAATTATAATCCTCCTTTTTATAAATAAAAATGGGAAGGGCCAATTATAATACTTTTTTTGTAAAAGTAAAATTAAACGGTTCCATGCCATTTGAACTCGAGACTTTGTGATATCGGGCCTAGCTCCTTAAACACTACATTACTACGACTCAATATATAAATCGTTTAAATTCCATCTCTAATGTGAACTATCACATGGTCCAATGATGCTCCCTTTTTTATTTTAAGTTACATCTTAAAACAAACTGCATGTGTGTTTCTGAAGGTTTGCAGGATAGAAACAAGTTACTGTAAGTATTTGCATCTTGTGCTTTTCTAGCATAATACTAAATTTAAAAAAAACAGTGCAATCCAAAATCTGTTACTGTGTAAGGCTTTAAATGTCAAACATGTATTGTGTACATGTTTTCCAAAACAATATGGTTGCAATATTAAAGTGTTTCACACTTGACTGTACAAACTGTGATAAATACAGTATAACTATATCCTACTGATAATATGTATAACTTATATATCAGAGTAAATGCACGATCATGAAAACATCATTTACAAATGTTTCTAAATCTTCAGATTTAGGGCCCAAGTCATAGAATCCAGCACAGAAGCACTGCAAGTGCTGCACGCCGAGAAGGAGCGTGCGCCACACGTGCAGCAGCTGCAGACCAGCAATTGCGCAGCACGCGTATTCATGGATTTTCTGAGGCATCAGTAGCCGTGGCGCAATGAACACCAAGCAGCGCCATTAACGCCCCAACACGTCCCATGCGCAGGAAAAAGCAGTGAAAAGCCAAATATGGCAAGGGCCCTGCGCCATCCGTGGCCCAGCACACAGCCCTCCCCATCATAGTCATGTGAAATATCAGAGCATACCCTGCTCGCACCAGCCAAATCGCGTGGGAAGGCCTGCGCGTACCCCTTCCGTACCCCAGCAAAATTGCGTACCCTGCTCGCACCAGCCAAATCACTTCGGAAGGCCCACGCGTCCCCTGTCCGCACCGCAATGACATCACGTAACCCGCTTGCACCAGCCAAATCGCATGGGAAGGGCCGCATGTACCCCGTCCACACCCCAGCAAAATCGTGTACCCCGCTCATACCAGCCAAATCACATGGGAAGGGCTGCGGGTACCCCGTCCGCGCCCCAGCGAAATCGCGTACCCCGCTTGCACCAGCCAAATCACGTGGGAAGGCCCACGTATACACTGCGATGCACGCACAACTCCCCTGGCAGCAGATGCCTCCTCATGGGACAGCCAGATCCCAGTAGTGGATCATACCCCGCAGGCAGCCCACACCACATGGCCCCCCCATCACCTGTAAACATACCCCGCAGGCAGCCCACACCACATGGAACCCCACCATCACCCGTGAACATACCCCACAGTCAGCCCACACCAAATGGTCACCCCATCACATGTGACCACACCCCGCAGGCAGCTCACGCCACATGGGACCCCCACCATCACCTGTGAACGGCCCTGCCTCATGGCCCCACCCCCCACAAGTGACGGCAACCTGCAGGTAGGTCCCGCCTCATGTCCCCACACCCCACCAATGATGTCAACCTGCAGGCAGGCCCACCACGTGTCCCCACCTGAGTGGCAACCTGCAGGCAGGCCCTGCCTCATGTCCCCACCCCCCACCTGTGACGACAACCTGCAGGCAGGCCCCGCCTCATGTCCCCACACCACACCAGTGATGGCAACCTGCAGGCAGGATCACCACATGTCCCCACCTGTGACAGCAACCTGCAGGCAGGCCCCGCCTCATGTCCCCACCCCCCACCAGTAATGGCAACCTGCAGGCAGGCCCCGCCTCATGTCCCCACACCCCACCAGTGATAGCAACCTGCAGGCAGGCAAACCACATGTCCCCACCTGTGACGGCAACCTGCAGGCAGGCCCCGCCTCATGTCCCCACCCCCACCAGTGACGGCAACCTGCAGGCAGGTCCCGCCTCATGTCCCCCAACCCCCACCAGTGACTGCAACGTGCAGGCAGGCCCGCCACATGCCCCGCCCTCTACCCCAAAACACATTGGACCAAAATACAATCACGCAGCACATACCAACTAAAAGGCCACCACACGCTGCACCCCCCAGGTGCACCTCAACACCCATCCATTGGTCATGCTCCCTAATACATGCCCCATGTCATGTAAATCCTAACATCACACATGCATGCATGTGTGCACACATATGAACAACATTGGTGAACACCAGGGACATGCAAATGAGTCATGGAGGAGTGAAACATGCACTAAACCGTTGAGACCAGACACTACTTCGATTTCAATGTAAAAACAATATGTAAAAAAATATGTATCTAAGTCACACACAGTAAAAACATCAAATTAAACATGCATGAACCAAATCAAAAACCAAAAGAAAGTGAAAACCCAAATCAATGCGATGTAAAAAATGAAAGAGTCAAAAATGTGGTTCTTGTCCATTAACGTATGTGCAAATGAAATCACATATCATGTGAAACCATTCTTCGTTGGTTAAAAAACTGTTCAAATTAAAATCCAAATATTTACAAAGATTCAGGGTCCATGGTCCCAAAACAAAAATAACTATATACAAGATGCGGAGCAAAGTCCAGGAACTCCAAATAGAAAGAAAAAACAAATAAAACCTACTCCTAAAGAATTGTATACAAAGGCAGTGGGCTAGTCCATCTCCTCACCATGCTCTCTCATAGTCTCCGCCAGGGCATCATCGAACACTGTGTTCACGTCCAGTAGGCGTGCCTGGGCTTCCCCCTTGAGGGCTTGCAGGGACTCCTCAATGCTCCTCTCGAACTCCCTGCTATCTCCTCGAGGACCTCCGCCGGGCTCTCTGCCCGACGCAGTGAATTCTCCACCCTTTGCCATGGTGAGGTGCGCCTCCTGTGCCCGCTGCCAATCTGCCCCGATTTGCTGGCCCAAACACTCCAACACGGAACACATCCTTGTCGTAAGGTCCACGTTTGCCTCCTGCCCGATGGCCCATACCTGCCCCTCTGATGATGAACGCCCGAGTCCTGTTGCATCCTACCCTGAGCCTGCTGCTGCCAAAATGCCTGGTGCCTGCGCCACAAGGACAGCCTCCTGGATGATGACACCACCAGGGACCGTCATGCACGTGCCCTGCTGCTTGGTGCCTGCACTTCCTCCATTGCCATAGCTCAGCTCCTGTCACTGCAGTGACAACCTCTGCTGATCTTCCTTCGACTCCCGACTGTGGCAGGGATGTGATCTCCACCAGATGGGCTGCCGGGGTTGGGACAGGAACACAGGGGGCAATGGTGGTATCTGGGGCAGAAGACGGCAGGGAGGATGACTGACGCACAGAGGAGGCAAAGGACGAGGGGGTCACAGCAGTGGCTAGCACACGTATCAGATTTGTGATCAGGAACTGAGCTAGCCAGTTAATGATGTGACAGACCTCATCTTGTTGATGTGCAAGCCCCCGATTGGAAGCCTGCACATCATTACGAATGCTGGCTGTATGCCTCGCAATACTGGCTAGCAATGGTTCCACCCTGTCACGAATTTATCATCCGCAGGTAGTGGAAGATCCATTTGCGTGGATACATCCACCACATGTGGATGAGTCCGGCCTGAGGCATGCCCGCAGGTTCATACTGGTGCAGTCGCAGTTCCAGGAACAAGATCAATCACAGGCCCCTCCACAGTGACCTGCACTGCCTCTGGCCCATGATGCTGGACTGCACCAGTCACACCTACCTCATCACCCCTGCCGGGCCCCATGTGCTGGGCTGATGTGGCCTCTTCCTCCTCCACCACCACCTACCTGGATGACTCCCCACTGTCTTCTGCATCGGATTGCCCCTGTGTGGGCTCACCTGTCCGTCCCACTGCTGAGGTGCCCACAACCAACTTTACCCTCTTGGGCCTGCCCTCAGCAGCTGCAGCCGTTGTCATGGACGGGGCACCAGTCTCCTTGTTCCCCGGAAGATAACGGTACCTGGGAGGAGGACTGAGCCCTGCGCCTGTGCCTGGTGGAGGCATCCCAGCTGCAGTAGTCCACAGTGCCTTCTCCACCCTCTTCTTCCATCGTCGCTGTGGATAGGGAAACATAGAACACAAACATCAGGCTACTGAATATGTGTATGTGTGTTTGTCACAATGCACATGTACATCAGTGGCACTGTCAAAGGTCACAACCATCATAACCCTCCAATACACACAGGGAAGTGCCATTCACACACATTCACAAACATGTCTGTCATTCACAACAGACATTCACATCCATGGACAAGGCACTGACACAAGATCATAAGTGTGTATTCAGATCACACACATCATGGGACATACACATCTCATTCACACACATCACTTGACAGTCATGAGGCAGGCCATGGAGCTATCACGTCACAGTGCACTCAAAGGCAAATTGGCAGCAGGAGGCAATCACAAATCAAGAACTCAAGTAACATACATGTGGAGTGTTGGGCAGTCACAAACTCACTGCTCAGACACACACACACATGTACACGATGCATGTCCATGATGGTGACATAAGCAACCATGTGTCACACCTCTCGCATGCCCCAGACCAGACACAGTTATGCAAACATGTGCGTGTCGATACATGCCAGTGTGCAACACAGATACCATCGATGTGGGACACGCTTGAATGGACTCACGTGCAGCACTGTCAGGGAGATGCACACAGACATCTGTACAGGAGGCATGCCAGACATAATGCCAAGGTGCATACTCCAGCCACACGTCAACATTCACAGGCACTATGGTGGACAAGAACAAATGAACAATTACCAGTCGACTCTAAACGGAGCACCAACTCTAAGACCTGGGGCTACAGCGCTGGGTTTCAGTGCTCTAGGGCCCTCATCTCGTCTGTGGTCAACCGGCACCTCGCTCGATCATCACCAGCCTTGATGAGGAACCAGGTCTTGTTGTGGGTCCTGGACTTGAAGTCTTCGCAGAGCTTGTGGACATGATGGTAGTCATGGGGTGCCACCCCCTCTGCATTGATGGCACCCACGATGTCCCTCCAGATCTTCTTCCGTCCTTCATTGCCGACTTGCGATGGGCCGTGGAAGATGGCATCATGATGCCCCAGGACTTGCTCCACCAGGATGCCAACTTCCCTGGGTGAGAAGCTGACAGCCCTCTGCTTCTCTGCCGGGGGGTTGCCACTTGCCTCAGATGGTGTGGTGTCAGACATGGCAACACCCGAGGCAGGTGTGGGTGGGCAAGGTGGTCCTGGGGCTGGGCTGTGGAGCAGTGTTATGGCAGTCGAGAGTCTTTAGGATCAGCAGAGGTGGTCACAACAACAGGATCACTGGCAATGCCTGAAGAACAGGCACCAAAATGCAGGGCATGTGGGCAGCAGGCACACAGAGTGGGCTGGCAGCAGCATGGCAGTTGGAGGCAGGTAAATGGCCTTGTAGGCCGGAGCGTGGGTTTTCCGTGTTCTTTTGCCTGGCGGCTGGAAACAGAGTGACTCTGCACATGTGGAAACATCATGTTAGCGTGTAATCAGAGGAAAGGCCCTGAGCACGTAAGTTATGTGACACTCGCTGGACTTTGGGCATTGCTGTTCAGTATCAGGTTAAAGGTCTGCATAGGACAACAGTGCACTGTATGTGCTTTTGTGTGGGTAGGACGCGTGATCTTCATATATTTGTGGGTTCACATGTGAATAGTTCACTACTGTGGCAGTGCGTACTTCTTTTTTTTGGAGGGGAGTTGCCTATGCGCACACAAGCGTGTGATTTTTTCATTCTACGAGACAGACGGTGAGTCGTGCATGCATTTCCCCCACTGTGGTTGCCCCTGTGTGTCGCGGACACCATTTTCGAGGTCATAGTAGCCTAAGTGTTCCTCACGTATGCATTTTTTGTGTTGCTGGGTGACACAGTGTACTGC
The DNA here is from genome assembly GCF_040938575.1 of Ambystoma mexicanum. NCBI lineage: Eukaryota > Metazoa > Chordata > Amphibia > Caudata > Ambystomatidae > Ambystoma > Ambystoma mexicanum. The sequence continues at coordinate 225,681,685 of NC_090923.1, read as the reverse complement.
AGGATATTTTTTACTCACACGTGGGCTACCGAGGGGTCGTGTACACGTTGATTTTTGTTTTTCGATTGCCTGAGCATTGCGTGACCCATTATTTTTTCACCAGGGGTCACATAGAGCCTTTCTGGAGCACAGTGGTACGTTTTCCATCACGTACCCTGCCCCCTCACTCCAATTGCCCAGGACAATTGTTGGCTGCACCTCCCATTGCGCTAGTCCATCAGTGCCATGACTGGGAGGGCAACAAATGGGAAGGGAAGCAAGGGTGGGTGACTTGCCAGAGGTGGTCAAGGTGGGCGACATGGCCAGGGTGGCCAAGGTGGCCATGGTGGTCCATGGGGGCAAGGTGTCCAGGCCGATGCAGGGAGAACTATGCCCCACACCCAACCGGAGCAGGGAGATGCAGCAGCTGCTGACATACCCAGCACCCGTGGTCCCGGACAAGCAGTGCCATCAGCTGTCCAGAGCAGCCAGGGTGTGGAAGCTGCAAGGGCAGTTGCGGCTACCACTACCCAGGCTCAGGGTCAGCCAGCCTGGACGGTAGTAGTCCCGGCACAGGGACAGGGTGACTCAATGGCCGATTTCCATGTCAAGACACGTGCGGTGCAAGTTCCAGGCACTGGCACCCGGGGATCTGGAGCAGTAGTGTCATCTGCTGTTCACACCGGCCAGGGTCTGGAAGCTGCAGGGGCAGCTGTAGCAACCGGCACCCTGGCTCAGGGTCACCCAGCCAGAACTGGATTGGTCCCGGCCCAGTGTGACTCAGGGGCCAAGTCCCTTGTCACTAAAGCCAACACACGTGTGGCGCAGAGTCCTGGCAACAGCACCCAGCTACTGATACCTGCAAGCTGACCTTCTGTAGTTACATTGGTGGCTGATTCCATAGGCCAGTCCACCTGTACTCCAGCCCCTACTGACCAGAGCGGTACATGCCACTCAGGGTCTGCACCACCTCACAAGAAGCAGAAGCATGCTCCAGCGGTACAGGCTAAGACCTCAGACACAGCACAGGAGTCCCCCACGTCGAGAAAGAGGAGTTTTTGTGATGAGGAACTGGAGATGCTCGTGGACTACATGTTGGAACACAGCCGTGACATGCTGGTGCAGGCAGGGAGCACACATACACCTGCCAGCGTATGATTCACTGGCAGTGTCTCGCAGACCGTATTAGTGCCTTGGGCTATGAGAGGCGCACAGCTGGTGATGTTGTGAAGCGTTGGAATGACTTCCGACACAGAGTAAAAGACAAACTGGCTACAAAGTTCGCCTCTACTCTGGTGACTGGCAGTGAAGTCACTGGACATGAGGAGATCACTTGTGATTTCATTGCAGTGGAGCAGATCCAAGGAGTGGGAGACCTGCCAATGTATGAGGGAATGTCCGATGAGTGGTGATGCGTGTGTGTACAGGCCATGTGTATGTTGCTTGGGTAATGTGTTATGATTGTCTGCACTGTCCACAGTGGCTATGAGTGTTCATTCCTGAACCCTGTGCATTCTTAGCAAGACCCTATGGGTCATGGGCCAGCAATTCCTTCATCTCCACCTCCAGTATTTACTTCATTCTCATGGTCTTTGATCATCCCTTTCTTACTCCCTCAGGGTCAGTTGCTCCTCATAGAAATTAGTTTGTGGTTCACATCTGTGTTGAGCTGGGGCCTCCCTCTGGTACAGCCTCCATGCCTCTATGTAACTGGAGGTTTAGCTGCTCCGGGTCTGCAGGCACTTCTGATGCTTCCTCATGTGTTGTGCTTTCTGTCCTCCTCTCCCCTGCTGTAGTCCCAGATGACTGAGAGAATGCGCTTGCCACCTGCCCACACTGCCTGCTACAACACGGTCCTCTGAGCAACCATTTTAACCCATGCACTGCCTCCAGCCACCCCCCGCACTTGGGGGTGGGGTTTACTGTATCCCTACAACCCACTACCAACCCTTTACACATGATGACGGCACTTACCCTTACACTGCCATCAGGCCACGACATTGACATTACTGGATCTGTGTTTTTATCCATAGTTGAGGCTGTACCCATGTACTGCACTGCACCCACACACTTCTAAACCCTGTTATCCCCTTCAATATGCCTATTCACTTGCATGATGTCAATGTGACCTAGCATTATTGAATCCGTATGCCTGTCCTCACTGTATTACTACACCCTAGCATTGTTGCACCCTGTGACACATGTGTGTTTTCTAATAGTGAATTCCATGAAATGTCATCTGATATGCATGGTACATGGCTCATGGTCAGTAGTATTCAACTTCCAACGGAGGCTGGTTGACAATTCTGGCATGGCTATGCTACGTGCCATCTCTGTATTGGCATCAATCATGTTTGTGGAAGGACTATGCCAGTCACATGCTTGTGTGTGATGCAGGTGCTATGCAGCATATGTGTTATTTTGCCCTTTGACATGCATCCATGTCTGCTTTCAGACGCCCCTTCCGTTTCATTGACACTGCTTGCATGCCTGACTTGGTGTAATGTGTGACATGGCAGGTTCATGTGTTGGCTGACAACATTGTATTACCTATGTGTGTGGCCTATGCTATTAACATCTGTATTCATGTTTTGTTTTATTTGTGCAGGTGATGAGGCACTGGATGCATTGGAGGAGGACGTGGTGTGGTAGCCCATGAGAATCCATAGGTGCTACAGACCATCCTGGCCAGGGATGTGTCTGAGTACACCTCTGAGGAAGCCTAAACCTCTGGTGCTGAAACGGACATGAAACCCTCATTGCTGTCGCCGGTGAGTGATTCTACTGTGGATGCTGTTCAGAGGTCGTTTGGAGCACACCACGACTGAATTGCGGCCAGACAGTCAGGTATTAGTGAGGAAGAAGAAGAGGCCGTGGGTAGCCTGAAGGAGAGCTGTGTGTCATCCGTGTAACACTGAATGTTGGAGGTGAAGATGGCTATCATATGGGGCAGGAGACCCATGTAGCCATTGAAAATCCAGGGGGCAGGTCAGATCCCTGGGGGAAAACGCAGGTAGAGGGAGTGATAGGAGAGAGGAAAGACCCCAGTTCCACTGGGATGGGCTGTCGCAGTGAAAGGAGGTTAGCCATGCCAGGGCCTGATCAGTGATGACCAGGGTATCACAGAGACGTGCGATGAGTGTGTTGTGGTTCACTGTATCGAAGGCAGATGAGAGGTCAAGTAGAATGAGGACGGAGGGCGAGTTTGAACCAAGATTTGAGAGCATATCTTCACGGGTGTTCAGAAGAGCAGTTTCCATTCCTCTGGATGGTCTAAAACCAGACTGGTGGTCGTGGAAGGAGCAAACAGATTCAGTGCGGAGGGTAAGCTGGGAAATAGCAAACGTCTCCAGGAGTTTGCCCAGGAAAGGAGTGATAGAGATCGGGCGATAGTTTTCCAGGAGGGGGGCATAAGGGAGTGCTTAAGAGCAGTGGTGGGGAAAACTTCAGTGGCGAAGGTGAGGTTGCAGAGGTCAGCCAAGGCTGGAGTGAGAGAGTCAATGTTGTCCTTGATGATTTTGGAGGGACAGGGTCCATCTGTTTGGAGGAGGTTTTCATAGACCAGACTAAAGTTTGAGAGGGTTGTGGCAGGGTGGGAGTCAGTCGCAGGAGTGGAAGGAGTATAATAGGTGCTGCAAAGGCAGCTACTTAGACTCTTTTCATGGGTCGGATGACCTTGTAGACGGGAGGCAGTGCCGGGCTTACCTATGCAAGGGGAGAAGAGAGCTTCAAGTGAGAAGAGTGGAGAAAATGATCAGTCCAGGTGAGAGAAGTAGTGAGAGGGATAGATAGTGGAATGTCAGTTGAGAAGAAAGCATCCAAGGTGTGGCCAGCGCAGTGTGTTGGGCCAGGCGGTAAAATGGAAAGAAAGGGAGAGTCGCAAAGGTTGCATAAAGGTCTAATCAGGTGAGTTGAGATGGATGTTGGGATCACCCAGTAGGAGGAGATGAAATGAGGAGGAAAGGAGAGAGGAGGGCAGGTCAGCCCATTACAAAAGGAAGAGGGAGGGCTGGATTTTTAGGATTTAAATTTTCTACCTGGGAAGAGTGTGAGCCTTTTTTCCCACTCTTCCATGTATTTTGATGTGTGTTTTACTTTTGTGTTCTTTGGTTATGGTGTTTTAAAACAACTCCATAGGCATCATCTTTTTCTTTGTGTCGCACAACACCTTCAGTGCAGTGGCACAGGGGTGTCTTTCAGACTCCCCAAGGTTTAAACACTTTCTCTGGAACTGACTACTGTCTCCCAGAGCATGTAAAGTTAAATTGACTTTACTAGTCTCTTTATATTTACTGACCCAGCACACACTATCTTCCTATCAGGGCTCAAGTCGAGGGTACACGCGGGGGTACGGAGTCCACCCACTTTTTCCAGAAGGTGGACTCAGTCCCCTTCAGCTAAAATGAGAAACATTGAATGTCATATTTGAATTCATGAGTTAAAGCTGACCGCTGGGATCGAAATGCAGTTGTTTGCAGGCTGGACACTTCACCATGGCACTATATAACCTGATGAAAAATAACAAACAACTAAAGGTGAAATGTCCCATTTTGGCACTCCAAGTCCAAGGGAAAACATTTGTATTGGTTCTTGGAGTTTAAAACATGCACACCTTTTTAACGTTTTCAAAAACACTATTATTAGAAGAAAATATCCTCTTGGTTTTGTGTGTGTGTGTTGATTTTATGAATTTGTCCTGTGAAATTTGGGTGGTTAAGCAAAGCCAATTTAATGAAATGTGCATATTTCACCTCGATATGCTAATTTCCAGTGAAGTCACATCCCATTTCATTTGTTGAGTCCCCACACTCTAATTTTTAGGACTTGACCCCTGATTCCTATAGAGTGCTGGAGGGGTTGCCTAGCCTCCCGAGTCAAAACACTCATGTAACAGTCAAATGTTACCCTTTCCTACTTTAAATGGCTGGTGGCAGTGGTTTAGATCAAACTACCATGATTTTACCCGACCACGAACAACTGTAGCAATAAAATCGGGTCAGCCATGTTTTTCAAGATTGCGCCCAAGACCTATCTGTAAAAACAGACTCCGGTCAACTTTTTTCGCCGTTTCTTTTAGGAAAGGTCCTTCTTGTGTTTAACCAGGTTTGGTCCCTTTGTTCATTGGCCTTTGGCGGTTTCAGTGCTGAAGCCCTCCTCTGGTGCCTGAGTGTCTGGGGTGGACAGATGTGAGGGAGGTGTCCGAAACTCTGTGTGCTTAGTCTCCTAGGAGAACTGAATGCACTCTGGTGTGATTGGCTGGCTGGCTGTCCGGCAAGGACAGCCACCCTGCTGTGTGAGTGACAGCCAGGCTGGAATGAATGGGGGAAAACTGTTTAAAAGCAGGTCTCTGGGACGTGGAAAGCAGAGTCGACCACTGGAACGAAAGAACCGAAGACGAGCTGAAGGAAGAGCACTGCTGAAACTCCTGGACGACCGGTGAAGCCCTGCTGCAGGTCCGAATTGCCTGAAACTACATCGACAGAGAAGCCCTTCAAGGTTAACTTCTTCCCTTGAGTTTGGTGGGATCAACCAACTCACAAGCCTCCTGGAAACTGTCCCCTCCTGGTCGAATTTTCTACAGAGTGCTGTGGAAAACCGGATAGCCAGTGGGAAGGATACCAGTTTGTGGTCTTTAAGGCACTCACACCTTAAACCGACGTTTAGCCAAGCTTGTGGCCTCTACCCTGGGCAGTGTAGGAACCTCCCGACATCCTCCTTCTTGTCCCCACGACTGAAGCACAGGAACAGCGAGGTCTGCTCAAACTGCCAGGAACAACTGCCTCAGCTACAGCTCTTCTTCACTTTAAAGGTACTGTGCAAAAGCAGTCCGGAAATCTTTTCGACCACAGAGAAAGTTTGTGAAACTTTCCCCTCTTTGAAGGCTGGTCCTTCCCTAAACATTCGTCTAACTTTTCACCTAGCCACATTCTTCTAAAAACCGTGGCAAAGACTTAACCGTTATTGATTTATTTATTTATTTATTTATTTATTTATTTATAAAGCGCTTTACACCAAGGCGCTGTACAATGGAACAACAAAATACAAAGTAATGACAACAACAAATAACAGTGTGAGCATAGTGGCAACTTGAATCATTCAACAACAAAACAGTGCAAAGAGCAATTTACTAAGAGGGGGGAGAAGTGGAGTGCGAACAGGGGAGTGAAGAGAGGGGCAGGGAAGGATTGAGTGAGAGTAGAAGGAAGGGAGAGAGAGTGTAAAATAGAAAAGGGGAAGGTGGAAAGGGAGGGGAGGGATTAGAAGAGGGGAAAGACGGGGGAAGCAGAGAGGGCAGGGGGGTTTCAAGGTGGGGAATGGAGGAGGAAGGATTTAAGGGAAGTGCGAAATTAGATGAGGGTAGTGGAAGAGTGGATTGAGAGGGGGAGAGAGTTCCAATGCAGAGGAGCAAGAAGTTGGAAAGAGCGGAACCGGGAGGAAGCGCAAGGGAAAGGAGGCACAGAGAGCAGGAAGTGGTCAGCAGCCCGAAGGTAGCGAGAGGGGGAGTAGAAGGAGAGAATGGAGGAGAGATAAGGGGGGCAAGACGGTGAAGGGATTTGAAAACAAGGCAGAGAAAGTGGAATTTTAGTTGTAGGTAGAAAGGTAGCCAGCCTATTCGAGAGAGCGAAGAGGAAATGGAGTCGCGAGAGGTAAGGAGACAGAGAGTTCGAATAGCAGAGTGGTATATAGATTTAAGAGGGGCAAGCTGAGATGAGGGAAGACCGAAAATTATAGAGGAGCAGTAGAAGAGGCGGGAAAAGATGAGTGAAGAGATTAGGAGCTTGGTAGCATGGAATGTGAGGGAGGGACTGATTTTGCGAATATTGTAAAGGTGGTATCTGTAGGAGCGGGTGGTGAGCGAAATGTGTTGTGAGAAGGTGAGAGAAGAGTCAAAAAGAACACCTAGGTTGCGAGCATGAGTGGAGATAGGGAGATTGGAAGGAGGAAAGTGGATGAACAGGGGAGGAGAAGGAGGGGAAAGAGAGTTAGCGGGGAAGAAAAGGACTTCAGTTTTATCCGTGTTAAGTGAGAGAAAGCGTGAGGACATCCAGTTCTTGATGGCTGTTAGACAAGAGGAGAGTTTAAGGTGGAGGTCAGGTGTGAAGGAGGAGAAAGAGAGAAAGAGTTGGGTGTCATCCGCATAGAAATGATGGGAGATGCTAAAGGAGGAGATGACAGGGGCAATGAGGGAGGTATAGAGAGAGAAGAGGAAAGGGCCAAGTACAGAGCCTTGAGGAACACCGTAAATCAGAGGGAAGGAAGGAGAGGTCTGGCCTCCCCATGAAACAACAAAGGAACAAGAGGAAGGGTAAGAGGAGAGCCATTTTAGAACAGGGCCTTTGAACCCGAAGGAGGAGAGATTGTGGAGCAGGAGAGGATGATCGACAGTGTCAAAAGCGGCAGAGAGATCAAGCAGAATAAGTATGGAGGATTGCTTCGCATGGCGAGCAGAGAGGAGCGAGTTGAGAATCGAGGTGAGAGCAGTTTCAGTGGAATGTTTGGGACGGAAGCCAGATTGGAAAGGAGGAAGGAGAGAGGAAGACGAGACAAAGGAAGAGAGCTGAGAGTAGGCAAGGCGTTCAAGGAGTTTAGAAAGGAAAGGCAGAAGAGGGATAGGTCTGTAGCTGGCAGTGAGCAGTGGATCAGCAGAGGGTTTCTTAAGAATAGGAATGATCGTTGCATGTTTGAAAGCAGAGGCAAAGATAGAAGAGGAGAGGCAGGAGTTGAAGAAAGTGGTAAGGTAAGGGATAAGAAGAGGGTAGAGTTTTGGGATGAGAACGGAAGGGAGAGGGTCAGAGGGGGCGGCTGTGGGGTGGGCTTTGGATAGAAGGGAGGATACATCGGAAGGGGAAACAGATGAGAAAACAGACATGCTGGAAGAAGGAGGAGAGGGGGGAGGAGAAGAGAGGGAGTCAGAGAGGGAGTTAATTTTTTGTCTGAGTGTGATCATTTTAGAGGCGAAGTCAGAGGGAGAAAGTGTGGAATTAGATGAGGGGTCAGGAGAGGGAGGAGAGAGGAGGCGGGAAAGAGTTTGAAAAATCCGACGAGGTTGTGAGGCTTGAGACTGAGGAAGGTTAGAGTAGTAGGTGGATTTGGCCGTAGCAAGGCAAGATTTGTAAAGTCAATGGTAGGAGAAGTAGGAGGTTTGATTAGAGAGCGAGGGAGTTTTGAGCCAAAGTCTTTCAAGGCGCCTGAGAAGGCGCCGCATAGAACGAAGATGGAAGGTAAGCCAGGGTTGGGGAGGTTTCTGAGTGGGGCGGAAGAGAGAAAGGGAATAGAGATGGTCAAGGGCAGTGGAGATGGAAGATGAGAGGGAAGAGAGAGCCTCATCAGGAGAGAGTAGTGCAAAGTCATGGTGAGATGGAAGAGACGAAGAGCAGGTGTCAGAGAAGAGGGTAGTGTCGAAATCACGCAGGTCACGAAGTGAGTAGATTGGAACTGAGGGATTATTAATAGTGGAAGAAGAGCGAGGAGAACGGGAGAACGAGAGTAATGCGTGGTCAGAGAGATAGACAGGGAGAGAGGAGACAGGGGAGGATAGATAGGAGGAGTTGAAGATGAGGTCAAGAGTGGAAGCAGAGGAGTGAGTAGGGGAAGAAGGAAGGGGGAGAGGAGGTAGGAATCAAGGATAGAGAGGAGTGGAGAAGATTGAGGGAGAGAAGGAAGATGGATGTTAAAGTCGCCAAGCACAGTTAGAGGGGAGGGGGAGGGAGAAATAAGTGAGAGGAGGTGATCTAGGTCTTCGAAGAAGTAGGAGAGAGGGCCAGGGGGACGATAGATGATCAGGAAGGAAATAGGGTGGGGAGAGGAGAATGATTTGTAGAGGAATTCAAAGGAAGGGAAGGAGGGAAGAGATGGGGATGAGGAGGAGGAGGTGTATTTGGGGTTATACAGGAGAGCGACACCTCCACCGTGGCCAGAAGGGTGTGGAGTATGGAGGAAAGAGGAGGAAGAAGTCGTTGTGGAAGCTGGGACAGAGGTATTATGAGGGGGAATCCAGGTTTCAGTTAGGCAGAGGAAATGAAGGTTAAGCCGAAAGAATAGATCAAGTGTCGCCGCGGTTTTATTACAGATGGATCTGGCGTTCCAGAGAGCAGTATTGATGTGGGTAGCATGGTTGGAAGTGGGAGGATAGAGAAGGTGAGGGCGGTGAGAAAGAGAAGGAGGGTGGCTAGGAGAGCGGGGGAGAGGTTAGTGGAGGGGGCTAGGCATCAGGAGGAGCGAGGAGAGGAGAAGTGAGAGGAGTAGAGGGCAAGGGGGGAAGGGGGAGAGGCGGAAGGAAGAAATGACGGATCGCATAGGGTCAGGGGGAGTAGGTAATGGGTAAACAAGTTGGGGAGTCCAAGTGAAGATGGCAAAAAGGTGGACTCAAGTCAGTGGAGTGAGACAGCCGGGAAGGGCTAAAGGAGTCAGAAGGTGCAAGATCGCTTGACTGAGATTGGAGGAGACCAGGTGATTGAGGCAGGAAGATGGGGAGGAAGATCTGAATTGTAGCAGGAGGTCACGGGTCTAGTGCTGAGAGTTTACCGGCAGGACCCAATCTGGTCAAAAGGAGTAAGCACTCAAGGGCGTGGTTGTAGAAGAACTGCTTTCTGCGGCAAGAAGGAAAGTAGCAGTTTAGGGCCGCTGTACCAGAGAACGATCCAACAGGTTATAAGGTGGAAAAAAGGCTGATGCAGAGAGAAGTCCAGCCAACGCCCAGAGATATATAGGAGTAGGAATGCGAGGTGATGATAGGGGAAGACCAGCAGACTGTGGTGGGTGGTATGAGAGCAGAATGAAGGAGGTTACCACAACGCCGGGCCGCAGTTCATTCAGGACCTGTAGCTGAATCCAGGTGCGGTTGGAGTTTCGCCAGAGCTCAGTGCAGTGGAAAAGGGACCGTTAAGGAGGCGCCTCAGAATCACAGTGGGGTAGGAAGGTGGAGGACCCAGGAGGAGATGCAGGGGGAGGTCCCAGGGGATCCGAAGACTGATCCATGGAGAACTTCAGAGCTGCGGAAGGGATGCACAGTGCTGCCTTGTCTCAGCCCAGGAATAGGGGCGGCGACAGGATGAGATACCAGGCAGATCCAACTCTGGCACAGTGGGCGAGAGGGGCTGGTGAATGGACGGAGTGCACCGAAGCCGCAGAGTGGACACACAGATTTGCCTCGATGATATCCGGACTCTGGAGCCAGCACAGCTGATGGATACAGGTTTGGCCAGAAGATTTGGTGCAGAAGAGGCTCACAAAGCAGCGATGTTGGTTAATCACCAGAACTCCTTGTATGGAAGAGGGGGGTCGGGCCCCCGTGTGCTAAAGTGGAGCTCGGTGGTCGGGAGAGATCCCAAGTTGGATTAGGTGCTGGCTAGGTAGATGGCTGTGACTCAGAGAGGTGCTCCGAAGGCTGCAGAGGGCGGAAGGAGGGTCAAGGGGATAGTCCCAGGCGTCAGGTGTGCAGTGTTGGCGCTCCGGTGGTTGTAGGGAGAGATGGAGGGTCAATGGGAATGTCCCTGGTATCAGGTGTGCAGTGGTGAGTGGGGATGACTGCCGCCTTAGAAGAGAGCTAGGCGGGAGGGGTCCCGCAGGGCCGGCCTGACGAAGCAGGAGAAAGCCGAACCGGAGCTCAGGCGTGGAGAACCCGGGAGTTGCCGCCGGTACCTGGTGCGCAGTGGTGGGCGGGGGCGACCGCAGCCCCGGAGCCTGCAGAGCCGGTCCAAAGAAGGAGCGGAAGAAGGCCGTGGAGGGGCTCAAGTTAGTGCTGATCCAGACGGACCCAGCCCACGTCGTCCGCCAGGGCTCTGTGCGTAGAAGAGGAGGGACCGGGCCGCGTGGAGGTTGGTGGAGGGAGAGACCCCGATGGTGGTCCGATGCTAGCTCCGTGGCCAGCCGGTTGCACAGGCGGGTGGAGGATCCAGGGGTTGCCGCTGGCACCGGAGCGCGAGGCTGGAGGGAATGACTGCCTCCCAAAAAAGCCCAAGAAGTCTTCAAGGCGGGAAGGGTCCCTCAGGGCCGGCCTGGTGGAGGAGCAGGAGGAGGTCGTCTCGAGGATCAAGCCGATGTCAGAGAAAGCAGATCCGATTTTCGCTGGGAATGCAGCCAGAGGATCACCAGAAGGTAAGAAACAGGAACGGAAGGGGGAAGATTGCAGAGATTGCAATTTAAACTGCTTTATCTGTAAAATAATTCGGCCTGATTGAGGAGACGTAGGCTCAGGCAGCCTTGCTCACGCGCCCCCTGGTGGCAAGTTGTTCTACCAGAACTGGTATCTACCATAACTACCAGAACAGATCTACCATAACTACCAGATACCAGAACTGGTATCTACCATAACTGGTATCTACCAGAACTGTGCTATCCTATACAAAGACTCTGAACCATTGACTTTGACCCAGGCCTATCAAATTGAATTGCTGGTTGTAGTTAACTGAAACCCTGTGCCCTACCTATGAATGTATTTGGGCTGCATTTCTTACAACCTTGTCTTTTTACCCCTTTTTAAAGTAACTGAAGTGCCATTTTGATTCCACTTCAGAGGAGCTGAACTTGTTCAGTAACTTATTGGTTGTGTATTGTGGTGTATTAGTGTATGATATTAAGCTGCTTTAGCTAGTGTAATGTTTTCTAATTGACTGTAAATAAATGTGTATTCTTTTACCAAGGAACCTTGAGTAAGTGTTTGAACCACTGTATTTGTAGGTCCATTTGTGTAACTTGTTCTACTGCTCACTTCAATTCTTGAGATAAGTTTGGCTGCTCAGCCAATGCTACCACATAACTGTGTAGTACAGGCTTGTACCAAAGGTGACATTGTACTGACACTTGTAGTATTCATTGCATGTAGTGTTCCCAAAGGGTACTGCATTTGATTCTGCCTAACACTCTGAAATTGTGAAAGGGTGCTGCAGTTTAGTTTGTGCTCTTTAAAAATTACAGACAACACCCCTGCACAGTCTCTGTGACCCAAGAGTCCGCGGTAAGCTCCTCCCAAGCGCTTAGGTGCATCGCTAGCCTACCACCTATCGCGGGAATTGCATTGCTTGCTGCTGCGCTGTGTGCATACAACTGTACTCTCACCTGCTGCTGCCGAGCCAACCCCGACCCCTGCCTCTTCCACGGGAGGGGAAGGAAGGATTCAGCCTTCTGTATTCCTGCTGTCACCAGTTGTTTCCTCTATAGGGCCTCTGGCCTCCTCAGTGGCTGGCAGAGACACCTCTGCTTCTGCCGCCCTGGCAGATACAAAGGGCACAAACACTCTTTTTAACAATGTCTGACCTTTGTCCAGAGCAGCAAAGGTGCTAACAAATCTGGACATGTCTTTGACAAAAGCTTCTCCAAACAAAAGCCCTTTAGCTTCTGCAGTGGCCTCAGAGGATGCCAACTCCCTGAGTTTGAGGTCGATCTTTACTAAAATCGATTGTCTGCACTCCGCTGCTATCGTACAGTTGGTATTACTTATTAAACAAACTGCTCTTTGTGCCCAATTAGCCAGAATATGCACATCCATAGGCAGGGCCTCTTTGGTCTCTTCCAGCATTTCAATTATCTTGGCCAATGGACCAACGGAATCGGGGAAAGTGTCCCTGCATTCTATCCATGAGCGGTCAATGCCCTTTCAGGCCCTTGGTGTGCTTGACCATGAATTAGTCCACCTCCAGAGTGTCCGCTACTTTACCCGGCAGAGAAGGTCTGGGATATTGTGCCTTCAATTAGCCTCTCACCTCCTAATTTAGAGGCGTGCGCAATCGCTTGCTCAAGTACCTTTTGGCCTTAAGTGGGGGCTTCCCCTCCGATGATCTCGGGTGGAGTAGCAGGTCTGGATGAAAGGGGTCGACCAGGGACTATCTCTGCATTTCTAAACGCTGTTATTGTTTCTTTTGCACGGTTCTCCTTCCTGAGGAGTGGCCAAGCTCACAGAAAGGTGAGAACTCTCAGTGCTGCTGGAATCCCATTCAGTGCCCTCTTGGTCTTCCTGAGGGCTACGGGGTATGTCACCTTGTCCCATCCATCACGCCTTTCCCTTAGCATGCCTCTCTTTTGTGTGTCCTTTGTGTGATTCGGACAGTGGTTCACCACTGGCCTTATGTTCCTCCTGCCATTGTCTCCTGTAGGCTCTGGGCCTCGCAGCTGTGGGCCCTTGCAAGAAGGCGACCCAGCCCAGGAGACAGTCCAGCTTATGGAATAAAGGCCCTAGGCCTGCCCATGCTGCTTTCTCCATCAGCTGTCCCAGAGAGGGGTCCTGCAGAATGTTTGAAGGCACTTCTCTGCTTTACTCGCTGTCAGAGGATTCTACTTCTACATAGGCCATATTCTGTAATGTACAGGAGACAGACAGCTAGCAGCCGCAAGGTGACGCACAGGCTTTTTATTATTAAATTTGATTTATAACATCTCACAATGGTTGTGAGGCTATTTCTTCACTTGTTTAAGTTCTTTGAAGTAATTTAAACAGTAAATTTGACATCAGCTAGTCCCGAGAATGGTGACAAACTGGCTGTGGCATGCCAGAGTTCCAAGTGCTTCAACTATTCAATTGCTGAAAGGTATGAAATATAAGACAAGAGACTAAGAGGTGAGATGCCTGAAGTAATTTTGAAGCAATGAAAAAAATGATTTGAAGCAGATATAAAGAAATATCTAGGTGGCATGCCACGTTAGAATTGACACTGAAAAGGGACTTTCAGGCCCTGCTGTCTGAATAAGTCATAAGAACTAGCACCAATAATTTCCCCTCTAGAGCATTGGTGGAGTGCTAGAGCTTCAGATTATAGAGCATGAGCTTGTGAGTTCTAGGAAGCTGTCAGAATTTAGTTTCTTTTTTAAAATTTGATTTATAACATCTCACAATGGTTGTGAGGCTTTTTATTCACTTGTTTAATGTCTTTGAAGTCATTTAAACAGTAAATTTGACATCAGCTAGTTCGGAGGGCGGTGACATGCTGGGCATGATAAGTGCTTTAAACTGTGCATTTGCTGAAAGTGTTTTAATATAAAACAATCCCACAATAATTGAGAGTTTATATTTCACTTGTTGAATGTGTTTGAAATCCCTTAAACTGTACATTTTACATCAGCCAGTCCAGAGATTGGTGGCATGCTGTGGCATGCGCCACATGTCACATTCGCCCCCCCTACCCCTTCTCCACCGATGCACAACTACCCCTTACTCTTGGAGTTTAGTCAATGTTTTGTTTAGTTTTGTCTGGCCTTCTCTCTATCTCTTCAGCCTTCCAGAGCAACAGCTCGAAAGTCGAACTCACAATGAACTACTCTTCTCTGATTCACTTGTTTTTGTCAGCGCCTCATGTGCGAGGTTCTCGGAACAGGTGTGCCAGAGCTCTTATTAGATAATGCTTCTCTGGTTAAGTCGTCTTTGTCAGTGTCTTTCCACTGTTTTCTTGGTGTGCTGGCACCACAGCTCCCAATAGTTAATGCTTCTCTGGTTCAGCTATCTTGGTTAGCATCTCCAAATGGGTTCCTTGGAAGAACTGAAGCACACCTCCCAAAAAGCAATGCTTATGTGAGTCACTTTCCTGCCAGTGCCTCTGGGTTCTGGCTTTGAAGGGTTTGGACCAGAACCCCCAGAGGACAATTCTCCTCTAGTTCCATTGAATTCTCGGGAGAATAGCTCAGGGGCAACGTGCTCGCCTTGGAAGCAAGAGGGCAAGGAGCAACACAGGTCTGATCCCCGGGTCCACGCTTAGAAACCTCTGGGTGTTAAGTGCGTTATAAATAACCTAGCATATCAAATCGTTTGTCAGTGCCACTTTGATAGTTCTTCTTCTCTAATACACATAGGTTTGTTGAAGTAAGAAAAATGCTCAGTTGTAATTGGGTTCGTTACCATGCATATCTGCTATGCCATGTCTTATTGGAAAGTGACAAGTGAGTGACTGACTGTCCCAACTCAACCAGCCTTTCCTAGGCAACAACCTGTCATGAAGACAGTCTCGGAAGCCAGTCTAGTGACACATCCAGAGGCACTCCTGCGCAGCCATTGCAGCTGGTAGGAATTCAGCTTCAGTAGCGTGAAATGGAAGCACTGGTAACTGGAAGGTTTATGTACACCCTTGCAAAGCTTGTTTCAGCAATAGTCATTGTGAAAACGAGCAGATGTGCTCGCGCCTTAAAGCATACAGCTGGCTGATCAAGGCACACTAGGACCACAGCATTACAAATTAGGTCTCAGGATGTATTAACGGGGCTGCTGTGGTCGCTTTTGAAACAAATTCCTACATTTCACACAAGGGGTCTTCCCTTATAAGCACCTCAGTGTTAAAGAGAGTACACTTCTAACTAAATTATTACAACATGCATGCATGATGCAGTACGTTTGTATACATACGTGCATACTTTTGTATGCTCCAACGTAGAAAGCGCCCAGTGAAGCTTATGCAGATTCTCTCGCATTGCCTATGCTTAAATTGTCTTTACATAGCCAGCTTTCATGCTATTGGATGAATCTTACATTTTTGTAAGTCCAATGGGTTGCTATTGGCCAGTTTTCATTTTCATTTTTCATGGCTCGGAAGTTCAAACATTTGAATTTATAGTGGTTTAATATTACCGCCCTTACTATTCGTTTTGCACCTGCAATCTATTTCTTAAATGGCACAATTAGTGTTGTAACTTATTCGTTGTCTCTCTGTTATGCTACTGTATGTTCCAGAGTGATAACAATCTTGTTGCTTCCCATGTTTCCCAGACCGTATACACCAGATCAGAAAATCATGCCAAGCAAACCACGTAAGGTGTCACTTCCACCTTGACACTGGCCACAAGATGGCAGATGCTTTGAAGGGTTCACCTGTTGGGTACGTCTACTCCTTCATTTGTTTTCCGAGCACCAGACTCAATTGTGGAAATATATGTCTGTCTATAGGAGAATGGTTACCACCCCTTAGTTTAGTACCGATGGAGAATTGGGGCTGATATATAGGGTCTCAGGCTCTAATGAATGTACTGCATTCTTTCAAACATAAATTACATAACATTCAAAACTTTAAGGAATTTTCCCACAGGGCTTCTAGACTGCAAATGGATGGGATTTCCCCAGGAAAGCCAAGGAGTGGAATACACTCTCCAGCTGGTCAGGGCTGGTAGGGTGCCTTGCCTAAAGATTGGAAGGCGTTATCCTGACATCATTTCATAAACATATAAGGAAATCTGATCTCAAATGTAAATCACCCTTTAATTCTGGATCTAAATATAAATAATGTAAACCTTTAAGAATTAATGCCTTCCTTACCACCTTCGTTGGTGGAGGTCAGAGTGGCATCTGAATTACTTAGAGACACACCAATGATACAATTCATCATTAGAGTAGAACATATATGCCAATTAGTAAGTGCAGATATTTTGAAAATACTAAAAAGTGTGATATGTCACTATTTACCTAGGAGAGGATCGCGGATGAAATGTCAATGGTGGCTACAATTTGGCGTGCTCATTGGAGCTAAAGGGGTCTTCCTCCTCCATAGGACACCGAAGCGGTAATCCAAATGTTAGAAAGATGTGAGATTGTTCTGTAACTTTTGGACAAAGATTTTGTGTGCCTCAGGTTAGAAATTAGTAAGACTGATGAATTTTGTTTTATAGGTATTCTATGGAGTTCTTTTTTAAAAAAAATTCAAATCGTTAATAATTTAGGTGCTGATGGGTTTTATATTTAAGTGTGTTAAGTGTTTCTTGTCTGATTTAATTGTGTTATGGTTTAGGAATTTATGGTTGTTAATGTGAACAGTTTGCTAAAGGTTTGTGTTTGTATCATTGCAAAGGTTAAGTTAACCAAATACAAATAAAAAAACAAAAATAGGCCACCCAAGCCCAATACCATCGTCATCAGAGACTTTGCAAACCTGGTCACTACCATGTCCCTCACATGCGCCAACCCCACATTCTTCGGAGAATTCAACCTTCCAAGCAGCACGGCCACAAGGACTATGAAGGAAATACTGCTCAGCCCACTGGACACAATTATTCTTACCCACCCATAACTGACCCAACCCACAACCAATGGAACATCCTAGACCTTGTCATCAGTCTTGCCAACCCCCATTGCAACACACCTATATCTCTTGACTGATCTGATCATGCTTCTGTTTCTTTAATCATAGACTGCGTCACCACACACAACTTAAGCTTACCAAGCAGATACTCAGCTTCTACAAAACTTCACTACAGAACAAGTCACTGATGACCTCACTGCATACCTCCCAACTCACATGCTTTAGGCAAGTGTCACCCGCCTTGTAATTAATTTTTTCACCTGCCAAACCTCCCATCTGTCAATGCATTTCAATGGGCTCTCACCCGCACCAAACAAAGTTCCCCTTTTCACCCGCCATGAGAAATTAAAAGTTTGAGAGGTATGTCACTTACTACACCCCTTGCCTATCAGTACCAGGTACAAAGTTGCCACTACATACAAGAAGCTCTCAGCAACACCCTGAAAACCTACATTAACATACATGCCTTAGAAAAACAATGAACCATCTGATAAAAAACCACCAACACCTTGGTCATGCAAGAACATAATATCAGTCGATGAGTCATCTAAAAACATGGTGCAAGTCCAAAACCTAATTTTTCCTGAACTGCGTCAAAGAGCACACAGTGAAAACCATGAACTATTTAATACCTGGAGACCACAGCTCAAGCCAACAAAGCAAAGCTCTTTATAAGGCACTATAAGGCAGTCAAACAGTGCATCAACTCTCTTCTCAAGCCTCTTACCCCCCCATTGCTTTGAGAAATTAACCACCATCAACAATTTCATCATTGACAAGATCTGCTAAAACATCTTCATTGCATATACCGTCAGACTCATCCCACCGTGCAAAACAAGGACATGGACCTGTTTCAAAACTCTATCAATGCAGGAATGGACTAACAATTTAGCATCCCCCAATCTACTCCGATTATATAGTGGCAATTTCCAACTGCCAAAGGAAGCACCCCATCTATTCCTGCCTATCGCCAATGCATCCAACACCCAAGGAACATTTCTTACTACCTTAAAAATCGGACAAATACCACATACCAAAAAAAATAATACTGAACCCTGATGATCCCAGAATCCATCACCCCCATGACACACCTTCCTTTTTTTGGCAAGATCCTCAAAAGAGCAGTTGCCACACAACTTCAAGCACACATTGACACCAACAACTTCCTTCAAACCTACCAAGGGTTAGGGGAGTCAGATTGGTAGCAGAGATGCAACCATCTAATGTGCTAGACAATGCTCAGTGATGGCCAGCATTGCCTCCTGGTCTTCTTCAATCCTTCTGCAGCCTCTGACACAATGGATCATCAACCCCTCTTTGAAATATCAAACAACCTCATGGTAATCAGTGAGACCATCCTCCTCAATGACTGCCATCAGTTTCTTTAGGCAAATACCTCGAGATCACCCAATTACATGTTACCTGTAGAGTTGACAAGGTCATTCTCTCACCCTTGATAGTCAACCTTTTCATGGAGCCCCTACGTTCCCTCCTTGCAACAACAACATATACATCCCTCAAAATGGCAGACTATACTCAAATCTACCTCAAACTCTCTTCCATGGGCTGAACGTCTGCTTCACCCTGATAAAAACCGTGATGTCTAGTGCAAATTGTCAAACTAAACCCACCCAAACCAAATTCCTCCTCATATCCAATTACACTGAACACACCCCCATCCATACATGGCTGTCCACCATGAATCTAGAGAGTTTCATCCCACAGCTGCCACCCCGCTCAAAGTCCTCGGGATTCAGATAGCTTAGTATCAGCTATCTCTCTCAAGGAAAATCAGAACTTCAAGCCCATGCTTCCAGACAATCATTTTAGATCCGGTAAATGATAGAAAGTTAATTGTGAAAGCTGTGACTCGTTTAACTTTCAACTTACTTTATAAACTAGTTTCTAAAATCAAACTCTAACTCTAAATATGAACTCTAATCCTAAATTCCAACTATTTGATCTTTAAACTGTATACACTCTAAACTAACTGTAAAATCTGATCTATGATAAAGTACTAAATTCTATATACACCTGTTTCATCTTCTCAGATGGAACCCAGAAGATGCAACCGAGAACTTCCAGCCAGGGTCGGACTGGGAAAAGAAATAGGACAGGTCACCCAAAAAAAGGTGGCCCACCCCTTGCCTCAAAAAAGTGGCCCACCCCTCGCCTCACGACCCTTGACCTCTGATGACATCACCGGAAGTGATGTCATTTGAGCCCTCACCAAAGTGACAGCCCAGGACGCGATGAAACACGACTTTTCACCCCTTGACAAAACAGTGTCATCAAATAGCATTGTTCGTAAGTACACTAAATTACTGTGAATCCAAGCAGACGTCCAAGGCCAAATGATAAAATGTTATTGTATAGCACGTACACGTAAGCTCTTTTTTATAGAAAAAATATGCATACAATATCACCCCACGTGTGTTGGTACTCATTTAAAGATGTAAGAAGGATGAAAGGCTTTTTGAAAAAAAGAAGAAAAAAAATAGATACAAAATAATTTTTTTTTCAATTTATTTTCCCCAAACCGGCACAGGCATGGCCAGAAATCGGCCCCCACTCCCCACGGACGATTTCAGCCTGGCCAAAGCCAGAAAGGCCGAGAGGACAATCCGACTCTGCTTCCAGCACCACAGAAAAGTCATTGCCTCAAAGAAAGTTTGCACAGGTGTGGGAACTCTACCTTAAGAAGGGACATCAGCCTACAGTGGCCCATTCTGCTACCACAACAGAGCTGAAGCCAGGGCTCGAGTCCTAAAAAAAAGAAATGGTGGGAATCTGACAAATGCAGTGAGACGTGACATCATACGCAGTGAACGTAAAGTGAAAGACATGGAAATAATTAATTTTAGGGTGTATTTCCCAACTCAAGAAAGTGCGCACCACAAAGAACCATTTGCCAAGATAACATGTTTTCTTAAATACATTGCTTGCGAAATAGAAAACACGCGCACCTTTTGTCATAAAATAGCCGTATCCTGTATAGAGTTAATAGGATGCAGCCATCTGCTTTGAGATGCTTGTTGTCACATGGCCACGGTTCTTGTCTCCGAACCATGCAAGCTGGGTTTGAATCCCGTGCACAGCTCTCATTACCAAGAAACAGAGCACTTTTAATTTTTTTTAATTAATTGAATACACACACAGAGTGTTGGCGGCCTCCGGTTGCCGCCGTCCGTGAGCCCCCCACCCCCGTGACAGAGAGACACGTAGACAGGAGTGCTTCCAGTGTGGGCCCCCCGGTGATTGTGATGTCACCGGGAACGCCCTGTTTATTTAACAGCGCACGCGACGGAGTGCACGTCACTCCGTCGCGTGCGTACCCTTAAAGGGCAACGCCACACTCCTCCTTTTCCATAACAACAAATTGGAAACAGGAGGGACTAAACTATCACACATTTATAAACACACCACTCTATCAGTTCCCCAAACGAACCCCCATTTATTCACAGCCACCCTGGATCCCCCCGCGGGTACCTGTCTTGACCTGACCATTTAACCCCGGTCAGCCATGCCAGCTCAGTCCGTAATATAGTCTGTGAGACGGGCAGGTTTCCCACGCCCTGTTCTCAGGGGGTACCTCCTGCCAGCGTCCCTGGCCGGTGTCTCTTGACCGGGTCTGCCTCGAGCGGGAGAATCCACAGCAGGTCCTTCTCCCCCACCTTCATCCAAGGCACCTTCACCCTCTCGGTTGTCCGGGCTGTCCACCCTGGGGTCGCCAATTCTCCTGAAGAACGAGGCATTCCTGGTTACAGACGATGTCCCGTCAGAGGCTGTTACCATAGAACCCTTGACCGCCACGACATCTCAGGGAGCGGGTTCATACGTGAGGGACAGCTTTCCATGTGGGTGGCGATTCCTCACCAGCACCTCATCTCCCAGAGCGATGTGTGGGGGTCTGAGGCCCCTCCGGATGTTTTCCATCTGTGTCCTGATTCGTCTTTCCTCTTCGACCTGTTCATTGTCAATGACGGCAGGGTCCCTGTCCCCCACCTCCGGTATGACGTCTCTCGGGCACCTCTGGAACAGCGCCTCTGCCGGGGCCACACCAGTGGACGTGTGAGGTGTGGTCCGGTATCCCCGCAGGAAAACGTATAGGGCCCTCTGCAAGCACTCGCCCTTGCCATGGGCGATCCTGAATACTTTGTTGAGGGTGCGCATCATGCGCTCGGCCTCCCCGTTGTGGGGTGACCCGCCGGTGTTGAATGCCATATTCCCTCATGAGCTCGGCAAAGCTCTCGCCCTGGAATGGTGCCCCGTTGTCAGAGCACAGCACAGAGGGTAGGCCATGGGTGGCAAAGATCTTCTCCAGCGCCACCACCACGTTCTCAAATGCGACAGACTCTATGAACTCGACCTCTGGGTATCGAGACCACTCGTCCACCACAACCAGGAAATGAGTGCCCCTCGATGTGGACCCGGAGTCTGCGTGCACCACTTCCCATGGCCGAGTCCCCCTGGGCATCGCTTCGATGGATGGTTCTCGTTGGGCCGGTGCTGCAGCCTGACACCATACGCACGACGCCACAAACGCTTCCACCTTCCGTTCGAGTTCCGGGAACCACACTTTCTGACGGAGGCGAGCTTTGGTTTTGGGCGCGCCTTGGTGACCCTGGTGCGCCAGTGCGATGACCTGTGCAACTTTGGCCTGGGGTATCACGATTCTCTCACCCCTCAGTAGCAGCCCCGACTCCGAGAATGTCAGTTCTTCTCTCACTCTCCACAACTGCTCGAGGGCCACTCTGGCTTCACATGTCCTGCGTTCCACAGCCTCCAGCACCGTCTTCCAGGTGCCCCTCTGCATGGCTTCCTTCAGGATCGCAAAACATTCGTCGCCTTTTGATGCGACCTCGAGCTCCTCCACCTGCATGGAGTTTGGGGTGGCCGTCTCCACGGCTAGGCGGACGTGCTCGTCGGCCTCCTCCGCGGATGCAGAGTCCTGCGAGTCCCCTCTGGGGTGTCGAGAGAGGTAGTCCGCCGCGTTGTTAGCCCCGGGACGATATATCAATGACACTCCATACTCAAGCAAAGCGAGCATCCAGCGCTCAATTCTCACTGGTGGACGGGATGATGAGCCCGCCATGATCGGCAACAACGGCTTGTGGTCCGTGACCACAGTCACTGGGCGCCCCAGAATGTAGAGGCGGAAATGTCGGCAACCCCACAGCACCGCCAGGGCTTCCCTCTCAATCTGAGAGTATCTTTGCTCGGTGTCGGAAAGCGCTTTACTGGCATATGCTATGGGTCGAACTTCCTGATCATTCCCCACTTGTGTGAGAACCGCCCCCAGTCCGTACGGGCTGGCGTCCACCACGATCTCCGTCTGTAGGCTCGGGTCGAAGAACGCCATGGTGTCTTCCGCCGCCAACGCCCCTTTTATGTCATCGAATGCCGCCTGCTCAAGGGGGCCCCAGTGCCAGGTGACGTCCTTCTTCGTGATCGATCTCAATGGCTCTGAGCGGGATGCCAGGTTCCTAATGAAACGGCCACAGTAAGTAACCATGCCCAGAAAACTCCTCACCTCTGCGACATTCTCTGGAGGACGCGCCTCTTTTATGTCCTTCACTTTGCGGGGATCCGGCAACACCCCATCCGCCTTGAAAACGAACCCAAAGAATTCGATCGTTGTTTTCAGAAACTCGCACTTGTCCTTGTGCAGGGTGAGGCCCAGCGAGCGTAGTCGTTCAAAGGTCTTGGCCAGGCATGCCAGATGCTCCGTCTCCGATTTTGCATACACCAAAATGTCGTCACTGATGTTAAGGACTCCATCCAGATCCGCTAATGCCCCTCTTATGATGTTTTGGAAGACCTCCGCCGCGGAGGACACCCCGAAACTCAACCTCTTGTAGCGGTAAAGCCCCCGATGAGTAGTAAATGTTGTTATGTAGCGGGACTCGGGGTGCAGGACCACCTGATGATAGCCCGCTCTCAAGTCTAGTTTGGAAAAGAACTTCGCCCCTTGCAGTTCCGCTATAATGTCATCGATGGTAGGGGTTAGGTGTCGCTCCCTCTTTATGGCCTTATTGGGAAGCCGCATGTCCACACAGATCCTCACCGCCTCTGGCTGTTTGGGCTTGCACGCAATGACAATGGGAGACACCACGGGGTGGGGCCCTCATCCTTTTCAATGATGTCTAGCCCCACCAGACTGTCCAACTCTCGATCCACCAGATCCCTCAGGTGAAACGGCACTCGTCGGTGTTTCAGCGCCACAGGTTGGATCGATTCATCGATGTGGAGTCGTACCGGCTCACCCACCAGCTGACCAATGCCTTCAAACAGTGCGCCATGTTTGGCCAGGAGTACCTGAATGTCTTCTAAGTATACTGAGTAGGCGAATGTGACAATTCCCAGTGCCTCAGCCGCGGCACAGCAAAGCAAGGTGTTGTCGCTCACCGGTGTGACATAGAATCTGGCCCGAATGTCTGAGTCACCATACTGAACATCAGCCACGAATACTCCATCCAGAGGCAAGGGCTGATCCCCGCCGAATGCGAATATGCGTGCTCTCGGCGCGGTCAGCGTGGGTGGGGCCTGCATGGTATCATAATGCTGTCTGGCCATCACATTCACGGACGCACCAGTGTCCACTAGCATCGGGACAGAGTCTCCATTGACAAGTACATTGCACCTGGGCTGTCTCTTGGAGCGGGATTTCAGCATGCTCACACTGGACACGAAAAACACGTTTTCCTCGTCCTCTTCCTCTTCCTCTCCTTCCTGAGGAGTCCCTTCTCCACCCTGGTCTACCTGAGCAACGTTGGACGTCCTCTGGGGTCGGAAGAAGCTGGCTCGAACTGGCCCCCTCGGCACTATCTTGGGAGCTGCCGACCTGCACATTCTGGCGAAGTGGTCAGCGCCTCCGCATCTACCGCACTTAACCCCAGTCGCCGGGCATTCAGCTGGGTGCGGCAGATCATATCCACAGTTCGGGCACGAGGAATTAGTCCCTGGCGGGCGCGGGCTCTGAGTGTCATGGGGCGCCTCGATCCGCGGCCTCTGCCGACCGCGCAGACCTCTTCCACCCTGCCTGGGCGGGCACTAGCTTCCATCCTGGTCGCATGCAGTTCCGATACTTCGTGGCACCTTCCCAATTCTAGGATGCGAGGAAGGGTGATACCAGGCTCACGCAGTATCTGGCGCCTCAGTTTCCCAGAGACACACCCCTGAATGAGTTGGTTGAGAATCATCACCTCAGGGTCGTTCCACGCACATGGCGCTGCCAATCTCCGCAGCCGCCCATAGAACACATCCAGAGTCTCGTCATCCTTTTGTCGAGCCGTTCCCATGAGAAAACGTTCATAGTCCGCATCGGCCATTGGCAGAAAATGATTATGGAGAGCCTCCTTAGCCGCCGCAAACGACCCATCCACCGGCTGCAGGGACAGAAACACCTCATGCACTGCTGGACCAGCGGAGTACAGGAGAGTGGCCAGCTTGCCGTCATCACTTGTCTCCATCGTGGCCCTGAAGTACATCTCCAGTCTATCCATCCACATCTTCCACCTCTGTCCCAGACTTGAAGGAGCACCCGAGATATCAAACTCAGGCATTGGCTGTAGGGACCCAGGTGGTTTCGGCGAGGGTACAGGCGGAGGCGCAGGAGCAGCAGCAGCAGCTGCAGCAGCTTGACTCATGGTGGACAGCGCACAGGCACCCCAGAAGTGAATGGGGCCGCAACTCACCACCAGCAGTCAGGTTCGAAGTCTGCCTCTCACCAGGCGCGCTCTCCGCAGAATTTTCCACTCCAGCCATCCAACAGACCATGAAGTGTCCAAAAATTGAGCAGGGGAAAAGACCCCCAATACGTTCAGCAGGTTTCCCATGGAGTCTCACCCATCTTCTCGGTGAGAAACAGTGAAAGTGTCAATGATTCATTCTGAAAATGACATTTATTGTCTCCAGCGATCGTCCGCCGCTGGAATTTCCAAAAATTGAGTCCGGATGGCTCACCGACGCTTCGTTATGAAGCCATGAGTCTCCGAGGCCTATTTATCAAAATGGCCACCGGCCGCGTGTGTCGCTTCCTTCGCCGCGGTCAGAATTCGCTGGGGCGGTCACATATGATCATCTCCGCTCCCAACGAACGTCTCCGCCTGTTCCAGGAAGCGATCAAGGCTTCGTCGCCACTGTTGGCGGCCTCCGGTTGCCGCCGTCCGTGAGCCCCCCACCCCCCGTGACAGAGAGACACGGAGACAGGAGTGCTTCCAGTGTGGGCTCCCCGGTGATTGTGATGTCACCGGGAACGCCCCGTTTATTTAACAGCGCACGCGACGGAGTGCACGTCACTCCATCGCGTGCGTACCCTTAAAGGGCAACGCCACAGGGAGGACCGCGTGCACCCTCTGAAAAGTGGGCGTATGCCGTCTACCCACGTGTTCCCTCGATTTGAGTCCTACTTAAGGGACTGTAGAAAAGAAGAGCCAGACCATGCTGAGGCATTTTGAGGAGAGGCTCGACAAGGTAGGGCTGAAGTCAAGGGTACATGTGGGTGGACAGAGTTCCCACACCTTTTTCAGGAGTCACTACACTTTTTTTCAGACGGCCCCTTGATATGCCAATATCTGGTGACGCCACATTCAATCGGTATGTTAATGAGTTCCCCACGTTATTTTGTTAGGAATTGACCCCTGCGACCAGGCCTTCCACAGGGGGAGTAGCCTTTGATCATTTGTGATTCGACAACTTTGTTGTTGCTGCCGTGAGGTAACAGGTTTTATTATTTTTAAATAAAAATGTCTTTGCACCCTTTGAAACATTTTCCCTGTTGTGTTGATCGGATCACTGGAGCCACTAGACTACTGTCACACTGTTAAGGTGAGTGGTTGCAGGATGTATGGGTGATGTACGGCCTGGTTGCAGGATTTATGGGTGATGTAGGGCCTAAGTCACATGGCTACAGGACTTTAGTGGATGTGATGATGCGTCTCCTCTTCTATAGATCTTAAATGCTGTCATTTCTTATTTGTGAGGTGAGTAGTTACATTACATTTCGATTTGCACACAACGTCTCTGAGTACATATAATAAAATACTTACCATGGAGTAATGTGCAGTTTGCTTTAAAAACAAGAAATAATATAAATACATAGAGGCAAATTAACCAAATACAGAACATGGCTGTTCAAATACAGTACATGAGGTAGTCCTTATGCAATTTTCTTGTTGAGCTAAAATATACGCTCAACCTCAGTGCTATGAGGCTGTGTGATGTATATAGTTAGGTTTAATCTACGTACTCTCATGTGTTAAACTACATTGTCTATATAGGCGCATAATATGCTCAAATTATTGTTGCCACTGTGAGGTTATGTTAATTTGAATGCTGCCATTGTGGGACCTTACCACTTTTGGCCACCATGAATGTTGCCACTGTGACGTTTCGGCACCTTTTACATTGCCACTGTGAGGTTTTGCTAATTTGAATGTTACCATTGTGAGATCTTACAACATTTGTGTTTTGCCACTGTGAGCTTTTCTTCCACTTCTGCATTTATTCCACTTTGAGGTTTTATCACTTTCAATTCTGCCATGTTTAGCTTTCTCACTGTTAGACATTTTCACTCTGACTTTCACCACCGTGAGGTTTTGCCTTTTTGAATGTTACCATTGTGCGATGTTACCACTATTGGGTTTTGCCACTTGAATTTTGCCACTGTGAGGCTCTGCCACTTCTGCAGTTTGGCACTTTGTCTTCTGCCACTTTCCCACTCTGAACTTCTACAAGGCCCATCACTCTCACTATTGCTCTTTAACATTTCTACATGACCCCTCTCATCAATCTCATCAAACGACATGGACTCACCTACTATAACTATGCAGATTACACACAAATAATCTACAAAATCTACAATAGTGGAGAGCAAGAACTAAACATTATCAACTACCTCACAGAATTAAATGATTGGATGGGCACCACAAGTCTTAGACTCAACCCGGACAAAACAGAAATCATGATCACTCCAACCAGCTTGCTGAGCTAACACCACATTCCACGGCCTACCGAAATGGGAAATCGATCATAAACTTCCAAAGTGTTTAAAAACCTCAGAATATTAACAGAGAACAACTTAACACTCATCCACAAGTCAACGCAGTAGTAAAGAAATGCTTCCTGTACCTATGCACAATGAAGCAGACATTACCTTTCCTCACCTTCTCACATAGAAAACTCGCAGTCATCTCCCTCATTCCTAGAATAGACTATGCCAACAGCATCTATCGAAGAATGCCGACCAACCGCCCCAAAAAACTACAGCGAATGCAGAATGCAGCAGCAAGATTACTCCTCAGACTCACTAAGAAAGAACACATCACACCAGCACTGAGAACCCTACATAGACTGCCAGTCAAACATTGATTTCTTCAAAACACTCTGCATACCCCACAGAGCAAACCACAGCCAAGGAGCAGAATTCATACAGAAAAAAATGTCCATCTAAAAACCAACTAGAACACTTGCTCGCTTGGACTACAAAACAATACTCAAAACTGAAATTTGGTGCATCAGCATACTACTGTATCTGAGCAAAACTTTGGAACTCACTCCTGTAGGAAATATGAATAACCGAAGATCACCTAAACTTCCGGACATTGCAAAAAACATGTCTCTTTAGCTCACCAAGCTACACAGAAATCACGGTCGAAGAGAAACAGCCAACAGAACTGAAACCCAAGGAAAAGAAACCTGGATAGACCAAAGAAATAAAGCATTTTAACGCAAACCACTGTAGAAGAGTATGAAAACTGCCAAACACACACAACCCTCGCATAGAAGGGCACAGTCCATGCACATAACTAACCCCACCAAAAACATTCCAATATCCTGCCTACTGATGCTTTACGTCCAAACAAAAAAACACATAACTCTACTGCAGCAGTACCTGGAACCACTGCAAGTTGCACACACTCTGCAACACTCAACTAAACCCAACACACTACTGAAAACATAACCACTATCACACAATCCATCCCATACACCCACCAAACACTAACACTTCCAAACAAAAAACAAACCCAACACACAGTGACCGTTTTTTCTGAACTGAAGCTACCAACAGCACAACAAATCTCCCTTGCGCTTTCCCTCTCGACCCCTCAAATTAACCCTCCCGAGCCCTGCTTCCTTTTCAGATCCACCACAGTGCCCGCAGCTCATGAAAATAGCAGCAGTGCGTGGGATAAATCAGAATAACATAACATATAAAGTAAATGATCTATATGTAACCACAATGAGTTTAGTGGAAGGAATCACTCACATATTATGGTTGACTCAATATAGATGTCAAAATAACTACTGTGTTTGACTCCCCGCAGTCTCTCGTGCAGAGTGCTGCAGCAAGGCCAAGCACTGCTAATGGATGATGGGGTCATCCTCTGCATCGTCACATCTGAGCCAGCATGAGCAGGACCAGGTTCAGTCTCCCACATGTGCTTGCTCCAAATCTCCCTCACCTTGAACAGCATATGCGCAGGATAAATTCTGGGGAAGCCCTTTGCAGGTTGAAATATTCTCAGCGTCTCACACACTTTGACAACATTTCTGAAGAGGCCACCCATTTTGCAATGCATGGTCATTAGAATGGCAATCTCTGTGTCTTTCTTCAGGATGTCCTGTGCTGTAAGTATCAAAGAATGCACAAAGCAGGACACACAGTAATAGTTACCATCCGCTGATAGCAAAACCCTCAACAAATCCTTTTTGTTCAAGCCATCCCAAAAAAGTATCTTTAAATAGTTCCAGCACATTTGCTGCTGTGTCTGCCTTCCCCATGGCAAACCTTGAAAGAGTACAAAACCTGAACTGCCTATTGCTAAGCAGTAAGCCCATATGCACTCCTACAGAACCTTAGTTCAAGTGTTAAGTTCTTGCCACTGTGGCGGATTTTATGTCATTCCAGGCTTGTATTTATAACTCACACTTGCAGAGATTTGTTTACATAATGTATGATGGTTGTTTCAATAACAATTTCAATAGATTATTAAATAGATAACATATGTTTCAATAGACCGAAAGTATAAAGCAACGTACCACTCAGCGTACCACTCAGCCAATTTTTACGTTACAGAAGGAACATTTCAGAAAACACAGAGTACGAACGTCAAGCGACCGCATTGGAAAACAAATTTGCAGCAAGAGGATATGACCCCACATTGATTACTGAGGTAGCAGGAAAGGACAGAAACATAAACCGAGATACTTTATTGGTACCCAAACCAACGAGCCTGGAGAACCATTGGTATATGTCACCACCTACGCGGTGCAGAGCATGAGAATTAAGAAAGCCATAAAAAAGAACTGGCCCATGTGACAATTGGACCCACAGCTACAACATCTGTTTCCTGACCCTCCAACGTTTGCTTACAGAAATAGCAAATCCATACGAAAGAGCCTAGTGAAAGCTGAGATTCCTACTCCGAGCACATCATCCCAACATAAAGGAACAATGCCGTGTTACAATTGCCAGCATTGTGGCAATATTATAAGAGGCAATTACATTACACATCCCCACTCAGGTAAACATCTACAGTTAAGACACTCTTGCACCTGTGACACCCAAAATGTAATATATGCACTGAAATGCCAATGTGGACTCTATTATGTAGGAATGACAGCTAGGAAAGCAAAAACGAGATGGACTGAGCATAAGTCCAATATCCGCACCAAGAGTCCCAAATCACCTGTTGCACTTCACTTTGCAGAGGCACGAGACACAGTGGCACAGTTAAAAGGCATCATCCTAGAACAAGTGACACCAGGTAGCAGAGGGCGTGATGTACAACAGAA
Organism: Ambystoma mexicanum; assembly: GCF_040938575.1. Taxonomy (NCBI): domain Eukaryota; kingdom Metazoa; phylum Chordata; class Amphibia; order Caudata; family Ambystomatidae; genus Ambystoma; species Ambystoma mexicanum. The sequence continues at coordinate 225,651,920 of NC_090923.1, read as the reverse complement.
ATTAGCTCAACGTGAAATTCTATGGATTGATCTTTTGGACTTATTGCACCCGCGTGGCATGAATGCTGAGTTTGACTTAATGTGTTTTCTGTAATTCCACCTAATTGCTACAGAGACCTGTAATTTGTAAATGATACTTGACTTTTGTTTTTGCATGGTCAACAAGGTTCTACATCAGGTTGAGATTATGGTCGATTTGATTGTTTCCTAATACCATGATAGTGTTGGGCTTGTCACTCCATTCAAGTGTATTGTTGTGATTAGCTCACTAGTTCTGCAACATCTGTGATATGTTATATGGATGTATGTTGTCGTTATAGGAACACTGTACTTTAATTGTAAGTTTTTGCTTTGCAGTTTTACCTACCTTGTATGCCAGATCTCTTACCACCTTATATAGAGACAGAGTTAACATTTTATCCTTGTTAGAAACCCCCCCTACATATCCTTTTAATTGATGCGAGATGGGGGCACCCCGCAAATCCAATTGGAGACGCGGTTGTGCCCCCATTCACGCCAACCATTTTGTAATTCGAATAGGAATGAATTTGTCCATTCGGAATGCAACAGGAATCCCGTGATACCATCTGCACCACGTACGATCCTAACTGACCTTGAATCCATACAAGATTTAGCACGAGCCTCTGGAATTCTACGAGGTCCGTGTGACACTGCACACTGTAATCCGTGGCTCTAATGGTGTGACACAATCAGTGCAGAGTATTCCCATGACAACGGCATTGCAGCCGTTCGCCCACACCAATATGGCCGACTCCCGAATGGCCCCGAGCGCATGCGCGGGGTTGCCGGGACTACACTAAACGCTTCCCTCAGTCATGCCGCCATCTCTACAGCAGTCGGCTCGCACAGCGAAGCTCCGTACTTTAAGTGAGTTTGTAGATCTTGCAAAAAAAATGTGAACGAGCGGATTTTACTTTACTCAATTTGCTTCTGAGTCCATGGCGAGACATACGCAGCATTCCGAACCTTAATCAGAAATTAAGCATATTAAAAATACAATTAGGCAGGTAACTGTTGTGGTATATGCCTAACCCTTCACCAGCCGTATACAGGGCTTTCAGTCCAATCGTAACCACTACAATCATTTTCCATAGGGTTTCGCCTGCCGTACTCTGCCACCTCCCAGTCTCCTGTGATCTCCAGTTGAAAACTGGAAGAGTGGCCTGATCTGGTGTAATTTTAACAATTGAATTATGAGCATACTGCTCATTTAAAGGAAAGGTGCTTACCTGAGTTACTCTTTTGTTTCCCCTCGATAGGTCAGAATTTGAATACTGCTACCCTCCGTGAGACGCCAGTACCTATTACCCCTCTTTCAGGTTCCAGCCAGTATTACTTAGCCTCACTAATTAGCTTAGATTATAATACATGTTCTTTTGAATATCCCACAGCAGAAGCTTTTAAGAAATTATCTAGCATTAATCACCCATTGCATAAAGGAACAGCGAAGCCCCCAGCCTGAAGATGGATCATTAGAACCGAAACGCGTTGGTCACTTATGTTATCCACTAAAAGGGCTAGCCTGGATGGAGCTGCTTTACAGTATAAACTCCCCCAAAGTCTACCAAGAGGGAACTGATTTCCGCATGACAAATTTATATCTGCTGATTGATATGTAATACTGTAACAAGTGCATGTTCATGTGAATGCCTATGATATGTGAATGCCTATGTCATGTATTTTAGTGTGTTTATCTATGGCACTGACCAGGATATCTTTGTATGAAAATGGAAATTTAATTCCTGGATTTATTACTATTTTTTGAAAACTAATGCGGATAGGTCAATTAAAAAGAACCATATCCCGGAATACTGTTGCAAACGTTGCTTTATACTTTCGGTCTATTGAAACATATGTTCTCTATTTAATATTCTATTGAAATTGTTATTGAAACAACCATAATATATTATGTAAACACATCTCTCCAAGTGTGAGTTATAAATACAAGCCCGGAATGACATAGAATCTGCCACAGTGGCAAGAACTTAACACTTGAACTAAGGTTCTGTAGGAGTGCATCTGGGCTTACTGCTTAGCAATAGGAAGTTCAGGTTTTGTACTAATTTGTGTCCCAAGTGGTCTTGTGACGTTAGCCCGCCTGCACCTGAAATTATATGAGAAATTCTATTACTAATGCAGTTATACGATGCTCTTAAACCCATCTATTCTATATAAATTATTTTGATCTTAACTAGCAGTGCACTCTCACCCCCACAATTTGCTTTTGTTTCTCTTTCAAACCTTGAAAGAGTCCAATGTGCCATGATGTGCATGTAACGTGTACCACATGTCCCTTGTCACACGAATGGAGTGCATGTGGGCTCAATCCAATTGTCGAAAAAAAGTGCTTTGTGAGTACCAGACACTGCAACTGTGAAAAAAATTATGTTCATGGATAGCTGCTATTTTGGACAATCAGCTATGACAAATTGAAAGAAAGAAAGGAACATTTCAAGAATGCAAGAATACTTCAGTGCACACAAGAATAGGGCAAAAGGTGAGCTACACACATTGTAACAATTTAAAAATGCACCAAGCATGGCTTTATGTAGTACTTTGGGGACGTGGTCCAAATATTTTACTCAAGCAAAAACAATACAAATCAAGCATTTGTCGCAAACACTAGAATATAGAAGCAGCAACATCTCAAAACCTCTTTCAAAAATTGATGTCACAATGCTTGTGGTAATTCTGTATACTGAAAGAATTGCAAATCAAATTGACTCGTTATGGAGCATATGGGAGAAATGGTGTGGCAGGAAACATACCTAAAAGGGAGGGGAAGGGAAGTATTGGGTGCAAAAACAAAATCAAGGAATAAAGATACAGGAACTAGCAAGGTTTGTCCAATTCAATTCAGTTTCTGAAAACATAAACATACAACATGCCATGACAGTATATATGCCAATGCCCAACACCCATCAGAAACACGCATCAGAAAGATTGCTGAAAAGGAAAATAGCACATTACAATAAGGGGTTGAGTTTCGTCTGAAACATAGAATATTCGCCTGCCTGTAATGCATTTTCACATAGAAAATATCAATATGTATCCACGAAAAGTAAAGACGGAGGGCCTCATCCCGAGTTGGGCGGTATCTGAGCATAATTACGCTGAGTGGTATTAGCGTTAGCACTGGGAGTCGTGACGCCAACAGCGGCCTATCTCGAGCCAGCGGGGCACACGCACACGGCCTGAGCGTTAACGCTAATACAGGTTGGTGGTAATAGAGGCTGGAAACCTGAAAACCCAGTGAACATAGTGCTAGCGTCGGCGGCACCCCACAACACGTGCTAATACAGCCATGGCAGGGGCCCAGCATTGCCCCATTGCCAGGTGGGCATGTGTAGTACCAGCCACCCTCCCCCTCACTGAGTGCGGTATGCCAGATGTGCTGGTTCATCTTACACATGCAAGACATGAAATGGCTAGCCCAACAATGCCCCCCTGACATGCCACCACAGGAAATACAAATTCCAAAGAGTGTCCCCCCCTCATGCACCATGACCCAGTAATACTCAGCCATTGCAAAATGCATATAGGCTAGGCCCAAGCATGAGTCAAAATGCCCTGTGCACCCCCCACCCACTGTAAATACTGAAATGCATGGCAAAATATATGAGGGACTACTTTCTCATGCCATACCCTATGTTCCCTACAGGCACGTGGGCATCACCCGAGACCAATGTGGATGACGAGAAAGTGGGGCCATCCGAACTTGGCCCAGCCACACCGCCACCAGCACCAGCACCACCCTGCGAAGGGCCCGGCAGGACACACCAAGGCGGACAACCCACCCCACCCCACTGCGGCAGTGTCACACCACCACAGCGCCCCCAAATCACCAGGGCCTCGCCACCACAGTGCTCACAAGCCACCAGGGCCTCGCCACCATGGCGCTCCCGAGCCAGCAGGGCCCTGCCACCAAGCTGGTCCCAAGCTACCAGGGCCTCACCACCAAGCTGGTCCCAAGCCACCAGGGCCTTGCCACCAAGCCAATCCCAAGCCACCAGGCCTGAACAGGATGATGTTGTGGGAAGTAGCCACAAATGCAACCACCCCAGAGGAGGGAGCCTCAACCAGCAATGAGCAGCAGGCTGTATCTGCCCTGACACAGGTACATAGTCCCGCACAGCAAATTGGCACTCCAGAAGGACCCCTGACCATGGGGAGATGCACAGCCAAAGTCCACAGGGCCGGGCACGCCGCTGCGCACGCACACCAGTGGCGGATGAGGACACTCCATCGTATGCCTCATCTTCTGTCAGCCCCTCCATCCATAGCAGCCACACCAGAGAGCCCAGCCCTCCATTGACAGCAGCTCCACCAGACAGCTCAGCCCCTCCATCGACAGCAACCCCACAACACAGCGCAGCCCTGCCTGGGCCACAGCAACAGGCCCTGCAAGCGCCGTCATGGCACGGCTGGAAGTCATAGAGGCACGCCAGTGACAATGCACGCACGCGTACGACTGTGGAGGCATCCAGGGTTTGGCCAGCGAGTCTGTGAATTGTGTGAGGGACATGCAGAACAGATGCGCGAGTCTAACTATCTGCTCTGCCAGCAGCTGCAGTTGGCTGCATCTGTGCCATCTACCTCCACCACCCCCACAGAGGGGTCCCAACAAGAGTCACCCAAGCAGAGGTCACAGCGTCAGTTTCAACGCCGGTCACCTGATGCCGGTGCACATGGGAAGCGTCCATGCCCCCATTAGATGGACATTGCACTGTTGGCCTGTTGGCCGGACACATGGACCCATTGGCACTGGGTGGGGAGGGGGGCTGTGTGCTGGGGAGTTGGTGGGGGGAGTCGGCGGGGGCAGGGGGTTGGTTTCACATTCATTTAAGCCTGTTGAAATCTGAGATAATGTGAGGACAATCATGTTTGTGTACATGTGCTCTTTATTTTACATTTGCAGGTCGTGGTATGTGCATTCACCATGCTAAAATAAATTGACTATCGGCACCTGTCTGGCCAACCTCCTCTCCCTCACCCATCCCTGTGTGCAAGAGCCCTGGCCCCGGCCACATGCTCATTATCACTGTCATCCCCTGGGGGTTGCCCATCTGTGTTGGGGGGTTAGTGGCACATTCCTCTGACAGCAGATGTTGTGCAGCATGGCACAAGTGAGGACAATCTTCCTGACTTTGTCCGGAGCATACATTTGTGCCCATCCAGAATGGTACAGGCATGAATTGTGCCTTCAATAGTCCAATGGTCCGTTCGATACAGATGCGTGTCCTACTCTGGGCACGGTTGTACGCTTGCTCTGCAGCTGTGAGGGATTCCGCACAGGGGTCATCAGCATGTGAGTTGCGGGTATCCTGAGTCACCTGCATGAGATGAAATGAGTACATCAGGCCTACATCCCTTGAATAGGTGTGCAGTGACAAAGCATTATTACACTATGAACCATGGTCCTCCCTGTGTGCAACAAGTACATGTCATGTGATTGGTGTCCATCCATCATGTTTCATGCCATGCATCATCTAACCTGTACATGCACCCTGTGTGGTTGAGTGGGCTGTCCTGTGGTGGCTGACAGTGGCCTGCACATGGGATGACTGCTGTGGCGCAGGTGGATGCAGCACTATGTGAGTGTTGATGTATGCTCCACTCCTACTCATCATATACAGTCATGTAACCACTTCAACTTGGAATAGGGTGTAGTGATGTTCCAAGGGTTTGCTCTGCAAGGGGCGCCATTACCCTTGTGGCCCAGGTTCCACCTGCACCGCTCTATGTGTGTGATTGGCACAGTGGTGCATAGAGTCCCTCAGGATGGGACTACCATCATGGCTAGCTATTAAAGGAGAGTGGTCATTTGTATTTTGATGTGGCTGTATCAGTGGATGGTGGCGAATTAGCATCATGGCCACATTTTTTATTTTTGGTTTTCATGCATGTTAATATGCACTCATGGGTCACTCTCTCTGGGGTTTTAATGTCCGTGTTTGATCATCAACAGTGCTTTAGGGGATGGGAAGGGTGGTCCTCTCACTTTGCATTCCTGTGTGGTTACCTGGGTGGAGTTGCTCTTGGGTGTCAGGGTGTAAAGCAGCACTGCAGCACAGACAAGGTACATTCTGGATGTTGCAGTCCAATGTGTTATGGTATTTGGAGCAGTGTGGGTCCATCACCTTGTGGGGGGCCCAGGTGTGGTGGCTGTGTGCCGGTATGCTAGGGTGCCCCCCCTCGTACATGGTACTGGTGCTGTGCTGGTGGCAGTGGCTCCTGGTGGCACGCAAGGATTCCTGTGGCTATGCTCCCCCCCTTCATTTCTTGTGCTTTGACATGCATTTCTGCCATTGTTTGTACTCACCCACTATCTATGTGCGCTGTCCTCTGTGCCTCCTCATGTATGCCGGCAGTGTGCTGTTGGGCAGCACCATGTAGTCGTGGGTGGATCCAGGGTAGTGGGCGCAGCAGTGGCTGATGGTGAGGTCAGGCCCACAGTCATCTGGACATTGATTGAATGGAAATGTTTTCGATTCCGGTATGCGGCCTCATTGGCCTGGGGTGCAACCAGTGCAACATGTGTGCAGTCCAGGGCTGCAATTACGTTGGGCACTTGTGCAATCTCATAGAATTGTTCAATCAGTTCATTCACCTGTGCCTGGGTGGAGGACAGTGCCATATGCTGGTTCACGTGGATCAGCAGTGCATCCAGCACGTTGCCCAGGACTGCACTAAATGTGGACTGGGCCATGCCATGCATCATTGCAACTGAGTGCTTAAAGGTGCCTGTCCCCAGGTACTGCAGGACTGCCCCCAGCTTGACGAGTGGGGGAAGGGTGGTTCAGATGGAAATCCTGCTCACAATGTCCCATTCAATTGTGGCCAGCAACTGGGTGATGGTAGCCCTGTGCAGCCTGGACTCTGCTAGCAACGGGCCATCAGTAGAGGGCCCAGGGTGATGACCTGACCCTGGTGATGGCAGCACGCCTTGCTGGGACTGGTCTCCTCCTCCTCATCCCCCTGTGCTCCCTGTGCCCTGGCCCTCGTTGTCAAGCCTCTGTAGCTCCAGGCGCAGCATGTGGGAATCCATGTCCAAGCTCCCTGCAACAAATGGCATCACAGTGTTGGGAAGTGTGTTTGGGGCCTGGGTGTGTCTTTTGTATCCCTCTGGTGTGCATTGTTTGCACCTTTGGCTTTATTCCTGTCACCTGGGTTAGCGGTATTAGCGCTGGTTTTTCTGCGCTTATTGCCATTGTACACTACTTGTGATAGGTCTGTAATAGCGCTGTGTGTTCTCAGCGCTATTACAGCCGGTGCTATTACAGCCAGCTGTAATAGCGCTGGCAGGATTTACACTTGTGACCTGGGGGAGCGGTATTGGCGGCGCTAATACCGTTGCCGCTGGATTTAAGGGCTACCACCCAACTCATGATGAGGCCCTGAGTATCTACAGCATCTATTTGGACTGACTTCCTAGGCATAATACCCAGGTATTAATAAACAACTTTCTGACAGTATAATTCCTATAGAATCGAAAACGTTGAGTATCACGTGTAAATGGAGCAAACATATCCAGTACAAACTGTCAGTCAGTAAAACATTTGGCATAACAGGAAGATTTACTGCACAGCCTCCGGTAGCGGATGTGTAGTTATTGTTAAGATGCTCAACCCATACGAAGAGTACTTTTTGGGCGGCTTATAACTTTGGCACCCTTTGGAGAATCTTCACCAAACGTTGCAAAAACCGTATATGGTGACCTTGGAATGATTATGCAAAGGTTGGTGTGGTTTCGTCAAGGGGGGAGTTATAGGGTGGTCCCAAAAAATTTGAAATCCTCATAGACACAATGAAAAAAAAACCTTTGCTCACGCCTACAGTCCAAACCGTGGGACGGATTTCCACCAAACTTGCACAAGGAGCAGCAGCTTAGTCCCAAAAGCGTGCTTTTGCAAATTTGGTGTAAATGCATCCAGTTGTTTTTTTTTTACAATGCCCAAAATGTAGGTTAAAAAATGTGTGATATGTTGTTCCGGTTCAATGACTAATTTCCTGATTCAGAGTCTGTGGACCCCTCTGGACTAATGAGAGAGCAGCATGACATTTGCACCTGCTTATTGGTCAATCAAAAATGTTTGAAACGGACGCCATGTTGGATTCACAAACTGCGCCCGTAGTCCATGGACATCGCAGTAAAAACATATTAAAAAACACAACATTGCACTTGTCAAACTAATTTATTTATGTATTTATTTATTTTTACATGTATTTCAGCGCACCGAACCCTGGGGCATCTGGGCGGTAGTTACAGTAAATGCATAGTACATGGATTACAGATTGGTCAGTCTCAAGATACATTAGGGTGCACAATTTAGAAAGCGTCACCTCACGTTACGGGGTACTACATCAAAACATTCAGTTACAGGTGAGTAAAAAGCAACATAAGTTTGGGTACACAAATTGGAAAGCCTCACCTCATGGTTCGGGGTGCTACATCAAAATATGCGGTTACAGTTAGGTAAAAAGCAACATAAGTTTGGGTGCACAAATTGGAAAGCCTCACCTCATGCTTCGGGGTGCTGCATCAAAACATGCAGTTACAAGTAGGTAAAAGCTACATAAGTTTGGATGCATAATTTGGAAAGCCTCATCTCATGCTACAGGGTGCTACATCAAAACATGCTAAAGACGACATAAGTTTGGATGCATAATTTGGAAAGCCTCACCTCATGTTACGGGGTGCTACATCAAAACATGCAGTTACAGGTAGGGAAAAAAGCAATATATTTTGGATGCATGAATTGGAAAGCCTCACCTCAAGTTAGGAGTGCTATATCAAAACATGCAATTACAGGAAGGTAAAAAGCGACAAAAGTTTGGATGCATGAATTGGAAAGCCTCACCTCAAGTTACGGGGTGCTACATCAAAACAAGCAGTTACAGGTAGGTAAACAGCAATATATTTTGGATGCATACATTGGAAAGCTTCACCTCAAGTTTGGGGTGCTATATCAAAACATGCAAATACAGGTAGGTAAAAAGCGACATATGTTTGGATGCATAATTTGGTAAGCCTCACCTCATGTTACGGGATGCTACATCAAAACATGCAATTACAGGTAGGTAAAAAGCGACATACGTTTGGATGCATAATTTGGAAAGTCTTTCCTCAAGGTAAGGTTGCTACATCAAATATGCAGTTGCAGGTGGTTGGGAAACTATATCTTGCACGAGTCAAGCAAATAGTAGGGAGTTGAGTATTAAAGCGACCCATGCAGTCAGACGATAGCGTGAAGATGCGGGAGGTGTGGTGAGGTGCAGTCAGGTAACGCTGATGTGCTGACAATGGAGCTGTTGCCAGCAGGTTCCCTTAGTGAGACCAAGTGAGACCAATGAAACAATCTCTGAGGAGGTGTGATGAGGTTGGAATGGGATATGGCCATAAAAAGCCAAAAATCAAGTTTCTTTTCATCTCTGAAGTCCGCAAATGTCTCCAAAGTTTGGGGGCATCCCTGTGATGTTCACGAACATCTCAGATGTTAGGGGACATCCATGCATATTTTTGCGTAATAGGGTCGGTGAAAAGCAGTTTTTGGATTGCTTAGATTATTTGCGCCACTCAATAAAACTGCATGAAAATGTGCAATATCATTTTAGACCTGGCCCTCAATATTTCTGCAAAGTTCTGGTGCTCTTTCGCCAAGAGGGGGATCCCACTATATATAAAAGGTTTATAAAGTTGGTGCCGTTTGACGAATCTGCACACAAATTAGAAAAACATTTTATACCCTGATTTGAATGTTTGTGTAAAGTTGGGTGGGATTTCCTCAAGAGGGGGCAAAATTAGAGGGGGGTCTCAACATTTTCAGATGGCTTATAGACCCATCCTTGAATGTTTGTGCAAAGTCTGTATGGATTTTGTCAAGTGGGGGCTATCTTTTATAACTATCTTATGTACATACATTTTGACACTTTTCCAAAGGTCATGAGCCAGACAATCAGGGTACTGGCAATGACCACGATGGACCGGCAATGGGGTTAAAGTGGGTATGGCCACCAGGGACTGGCTATGCGGTAAGGTTTTTCAAAATCAGGATAGGTTTGAATGGGGAGAAAGATTCTGCTTGTGGCTACAGCCCGAAGTGCTAGATGGGATTGCAGCAAACAGGTGCAAGGAGCATAAGCAAGCACCTCAAAGCATAGTTTTGCAAATCTGTCCTGTTTTCTTTTTTCCAAAGTGTCAAAATATAAGTACAAAAATAGTGATATAACTTTGGTGTCTGGGCAGTGGGCCTGCCCCCGAGCAAGGACAAATGTGTACTCTGATTTACTTATTGGGGCATGCAGCATGGCCGAAGCCAAAGGTTTAAATGGGAAAAAGAATTGTGCTTGAGGCTGCAGCACGAAGTGCTGGACGGGATTGCAACCAATTTACGCGAGGACCTGAAAGCATGCTTTTGCAATCTGTCCTGTGTTTTGGTTTTTTGAAAGTGTCAAAAAGTAAGTACAAAAAATCGTGATATAACTTTGCTGCCTTGGAAATGGGCCTGGCCCTCGGTAAGGACAAATGTCTACTCTGATTTGCTTTTGGGACATGCGGCATGGCCGAAGCCCATGCCCAATGGATTGTTGAGACTTAGCATGGCTGCAAACCACGAGTACTGGCCATTGGTCATATTATGAGGGTATAGTATAGTGACTAAATTCAATATAGGCCACCTGGCAGAGCCCTGAAAAACCCAGGAGGGAATTGTTAGATAAACTAGACCAAATTTCAGGGTGAGAGGTCAGACACAATTCCAAACTAATGCAGGAAAAAAACAGTTAGTCATACTGCAATCCTTTTTTTTACAAAATGCATTTTAATAGCATCTGGATAGTGTTATTGGGGATAGAGCACCCAGGAGGTATTATGACACAACAATACAAATGAGTATGGTCCAGTGAAAACAACTGGATCTCAATATGATACAACAAACGGTGTACTGCTATTTTTGTTAAACCATAACAGTCATGCAGTTACAATAATAAAACATAAACCCATATTCATGGACATGTATACAAAAGACACATAAACAATGCTTCCAATGTGCACTGTTGACTGGCAATATTGTCGACACAACGGTGTTTCGGCCTAGAAAAGCTGTGCAATGCAGCTATGTGAGCAGGCCTTCATCAGGACGTGTGGTAACCTTAGAGGGAGTCCTGGAGTCTCTATCTATGGGCAAACAAATAGGGAATTGTCAGTGGAACAGTGACCTCGAGTTAAAATGAAAATTCAAAAAAGCTCCCGATGGGATGCTAAAGTAAAAGGGGGGAGGGAGACTCTTTGGTATAGGAGCCTGAAATCTTACCAAAGATTTATCCAGTGCTGGGGTACGCGAGATAATCCATCATAAATATAGATATCTTTGGGGCACTGAGTGCGTTGTGGAGGAACAGAACTTGTACCTGTAACGACATATTCAGGAATCTGTAAGACTGTTATACAGTTCATGTAGCCTCATATAGGCAGAATAGAAAACATGCGGGAGTCTTACCTCAAAGAGTAAGATGGAAATTCTCTGCGAATGTAGGTGTAAAAACACTCTGAATAGTGGTTCCTCAGCCCAGAATGTCCAGAAGTGGCAATACTGTGTGAGAGAGCACATGAAGGTAAAGGTAAGGACGCGTAGACTGCCGTAAAAAGCAGGCTCAAATATTGAGGTGCACAGATATGTACTTAAGAGTTTCAGTGCCAGCCTGTAAAGGCAAAGCTGTATGTCACCGCACATGCGTGAGCGCATAGTGAATTACTTACAGTTGTATATACGGGTCTGGGACGAGCAGAGTAGCGAGGCGTCTCAGGACGCGAGCGCTGTGGAATAAAAACCGTCTCCAAGGAAACCGTGAGTAATCAAAACCCATGCGCGGTTCCTATTGGTGAAAGGTGGCGCTCCCTAGTGGACACGTGATACCCCAATGGACCAATCAAAATGCAACACGGAGGCTCTGGCGGACGTGTGCGGGTAGGAGCATGTCATCTGCATACAGTGATACCAGGTGTGTTCCTCCTGTCGTGCGAATCCCCACCTCCCTGTATTGTTGCCTCAGGCAAATTGCCAGAGGCTCTAATGCCAGAATATATAACATGGGCGACCAGGGATAACCCTGTCTGGTCCCCCTGCTGAGTTGCCATTTAGTTGAAATTATGGTTCCTGTTTTAACTTTCACATTAGGGGAGCTATATAACAGCTGGGCCCACCTGATGTATCTTGGTCCCATCCCATATCCTTTCAGGGTTGCCAGCAATCACGGCCACTGCACTGAATCAAAGGCTTTAACCGCGTCCAACGACACGATAGCCAGCTCGCCCGAGTCTCCCTCGGCTTGATCAATGATATGGTGCAGCGTCCTATGGTTGTCTGTGATATTTCTACCGGGGACATAACCTGTTTGGTCTGGGTGTATCAACTTGCCAATTACCCTCTTAAGTCTGTTGGCCAGCACTGCCGTGCTATCCTGATTGAGCATAGACAAGGGCCTTTATGACCCACACTCCATATCCGGCTTGCCCGGTTTTAGGAGCGGGATCCTCACTGCATCCTGGAGGGACGCCGGTTGTTCCCCCTGCTCATAGGCTTCATTAAACATGGCCAGCAGCGGCTGGAGTAGCTCCTGCTTGTATGTTTTATAGAACTCACTGGGTAACCCGTCTGACCCGGGCGCTTTACATGTGGGCAGGTGTTGGATCACTGCCTCCAATTCGTCCGAGGTGATGGGGCCGCTAGTTCTGCACATTCCAGGTCATCCAAGGTGGGCAAGCCTATATCCTCTATTGTTTCCAGTATTTCTTCACTCATATCTTCTCCTGCGTCCTCATATAATCGTTTGTAATATTTGAGGAACTCCTCGTTTACCCCCTCCTGTGTATTACATGTTTGACCTTCCACGTCCCTTACCTCTCTGATCACCGCGCGGGGGGTCTCATTCTTGTATAACCATGCCAGTAATCTACCCGGTTTATCCCCCCCAGAATGTAGTCTCTCTGTGTATTTTTTTATAATTTAGCTTGCATAGTCTGTCCCAGAGTTCACTACAAGTCATCTGTAAGTCTCTTATCTTGGCGCTGTCCTCTCGGGTGGATCCCTTCACTCTGTATCAGGCCCTCTAGCTCTCTTTCTGTTTCCTGAAGTTCCCGTTCAATAACCCCTTGGAGCCCTTTGGTTTTTGATATAGCTACCCCACGCACCACCACCTTAAATGCCTCCCAAACTGTTCCCACAGAGCGTACACTGCCTGTGTTGATTTCGAAGTATTCCTCGATGGCCTCCCTCAAATCCTCTCAAAATCCTGCATCCTGTAGAGCCTCAGCTCTAGGCCTCCACGTCGGGATTCGCGCTCTGGGGGTTGGTGTCGCCACTCTATGACCAAAGGTGAATGGTCGGAAAGTACCTGGGCCTTGTATTCCGCACCCACCATCTCTCCCGCTATCTCGGCGGCGACAAACACATAATCCAGCCTTGTATGAAGGTCATGTGGAGCTGCGTAATGCGAGTATTGCCTGTCCATTGGGTGCAACCGTCTCCACACATCCTCCAGGCCGAGATCTGTCAACAGTGCCCTCAGCGCTTTAGCTGCTGGTGCCAGTTTTACTGACTTGTCATCTGACCTGTCTATCCTGGGGTTCAGGGTACAATTGAAGTCCCCTCCCCACACCGTTACACCACCCACCAAGGGGCTAATTTTACTATATAGAGACCTAAAATATGCCGCTGTATCGTGGTTAGGGGCGTACAAATTTACAAGGTTCACTTCTCTGTTCTCTAGGAGCCCCACCACCGCCACCATTCTACCTTCTGGGTCTGTCGTTGATCTAAGCAGCCGAAATGGCATATGCGGTGCCACCCATGTGATCACCCCTCTTGCATATGCCGAGTATGTGGCTCCTATGACATTACCCTTCCATTTTCTCCTGACCACCTCCAACTTCTCCTTGGTGAGGTGGGTCTCCTGTAGCAGAGCTATGTCAATCCGCATCCTCTTTAGGTACATCATCACTTTATTACGTTTTAGATAACTGTTGAGGCTCTGCACGTCACAACGCTGTCATGATGCCCGCTCCCGGGGAGCCGGTTCAAGCCCGGCGTCCCCGAAAGCGGACATCCAGTCCCCAAGGAAGGACCCAGCAGCCCCATATAGGGGCCCTTTGGACAGTGTCCTGGCGCCTATGGCGCCAGGCTCATAAAAGACATCAGTCCTGGCGCCATGGGCGCCAGGCTCATTATGGGAATGCTTGGGTGCACTTACTTGATGCAGACCATGCTGCAGGATCCCGGCCGCCTTGAGGCCTGAAAGGAACTACTTTAGCTGTGGGACTAATTTACCATCCGGGCGTGGTCGGGGAAGGATACATACCTGATTGGAGGAAGGATACATACCTGGAACTTCTTCCAAGGCTATTTAAACCCCACCCGAAAAGCCACACGTGCTTCGCGTTGTTCTGCATCTAGCAGCTGGACGCTCACCGTGTCTGCTCCTGCATCCTGACTTCTGCCACGCTTGTCAGCATCCTGGATCACCTGCAAAGGAAATGAAGAAGAGAACAGAAGAAGGAAAAGTCCTTACCTGCTAAATCCGCATCCCGGAGACATCTCGCCGACAATCCTGAAAAGGAAGACTTTAATTTAAAAGCTCATCGCGTTGATCGCTGCAGCGCCGCATTCCACTCACCTTTACAGGGCACCTCCATGTTCAGCAGCGATCATCCGGATTCGCAGTCACGCCCCAGCGCCTAGGGAGAAAAAGACCAGAACAAAAGGTGAGAGAGAGAAGGGAATAAGGAAAGCTAAATCTCCATGTTAAGACTTACCTGTTGATTAATTCCCTCTTCATTTCGGGTCCGCGCCGCATCCTGGCATTTCCGGACCCCGGCCCCTAAGGGGAAAAAGAGACATCAGCGTTAATGAGTGAATGAAAAGAAATTACCTAAAAACGCTCATTAAAGACTTACCTGATTTCTACAAGGATTTCACCTCTCATCTCGGGCCGGTGCCTGTTCCCCGGCATTCCGTACCCCGGCCCCCATGGGGAAAAAGACACTAGCATTAGTACATTAATGCATGGACACAAGGGGAACCTCTTATCAAAAAAACTTACCTGGAAGCCAAGCAAGTTTGGTTCTCACCAATCCGAAAATCCAGTGAAGTAACTGGATACCAACGCGCCCCTGCATCAGAAGCAGGATGGAGAGCTCGTCCTTCCAGACCCTAAGGTGAGACGCTACGAGAAATCACAGAAGGGTTTCAAGGAGGGTGAGAGGGGAAAGTGGGAGGCCGATTGCATTACCCCGCAGACAGTTAATCCCCTATTTTTGCCTACAGAAGAATACTTCTGCGAGCCAGACAAGCCAAATTTGGGGGCCCGGTCCAGTCCGTCTTCCGAACCCTGAGCATCACCTTAGAAAAGGTCACAGCAGCGCGAACCAGGCCAGCGCCTCCGTGGGAGTCAGGTGAGTGTAACAAACTCTGAGATTACCCAAAGCCATTGACTTGATTTTCTTCCCCTCCCCACTCCCTCTGATGTCTACCTCGATGGCTCATTTTCTGACTCTTAACCCTCCCACCCTCAACAACTTCCCCCAACTCCCTTTCCCCAACTCTTCCCCACTGCACACAATCCCCTCCCCCCCTCCCTACCCAACCCCAACAAATGCCCAGCTCCATCCCTGGATCTCAGGCCCACCCGCATTTGGTCCTGTCTCGTAAACTGAGGGCTAGGACCCCACGGGGCGTCACCGGATTAACAGTGACCTAACTAAGCTTAATGCTATGAGGTTCAAGGGATGTCTCCCAGGAGCTCCCTCTTGTCTAAATGGGAGTGTTTGCTACTAGCGGATTTTTCAAGCCTATATTTTCTGCAACACCTTCCCCACAGGCTTTATTTAGTACTATATTCCAGTCACAATGTCTTGTGCTATGTCACAAGAGATGCCCCAGCTGCGTGCTACTTATCTTCTGCGGTTTCTGTCTGGATGCCTGGTCCCTGGGGGTGACCCTGCATGTCCAGCCAGTCCATAGAGTCCTACGGCGTCTCAAAAAACAGGGTTTTGTTCTTGTAGAACACTTTCAGTTTGGCCGGATAAAGCAGCATATATCTGTGGCCAGCCTCTCTCAACCTCCTCTTCACCGACACAAAGTTCATCCTGCTGCGCTGCACGTGCAAGGTGTAGTCCGGGTACGCTGTGATTTTCGCCGGTCCTCTTTCAATCGTACCGCCCTTCCAGAAGAATTTGAGTATCTTCTCCCGATCCCGGTTGTTTAGAATCCTTGCAATCAGCGGCCGCCGGAGGATCCCGGGGGTGGTCTCCTTGTCAAGGCCCTGTGCGCCCTATCAACTGCAAACCCCTGGGTCAGTGCTCCACCAGTTATTTCCTGCAGAAGCATGGTTTCCACATATTCCGTCGGGTTCGGCCCTTCCATTCCTTCTGGCAATCCTACAATGCGAATGTTATTGTGTCTGGCGTGTCCTTCCGCCTCCTCTTCCCTGTTCTCCAGATTGCCCACACGCTGCACTAGGGCATGGAGTTCCGATCCGTGGGCGGTACATGCTGCCGTGTTTGGGGCCATCTCCTTTTCCAGGTTTCCTGTGCGCTCTGCCAGCGTCCTCACGTCCTGTCTCAGCAAATTAGTTTCTTCCTGGACCGCTCCGATCTTGATGTCCAGTCCCACTTTTAGTTTGTTCATTGCCAGGCCCAGTTTGGTCTACCAGGCAACTTTCAGGTCCGCAATCGCTGCAAGCACTTCCTGGATCGTGCCCGGTGTCTCCGCCGCCTCCGCGGTAGTGTTGTCTTTGCTTTTGCTCCCTGCTGCACCTGGAGATGTTTTAGCATAGGCGTCCAGCGTGGGCTGCTTGTTCCTGGGTCTGAATATTTTAGTAGACATCGTGCTGCGCCGTACGGGCGCGAGCCAGCAGTGCCCCCCCACTCGCAACAGCCAACGTGGCACCAGGCCACTCTCAGTGCTCAGGGGCCGCCTCAGCCGTATTTGGGTATGTCCTTATAACGCCTCGCACTTCTAGAGTGGGCTGTGTCCTCCCACGTACCTGCGCCCATGTAGTATTGCTCGGCCCTGCTGTAATTCTGCCAGTGGCCGGTGGTGAAGTGCACACACTGACCCTGCTCTCCCCCACTCCGGTGCTCCGTTGGCCCCAGGACCTACCGGCCCAAGTCTGGTATGAGGTGCTTCCCTCTGGCTCCTTGGTCCTTGTGGATGTGTCCAACAGCGGGCCAGCCCCCCTTTGTCATCAGACCACTTTGTTCGGGTCCCTACCTGCTAGCTTGTGCGTGTATGCAACAGTTGGTGTGCCACGCAGGGGCTCAAGCTCGCCGGCCCCTTCTTGGACCTCTTGTGCAAATTCCTAGGCACTATATGTGCCCAGTGGCTTGGGCGCACCAATTTGCTCTCTCCGGCCCGTGCCTTGCTCACTCATCCGAGTGGGGGCCATGAAATGGAGCTGGGAGCCTGTGTCCGGCAGCCCGTGTCCAGGCCGTTTGCTCTCGTTGGCTGCGCTAGAGCGACCTCCTCGAACGCCACAGTCTTCCGTTGGGGCCAGCTATTTGCTGCCTTTCAGGATACAGCAGGGACCGCTCCGCCCACTCTGGGTTTCTGTCGGGTCCGGACCCCGCCCTCCGGTGCTCCCCGCTTCTGCGGGGGTCGACGTGTTGTGTCCCGCACTCTCCTGCTCCAGTGGTGCAAGGCCTCTGCCCCGCCGTGGGTCCTCCTGCGCAGCGCAGCACACGCCGGGTCCCTGTGCTGCCAGCTTTCTTTGGTGCTGGCAGCACCGCCGCTTTCTCAATTCTCCAGCACTCCTCAGTGCTCAGCGGTCGGGGACAGAGCTGACTCCCACCGTGCTCCCACTCGTCGCGGGCCACAGTGCCCATGTCTGGGACCGGCGGGGTCCGCCAAATGGGCCCGTATTCTGTGCCTCGGCAGGGCCCAAGCAGCCATTAGATGCATCTTCCGCAGCACCAGTGCGCTCCGCCGCTGCAGCACGTCTTGTGGGTCCCCTCCAGCCAGCCGTGTCGTGTCCCCCCTGGGCTGGTCTCGCAAGCAGTGCAGCGTCACGGCAGACACGAGCCCGGCCACAGCTGCAGGTCTTCCTGTTTGCGGCACCGTGGTCAGTTTATGACCCTTTGCCGCCTGCCATCTTGTCCTCCTTCACAGCACTGGGCACCCAGTTTTTCGCGAGATGCCACATCTTGCTCATTTCGCTTCTGCGGTGCCCAGAATACGCTCCAGATATTCACGAGTTCGTGGGTATGCTGTTAGCAGTCTGGTATTCCTGTAAACCTCATTTCTCTCCTAGGATCGGTGTCGGATCACGGGAGCTACTCCAGAGCACGTCCTTCTACGTGGCCATCAAGCCACGCCCCTTTGGGTGTTAGTGTTAGCAGTGCATGTCGCTGGTGAATTTCTTGGGTTTTTCGGTTTTACTTGTAACCAGAACATCCCCTGAACAAAGATCTTTTCCCTGAATTTGATAGGTTTTTATTAGTGCATCTTAACCATAAGGTTCTCTTTAACAAAGTTTTTTCGGTGAATATACTCATAATCATGGCAAGAAATCTGTATCACTATGTATACGGTCATCTATAACAGAAGCAAATATATGCGCTTAAAGTTGCCAGTATGGATTTTACGGTTTGTATATTAACACCAGGGCAGCCCTGATGTAATCAAAGATTCCTTCTTGTAAAATTCACCTATGGCCACCAGGTGAGGATGGCCACCGAATTGGCCAACTTCTAGTTCATTGTAACTGTTTCCGTTGCATTTGAGATCAGTAAATCCAACTGTTTTTAGTGCAGCATGACTTAATAAGTCTTAGGCCTAAGCCATAGGGTCACTTATATCTTTAGCACTCATTTCGATGATTCGGTAGTTAGAGGAATGATAGCATTAATGGTTTCCAAAATCTCAGCGCAAACTTTTGCCAGACGAAGCATATGAGGAGCATAAGCGCCAGGGTGCCATCCAGGGAGTCACAATGCCTGCATTTAGAAGATGATGTCCTCTTAGCCTTATAGAGGCATTATGGGGACCATAATATAAACATGTTCATTTGGGAAAGCGCTGCCAGGCCCCCACTCACTGAACTACTGAGCCATATGTCTTCCCATAGAGTAGCAGAGAAAGGCTCCCCCACCACTGAACCGTTTCTCTGTCAAGGAGGTCAAAAGAGTGATTGTTCAGAGTTTTATTAGCCGTAGACACAAGACGCCAATTCTTGTGCCTAACCCATCATCATATTAATAGTGATCGTTTTTCTTTGCTGCAGCCATGATCTCATGCAGGAGACTGTTTGACAATAATGGAAGAATTCTTGCTCAGTTAGGCCTGTTTTCATACATACATTCTGCAAGGAAAGGATATGCTCATCTTTTAAGACATCATTAGCACAGTGAATATTGCATGTTGGCCAGGTTCACCATAGCATCCATTTGTTTCTACCCAACGTCTTCTTATTGCTCCAACAAGACACTGACCTGGTTAACAGTATGCTTCTCAGCATCCCCCATCAATCAGAACCTTAACTGTGCTGCATAATATGTGATTTCAACCTGCCAGGATAGATTCCTCATCTTCTACTAGAGCTGTCAGGTTAAAGGGGAAAGCCAATTGTTATTCTACATGAATCCTCTTTGGAATATTAACATTCAGAAGTTCTTGAGACCACAAATGAACCTGTATGGCCAAAAACGCTCTATGCTAAAGGGAAAGGTGTGGGATCGCTGGCCTCCTATTTGACTAGCAGCCTTGAGATGTTTCAGAACTTCTCTGCATTGTTTACTTTGCCATATGAAGGAAGACATCCAATTGACCAGCTTCTTAAAAAAAGGAACATGCGAACTGTAAAGCCTTTGAGGTAAAAGACCTTAGGTACTATGAGCATTTTAATCGAGTATTTTTTGCCACCCTAGCTAAAGTGCCATGGAGACCATCCAGATAGCGCAGTGGTCAGTCCCTCAAGGATGCTCTTAAAATTGTCCTTTATGGTGCGTTAATTTGAATAAGTAAGTCAAAACCCTAATTAGCACATGGAAATCCTTATTGATCTCCTCTCAGCCAATAAGAACGCTAAGAACGGCAATGCCCTCATGTTAGGCGCAAGTAAAAATAGCCTTAGGTGATTTCATGTCGTACAAAATCATGCAGTACGTATCATTAAGAGCGTACACAGATACGACTCCATTTCCCCCCACAGGAGGGACCTCCATTGGCTTCCAGTGGAAGCGCGCATCCAATTCAAGGCATTGACAATAATGCGCAAATGCCTCTTCAGGAAAGCTCCAAGCTATCTCAAAGAATATATTAAAATCTACAACCCGACCAGGCCCACTCGGTCTGGTGTTGGAATCTGTCTCTGGGTCTGTGGGAGCAAGCGGGCACGAGGAATGGGTAGGGCCTTCTCGACTTAAGCTGCCTCCTTATGGATTAAACTCCCTAAACTATTACGTGCAGAAACAGACCTTCTGAAGTTTAGGAAGGAGTTAAAACTATAATTTTAGTTCAAACTATCCTACCCAGATAGTTTTTCGTCTCTTGTGATCTTTCTGTATCTCAACGCTTCTTACCGTCGTTCTCTCTGTGCCCTGATGCCTGTGGGCTCTGGCACATTATAAATGCAAATCAAAATCAAAATCAAATCAAATCTAAGAGTGTAGTCAATAACTACTGGTATTGACTGCATTCCGAATATTTTGTCTTGAGAAGCAGACAGGGAAACATTAATGCCATTTCCAGGCAAGACTTTTTTCAACAAGATGTTTCCTCTCTGGGAGGACATTTGTTTGCTGCCACATGCTATTTAACACGCAAAAGAGAAAGCTAAAACATTGATAAATGCTGTCACTCTCTTATAGAGAAAATGTTTACTTTTACATGGCACCTGATGCATGTCCATGTTAATCCTGTTCCAGTTCAACCAAGATGCTATTAAAATGATTAACGTATGAAGACAGCCATCTCATGCAAACACTACAAACTGAAACCACATTTAATTTCTCAGTTTGTCATTTTACTTTACTTACTCTTAAAGTAACATGTTTTACTTCACCAGCAGAACTCCACAACTTGTATATCTACTACCACCATGTGCTAATAGCCTTGTAGACCTCAGGAGTATGTTGGGCGCATGTAGGTCTCATTGGATAGAATTTCGTATTGGCTCTTTTCAGCGAGTAACACTCGAATGCTGCCTGCTGGTCTATGATCTCTGTGATACACCCCACAGATATCTCAGGGTTTATAACAGTATATCGTCTGCATAGGCTGATTGCTTAACGTCAGTGTTGCCAAAATAAAAGGGGTGCATGGACAGTGAGCACCCATATCTAATCCCTCTAGACAGCCCAAAAGATGAATAGACCACTCCATGAACTAACATAGAAGCCATGGATTGGTAATACAATGCGTTAACCATTCATTTCACCATTCAGCTCCCTCCCCTTAAACTGACAGTGCCAAAGGTTAGCGACATTAAAATCTAACATTCTGAGTGAAGTGCTTTTTTCTGAATCCAGGTCCACAAGTCCCTGTGGTGCAGAGGGGTGTACAAGGTTAGCAATGACCTGGTGGAGCATTCTAGGATTGTCGGGGTAGTAGCCTCAGTCATGAAACTAGACTGATGACGATGAAGAAGGTAATCCATCACTTTGGCTAATTTATTAGCCAATATCCAAGTGTATGCTTTACCCACAACATTAATAAGAGAGATGGGGTGGAAATTCCCCACCACTGTTAGAACCTTTCCCCAGCTTTGGTAAACTCATAACTTCAGCTTCTCTTAAGGTGCTTGAGACAGAACCATTCTCTTGACAGAAAGAAACAAGCTTTAACATGTGGAGGCTATTATATCAAGGTGTGCATGATGCGACCCTGCTGGTAGTCTAACTGGCTCAGGAGTCTTGCATTTTGACATCTCCGTAATTGCTACTTCTACCTCATGTAAGGCTATCTGGGTTTCCAGATTGATCTGTTCTACTGAAGAAGTAAAAGCTACCTTGATGGTTCATTTAGTAAGAATAGTAGACTGTGAAAGTGTGCAGACTTGCCAGCAGGGGTGCCTGGCTCAGTAAGTAAGGAACATGAACGATCAGGGGTGACATTGCTGTGCCACCTGGATGGGCCTTCATCCTAAGGATGTGTTCTGACAGATCCTTTACCATCAACAACTTCCTTGACCATAAGCACGGTCCTTTCAGAAGACGTTCCAGCAGCCAACCCACTCTTGCTAATTTCCTCTTACTCTTGTTGAGCTTGAAATTCCCCTTGATGATTGTTTTCCAAGTGATTGCACAGTGTCATAACATTTGTCCAGCATACCACGACACAGATTGCAATGTGATCAGTGTTCTTATTAAAGTGAAATATTTGCAAACCCTTAATTTGGGATTTTTCATATTGTCCAACTTAGTGATAGAGCTTCTTCTCATTTGGTAGTGTTGCTGCTAAATTCAGTAGTGAGCAAAATGGAAGAATCATTGGCCAATTTGGTTGTTAGATTGTTTTCTGTTGCTGACTTTGCATCATTCATATGTGGACTATTTGCCCTACTAAGACACTCTTTTCTTTGTTTTTGGCGTCTGTTTGCTTTCAGTCACACTTGTACTAATATCTGTGAGGCTCACAGCAGCAGGGTTATCATCATCACTAGAGTGCTTTGGTAAATCTTGCATCTTCCCTTTAGAAGAGCCTGAAGAGTTGGTTATTATCATCCTCATTGCGGAAAAGCAACAATGGTGAAGCATAGCTGCCGTTGGTCTTTTGCCCACTTTCACCACCCTTATCACCTTCTTCTGAAACAGTTGCATTTTCTGCAATTACAGCTGGACCGACTCACTTTTCGCAGGGCTTACCCCTCCTCTTGTGACTATACTTCACCACTGAAGATTGTCTCCAGCACTACAGTGCCAATCACTATTTTTCCACAAGATTCAAATTGGATGATGCCTTTGTCTCAGAGTTAGCAGCACTTCCTTGTTACCTACCAGTTCTGGAACTAGTGGATTCATTGTGTACACTAGATAGTGGCTGAAGAACTGGGATGGTTTGATCCTAGAATGAGTCACACTCCAAGTTTTCTTGGAGGTGGGCACTTTTGTGTGTGTCCAGGTTCCTTCTTTGGAGGCGTTTTGTTGATAGCGTGGACTATGCCGAAATGCAATCTCTTGATTAAATGGTTGGTCAACCTGTCTGGAATAGAAAATAATATGTAAGTATTGATGCACTGTTTGAATACAATATATGCACTTGTTTTCATTTACAGTATGCAGGGTTATATAAATGTGTTATTCATATCCCAATTATGTTTGTTTATAAATGCATTACACATGTCTGCAAAGCTGACTGAGCTGCTGGATCTTGCTGGGGAAAGTTGCACGCAAGCAGAAAAGGAGAAATTACCTATTGCGCCAATTTCTTGAAAATCCCTGTACTCAAACAGGTGAAAACACTGGGCATCTATCTAGACACCAACCTTAATATGATTAAACATATCAGCATCCTATCCTCCTCCAGTGCCTGCACTGCCAAACGAATTTCTCGTAGCTGCCATTTTCTCACACCTAAGAACTGCCTCACCCTAACTCGAGCACTCATACTATCAAAACTAGACTATTGTAATATCCTCCTACTAGAAACAACTAATACAATCCTGGCTAAACTACAGCTGCTACAAAAAAAATCCCCACGGGCAGCCTTTGGACCAAAAAAAAATGACATCTCCCACATTAGGAGTGAAGCACACTGGCTCCCGATTCAAGCTAGAATCCTCTTCAAGACATTGACTACTGTACATAAATGCATTACTAAGGACGCCCCCTCCTACCTCAACAACTCTGTCACCCAAACAAGATCTACCAGATCCCTTCAATCCGGATCTAGCACACACCTGTTTGTCCCTAGGTTCAAGAGCTACAGGGCGGGACGTTCCAGCTTCCCAATAGCGGCACCCAAAATCTGGACTACCCTGCCTATGCACATTAGAGACGAGCCCTCGCACCAGCACTTTAAGAGGCTCATCAAACAAGGCTATTTAACAAAATTAATTAGTAGGATCTCAACCTTGACCCCACTGCTATGGCCAGCTTTACCCTCTCCACTCTGTGCATATATTTCACTTCTGTATCCTCTATGACTTCTATCTGTTGTGTAACATATATTTGAACCAGATAAGTGTTCTAAGCAATCTACGCCGTGATACCTCCGGGTTTGGGTGTGCAATAAAGGCAAAAAATAAATAAATAAAATAAAAATAAAGTGTACAAACTGTGCACGACTTAAAAATGTATATAAATTTGCACTCTCCAGATTTCTTCTTCATTCCTTTTCTCTCTTTCTTCCAGTGAGCCACCTTGCATGTTTGTGGAGAAATGGCTCTCCTGACTGTCCGCTCCACCTGGCAAGTTAACTCTTTCTTTGTTGAGTGTGTGTCTTTATCTGAATGCTGTAGTTAGCGATCGCATGCCTTGTGCGAATGCTGGATTCCTGTTTCTGCCGTATGTGGAGCTTTAGAGTAGTCCGCATTCCATGTTCGGGTTTGTCCTTGGGATGTGACACCATACTGGGACTGTTGTTCCACTCGTGAGCTTGCAGACCCCGAGTAGTCTAAGCCTTTTATATTTCTGTCTCACCTAAGGGGTGTGTGTGGGGTTGGGGCAGTTGTGTGTGTGGGTGTGTATGTTGTAACCCAACAATGGATCTTCCATCAGCTGCTATCTGAATTTGACATATGTGTATTAGGTGTCCTTTGCGAGCATTGGGACCGCTGGGGGAGCACCAGGCATCTCAGGGTTACCACCTCAAAGGGTCACTTCACGGAGAGTGTGGCTCCGCCTGGCCCACAGATTACCTGTCTCCCTTGGCTGGTGAGGCCACAGTGACCTTGTCAAAGAGTGGAGAGTAGATAAGAAAGGACTATAGAGAAGGAGACGGGATAATGATGGTGAATCAGTTATAGGAGGAAAAAGGATAAGTGAGACAAGAAGAAGGAATGCAGTGGAAAAGGGCATTAGGAAATAAAGGAAGGAATTTAAGGTGCAAGGCAACATGAGAGTAGAAGAAAGGATCAGCATAGAAAACAAACTTAAACTAGGAAGAGAACCTATTAAATAAAAATGGACTTGTAAAAGATAGCATAAAAGGATATAAGAATGTATTTCAGAACAAGAGAGGCCTTATTACAAGTGTGGTGGTCCGGATATAAGGGTGACGGTAGCAACATACTGGCACACTTTCCGAACTGCCACATTACATGTCTGCCTGCAGGGGACGTCACCCCCGGCAGGTCTGACCTGGTGGGTGCAAATCCCCGGCGCCCGACTTCCTGATCCGCCGCTACTTGTAATGTCCCGGTGGCACCGGGATATCAGGTGCTGGAAAAGTGCTGAGAGTCCGGCAGCAACCCGCCAGTAGCATTGGCTGGTTACCTTCGGGCTTGCGTGCGTGAAGATTATAAACAGGGCAAAACAAAGACATGAGAAGAGGTAGATTGATTAGCAGGGTTTAGTTTAATGAAATGCTACAACAAATGCCATCAATTTTAACAGAGGCTATCTGTGGTTTTACTGTTTGTGGCGTTATATGGAATATTTATGGTTGTAGTTTACTTCCATGTTTCCCAGAGGGCTTTCTATTTCTGTTATCCCTGAGATTTACAACCTCCTATGTGCGTAGATGAACCAGTGTTGAGAATTTCAAATTTTCGTCCCTTCCATTTCTTTTTCTCTGCTCAATTCCTTCTTTTCCATCGCCTCTTTCCTGTATTGCTGCCTTAATTCCTTGTATTAAGTCCTCTTTCCTCTCATAGATTCCCATTTGATTTTACTTCTCCCACAGGTGATCACCTCTTTTCCTGTTATTCTTTTGCATTCCTCCTTTCCATTTGTTTTTCTCATTTCTCAAACTTAGGTGGTTTCTCCCTGTGTTGTTATAATATGCACTGTATTAGTATTCAAAAAACTGCATTGTGAAAACTAGGCCTTTTTCTCCCCCCTCAGGATTCTCAAACTTAGGTGGTTTCTCCCTGTGTTGTTATAATATGCACTGTATCAGTATTTAAAAAAATGCATTGTAAAAACTAGTCATTCCGCCCCCCCACCCTCAGGATTCTCTAACTTAGACACCTGATGTCTGCACTTACTCATGCACTTGCCACTTGCTGGCCGCTACTACTTAGTGTTATCATCTTTTTGCCATGTACTGCACTATCCCTTCCCCTTCCCTCGTATTTGCGCGATCTGAATGATACCTGGCCTAGTAGGATCGTTTTCTGTCCTCCCTTTGTTCCCCTCCCTTGCCTCTTCGCGCCTTGAAACACTTTTGTATAGGTGCGTTATAAATGCCATATCATATCATAATGTTACACCATGGTCATTCTATTCCCCCTTCTCTTTCCTCATGTCTGATTCACCTATTGTTCTTGCTCTCTGATGCAGTCCATTAGTTTCACATTTATTTCTACTGCTCCCTTTCATGTCTTTGTTCCCTTCTATGGATTTCTATTGTCTCTGATCTTTCTTCCTATTAATGTAACCCCTGTTTCCACGTTCTTTCCCATCTCTACTTGAACTTCTATTCCTTCAAGTACATATTTTTCTTCATTGGTCCTATGCATTATTTTTCCTCAGTTTTGTATTGCCCCCTCTCATAGTGTTCTTGTTTTTTTTAATGTTAATCTTTCCTCCTATTTCTTATTCTATATCATCAAACAACTCCCTCCCACATTCATGCTAGTCCCTGTTCTTTATTTTTCTGACCTTTTCTTTTTTCTATTTCTTTCTTTTTCCTTGAGTCTATTCTTCCTACTGTCTTTTTCCAGTTGTGTTCTTGTCCTTAATCATACCTCCCTATTGATGTACTGGCCATTATTGAAATCACGTAGAGTCCTCACCAGGCTGGTGCTTCTGAAATTAAAATGTGGCTGTGTCAGTGTTAATCACATGCCATTTTACTTCAGTGATGGCCATCTTCCACAGGGAGGACATTTCCCATTTCGCTGGTAGGTCAAACCACCTTTAACCGAGCCATACAGTGCTTGCAAAGCTCTTGCCCTGTATTGCTATTTACACTGTGTCTACCTCTCATCAAGTCCCAGCACAAGACAATTCACCCCTTTGCTGGCAGGATTTTGTAATGGGGCTCACAGGACCTGGGCAGAAGGGGACTTAATGCCCAAATGTCAAGATCAATACATAGTGGAGAACAGTGCTGGCCCCAGATCTCCTGGCATCGTGTGAGAGATGTTTGGGTGCAAATCCCCCCCACCGTTCTGGCCTGCGTGTTCATAGCCGTCCCAGAATAAAATGGTATGCCATAATACAAAACAGCTGGACTGGCTGCATTAAAATGCCAACCTAGCCTAGTAATAGCACAATAACACATACCATGCTTGATTTATCATAGATGCCCAGAAAAATGTCATACCACAGTAAGTAAAGGCTAGATTGGCTGCCCGAAAATGACAGTCTAGCCTTGTAATAACACATACCATGATTGCTTTATCGTAGAGGCCCAGAAAAGAAGTCATGCCACAGTAGAAAAGGCTAAACCTGTTGCCCCAGAATTCCAGTCTAGCATTATAATAACACATACCATGATTGATTTATCGTAGAGGCCCAGAAAACAAGTCATGGCACAGTAGAAAAGGCTAAACTTGTTGCCCCAGAATTCCAGTCTAGCATTATAATAACACATACCATGATTGATGTATCATTCATGCCACATTAAGAAAGGGCTAGACTAGCTACTCCAAAACGCCAGTCTAGCAAAGTAGTAATCATGTCATGCTTGATTTATCATAAATACCCACAAAACTGTCATGCCACAGTAAGAAAAGGCTACACTGGCTACCCCCAAAATGCCAGTCTAGTGAAATAATTACACATACCATGCTTGCTTTATTTTTTCATGGCCCTAAAAAACAAAATGGCTGTGCCATTATGGCACTCTGTCCGTCAACCCCCATCTGTCAAAATCATCTCCTCCATGGCCTACCCAGCACATTCGCACGTGCACACCCATTCACACAACATTCACACACTCATTTACTCACACCATTCACTCTGGCACCCATAAACCATTCACTTGCTCATTCACACATGCTCCCAGCCACCCATATAGCATACACTCACGCATTCTCTCACACACACCTTACATACTACAATACACAGCCTTGCATATATACATCATAAACATGCAGCACAAATACATGCGCACAGAAAAGCACTTGTTTTTCCTTAACTGCCCCAGGCTCAAATCCGTCTTGGCCAGGAAGGACTCTGCTGCAGCCAACTCCCACGCTCCAGGCTCCATCCTCCATCGTCCACTAAGCAGACAGGAAACCAGGAACGTGGTTTCCTGTCCCATACAGTGGGGCCTGACAGAAAGTAACGCTGCAACTAGAACGTTACTTTCTGAAGTTAGAGTGCATGCACTTCGACTTCAGAAAGAAGTCAGATCATTTCTTTCCCTGAGAAAGACATTATCTGACTTCTTTCTGAAGTCATAGGTCATGCACGCCGACCAGGAAGGTACGGCTCGAGGGGTGATGCAATGAGCCCTTTATTTTGCACCCTGTGCGGCCTCACCAATCAATTGCCCCTTAAACCGGCCGTGGAGGAGAACTTGTGGCCAAGCGGTTAACATGTAAAGTGCTGTGATCATGATTTCTTTCAAATACTCCTGTGGTGTACCAGAGATAACACCCCTCCCTCCTTCATCAGCTCAGAGTAGAGGGGATGGGACCACTCTCTAAATGTAATAGGGGGCACTGCCTATTCATGTACACTTATTATAATCTGTTGAACTAATTATGACTGGGGATTTTTTCTAGTGTGCCCACTGACAAAGTGCCCACTGACTCACTTCTAACCGCTCTCGGTTTTGGCATAGAAGGAAAATAAGGTAAAGGGAAGTCAAACTATGCACTCAGGATCTGGCCAAGAGTTCAAACTGAGATGTGATCCCTGGACTTTTGATTGCACAGTTTCTACTTTTACACGAGTGAAAGATTGAACTTAATGGTCTTCCACAAGCTAAATCAGCTGCTTGTGTTCACTGAAGCAGACTTGCAAACTGTGCACATCATGTGAGAACCTGACATTACAAAAGAACTCTTTGTAGAAGGAAGGCAAAACTAGTCGGCTTCAATCTTTTTTTTATTTTTTTTTTTTATTCATTTTATTTCAGTTTTAAATGATCATACAAAAACAAACACAAAACATAAGTGTAAAATCAATAGGTAGCATAGATCACAAAAATGAGAACATTAGTAATAGTCATTAAACATATGTAATAATTCATGAAAACCAACAAATCAAGCGAATGAGAAAACACTATACTACAGCCTAACCAATTAATAGTTTTCAGACTCACAACCACAAGACAATACTACACAAAAAAGCTCAACAAACAATGATGTATAAACCACTCCATCCAACCCCCCGACCAATGTACATTAACAATTGCACATAAAATACAGGAAACTTAGACATATAAGTCAGTAAAGGACCCCCCACAATTGCAAATAACAATCCTCTCTACCCTGGTGTAAATACATAACCTTTTCATAATTCGATAGAGCCTTCACATCTAACAACCAATTCTCCACTGTCGGTTTCTTCCTTGACTTCCAAACCCGCATTATCTGCTTAGTTGCCATCACCAACACTCTATTTCTCCAATCAGTTTTGTCCCTGGCCCTATACCCTCTTCCCTTGTTTGACAACAGGATAGTGGAATAAAAGGTACGTGGAAGTTGTTCCTCTACAACAATGGCCAATCTATCCAACACCTCAGACCAAAAAACTGATACTCTTGAACACACCCACAACATATGCATTACAGTTCCCCCACCACATCCACACCCCCGACATGAATCATTATCCAAAAGACCCAATCTTAACATTCTAGACGGTGTCCAATACAATCTGTAAAGGATCCGCTGTCTAACATAACGTAGCCCTAGGTCCAATTTTGACTGCACCCCTACACGGAGTAAATACTCCCATTCTTTTACAGGTATATTCACCCCAAAGTCCTCACTCCAGGTCTGACGAAGTTTATCCCATGCTAACACCTCCCGATCGTCCATTGGCATCAACCTTATATATGTAGATACAGTACACTGACAGGAGCGAACTGAGGGCCTCTCCGTCATAGCATCACCCAACATACCAGTCCGTTCAATCAAAAGAGCCTTCAAGGACCTGTATTATCCCCGTTCCCTACCCCCTGTCCCAAAAGACGTCCTCAGTTGATCAAAGGGAACCACACAATCATTGCGCCATACATCACGAATTTTGAGTATACCCCCATTAATCCAACTTTTCCAGCACAAAGGTCTATTCGCTAATTGCAGACCCACATTATGCCACAGAGAGGCATCATAATGCATCCAAACATCTTCACCATTACCTTTCACAAAGTCTTGCAATGCCTCCCTAGTAGTACCCATAGTCAGTAATTTCACTCCCGACTTCGGCAGCTTCGACATAGAGAAGACAGTACTTAGAGCATACAGTGAAAATTGAGAGTTCTCAATGACACGCCAAGTAGGTACATAGTCGCCCACTTCAGAGAAATAAAAAGTTGTTTTTTTTCAGGACAAAACCCATACAGTATTTCCTCAGATCTGGATATCCAAACCCTCCCTCCCTTACAGGACGCTGTAAAATATATTTAGGCACTTTCGGTCTATTGCCATCTCCCCAGAGGAAGGATTGGAAAACTTTATCAATAGAACCAAGGATTTTCTTAGTAACTTTTAGAGGGATGGACTGTATAATATATAGAATTTTGGGTAAGAGAACCATTTTCACCACATTCACCTTAGCCCATAGCCCCAATTTCAATAGACTCCATTTTAGTATATCCCTCTTCACAGTTTCCAGTACTTTGGTCACATTGAACCCAACCATCCTCTTCAAGTCTCTGACTAAATAAACCCCCAGATACTTTACAGCACCCACTTCCCAACGACAATCCCATGAACCCAAGATATCCTGTGGCAGACTTGCATCCAGTGGGAAGGCCACTGTTTTTTCCCAATTAATCTTGTGACCCGACAACCGACCCACTTCCTCAAATATAATTTTAAGTTTATCGCATCCCTCTGCTGGATTGGACAAAACAATGGTCATATCATCGGCATTACAAAAAATGTTTACCTCATCATTCCCGAATTGGAGGCCACGTAGACTTGGTTCCTGTGCTAGATATGCAATGAGCGGCTCCAGTGCCAAATTAAATAAATAAGGCGACAATGGGCATCCCTGCCTCGTCCCTCTACACAAGAAAAAAGAGGAAGAGATAGCACCATTTACCCAAACCTTATCATTAATGTTTAAATTCAATGCCCGAATAGTATTAATAAAAGGTCCCCAAATCCATTTCTTTTAAGGGTATGATATGGGAAGGACCAGTTGACTCTATCGAAGGCTTTCTCATTGTCCATGAAAAGTAGCAGGGCATCTTGAGTCGTAGTCTGTGGTAATCCCAAAATGTCAATCAATGTCCTAATGTGATCATATCCATATCTCCCTCTCATGAATCCAACCTGGGAACCGCTTATCAAGCCGCCAACACATGTATCTAATCTATTAGTCAATATTTTCGTAAATATTTTCAGATCTACATTCAAGAGTGAAACTGGCCTGTAATTCTTACACTTTCTGCAATCTCTCCCTGGTTTTGGCAAAACCACCACACAAGCTTCCTTCATTGTGGGACACATGACCCCATCCCTCATACACCCATTATATAGAGTACATAAAAAGGATGCTAACACTCCACTCAGTCCCTGGTAAAAGTCAGCGGGAAGCCCATCCAGACCCGGGGATTTACCCCTATTAAGTTGTTTAATCGCTGTCAACACTTCTTCCACCGTAATAAGACCATCCACTACTTCTGCCTGACATACACTCAACTTGGGCAAAACAATCTTGTCAAAAAACGTATCCATATCATCCGTCATTGGAGACTGTTCCACCTGATACAAAGTAGCATAAAATGTTCGAAACTCTTCACAAATATCACCTTTTTTAACTATAAAATCCCCATTAACTTTTTCTAATTTACGGACAAAGGATCTCTCTGTGAGACCACGAAGTCTGTTCGCTAGGAGCTTACCATTTTTGTCCCCCTGTTCCCAGAATTTTTGTCTCATAAAGAACATTCCCTTTTCATATTGAGCATCCATCAATTGTTTAATCTGTTCCCTCAGCCTTCCTATAACCATCTTGTCCTCAATTGTGTGAGACACTGCATATTGCTTTTGAGCAGCATTCAACTCTATTTCCAATTTCTTAAGCTCCGCCATCCCTTTTTTCCTTAGCCTAGAAGTAATATTAATGATTTCCCCTCTTATGGCCGCCTTATAACTACCCCAGACCATATGATCCGAAGCCAAGTTAATATTTAGCTCAAAAAAAGTGTTAGTGAAACTTTCCAGGGACTCAATTACCCCCGGCTCTTGTAAAATATAAGATTTCATTCGCCATTTAGAAAACCCTGAGTCTCCCTGTAGTCACTTGCATGGACAACAAGGAGTGATCAGATATCCCCCTTTCCTTAATAGTCACCAAAAGGATTTTGTCATTTAACTTATCCGAAGTTTGGAAATAATCAATTCTCGAGTGAGAATCATGGACAGGGGAATAAAAGGTGAATTCCCTACTAATAGGATGCATGAATCTCCAAGCATCTACCAAGTTTAGACCATCCAAAAAATCTCTAAATGCCCTACTAGAGTGTCCAGCCCTGTATCTACAGTGCGCTGCACGATCCATCCTCCCGCCAAGTACACAACTAAAATCACCCCCTAAAATCACATATTCGCCAGTCATGTCTCGAAAGAGTGACAAAACCCTATCAAAAAAAGAATTTCCACCAGCACAAGGACCATAAATAGAGCCAATTGTGACAGAAGTACCCTCATAATTAGCATCAATTAAAATTACCCTCCCTTCTCCATCCATCACCACCTTAACAATCACCAAATTCAAACCCTTTTGTAACAAAATACCCACACCTCTCGATTTGCTACCGTAACAATTCAACATGACCTTTGTGAACCATCTATTGTCAAGAAGGTGTTTTGACTCATCCAACAAGAGAGTTTCTTGAACTAAAGCAATATCAATCTTTTCCCTTCTTAATCTTGCCAGTACCTCCTTCCTTTTCTGTGGGATGTTAAGGCCCTTGACATTCCAGGAACCAATATTCAGTTCATCCAGCATTTATCAGTTCCCTCCAGATGTATGTACAACCAAGCAAACAGACTATCAATGAAAGGACCCCAGGGAGTTCGTACAGAGGAGTTGTAAGTGAGCTTCCAAGACAACAATCAACACAGACAAGCACGACAAACAACAAAACAAACAAACATATAAAACATTTAGAAACCTATACCCAGCCAATCTCACACCCAGCGCTACCCCCAGGTGATACTGAGTTTTAATATGTACAACCATTCCCGCTTCAAGGATTTCAGTCACTCCAGCGCCCACACCGAACTTCATTCCCCCTCTTGCATTTTCTTGAATTTTTCATTTAAGTAGTACGCCCCCCCACCCCACTTTCCAGTCCCACACAACCATTTGAATCATAAAAAAGCCTTCAGCCCCAAGCTAAATCAGGAGAAACCATAACAAATAAAATATAATAACCATTGCATTCCCACTGTTATTCTCCCCGTTCCGGAAGCCACCAATCCCAACCCTACCTCCCCTCCACCAAGTCAAGGTCCTGTGTGGCAGTACGGCACCTATTGAAAGCATAAACAAAAACTAAACTAAATCCAAGAACCAACTACAGCCCTCATAAGAATTGTGGTCTCTAGCATAGGCCTATGTTAAAACAGGTGTTGATGCAAAAAATTGTGAATGATGAGGAAACCATTAGTAGTTAAACAGTCATTGACCTGCATCCTTATTTTCCTCCCCCTTAATAATCTTTGCTGTATAGAATGAGAGTTCTATAACGACAATTGAACATCCCCGAATGATACCATTGTCTCCCATCCAAGTCCAAGCTTGAAGCCCAGCTATACCTTATGCCTTTATCCATCAACACATTTCATACACATCCAGAACTTAAGTAGTACCATGAGAGGCCACTTCCATTAGGAACCCATCAAATGCACTTCTTGCCCGGTTACAGCAAAGAGAAAATCCATGTTGTTTACCATTTCCACTGTTCATTGACCATAAAATTGAAACACAGACCAGGTGCATTCCTCCACGTTCAATATAATCAGAATATTTCCACATCATGAAAACAGAACACCCTTGCCCAAGAAATCCGTGAGTATTCTCTTCAGGCGACACCTCAATGGATTCCACCTTATCCCGTTCTAAAGAATAAACATCGAAGGCATCAGAAGGCAGTTAAACAAAAGTACGCATCCAACATATAAATATCCAGCGCCACTGCCGCCAGGACTGAGAATGAAAACCAAAGTTCACAGCTGGTGCCGCGGTATCGTGCATCAAGGACCAGATCCCAGTTTGCAGATTGTGGTGCGTGTATTCTCGCTATACAGTCGCTGTAATACCTTGAATGTTTTAGTCAGGGAACGCGCATACGCAAACCAATGTCGCTGCGCAAGCCTCATCCCCCGGAAAAGGCAGGCAGCAAAGTCAAAGAGGTAACAGGCCACGGTTCAGCGTCAAATCCATATCCAATGCGCTCGCTGACCGTTAGACCTCCCGCATCCTCACCTGCAGTGAAACCGAGGAGCCCGATCCTCCAGTTTCATCATCTCCGCATCAAATATGCACAGAGACAGCAGGAATCCACTCCGTTGTTTATGCATCTGCGCGTTCTCCATCTCCATCTCCAATGAATTTCACGTTAGTTTGTGTTACGTGATCCACGCATGAAGCGTCGCCAGGCCCTCTCCTCTAGCATCCCACGGACCGCAGCACAAAAATAAACGAACTGCAACGGATCCAACGGATCACTGGTGGCAAGGTTTTTTTTTTTTATAATATCTCAATAAAGAAATGAAAGCAATCAAAAATAAAAACATAGGTAGTAAAAACATAGTTGTGAACCTTGGTGGAAATCACAAGCAAATTCATCTTTTCTTTTTGGAAGGCAGTGACCTCCATGAAGTAGAAGCAACTGCTTCCATGGGCTGTTCCACATCTGCCTCCGTCCCCAAATCACTGAGATAAGCCTCAGCACTCTTGCTTTCAGTACAGGAGAATAACCTACCATCTATAACAACATGGAAGATGGCAGGATATACCATGTAATATTTAAGATTCTTTGCTTTTGCCTTGTCTTTTGCTGCTCTGAAATCTCTCCTCCTGTCAAGGATGTATCGGCTGAGATCCCCAAAAATCATCACTCTATGCCCATTCCAAGTTAACTCCTGCAGTTCCCAAGCTTTTTAAAGTACCATCTCCTTGGTTGGAAACCTTAGAAATTTCACTACAAAATGTCTGGACCTCTGATCCACGATAGGTTTGGGCCCCAAACTCCTGTGTGCTCTTTCCAAATCCAAGGTCATCTTAGGGTCCAATTTGAGCAAGGACATTAGCAGTTTCTCTACAAATTCCATAGGCCTTCCCCTCTCAGCATCTTCAGGAATGCCAGCAATCCGGATATTACTCCTCAGTGAGTAATTTTCCTGTTCAGAGATTTTCAGAGACAACTTTTCATTTCTCAATTGTAGATCCTTGATATGGCTTTTCATCCTCTCCAATGTACCATCTACTACATTCAAGCGTGTCTCCGCTCTGTTAAAGTTAGCAGCCAGTTCAGTGTATCTTTCATCGGCCATAGTCATCCTTTCCTAGATTTCAGTGACATCCAAAGTCAGTTTAGTCAATAAATCCAAAATGTTATCCACTCTTCCATCAGAGGTCATATTTCCCTCACCACCTCCTTTCTGCCTCTTTGCAGGTTGTTTTGGGTCAGAAATGACAGAGTCAGCCATGGCAGGGCAGGGGAATTCAATCCAGGTGTAGGAGCTCAGCCTTCAGGCAGCCATCCCTGGAGCTGACAATTCTAGTGCTTCAATCTTAAGAGCGTCTGGAACACAACAATAACGAACCTGCCCTCAAAAGATGTATGCAATCAAGTATGCGGATTCAACGCACATCTGTGCTCTCTATGTTGTGATGTCCAATGTAGGGGAGAAAAAGAACATGATTTCTATGTGGGCTGCACAGAATTAACAATCCGTTGGTTTCTTTAGAAGGCGAAAAATTTTGTTGTTTCCTTCCACATTTCAAGATAGGTTAAAAAGGGGTGCGTGGTTCACTTTGAATACCTTTTGGTTCATAGACGCACTAAAGGCCTTTTTTTCTAAAAAATGCTAATTGTATGCATGGGGCTAGCACTGTAGCACATATGTGCTGTCTGGTCCTATATATGCATTTTAAAGTTCATGAGGCGGAGGGAACAAGGAAAGAGTAAAAGAAAGGCTAACTCACTTTTATTCTTCTATTCTCCTTTCTGTCTTCAGAACAAGTAAACGTTGCCTGCAAATTACGCTTTACAATCTGTGTTTACTGATGCTTTCCTATGGAATCTGTCTGAGTTTGAGCAAAACCAAGGTGGATTCCATAGGAATTAATTTGTTGTACGCCTGCATGAAAATCTAATGCTAAATTCCTGAACACAAAAACATGACTGCATGCGGTATTACCATGCAGTATTTCCGCAGGTGCCCAATGGAGCCCAATGGACTTCAAATTGTGGAATAAACAGAAAGGTCCCGAGATCCTAAATCCTGCTATCGCATGCTTACTGCATACAGTAAATGGTAATTCCATTTTACGGTAGTACCAAAGGTAATACCGCCAAACCCATAATGAATCCTTAAGAGTGGATAATTAGAGTAAAAACATTAATTGACTGCCACTGTGGTAATATATGTGCAGAATTATGTGCAGTTGGGGGATGACAGAGGAGGGAGGCTACGGTGCATGATGAGGAGGGCCAGGGCAGGTGTACCTTCAAAGGCGTTCACCAGAAGATTGCCATTAAACCTATCTGGACCTCACTCTCACCTTTGACTGAATCCAAGTTACTCAAACAATGGCCCACACACTAGTTCAACAGAGCTTTTACACTGAATATATCATCTTTTTTTCTACTGTAACGCAAGGCTATGCAAAAGCTTAAAATACACTTAAA
Organism: Ambystoma mexicanum; assembly: GCF_040938575.1. Taxonomy (NCBI): domain Eukaryota; kingdom Metazoa; phylum Chordata; class Amphibia; order Caudata; family Ambystomatidae; genus Ambystoma; species Ambystoma mexicanum. Next base: position 225,614,751 of record NC_090923.1, on the reverse strand, counting down.
ATGCACACACATATAAACCCATAATGTAATTCTTCTCTGTGAATGTCTTGGTTTTTTAGGGTTGAGTCCACTTCAAGGACGGCCAAGCCCTTCACTCAAAAACCAAATGGGGAAGGGAACTGGTACAAAGCTGAGTAATATTAATATAGAAGCCAGACCTTTTGTAAATAGGTAGATCAGTTTATCTGTGGTATTTACACGGATTTGGAAATGTAATGCAAAACGAAACACAACACAACTGGTCGGATACCTTATCCCCTAAGGTCATGAGTCCTAAGTCATTTCTCGTTCTGCCGGGTAATCGTCTTGCTTCTTTGCACAAAGAGTCACTCACCGCCCTGTGATTTTAGGTGTCTGAACACTTATTTATTTTCCTCTTTCTTGGTACCTGGAGGTTAGGATGCTTCTTGTCTGCTTGTCACCCATTGCATTGGCCCCCTATCCATTGGCCGAGGTTCATCCTGACATGCAGCCTTTTGGCCAACCAAAGTACAGCACGCCAGAGGCTTTGGTTGGCCTCTTGGGGCCTGACTTTGATTTCTGGCTGTGCCGACTTTGTCTATTCCTCTTGCCACCCCGCTCTATTGAGACATGTCTCAGTCACCCATCTCCCCCTCGCTGTCTACTTCCCTGACTGCTTTCTAAGTTCTCATTCGTAATGGTTGGTCAAGGTTCCCTACTAACATCGTCTTTCACTCTTCTACATCTTGCCTTTCATCCTTATCTTCTTACTCCCTACCTTCCTCCAATTCCGTCCTCTACTTTTCACTACTGTCTCGTACCTAGGACCCACTCCTCCTGCACTTTACTCCTTGTCCTCTCCTCCTTCTCTTCCTCCCTTTCTCTGTTCTTCCTCTCTGACACTCGTCTTAGTCTCCTCCTTTTTCACTCTCCAAACCTCTTCCCCACTCCTTTGATCTTTCATCACTCCTTCTTCCCTCATTCACTACAATTCCTCGGTATGGTTTTTCCTCGAAAGTCCTTTGACTTTCTTTTCTCTTCCCTCTCTGGACAGCTCCTGTGTTCTCTAATGTCCTGCAGCCGACTCATTTTCCGCTTCTTCTCCCTTCCTCCTCCTCTTCACACCTTCAATGTTTTTCTAATGGCCTCCTAGGACGAAATTACTTCTGCTCTGCAGGACTACAAGGATGAGTAGTAGCTAAACCGCCTACGCAGCCTCTGCACTTCTACAAACCAACAGTGATCCCAATCATAAAGTTAAAACGGGCAGAGCAAAGAGATATACCTCCTTCACCTTTTGAGGCAATGTGGGTCCAGGGACGGCTATACACTTAGAAAGGGTGTGAATGTGAGAAAGTAGCAACCCAGACAGCAATAATACAACAGTTCCAACATAAGAGAATGTATAATAAAGGATCCATAAAAATATATATATACTTTAAGTACACAAATCAATCACACACTTCCTATTAAAATTACTATAAAAACCCACCCCTGTAAAAGAAGACACAAAATGCAGAACTGAAATGTATAAGCACTCTGGATACTTTGTCAGGGAGGAAAAAGGCAAGACATGCAATAATGTTATTTGAAAGGCTATGGGCCTCATCACAAGTTGGGCGGTATCCCAGCGGTAAATGCACTGACATACCGGCCAATGCTATTAGCGTTATCGCAACTCGGTCCGGCACAATTTGTGCCGGATCCCGAGTTGGGGGTGGTGCTGTTAATCCCCATTTATTCTGAGTCCATAGGTATCACCAGCGTTAATAGCGCTGGTGGTAATAGTGCTGAAAATGGGCCGCCCAAACTCGGGATTGGTTGGAGCGGTAATACAGCAGTAATAGTATTTTGCTGCTCCGCCAAACCCCTGATTAGGCCCTATGTCTTTAGTGGGAAAAAATGCTAAAGGAACTTAACCAGTCTCTAGGATCCTAAATGTTGGACCAGGGAGAGAGTCACTTGAAAGTACCTGATTCCAATGTTAGGTGGGGTTTGACGGTGTTGAGCCAGGCTTCAGACTGTGGTGTTTGCCGGTCTAAAAGGGTTTGAAGTCATCGGGTCATACTGATCCCAGGCAGCGAGTCAGCAGGAGTCCGTTTACAGCCGGTGCTCTGTGTTGGTTCAAAGGCAGCATCTAGAGATGCATGTTGATGGGCCACGAGGAACGGTTCAACAATAGAGCGTGGTTCGAGATGATGAGAAATATTGGTTTGAGTCGATGACTGGCGTGGTTCGAGTTGAGCTGCGATGGCAAGTCCTGCAATTCAATGCTTGGTTCTATGGTGCAGTGGTTCAAAGTCGTCTGCACAGTACGCTGATGCTTGAACCAGCAGGTGACAATGCTCTGCTTGTACGATACAGTTTAAAGCCGGTACAATAGATGCAAACAGTGGTGGGTCCATGTTTGAGTGAATGCTAAAGGCAGCACCGGTGGGCCCTGTTTGCTAGGTGTCAAACGGGGTTTGAAGATAGCTTGGATCGATTTGAAGGGTGAAAACAAGGATCCTGGCTCTTAGAATACTGTGAGACCCACTGCAGGAGGCTCTTGGACAAGGTGAGACCTTTTCAGTCTCTCCTCTGCTAGGCTAGGAAGGTCTGCTAGCAGAGTCGAAGGCAGTGGCTTGGTCCTCAACAAAGTTCACCCCCAATATGCCCTTGGGTGGCTATGGAGCAGGGCTTTTCTCTGCCTTGGAAAACCTGCCTTAAACTCTGCCATAGGGCTTCGGAAGAACTGCTCTCCCACCAGGAGCCAAATAAATACTTTCGGATGTCCTTGAACGTCCAAAAGTGAATCAAAGAAGGCCACAGGGGTTTGAGGAAAGCAAGCCGGCTTTAAGGGATCCAATCCTTATCCGTGGGACAAGTGATCCTTGCTGCCTGATGTCATACCCAGAGTGCCTGCGCTGTTCCGCAGTAAGTAGAAGGGACAGGAAGGAGAGAAATGCCAACAGAAAAGTAAGAAGGAGGAACCCTTTCTCTAACCCACGTGTGCTTCCCTGGCTGTCCTAAATCTGCCCCTTTCTCATCCTGCAGCTTCAGAAGCTCTCTGGTGTGCATCTCTATAGTGTGAGGCAGGCCTTTGTCATGGACCAATCCCTTTGATGCCAGGTTGTCAACCCATCTCCAGATGGTAGGCCTCCCCCTGCCCCATTCCCACAGTATATGCATAAAGATTGCGCGGCTTTGAGTGTTGATAACAGCACATAAATACCAAGCATGATACTGATTGAATTATGTATTTTAATGTTAGATTTGTACAATGAACTTGACTGTTATTGGTATTTAGTGTCAAAATGTTGAGCATCTCAAATACAAGACACTGAAAAAAACATGTACATATTAATAACAAAGGTGCGTTTGATCTGTTTGACATTACATATCTTTCTATGTACATTCCTCTCAGCCTGTCTTTGTGGTGCAAGCAGTTAATGCATAAGGCTTGTTGTACCTGGAACATTTGGGTTTTGAACCCATCCTAAAATGACAACATTCTTAACATCTAATACTGTTTATATAGTCGATAACTGTTTGCGATTACAAAAAAACGTTTAAAAAACGGGACTGTCACTCTCCCCTTGCCCAAAACTCGGACAGGGTTTTTAAAACATAAAAAATATTGGGACGGGGGATAGAGGTCCCAATCCCGGAAGAGTCGCGGCAAAACCTGGACATCTGGTCACCCTATAATGATGTGATTTACCAGCCACCATAGCAACCTGGGACAGAGGTTCAAATCCCGGAAGAGTCGCAGCAAAACCGGGATGTCTGGTCACCCTATAATGATGTGATCTACCAGCCACCATAGCAACGGGGGACAGAGGTTCCAATCCTGGAAGAGTCGCAGCAAAACCGGGACATCTGGTCACCTTATAATGATGTGATATACCAGCCACCATAGCGGAACCTAGGTATTGCTTATATTTCCAGATTATCCTGCCACCAGGTTGGTAGTTTATCATAATTATCATGGGTTTGCAACAGTGGAAGCGATTTACTTGCAGCTCCTGCCCTGCAGTGACTTTGCTTTCACAGCAGCTGTCAAATAGGGCACCTCTGAACATGCCCTGTGCCAGCGAGGAGCAGTCTGCAGATCAGCATACTGATACAGCAGGGCACATGTGCACACTATGCTTTTGGCATGCAGTGTATTGAAAGGGGTGTGGCTAGCAGACCACGGATTCTGAGATGGAATTACCCACAATATTTTATGATTTATGAAAATTGTGGCTTTTACACCCGTACCTGAGGGCAATTCCTCACACGTCCAACCTCATCCTCCTCCTCTTCTCTACACACTCTTTTACCCTGCCTCCAAAATCCTCTCTTTATTGCAAGCTTTCTCATTACTTCAACCTCCCTTCTTATTTCTCCCAATTTCCCTACAAACCACATCTTATACTTCACCTTCCCCTGCTTACACTTTCTCTCTCTGCCCCCTCTCTCCAACCACCTCCTTCTGACGTTCAGACCCAGCTCTGAAAGCCAGCTATCTCCTGCTCCATGTTGCTGCACTCTGATACTCACTCAATGATCAATATGGCCGGTGATAGACAGGGCGAGACCTGGACCATTCTCAGGGTAATAATTCATTGCACTGACACTGTGCAAATGTTGGGCAGCCTGGAGGTCCTCTGAATTCCTCCTCCAGGCCCACTTTACATGGTGTGTTTCAGCATCATCAATATCCTGTAGGTTCAGAGTCATTTGGTCGCCCGTCTCGACTATTTGGAGACAGCTGCCATTGTTGCATCATTTCCATCCACATCCTCAACATCTCTGGTATATCTTAATTGCACTCATGAGAACAGCTCCCCGGTATATCCAGCCCAAGTGCCTTCTCCACCATTGCCAACCAATTCTCAGATATAGCCCAGTAGGCACCTTGCTCCAGAGCTCATAGGCTGCACCGTGCACCAATAGCATCAGCTGATATATTGGACAAAGGTTTCACTTAATAATCTTTCTAATAATCTTTCTCTAAACGCTGGAAGCTAGATGGTTTCATTTTATACCGCCTCCCATTTGTGTAGCAGGCTGCTCAAATGACTCATACTTGGAAATGCCATTTTTAATTGGCATATAAGTTCTGATTCCCAACTCCAGAAGGCATTCTTTCTTTTCAATGGGGCTTTACCAGTTTGCTTTAGGTGGCTACAAATTCAGCTCTAGCTTTAATATGTCTCTTAGAACTGAATGTCCCAATACTTTCTAGAAACTAGTGCTCTAGGTTCCAGCATCTCCGCATTACTATTCACTGTGACGTATAGCATTACGGTTTAGACCGATTTGCTTCTCTTCAGAACCCGTGCCTTTCCGCCAGCTCCAACACTCTGTCCCCTGCCATCCTTCTACTGGTTTCATCTTAAATCCCAGACATTGGTTTCTTGCCTTTTCTCTCTTCACCCTCCGGGCAGCTCTTGGGTTTTCGGTCCCCATGTCTGGACTGCCTCTTGCAGCTTTGCTCAGTCCAGTGGTTTACATCTCTCCTAGACTTTGCACTCTTTCCTTCCGTCCATGCTGCCCTGGTTTTCTCCACTCCTGCAGGCAATCTCATTGCATCCTCTCTACTGACTGCAGCATGTCAGACATTCACCCATCCCACAGAGTATGGCCTCGCCTTTTTAAATGTCCACAACACTGCAGGTTAGCATTACTCCGGCTCATGTGTCATTCTCTGACTTGCCTTTTGCCATAGCCTCCTGTCTTCTAATGCCACTGGCTTTCTTTTTAGGTCATGGAGGATCAAGCCAGGTAAGCAAAATGCTACCATGGAAAACAGCCTCCAGATGTCATATTCAGCCATAGGAGGTTGAGGTGCTTCATCACAGATAATAATTGAGAATAGCCTAGAGTAATTAGTCTTAGGGAGTACATTGAAGACATGAGCCAGAATTGTTCCCTTTGAGAGTTTCCTATGGACCCTGGATTGAAAGGGTTCACAGAATTCACTGACCTCCTGCTAGGTGGTCATCTGGGTGAACAACACACATCCCAGAACACTGGAGTTGTGTGTGAGAAGGGAGACCGGCCATAGTCAGCAGTTGGCTTTCATTTTTAGGATGGTGTGTACAGTATGTACTTTGAAGCAGGCAGGTCAGGTCTCGTTACTAAGGGAGAGCTTGGAGTTGGTGGCACAGTAAGCGCAGATGAGAGCTTGCTGTTTATTTCCATTGCAAAAGGTTCCATCAGAGTACAGGATGGACTGGCTGCCTAAAGGATGGGTGCTAGGTCAGCTGGAGTGGATGGGGGTGGGGGGTTGAGTGGAGAAGGGGTGTAAGAGGACTGAGGGGAGGAAGTGAAAAGGGCAACTAGCATGTCTTTGAGGTCTTGGAGGCGAGGCAAAGGATGAAGTTGTCAAAGACTGAGAAAGAGGAGGAGATGGACGGTGGTCTGGAGTCAGCATGCGCTGAAGGGTAGTTGACCATTTGCAAATGTACGAGCAGTTAGACAAGATAAGGACAGTATAATTGGTAGTTTTGGCTGCATCCAAGGCAGTAGTGAGAGTGGGAATGGAGTCCTTGTAGAATGCAAGAAGTAAAGGGTGTTTATCTGTTGCAGACATTGTTTACTAGAGGGTTTCAGCTTCCATCCATACTTCCCATATTGTTCTCAGGGGCTCAATATTGTGCACATGTGTACAGGGGGGTTCACCCTTCCCCAGAAAATGGCCAGGACTTGTTGCTCAATACACTCGATCCTGTAGTTAAAATACTGTATTTAGCTGAAACCAAATGTGTTCTATGGATCTGGAGATAGTATGCGAATGAGCCCAGTGAAGTCGCATTTTTTCCTGGGGAGGATGGGCAGGAGCCCACCTTTCCCCCGACCGTCTTCCTCACAAGGAGCAGACCGAAAACAAGGCTAAGGCTAACTGCGTTTGATGCAGTATTACTAAGCCTCCTGGTGCCCCTCCACTGCCTTGTGCTGCTCTGTGATTGAGGCAGCTCCCCAAAGCAAGCTCTGTGCATTGGCCTCCTCGCTTCGTTTTGCATCGCTGTGTCCACGCACGCATACCGTGAGAAGAGAAAATGGCTGCAGCTGATTTTACTTATTTACAGAAGACCCTACATAAAAGACCCCCAAGTCTGTCTGTGTCTGCCGTGGCCGTATGGGCCCTTGGCCAGACACGCTGCTGATCCACTGAGCCTCGACCTACGTGAGTACACAACACAACCTGCTATTCGATGCACTAGGCGCCCCTTTCCTTAGCCACTGCATTGTGTACCTTATACCCATTCTCCTATGTCTCTCACAAACATTCCTCTGAACACTGCATACAGCTGCACCTGACCAGCTCTGTCTGCACCTAACAATCTCCAGAGAACTGCACATGTCCCTATACGTTACTTGGCCCACGATATTCAGTATGCATCCTACCTGCCATCTAATTACTAGATTACTGTGTTCTGCTTATTGTATTGTGTTTGCCATACTGTCCACTACACAATGTATGCCTTGTGTCCTACCACACCGCCCACTGCATTCTCTATGCCTTGTGCGTGCCTACCATCTAATTACTAAGGCACCACACCACCCACTTCACTCTGTATGCCTTGTTCTTGCCTGCCATCTAATTACTAAGGCACCCCACCACCACTGCACTCTGTATGCCTTGTTCTTGCCTGCCATCTAATTACTAAGGCAACCCACTGCCCACTGTATTGTGTTTTTCCATACTGTCCACTACATAGTGTACCTTGTGTTCTCCCATACTGTCTACTGCACTCTGTATGCCCTGAGACCGCCTGCTATCTAAACTTCTTAGGTACCATATCGCCCACCGTACTGTATATAGCCATATTACACTACATCATTGCGCAATTGCTAATACTGTCTCTCACTGCATAGCACTGCCTTTTACTGACTCTCATACCTTCACACTGCTGATAGCATTGATTCCATTGTACACTGCCCTGCAATCAGTACTACCTGAATGGCTCTCCTTTGGAGAACCATCCTCACTATACCCACCCTTGCATCTACTTCCCACACCACCTCCCCCAATATCCCACTTAACACGCATCTCAGGCCAACCCTTCCCCGTACAGATATAGCGCCACTGACACCAGAGGAATGCATCCGCTGCTTTGCCACACAACCTTCGCCCCTCATCCTATGCCCAGTAGATACTAGGAATGCCAGACTAGTTTCTCGCTTCCTCCCTAAGGCTCTATCAAACAAGTCTCACACACTTAAGATAGCCATTAAGCCCTTTTCAGCACTTGTGCACAACAAAAATTTGCTAGACAGCCCTCATCACACACCTGCTCATCGACACGCTCATGTCACTCCTAGCATCAAAGGAGCCCTTATCAATGCTCGATTGCTAGCAGCCCATGCCCTTGACATCGCTGACTACATCACACCTAACCAACTGGACTTTGTGGCCATATCTGAAACATGGCTTAATCCAGCATCTGGACCCGCAGTAATGTTAGCACTCCCTGATAATTACACCATCATCAGAGCAGACAGAGCCACAGGTAAAGGGGCGACATTGCCTTTATCGCCTAAACCCACCTTGGCCTGAGAGAGTTCTCTAGCTCACCACTGCCATCGGCCGAACTACTCTCAGTCAAATTATCCCTCACCCCGAACCAGACCATACTTTTACATCTCATCTACCGACCACCAGGCCCCATTCCTCCTTTGAGGGTGACATCTCCACTCTCTTAACACAAAATACTAAACCTAGCTCACAGGGCATCTTACTGGGTGACCTAACCTTGGACTTCATGATCCTAAAGACACCAATGCATCAGCCCTTGAGAATACCATCTCCCAACTCGGTTTCAAACTTAACATTACCGAACCTACCTTAGATTTGTTGGCAGACCTCAACTGCCCCACTACCATCCTAAAAAACGACCGCCTCGCCTGGTCAGACCACCACGGCATCACCTTCTCCATACAGGAGAAACCCCACATCATTACAGGGGTAACCCCCGCTGCTCCTAACATGTATAGAAACAGGCGTAATTTAACCTTAGAAGACCTACTGCCATTGCTACAGCCCATTACTAGCTCACTTATCAACAACAATGACCCGCTCTGCTAGTGGAAAGGTACAACAACACCTTTGAGGAAGCTATAAACAAAAATCGCCCCCTAAAGCTCAGAAAAGCCAAACCCACCGCCCACCTAAATTACTGGTTTACAGCAGAACTAAAATCACTCCGTAACGAAAAGAGGGCAGCGGAATCCATCTGGAGAAAAAAAACCTCCTCCACTAACAAAGAGATTTTTGTCGCTGCAGCCACAAACTACAAAACCGCGATTAGTGACACTAAAAAGGAAATATATATTGAAATAATCCGAAAGGCCAAGTCAAATACTAAGGAACTCTTTACCATACTTAGAGAACTAGAGACACCGGTTCTCCAGATAGACACTTGCCGGAAAGACACTGCTTGGTGTACAAATATACAGAAGGCCCTATCCGACAAAATAGGGTTATTACAAACTTAAATTGAAGCAAAAAAAAAACACCTTACCTATAAAAGCCAACACACCGGAAACCCACCTCCAACATAATTCATTATGTACCCCCTTCCAATTTACACCAGTCACCATCAAGGAAGTAGAGAACATAATACTCGGGATGAAACCATCCAACTGTCAAGGCGATCTCTGCCCAGCCTCGATCATTAAGGAGGGCGCCAGAGAACTAGCACCATTCATTACGGCGCTAATAAATTCAACCTTCAAAAACTGCTCAGTACCCGACAACCTCAAAGAAGCATGGGTCAGACCGCTTCTTAAAAAACCTAACCTAGACCCCAGCATTCCCACTAATTTTAGGCCCATAACAACGGTCCCCTTTCTTTTAAAAATCCTAGATCGTGCATTATATCTCCAAATTCAGAAACACCTTGAAGACAATGGCCTACTAGGACTACGCCAATCTGGCTTCAGACCTAGGCATGGCACGGAGACAGCTCTCCTAGATCTGAAGATTCAGATGGATGAAGTCAAGGACAAAGGCAAGCTAGCTATCCTCCTACTCCTGGATCTCTCAGCTGCCTTTGATCTTGTTGACCGTAACATCTTGACAAAGCATCTAACATCAGCAGCAGCCTTCTCTCCTAACGCCGCTAGCTGGATACGATCCTTCCTTTTAAACAGAACCACCAGGGTCTTCTCACCCTTAGCACCGGCTCCACCAGACCCCATCAACTGTGGTGTTCTGCAAGGATCGTGCGTCTCCCCAACACTCTACAATATATTTACAAAGCATCTCTTTGACCGTCTTGATAATCTGGGTGTCACCTACACCAACTATGCAGATGACACCCAGATCCTCATCACGCTCTCAGGGTGCTATATACAGGACACCAAAATGATCAAAAACATCTACTTAGAAATCCAAGCCTGGATGTCTACCCACAGTTTCTGTCTAAACGATGACAAGACTGAACTTCTAATCATTGGCTCCCAAGCCTGACTTAATCAACTAGACAAACACTACTCTGTCTTCATCATTGATGGAAACACCATAAAAGTTTCCAGTGAAGTAAAAACTCTCGGGGTCTACCTGGACTCCACCTTCTCCCTTAAAAAACAAGTTAATAGTAGAGCCTTCACTACAGCCTACACCAACAAACTTATAAATGCCTGAAAACCCTACCTATCCACCAACAGCCGCCTAACACTAGCCAGAGCACTGATCCTCTCGAAACTGGACTATTGTAACAAACTATTCCTTGGCTCCTCCGCTCACAACTTAAACAAACTCCAAGTCTTACAAAATAACACTTTAAGATCAGCTTTAAATATCCCACAATCCAGCCACATCTCCTACTTCTGGAAGGATGCACTGTGGCTAGTCATTCATGACAGAATCACACTATGATCCCTAGTCATCACGCACAAATGCCTCTCGAACACAGCACCTAAATACCTTACCAACAAATTCTCCAGCACTCATTCAGACAGACCCACCAGATCCAGGTACCTGAACCTACTCTCAATCCCTAACTACAACCTGAAACAGTTGGTGGGTGGAGCTTCCCAGTGCTCGCTGCCAAGTGCCAAACTTCCTTCTGGACCTTCAGAGCCAAGAACAAATCTCTGCTCCTGTCACAAGCCAATTAACACACTAGACTACGTCTTGTTATGACTTTATAACTCTGTAAATGTGTAAAATAGTTATCACTGTATTGTATCATGTAATACTGCAACTGTGTAAATATGTATTCAACTGTAATGTACCATGTAGCTTTCTATGTATCCAAGTACAAGCGCCCAGTTACCCCTGGGTTAGGTGCGCTATACAGGTATTGATATTGATATTGATATTTTATTTCTATCGCGCTCGTACACAAGTGTTTCAGAGCGCGACAACAAGGCAAGGGAGGGGCACAGGGGAGAACAAAACAGCGATCTTACTAGGCCCAGTGACATTGAGAACGTGCAAGTGCATGGGGGAGGGGGAGCGGAAAAGTGCAGGGAAGGGGGGAGAAGTGGAAAGTGCGAAGCAGAGGAGAAACAGATAAATAACAATAAATAAATAATAAAGGCAACAAACAGTGGTAGTTCAGCCAGCAATTTGCAAGTGCTAGGTTTAAGGCAGCAGACAGGTAGGTCTGATAAGTGCAGGGAGAAAAAGGGAGGGGCTGTATGGGTACAGATACAGACCCCAGTGCAAGGGGTGGCCCAGAGGCAGTGCGGGAGGGTGCAGGTGCACGGTGCCAAGAGAGAACAGATCAGCAGGGGAGAGGAGGAGCGAAGGAAGAAGAAAAGAGGAAGGGCTTGAGGTGCTTCCGGAACCAGAGATGGTTCTCCTCAAGTTTTAGAGTGGCAGGGAGGCTGTTCCAGAGGGAAGCCCCAGCCAAAGACAGATCTACCTCCAGCTCGTTTCTTTGAAAAACGACTTACCCTGAGGGAGTTGGAGGTAGAGGAGCGAAGAGTTCGAGAGGGGAGGTATTTGCGGAGGGATAGCCAAAGGTATTTTGGACCCAGGCCCCAGAAAGCCTTGTGGACAGTTCAGATGGTTTTGAATGTAATCCTTGCATCCAGTGGGATACAATAAACTAAACTAGTGAAGGGATTCCAAATTGTCAATTTCCCAAAAAGGCTACAACACATTCTTCTCAGGATAGGTCCCTGATAGGAGATGTGGGGATCTAGTTGACTTTTATTTAGACTCTGATACAGGAAGGAAGCTTTTTGGCAATACATTGGGCCTCATTACGACCCTGGCGGTAAGGGGTTAGCGCCAGCGTTAGCTGCGCCGACCCCTTACCGCCAATCACGAGTTCCCTTTCCGCCATGGCGGATTTTACACCTGCTTCTAGCGGGTGTAAAAAACCATGGCGGTAAGGGAACTTGATGTTAATTACGCCACCGTAATTTACGGTGGCGTAATTAACGCCTTCCCCACTCCCATTATGCCCTATGGGGCAAAAATGGGAATGGGGAAGGGTAAATGGGGATTGGGGACTTACCGCCCCGCCGACCTCGGAATGGGGCGGTAAGTCCGCCAACCACCATGGCGTAAACGTAGTTTACGCCATGGTGGTAAAGTCACGGCCCAGGCGGTAACTTACCGCCTGGGTCGTAATGAGGCCCATTGTTCAAGAACTTGGGCCAGTGCCTAGCCACCATTACCTCTCAAGGCCATGTAAAAATGTCCCTAAATAAGAGTTGTAATGCTCAGGCTTTTGCCAACATCAATAGAGGTTGGAGACATTTAGCCAATCTCTTCTCTTTTTCCTTTGGCTCTTTGAGATGTCGAGAGGGATAGCCCTCTGGTAACCACTGCCCATTCCTCTTCCACAAGGTGGATCAGTTTGGCCAATCCCAAACCTAGCAAGGAGGATGCTATTCAAAAAGCGTTCAGGCTAGGTTTTTATCAGATATTTTCAGCTTTTGCTTTCATGGAAAGTATGGGCCATTTCCTGCATGCTTGGTTTCAAATGACCAAATCTCCTTTGGTGCTAGAGATGGTACAGGGGTTCTGGATTGTTAAGGAAATGTGTGAAATAGCAAGCATTTTGTCATCATGATGGTTTCCACAGCAATATTTTCTGGTTAGCTAAAGGGACAATAGTTTATTTCTCCCTTCAGCTGGATGTACCTCAATGGCTTTCTGTTACATCAACTTTGCAATATTGAGACTGGATGGTTTGTCTTGATCAGAAAGATGCTCATTTTACCATTCCAATCTTCAACAGCTAACAAATGCTTCCTCCAATTAAGTTGAGGGCCTTCAGTTTTTGAATTCACAGGTCTCCTCGCTTGGCCTTTCCTCTGTGCCCTAGTGTACCACAAAACTCCTCTGTTCAATGAGGGGTACTTTAATTTAGGAGAGTTACCCTCTTGATATATCTAGATGACATTTTGATCCTACTTCAGAATCCATCCGAATTTCAGCTTTAGATGATTCGTCTGATCCAGTTTCTGGGACTTGCTTTAAAGAGAGAAAAAACATACCAGTTTCTTTCCCAAAATCAGGATGTTTTGGAGTTAATGTACAACTCATGGGTCTCATCTCTTCAGCTCCCAAGACAAATAATCCACACAATCAAACACAGTCTCTGCTCTGTTGTGGATTATGCAGCCATCTTTCTACTGTGTCTGGCTAGGCTACAATGCCTGATTTTCTCATCTATTAAAGCATAACCTCACGTATTGAAATTGGGTTCATCTATCCTATAAGAGAACAAATGGGCACTAGATCTAAAACTCCTCTTGCGCTTCACTCCATGGGTTTTATGCTTTTGTTAAAGGTTAGATTCTAGCTGCATGGTCAAGGGCGGGTAGAGGTGCTGCCCACACCTCTTTTTTATAATAGGAAGCTAGTTTGAACCCGGATACCTTACGCTGGTTATTTAGATTGATTGGTATCTACTGTAAGAAACCTGAGGGTATTTTCAAAAGCAGACCTTGAGAATCCCTTATGCAGGTGGCCAAGGGCTGCTGCTCTCAGATCCCAAACCTGGCGGTGGACGAACAAGGGAGGATTACCTGGGTAGGGGAGCCCGGGGTTGTGTGTGAGAACTACCCCAGATGAGACGCGGTATTATACCGGGAAGAAGAAGAGGAGGACGAGATCCCTGAGACCTTTGTAGGTTGTTCCACATATGTCTCCCTTCCTCTGAATGAATCTCTCTTGCCCAGATCCAACAACACTTCTGTATATGACAAATCCCCTAGGAACCCAAACCCTGTTGCACTTGGAAACTATCTCTCCCAGAATCCCTATTTCCCTGTGTCCTACCCCAAAACTCCCAAAACTCCCAGTTGTTCTCCTCCACATCCCTCTGATTATTAATTCCCGAACTCCCAATCTGCTTTGACAAAACACCACTGTCCCCCTATTCATTTCACAGATTCACACAGCCCCCCCATATCTCACTGAAAAATTCACCTTGAGATCATCCACACGCATCACCAGCCTCCTGCCTGGTGGTCCCAAGATACAATTTAAATAGATCCGGAGGATCTAGCTTCAAGGTCATGGCTGCTCAATTATGGAACACCCTCCCACCTGACATCAAATCGATCCAATTATTCTCCAACTTCAGGAAAAGTGTAATCTCTTGGTTACTCAGCAAGAACTATCAATAGCCGTTAAGTACCTGCACATGTTACTTTCTAACCCGCTTACTCCAATCTGTGCATTCTCCAGCGACTTATATAAACTCTGTTTTGACATTTATGTCCTGCCTCTCCCCCAGCTATTTATAATACCCACTCTGGAGAACCTCATCATTGCCTATGTTCGCTAACTGTTTACTTGTATTTATATGCTATTTCGCTTACTACTTCAATGTATGCACAATCACATAACGGCATTTCCTCTGCATGTACACTCTCCAACCTATACTGTATTTCCTATGTATGTAACAACACACTGTATTCCTTTGTATGTAACTACTTACTAAAAGCGCCCAGATACCTCTGGGTCAGGTGCACTATGTAAATAAAATAAACAAACAAACAAACAAACAAACCCTACCAAACTTACCCTTTTGAATTCACCTACCCCCTAGGACAAAAAATATAATTCCTCATGACACCTTTTCCTCATCCTACCCAGTAGGATACTCAGAATCTCCACCCCCCGTTTTCCGACATGAACAGTTTTGCACACTACGAAAGACAACAGACTATCACGAGAGCCGTTTACCTGACATGTCCCAACGGCCCTTTTACCTTCACCAGAGGGATAAAAGGTGGAGCATGAGAGCACACTATGAGCAAGGCATACCACACGACGAGACGGCTATCCCAGGGTGGCAGTTCAAGAGGAGGAGAAAGGCAGCAAGAACCGAAGGGGTGACAAGGAGAGAATGTGACCTTGCTCTGTCCACACAGACCTGCAAAGCCTCCGTTGAAGGAACCATTAGACCACGAACAATGGCCAGAGTGTCTTGCAGCAGATGTCGATGGCACACAGAGCCCTCCTACACAGATCATCGGGACAGGGAGAAACGCTTACTACCGTGGTACCGTCCTTCAATCCAGAGGCAAGAAAAGCCAAGCAGTTCATCAGAGCCGGTGAGTTGAGGGGAGAACCAATAAGAAACTAAACTGTGTTGAATGAAAGTTCCAAATGGCAAATTAAGGGACGTTCTAAGAACTATTAACACCTTAGGGCAAAAGCTGCAAGAAAAAGGTCAAAGTGGTCATACAGGATTTTAGCAAAATCCCTTGTACAGTCGAAAGTCTTTGACCGACACACCATTGGAAAACTAGGGGAAGTGAATCCCAGCAGGAAACTTCTGGCCCATGATCCATAATACGTGGCAATTTAATCCAAACCTAAGTAAGACCCTAATACAATCAATACTATGACCATAATGCACTGACACCTGCTGTATTAAACATTTCCCTAGATTGCCTGGGAACTAACACTTAAACGTCCTTCCTCTCTTTTTTCCTTCCCTCCTTTTCCTTCCAATGGGACGTTTATATATTTTCTTTGATACCCACTGATCAATGCATATGCTAACTATGTGTATATATTATCTTCAATATATGTCTCAAACAAATATCAATCATGTAACAAAATGAATATGAAATGAATGTATTACTTTAATATCCACTCTTGTCACCATCACCTTATGTCACTACAGTCACTTATACACATGTCTGTAAATGTGCCAGCCTTGAAAAGGATCCTGTGTGGTCGAAACATATGTCGGCTGACCAGTTATGACCACCTGTAAACACCAAATAAATCCACACGGAAGTTAAGACTTTTGTGTAGATATCAATCAGTCTAAATAACCAGCGCAAGGTATCCGGGTTCAAACTAGCTTCCTATCCTTATAAGAGAAGAAGGTAATCTGCTGATGGTTTTTTACATGGAGTTCTGGAATGGCACACTCTTTTTGTCTCTGCCGCAGGTCTTCCATTGAAATCTGAGTCCAGGCGTCTAAAGTGGAGGACCCACATTTCGACATTTAATGACTCTCTGGCTGTGGTTTAGAGGAGCCTTCAATATTAATGAATTGTTAAGAGATGCTTGCAGGCTCTTTTGTTTTTCATGTCTTAGCAAACACCTCCTTTAGGTACACCATTTGTTTGCATATGGACAACATGTATTGTATCAGTTGGCTCCCGAGGACCAAGCCCAAGGCTCTTTCAGATCTGGCCATGGACGTTTGGAATGTTTACCTTCTGTATTAGATCAAGATCAAGGCCACTTTCCGTCAAGAGTTAGAAATGTGGTAGTTGACAATTACCCCTGTCACCTCTCAGACTTCATTGATTAACAACAGTGCCATGGTCTGTTCTTGCATTACTGGTCTCTTTAGGGTCGAAAGCAATTGGATACATTTGCCTCCCAAGTAGACACTTTGAGCGGTTTAGGTCGAAAAGACCGAAAAAAAAGGTCGAAACGACCAAAATTCCTAAAAATGCTACCACCAAAGGATCGAACACCAAAAGTTCGATCCTCTGGTGGTAGCATTAAGAAAAAAAACGGGGGCTGCTGGGGTGTCCCCTGCATTGCCCCGCTCACTATACTTTATAGTATAGTGAGCGGGGGCTTCGGGGGACACCCCTGCAGCCGTCCGTGAAAAAAAAAAAAACAGGTGCTGCGGGGGTGTCCCTCGCATTGCCCCGCTTATAGTGAGCAGGGGATGCGGGTGACAACCCTGCAGCAGTCCGTGAAAAAAAAATACAAGAAAAGAAAAGAAAAGGAGCCTGCAGCGCCAGTTCCCAATCACCGAAGTGAAAGGGAACTGGCGCTGCAGGAACCAGCGTGAAGGTGAAGGTAAGTGGGGTTTCTTTATGTTGGTGGTGTGGGTGGGGGTATGCTGGGGGTGTGGGTGGGGGGTGTTATGGGTGTGTTGTGTGTGTGTGTGTGTGAGAGAATGTGTGTTTTAACAAATTATCTGGGCTGAAATGTCCGAAAACAAAGTGTTCGAACTGTTGGTCATTGGAGCACTTTGTTTTCGGGTATTTCAGCCTCGATAATTTTTCATTCGGTCAAATAACTTGGATTCCACTGAGCAGCCTGAGTGTGCTATAAATTCCCTCTTTTGCCTTGAATCCAAAAGTCCTATAAATATATATCTATTCTCATTCAAGCGAGTGTAGTAAGAGACGTCTTTGTATTTTACAGGATGCATTTGATATTTACATTTTATTTGATCTTTTTCTTAAGTTTCTTGCCAGGCTATGGGGTGCCACGTGATTGAGTATCTAGCCTTTCCAGAGTTTCTAAAATGATGGGTAGTACGTTAGCTCTGCCGATATGAATTATGCAAGGAATTCTTCTCAGCTTTTCATCTCTTAGAGATGGTATTCCATCCAATCTCCTATCCTACTTTGGCAAGATGGGTGCTTAGAGTACTGAATGGATGGAGATGTGTCATGTATTGTGCCCCACTCATTTTGGGGTGCTATGGCCAATAAATCATTTTGGGTAGGAACTAATTTGGAGGAAATTTCTGAGGATGGCAGATTGGTCCAAATAAGTGGTTTTCACGCATTGTAATGCAACACTTGCATACAAAGAATCCTCAAAACCATTGCTTAACATTTCGATTCTGGGTATTTCTGATAGATGTTATGAATGTGTACCAGGCATTATCCCACTTGTGTTAAACATGTTTACTCTGCTTTTGTGTTGTCTTGTTTAGCGTTCCAGCCGCTGGAGATTTCAACAGATCAGCTTTCATCTGACCAGGACGGGCAGGCTGAACTGGATTGGTTGCCTTCGAGTCACTTCTGCAAGTTATTGGGCTGCTGTTGTTGCTGACAAGGATCCAGTATGAAATCCTGTGATTGGTTGGTGCTTAAAAGCATTTATAGTGTGTTTATTTTTCTTGATGCTTCATGAAAAAAGAATACTATTTTTTTTAATTAAAATGATATAGTTTATACATAAACTTTTAATTTCTTAAACATCTTTCGGTACGTCAAAATATCTTTAGCTGTTGCGCACATCAGAAATGGCTGCCTGAGCCAAATCGGTCCTGCCAGAGCCGATGTGGACACACCAGCAATCGAAAATCCGATGGTCGAAGGCTCTTAGAACAAGCCCTGGGAAAACGGGACACATACGCTGCGGGACAGCATCGAAATCCGGCCTGATACCTGCGGCGGCCGGGAGGCTGTGACACGTCCACCCGACAGCTCCACAAGACATTTTTACGGTGCGCCGGGGAGACGGAGACCATTATAACTGGAGGGTAAGCTCATGAACAAGTGGAAGGACTTGGGAGCTAATAATATTTGAAACAAGTGGGGGGGCGTCCTGCCACTTACTTTAGGTCCATTTACCTGTATGGTAAAGGCTGAATTTCTTTGCATGCTAATTATAACAGTGGTTATATTATTTAACTGACTGTCATAGGTTTTCTTAAAAGATGAGCAAGAAATAGACCCTTATGGAAATGCATCATAGCATACTTTTATTATTCTGCTAGTGCTAGTAGGTACATAACATATTTTATGCTTTTAAGGTTTTTACAAAAATAAGTATAGAAAATGCTATTTCATAATATGCATCTTAAATCAGAATACATTCATTTTGTTTTACAAATGCATTGGAAAAAAGAAAGAGTGAGTGACAAACATGGTTGTGACAAACATTCAACAAATGCACTAAAAGAGTGTAACAAATGTGATATACAAAATCACCATTAATATTGTTTGTTCGTGTCTTGAATAAAACATATAATCAAGACTGTATGGTGTTTGTAAGCTCTAGAGAAGACAGGGACCTAGTCGTTGGTCAACGTCAGGAATCAAATCAGGTTATGAGACGGGACTGTGGGAATGTAGCCCACAAAATTATGTAGCCCCGTGACGTTTCGGCAATAAGCCTTCTTCTTGGGGCTTGACTTGGTCTCCCCTGAAAAAAGTACAGGGTTCTAAAGGTGGCTTCACGTAGATGGAGGCGGGGAATACTGTTAGGCTCTCCAACATCAGATATCTGGTAATTCGAGAGTTGTGCGTGGATTATTTGGTTACTACAGATAGTGGGGTATCTTGGTGTTGAGCCCGCAGAAACTGTTGTGCTGAATTCTACGGGAAGGCAGTCCTCTATACATGATGCCTTGGTATTAGATATCAGGATTTGGAAGGGCAGTCACATAGCCGGTAACAGGGTACTGTAGACAGCTGTGGGCCGTTCTATTGATTTATTCAGTAACCCTGTGGTGTCGTGCGCTGTAAGGCTGCTACGGATGCGGAGACGGAGACCAGCAGCAGGCCGAGCTGGTGGAGGGGCGCCACAGCTGCAGTAAGGCGCTGCTAAATGAAGGAAGGACATCGAGTGGCTGCCCCCCACCGGTACGCTATACGAACATCAACCATCGACGCACAAAATAGAAGAGGTCACCGGAGTTGCAGCACCAAAGCTGCGCAACAGCGATCCGGACGAGCAGCATCGGAGGAGGGAGCCCCGTGGAGCGAGCGTGTGGCTGCGCTCCGCTCCTGACGGGTGCGCGACTGGAGGTGCTGCGAGCACCTCGCGGGCCTGGCCTCCGCACCCCCACACGTCCGCGTACGAAACTGCTCTGTGGGGCCTGGTGTACCCCAACACAACATGGCCGCCGTGCCGCCAGAGCGGACCTGAGGCAGCGGCACGTGGGAGGATCAGACATCACCCCCCCGCCAAGTAAGTGGAACGCAACGTGGGGCTCCTGCCAGCACACACACACTTGGAAGCAATACTCGGAACACGATTGTTGAAGGGGGTCGTCTGGGGAGCCCACGTGGTTGCAGTTTAAAACTAAGACTGGGGACTCATAGAGGCATGGTGATCTGAGCCCCCATAGACATTGGGAAGATATGCAATCAGGCCTTTGTGATTGCCACGGCAAAGACCTACAAGTTTGGGGCAGCTGTCTGCAACTACAGCATATCCAAATACAGTGAAGATGACCAGACAGCCCCCCTCCCCAGGACATTTTTCAACCAAAGTCTTCGCGGGCCCAACCACGCAACTTAGAAGCACGCAGAAGTGCACTCTATTAAAGCCTCAACAAGGTAACAACCCACACGACCCGGGTGTGCGCAGGGGGGAGATTTAGGTGCCACCAAGAGGCGAGGCCAACCTCAAATAAACATGCAATACATCCTGAGCCAGGTGGGGGTACAGATACAACACCACTCCCCCCCCTGTTTTTGTTTATTTTTTCTGGACAATATCACGTTTAGCACGGATTTCGTGGAGAACACAGTCCACCCTCAAACTGAAAGCTGGAACACATGGGCCACAATGAGAAGAAGGGCTCAGGAGGGAAAAAAACGGCCCAATGGGCTCCTTTGCCAGCTCCCAGTCACATGGAGCGGCTGGGGTGGTGCCACAAACACCCAACAGACAGGAGGAAGATCCTTTAGACCGCCTGGCAACACTAGTACAAAACGTATTCTTGGCGGTTAATGTCAAGTTGTATGACATAGTAGTGACAATCGGATCTCTGAAAGCACCGGTGGAGAAGGAGAGTATGCGCATCACGGAGGCAGAGAACAGGATAAGTACCAACGAAGACACAATCTTCGACCCGGGGGTGCGCAGGGGGGAGATTTAGGTGCCAAGAAGAGGCGAGGCCAACCTCAAATAAACGTGCAATACATCCTGAGCCAGGTGGGGGTACAGATACAACACCACCCCCCTGTTTTTGTTTATTTTTTCTGGACAATATCAGGTTTAGCACGGATTTCGTGGAGAACACAGTCCACCCTCAAACCGAAAGCTGGAACACATGGGCCGCAATGAGAAGAAGGGCTCAGGAGGGGAAAAAACGGCCCAATGGGCTCCTTTGCCAGCTCCCAGCCACATGGAGCGGCTGGGGTGGTGCCACAAACACCCGACAGACAGGAGGAAGATCCTTTAGACCGCCTGGCAACACTAGTACAAAACGGATTCTTGGCGGTTAATGTCAAGTTGTATTACATAGTAGTGACAATCGGATCTCTGAAAGCACCGGTGGAGAAGGAGAGTATGCGCATCACGGAGGCAGAGAACAGGATAAGTACCAACGAAGACACAATCTTACAGCATGGCCGTGACATAGCCCAACTCAAAACAGAACTACATAAAACTCAGAACAAGTGCGAAGATCTTGAATCGAGATCGCAGAGGAATATCATCCGGATTGTCGGGGTCTTGGAAACTTTCGGCAAGGGCCCCATGGAGAGACAAGTGGAAAACCTTTTGAAAACTATCCTGGGAGCGGAATCCTTTTCGGACCACTTCCTCCTCGAGAGGGCCCACCGCACCCTTGCACCCCCTCTGAAGCTAATGGCCCCACCCCGCACCATAATAGCACGTATCCTTAACTATAGGGACAAAGATACAATACTTTGACTGTCCAGAGAAAAAGGAACTCTGCAATACGAGGAAAATAGAATACACATATACCCAGACTTTTCAGCCAATATACAAATACAGAGAAGGTCCTATGAGTTGGTCAAGAAACAGCTACGGATGCGCAACATGCCTTAGGCCCTCATCTTCCCGGAAACAATGAGGATCCAACATGGGGGAAGAGCCCACTTCTTAGAGAATCCTGCGGAATCCATGGCGTATGTGGAAGACTCCATCCCACTGCCTCCAAAGGATCACGTGATTGATCAAAATACGAGACCAAGGCCGGGAGAGGAGGGACGAGACTCTGCAGACTGATAAAGGCACGCCATAGGCACTCCATAACAATGGTAAAGAAATGCTAACAAAGACGGCCTGGACAAAAGTTAATTGTTCATCGAGCCGTGAGCCTCTGACAAGGTTAGCCAGATGGCTACAACGGTCAACCCTCACGAAAGGTCCACTAGTTCGAAGGTATGCCCAAGGGGCAAGTTATGAGAGTTACTGGGCAGCATCATCAAGTTGGGGGAGATGATGCAGGTGGGGGGTCAGAATACCAAAGTATGTTTAGCTATATTGAGCAACATGGGAAGGGGGGGGATGTGGAAATGTTTTTGAGTTGGGTTTTTGGAGGGAAGAATGGGGAAACACATGTTTAAGGTTTAAAAGTGATGTGGTTTCACGGATGCGCTTGCTACTCTCGTCATGTAGGTACGGGAATTATTGTGAATGGTGTCTTGCCACAATACACGTATGTGCAGCGCAGGTGATGGGCTAAGGATACACTTGCTATCCTGGAATGTGCGAGGGCTAAACAACCCGATGAAGGCCAGGAAGGTCGGGAACTATGTCACCAGGCACAGCCCTCAGATTTTGATGCTATAAGAAACTCATGCATTGGGAACTGTAAACATGAACATGCTGCCCAAATGGGGAAAGCTACAATATTACACGGACTACTCTTCCCAGTCCACGGGTGTGAGAAAAATCATACACCCCTCACTGGGGTTCCAGACCAAGGGACATAAAATAGACCCATTTGGAAGATATGTTTTGGTGTGGGGGGAAATAGTAGGCAAACAAATAACACTGGTCAATACGTATGGCCCCAATATTGATGATCCAGACTTTTACTTAAATATATTTGTGGTCCTCAATAAGCTGGACACGTCAAACATAATATGGGGAGAAGATTTTAACATGGCTCTTGACCGCGCAGTAGACAGATCCACCACTATAATGAAGACACCCACCAGAATGGTGCTAACACTGGGTCACCTTCTTACACAAATGTCAATGATAGATACAAGGCGCATACGTACTGATGTAAGGCGATATACATACTATTCCTCTGTGCATGATAGTGAGTCACGTATAGATAGTGTCCAGGAGCATGTCAGAGGCACTGGAGAGCTGTGAAATCCTGTCCCCCACGCTGTCTGATCACTCCCCTGTGCTGCTGGAGCTTAGGCTAAGAAACACCCCCAGACCGGCGAGAAGATGGAGAATGCATGGTGGGATACTTAGTGACCCAAACGTGGTTGAGTCTCTGCATGTCGAGATAGATGACTTCTTCACTGACAATGGTGCGACGGTAGAACTGGTCTCCACAATCGGGGAGACCTTCAAGGTTTGGGCCAGCGGAGTCCTTATTTCGAAATCCACTGGTCTCCTAAAAGAAGTAAGGAGGGAGCTCGAAGGGGTGGAAAATACATGAAACAACTTAGGGGAAACCTACAGCTGTAATCATGACAGGGACACTCTCGCTGAAATCCACAAACTCATAAGGGACTTCGATGACCTGGCCGTTAGAGAAATACGATATATAGCGGCCCTGCCAGGGCACACAGATATGGCGAGGGAAACAAGGCAGGTAGAACATTGGCTAATTTGTTTAAACATGAGAGGCAATCACACCTGATTACCAGCATCCAAACGGCACAAAATGAAGTGGTGACGAGCGAGGAAGGCATAAATGGTGAATTTGTCAAATTTTATCAAACACCATATGCAAACAGAGATAGAAAGACATACACTGAGATAAAGACCTATTTGGCGACACTTGATCTCTCCCGGAGCTCCCGCTTGAAATAAAACGGCACTTGACCAGCCAATCACTGCAAAAGAAATTGATGAGGCGATTAAAGAACCCTCGTCAGGTAAGGCAGCGGGCTCTGATGGGCTAGGTGCCGAATTCTATAAGGAGTTCCGTGCGGAACTATCTCCCACAATGCTGAAAACCTGGGAGGAAGCCCTAGAGAAAAACATACTGCCCCCGACAATGAGAGAAGCCATAATAACTGTATTGCCCAAGCCCTGACGCCCACCTTGTGATATGTCATCATACAGGCCCCTCTCGCTCATTAATGCTGACACTAAGATATTTGCGAAGGTGTTGGCGAATCGGATGTTACCCATTGTATCTACTTTGGTACACCCGGACAAAAACGGATTTATCCCTCAAAGATCTGCCGCCTTAAACCTTTGTAGATTGTTTGGTCTAATGGCGCAGATAGATACAGACAGGAGCGCAGTCGCAGTGGCCCTTGACGCCGAAAAGGCGTTCGACTCCGTTTCATGGGTCTACATCCTCATGGTACTAGAAACATTTGGGGTGGGACCTAGCTTCATCACATTTGTTCGACTGCTGTACACCGCCCCTGGGGCCGGAGTGTGCACCAACAGGACCATCTCCGAGCTATTTCAACTGGGCAGGGGCACGAGGCAGGGCTGCCCGTTCTCACCCATACTATTTGCTTTAACAATAGAACCCATGGCAGCAGCCATCAGATTGAGACACGGGGATAAGGGAATAAAAATGAAAGGCTCCACCCAACTAATTTCACTATATGCTGACGACACACTGCTATACATTCGAGAACCCAAAAGAAAATTGCATCTATAATGGCCGATATACATGAGTTCGCTGAATACTGTGGATACACCATAAATAATGCTAAATCAGTGATATTCCCGCTCACCCCCTCTACTAAATGCCCAGCTGTTACTTGTGGACTCAAGTGGTCAGAACAACATATCAAATACCTGGGAGTTCTGGTTTCCAGGAACGGACACACCCTGTACACTGACAACCATGGCCAAGCACTACAAACACTCAACACTAAACTGCAGATTTGGAGACACCTCCCTATATCTCTTCATGGCAGGATCGCAATCCTTAAAATGATCGCTCTACCCAAGCTATTATATTTTTTTTGTAAACGTGCCCATATGGCCTGGCAGGGATTTCTTCTCCAAACTGCGATCAATGGTAGTGACCTTCCTCTGGAATGGAAAAACAGCCAGAATAGGGTGGGAAAAAATTACACAGCCTTACTGCACCGGAGGTATTGCTGCCCCTGACTTTGAGCTCTACTACCTGGTTGCTCAGGCACAGTTTGCGAAATATTGGTA
Organism: Ambystoma mexicanum; assembly: GCF_040938575.1. NCBI lineage: Eukaryota > Metazoa > Chordata > Amphibia > Caudata > Ambystomatidae > Ambystoma > Ambystoma mexicanum. The sequence goes on along the minus strand of NC_090923.1, from coordinate 225,589,595 downwards.
GGATGAGGCTGACAGATCGCCCCATACGTGGATAGAAACGCACACCACATCACCAACAGACATAAAATCGGTTATTTTCAAGTCACGACACAAGGACGCTTGCAAATACGACCTGGTGATCTGCACGGTCTGGGCCTGGAGCGCAATATTTAAAAGGCTGAAACTAGAGACACCCTATAACCCAGAGGTCCCCCTGTGGAACTTTCCAGGTATCTCCCGACATTCAATACGGGTATACAGGAGACCTGGGACCCCAATATTGAGATGAGGGTGGGGGACATGTTCATAAATGGTAAATTTGCGACCCCGGAAGACTTTCCCAGAGCGTTGGACAGAGAGCCACTCAAAACACTGCAATACTATAGGATGAGAGCTGCGTTTCAGAAGCGGTGGCTGCTTTTCCCCGATGAACCTCCCCCCAATTCCCTGTGTACAACTCATTACCACAAAAAGGGGGCTTGGAATTTCTAAACTGTACATATCAGTACAAACCCATGCTCCTAGGACAAACAGGGTCAAAGATAAATGGGAAACAGACTTGCAGATGCCCACTCCCGAGGATAAATGGAACAGATATTGTACACTTACGAAAAAAGTTTGACTGAATGCTGGTCTGCGCCTGATCCAATTCAAAACCCTAAATAGACTACACTATACACCGGCTAAGGTGGCCAAATTTGCAACAGATTGTACTGGTGACTGCCCCAAATACGGCTCCCCACGGGCGGGTCCCTTTCATATGTACTGGGAGGATCCAGCACTGGTGGGATTCTGAGGAAGGGTGCCTGCAATGCTGACAGAAATTACACAGATACCTCCACAGTTGACTCCTCAAAAATATTTATTCGGGGACATTGGTAAGTGCTCTGAAAAAATGAGAAGACTATTTAATGTCTCATGTGCGGTGGCAAAGAAGTGTATCCTACTGGCTTGGAAAAGTCCCACACCGCCAAGCATGAACACTTTCCTTTGTGAATGGATTTATGTTAATGAATGTGAGGAGCAATATGTTTTGACCCAAGCCGGCGCAAGTCGACCAAAAGACATTTGGGGTCCCTTCCGAATATATTTGTGTGAAATGCTCTCCGATGATGAAACCACCATGTAACCTATTTTTTTATAACATTGTGTTTATGAGATGTACCTGTGTGTGATGTTTTGAATACGATATGGGAGTGGCAATGTTGTATCTGTTGTGACCACTTTTAATAAAAAAGAAGTTTAAAAAATATATATATCTTTAGATTTTATGTCCATGACAATTGCTGTTATAAGTTTATAATTTCCGGGCTTGTCAAGTCAGTCTGTTGCTGTTTCCATGATCTTTTCCCAAAATGTTATGATGATAAATATCAGTTTATTATCCTGCCCCAAAAGGATTTGCGCCCATCGTTCTTCTTGGGTAAGAGTTTGATTGGTGATGTGAAAGTAAGATCTGCACAGGGCTCTTTGTTCCTGTAGTTTTGGGCACATCATGATGATGTGGTGAAGGGATTCAATGAATCCTTTCTGTTTGCAGAACCTACATAGCTGTTTATCATAATCTTGCTGTTTGATTATTGCCAGTCTCGTTCTTGTAGGAAGTAAATTTAGTCGCAACTTCATGTATAGCGATCTTATTCTTACATCTGGAAAAATCTTCAGATACTATGGTAATTGTGGGATTGCTCTTTTTTTGAGGTCACAGTTCAGATTTTCTTTATATGTCGACTTCATTGCAATGGTCTTGATCCAATCGTTCCACATCAGTTTTTTCTTTGCATTTTGCGGCCGGTGGATCAATGTGTCTGCAGATATTTCTTCTTGTTCGAGCTGTTTCATCATATCTTTGTTCCATTCGCATAGGATTTTTGCACCTATCGAATCCGTGATGGGTCTCAATATTTCCATTGCAGGAATGTTTTCATTTAAGATTATCTTCCTATATAAGCACAGTTTCTTCCATACCACAATTGAGTCTATTGATTGGAATGCTAGCTCAAAACGTATTCTTGCGATGGGAAAACCCGCTGGTAGGTTCAAAATCTTCCTCCAGAATAGGGCCTCCACCTTAGACCAGATTGATGGACTTTATTTTATTAATTAGTCCTTCAGCTCCATAGACTAGGGCTGGGATCACTTTACTCTTGTAAAATGTTGTTAATTGTACAAAAGAAAATGTTCCATATTTCTTGTGCAGCAAAACCCCTTGTCTGGCTTTCAGGTGAGTTAGGTATGCAGAGCTTGGGTTAGTACGTGAAATATCATAGGCCATTTGCAGGACTTGTTCTATTTAACTGACATTCCTATAGTTAAGTTTATTGCCACTTTCCTTTCTTGTCCATCCAGTAGTTTTGAGTGATGGCGTGGCGCGCTCCCGGCTGTGTTGTGTTTGAACTTAGTGTAATGGGACGGGGTGTGTCTAGTCCCCCTCTCTAGTATTGGTGCTGTAGATTAGAAGTCTCCTACTCCCTTGCTATCTATTTCTGGCAGTGGTCTGTGGGTGCTTGTGTGTAATTCGGGACAGGGTGCTATTGGTGGTCGTTGTTGTCCTTCCGTCCTGATGTAGCTGTGTGTTCAATCTTTAGTTTCGTCCTGTCATCGCTACCTCTCAGTTGGTAAGCTTGGTATGTCTTAGAGTGTCTTCTTTGGATTCTGTTTGTAGTTGATGGTTTAGTGGGATCCAGGATCTGTTTCTTCACTCATCATTGTTTCAACTATGTATATGCCCTGTGGGCGTTCTTCTAGTTATGCAGTGAAGAGCCAGGATTTGAGGAGTTTTCTGAATAGTAGATGATTTCTTGTGTTACATATGTTCTTTGGTAAGTCGTTCCAAGTTTTTGGTGCGAGATGAGAGAAAGAAGTTCCTCTGAGTTTTCTTTTGTTGTAGGGTTTTAGTTCCAAGCGGATGTCGTTGCTTGATCTGAGCGTCCTTATTGGGCGATGTAGGCTTAATTTGTCTCTCAGGAACTCTGTGCCTTGGTTGTGGATTGTTCTGTGCATGATGCACATTGATTTGAAGTTGATTCACTGTTTTCTTGGTAGGCAATGTAGTGTTTTTAGCGCTGCTGAGATGTGCTCTCTTCAGGGTAGTTTGAGGAGTAATCTGGCCGGCACATTCTGTATGCGTTGTAGTTTTTTTTAGGAGTCATTCAGGTATACCCAGGTACAGGCTATTGGCGTAATCTATTCTGGACATGACGAAAGTGATGACGGTAGATGTTTTCTTGGCGAATGACAGGAATGGTAGGATCCTTTTTACGGCTCGCAGGAGAAAGAAGCATTTCTTAAGTAGAGTGTTTATTTGTGGCTCTAGAGTTAGTTTGTCGTCTCAGGACACCCAGGTGTTTCACAGTCGACTATGGGGTTGGGGCTGTACCGAGTTCCCTTGGCCAAGGGATGAAGTGGTTGTCTCCTCCATTTTTTGTGATGATCATTAGATCTGTTTTGCCTGGGTTGAGTTTGAGGTAGTTCGGGTTCATCCAGCTGTATATACCACGAAGGCAGTTCTCTAATGTTGTGCTTTCTTCTTGAGTGGCTTGTATTTTGTAGACTATTTGTGTATCATCAGCGTAGTTGTAGCAAGTGAGGCTGTGTCTTTTGATGATTTTTATTAGTAGGGATAGGTAGATGATGAATAATAATGGGGAGATGGATGATCCTTGTGGTACTCCACAAGTGGATTCGCTTGGGTTGGATTTGAAAGGTTTCATCCATATGGCCTCTGTTCTACTGTTAAGAAGGATTTGATCCACAGTAGGGCATTGTCAGTTATTCCCAGACCTTCCAGTCTTGTGGTGAGGATGTAATGGTTAACTATGTTGAATGCCGCAGAGAGGTCTAGAAGTAGGAAGGCGGTACTGTTGTATGAGTCTCTGTTTGCTTTTAGGTAATCCCAAATTGACAGGAGTGCTGATTCCATTCCTCTCATTGGTCTGAAACCTACTTGTGCCTGGTCTAGTAGGCAATGCTCTTGTACAAATTCTTGAGTTGTTTGGCATATGTGCGTTTCGAGCAGTTTAGCTAGATATGGGATGTTGGCGATGGGTCTGTAATTGGAGAGGTCCTCTACATTGCCTGCTGTATCTTTGAGTAGTGGCCATATGTGCACTGATTCGAGGGATTGTGGTACTTTTCCTGTTGAGATTGAAAGGTTGAGGACATTCCTGTGGTATTCAAAGGGTGTTCCTCGTTTGAGGATTGATTTGTAAATGTCCGGGGGGCAGGGATCCGCAGGAGAAATTGTTTTGTTGCTTTGGTTTATCAGCTTGATGAAAGTCTCCACTGATATTTCGGGAAAGAGTTTGTTAGGGCGATTCTTGTAAGGGTCGGTGGATTCCATAGTCTGATCGCATAGTCTGTTTTTGTATGGTCTGTTGGACTGTAATGATTTTGTTTTTTAAATGGTCTGCTAATTTCATCAATGGTATTGGCATGTTGTTGCAACCAGGTGGGTTTTTTATTTCATTTATGATTTTAAAGAGTTGTCTTTAGGTATTTGGTGCTTTGCTGATTCGGTTGCCGTAGTATTTCCTTTTTGCTTTTAGTATTTCCTTTTTGTATGAGCGGATATGTTTTCAGTTTATTTCCTGTGTCGTTTTTGATCCTCCATTCTAGCTCTAGTCTTCGGTTTTTCCTTTTCATCTTGCTGAGAAGTGGGGTGAACCATTTTGCCGTTGATCTTTTGCTCAAAGGGGTAAAAGGTTTTTCTTTGGCGATTTCGTCGATCGTTGTTGTGATCCAATTGTGGATGAGAGCTACTTTTTTGTCCAGGTCAGTTTCTCCCATAGTTGCTGTTTGCGTTTTGCTGAGTTCCAGAAGTTCCATTAGGTTGGAGTTTTTGATGGTTCCCCAATTTTGTTTCATGATGATCGGTAGTTTATCTTGTTGCTTGTTTATTGGAGTGGTCAGTGTGATTATGAAGGGAATGATGAGGTGGTCGCTCCAGAGTAATTGAATTGGTGGTGCCGTGGTAATGAGTTTTTTATTGGCAAATATTGCGTCAAGTGTATGCTCTGCTGTGTGGGTTGCTCCTTTGACTAGTTGTTGTAGATGCATTGTTGCTAGTTGACTGGTTAGAGATTTTTGTGTGGTTGTGGTTTCTTCATCGAACCAGATGTTGAAATCTCTGAGGATGATCAGATGATTATGCTCGATGGGTAGGTTGGTGATTGCTTCCGTGAAGGTGTCTACAAATGTTGCATCGTAGGTTGGAGGTCTGTATATCAATATGAATTTCAGGTTTGTTTTGGGGTTTAGTGATAGGCATAGGATTAAGGATTCACATTTGTTGATGTTTAAATGGTCTTTCAGTTTGATAACCAGGTGTTCCTTGTGGACGATTGCAACTCCACCACCTCTGTTGGTTTTTCTATTTGCTTGGACGCATTTGAAGTTCTCAGGCAGGCAGTTGTTGAGGGTGAGCTTATAGTTGTCGTCTAGCCATGTTTCAGTTACAAATAGGATGTCGATGCCTCTGTCGCATAGGAGGTCGTAGATTTCGTTGCTATGTTTGGACATTGACCTTGCATTGATAAGGTTGCAGTGGATCTTTTTGGTGTGGTTTTGTTTGGTTGTTGTTCCTTGTTTTGGTTTGTGGTTGTTCAATCAGGGTGCTTCTGTATTAACGTTGATTGGATGAAGATCAGCAAAGGCCGCTTCTTCATTGAAGCGGTCTGCTAGGTTGATAGTTGGGCTGTTCAACCGTGGTGCTTCTCTATTGATGCCGATAGGTTGAAGATCTGCGAAGGCTGCTTCTTCATTGAAGCAGCCTGCCAGATTTATAGTTGGGCTGTTCAATCGAGGTGCTTCTCTATTGATGCCGATTGTTTGAAGATCAGTGAAGGTTGCCTCTTCATTGAGTCGGTCTGTTAGATTAGTGGTTCGGTGTTGACTACTAGAGCTTCGTCATCCCGTATGGTGTGTTGTGGGTATCGATAGTGCCCTTCTATTCTTGTGATGTATGGAGTGAGGAGGTTGAAATCTTCCCAATCTCTTCTTTGATACTCCCGTCTTTTTTCGGCCGGTTTGGGGGGATTTTTTGCTTGTCTCAAGATGTCGGTGTCGTTGAGGTATCGAGGTTCTGTGGTTGTCACGAGGTACGGTGTACGATATAAGGATTTTTCTCTTACAATGTTTGTTCTACTGATAGCCGAGTTTGGCGGGGTGTGTTCTGCATTCGAAGGCTGCTTCTACTGGGGGCAGTTGGATTTGTGTATCCGTATGTCATGATCTCTGCTTCCAAAAGGTCAGGGGTTTCCCAACTCCCTTGGAAGCAGATCCATAACCCAGGTTCCGAGTGCCAACCAGTCCCAATTTGGACCTTTTGGACCCAGTCCTGGCGCCAGTGGCACCAGGCTCATAAATATGCCCAGTCCCAGCGCTGGAAGCGCTGGGCTCATAATGCTTGGGTGGACTTACCTGCAGCAGACCATGCTGCTTACTTGCCTGCCAGTTGAGCCTCTGATCCCCTTCTGTTTGGAACTACTTTTCCTGTTGGGTGGGGCTGGAGCCACTCCCTAGATTCAGAACACTGGAACTCTTCTGGAAAGCAGGAACTCTTTTCTTACCTAGGCGTGGCTGTGGAAGGAGACACCGAATCACTACAGGAGGCTATTTAAACCACACCCAGTGGATGAATCTTGCTTTCCGTTATTCTGCAACCTCTGCAGCAGAACGCTCATCGTGTCTTCTGCATCCGGTCCTGGGCCTAAGGAAAAAGGCTTACCATCCTGAATCCAGTCTTCAGCAACACCTATAAAGACAAGAAAGAACAGGTTAGCATTCCGGCATCTGAAAGGCAAAGGCTTACCTACTCTTCGTGCGCTCCGGAGGTCTTCACACTGCATTCCGGCATCTGAAAGACAAAAGCTTACCAACTCTTCGCACGCTCCGGAGGCCTTCGGCGCTGCATCCCGCATCTGAAAGACAAAACAAGGTGCGTTTAAAGACATTGGGGAACTTTAATACTCACGTGCCATTACTCCTTTCCACATCTAATCCAGTGGGTATTCCGGCACCATTCCGGCACCCTGCAGCCGCTCCGAACTCGTACCTGCAAAATAAAAAGACAGTTAGAGCGCATCGTGAAGCAGGCAACAAGCGCTTACTTACGTGCTTCCAGGCGCTTCTATTCATCACACGGGCTCCATCTTCAACTCACTTCAGCCCGTCATCCGCCATCGTCGGAACCCTGCAAAACAAGAGACATCATTACTAAAGACTTTAAAGACATTTGAATGACTCAAAACTTACCGTTCGTGCAGTAAACGACGGACAGCAGTCCTCTGAAGTCAAGAGGCCTGCGCTACCTATCCTGTGAACAAACTGGTTACAGCACCCTGCCCCGAGGCAGATGGAGAGCTCGGCATTCACTTACCTAAGGTGAGAGCGTTAACCTTTGGGGGTCTACAGGAGAGGAGAAGAGGAAAGAGATAGGGACACCCCAATAACCCCAGTTCATTAACCCCATATTTTCTATCTGCAGACATCTTACTCTACACGTCAGGCATACAGTGCACAGAGGTCCAGCCCAAGAGCCAACCGGGTGCTACACATCACCTTTGGAGATACGGTAGTCGCCCAGTCAAGACCGGCGCCTCTGCGAGAATCAGGTGAGCGTTACAGAACGCAAAGCCTACCGCAAAACTCTCGCCCAGGCGCTATGGAAACCTCGGATACTGACCCCCTAGCTCGGTTACTTGGGGAACTAAGGGCAGAAGTGCATGCAGCTCGTCAGGAAACGAATGCTCTAAGAAGGGAACTAATTATTTCCAAGGAGAGAACAGACAATCTTGCTAGACAAGTGCTACAGTCACAAGCCGGACAGACCCCGTTACCCGCATCAGGGGCAAATCTTCCTTCAACATCCTCTATGAATCCAGTGCAGATCAACCTACCTGGGAATGTACCTCTGGCTCCGCCCGAACGATTTTCTGGTGACCCAAAGAGGTTTGCAGTATTTATCAATCAGTGCCGGTTGCACTTCTTATGCCGGCCAGCAGCCTTTCCAACTGATCAAGCAAAAGTAGCTTTTGTACTTTCGTACCTTAGTGGCAATGCGGCAGACTGGTCGATCCCTCTAGTTAATCAAGATGATCCGGTTCTCCATGATTTTCAAGCCTTTCAGCTTAGTATGGAAAAACTGTTCGCAAGACATTCACAGGGGCAGGCCTTGGACAATGAACTTCTTTCGTTGCGACAGGGTAATCAAGACCTTTTGGCTTATATTGCATCTTTCAATAGACTAATAGTGGAAACTCAATGGCCTGAGGACAAAAGGATTACGCTGTTTTATAGAGGTCTACGTGGAGAGCTCAAAGACGTTTTAGCCCAAGTAGTGAATCCCCCACAAGACTGTTCGGATTATATAGACTTGGTCGTTCAAATAGATCACAGGCTGCAGAACAGGAAGGCCGATCGTTCCAAGTTTGATGCTCGAGTATTTTCCAAACCGCCAACTCCTTCCAAAGGAGTAGACTCCGGGGAACCCATGCAAATAGGGGGTCTGAAAGGTCCTCTAACACAAAGGGAGCGGGAAAGGAGGAAACAGTTGCAATTATGCCTATATTGCGGAAATTCAGGGCACTTTCTTCGAGACTGTCCGGTGAAACCTGCCAAGAAGGCAGTAGGAGCTGCAGTTACCAAAGTTACAAACTCTGAGCAGGGAAACAACCTCGCCCGACAAGAATAGAGGTCCTCTTGCCGAGCGTGAAAACCAGTTCCGTGACCTTGCATTTCGTGATACCTATGGTCCTCATTAGCCCTGATAATCCGGATCGATTACATGCAATTGAAGCTTACGTCGACAGCGGTGCCATCGGCAATTATGTGGATCATGAAATGGTTTTGAGGATGAATCTAACTCTTTGTCCCAAGGCTGTAAAGGACGTCATTACTACGGTGGATGGTACGGAGATAGCCTCCGGGCCAGTAACGCATACCACTCAAGAGGTGACGCTAGTAAGTCAAGATGGACACCATGAGAAGATCGTGTTCGATGTGATCAAGGCCCCTCAGTTTCAGATTATTCTAGGAATACCTTGGTTAGAGAAACACAATCCTCTGATCGATTGGCGAGCAAGAACGGTCCAGTTTCCAGAATGTGTCTCTACTTGTCACCCTCCATCTGGTGTTGCACTGGCAGCAATTTCTTCAGAGACTCCCCAGTTACCTCCCGAATACCTAGAATACCAAGATGTTTTCCGGAAGGATCAGGCTAACTCTCTACCTCCTTATAGGTCTTATGACTGCCAGATAGACCTGATACCTGGATCTACTCCTCCTTGTAGTAGAATTTATGCCCTCACCGAGCCTGAGAACCTTCACCTTCGACAATACCTGGATCAATACCTGGCAAATGGGTTTATTCGTCCTTCCAAGTCCCCTGCTTCTTCAGCTTTGTTCTTCGTTCCAAAAAAGGAAGGAGACCTTAGAACTTGTATCGATTATCGCTCCCTGAACCAGATCACCGTTAAGAATAGATATCCGTTACCTTTGATCCCTGAACTCCTGGACCAAGTCAGAAAAGCATGCATATATACAAAGCTGGATCTTAGAGGAGCTTACCACTTGGTACGAGTAAAAGAGGGCGATGAATGGAAGACGGCCTTCCGCACCAAGTATGGGCTATTTGAATATCAGGTCATGCCCTTCGGACTTTGCAATGCCCCGGCCGCCTTTCAATATTTTATGAACGATGTCCTCAGAGAGCTCATAGATGTATGTGTTGTTGTTTACATTGACGACATCCTCGTTTATTCTTCATCGGAATATGAACATCGGAAACACGTGAAAATGGTCCTCGAAAGATTGCGTCAACACAAACTTTTCGCTAAGTTGGAAAAATGTGTTTTCAACGTGACTGAAGTTGAATTCTTGGGATTCATATTATCACCTGGCGGAGTGCGTATGGATTCGAAGAAGGTCGATGCAGTTCTCAAATGGCCATCACCATCCTCCGTAAAAGGTGTGCAAAGCATGTTAGGCTTCGCTAACTTTTACCGCAGGTTTATCCCCGAATTCTCTCGAATAGTCCAGCCCATCACTGCCTTGTTAAAGAAAAACAAACGTTTTGAATGGTCTACCGAGGCGGAACAAGCTTTCCAGGATTTGAAGACTAAATTTATCTCTGCACCAATCTTAAAACACCCTCGCCCCGAACTCCCCTACATCGTGGAAACTGATGCTTCAAGCCTTGCCATGGGGGCAGTTCTATCACAAAAGGACCCGGTAACCAATCAGTTGCATCCCGTGGCATTTTGGTCCCGCAAATTCTCGCCTCCTGAAATCAATTACACGATTACTGACAAGGAACTTCTGGCTATCAAGTCTGCCTTTAAGGCTTGGCGGCATTACCTGCTGGGGGCCCGACACACCGTTACTGTGATTACGGATCACCGAAACCTGCAATATTTGAAAACCGCAAAAGCCCAATCCTCTAGACAACTCCGTTGGGCATTATTCTTTGCCGAGTTTGACTTCATAATTACCTATCGACCTGGTACAAAGAACGGTAAAGCTGATGCCCTTTCTCGGATGGGAGTGGAAGAACACTTGATCAACCCCAAACCTGTACCAATCATTCCCGAACAAAGAATTCTGGGTGTAATCGCCACCGAATCCATAGAGGAAGTTAAGGATAAAGCCAGGCAACTTGTAACTCCAGCAGACATACAGAATTGGCATCTGCAGAGAAAGGACTTTGCAGTAAAGGACAACTTATTGTATTTCCAAGAACGATTATACCTACCCAGCACAGATTTACAGAAAAAAGTAATCTCTTGTTATCACGACTCTTTAATGGAAGGTCATCCCGGTGTGTTCAAGACCTCAGAAAAGATCAAGCGCTACTTCTGGTGGCCGTCTTGGAAGAAAGATATCAGAGACTTTATAATGTCCTGTGGAGTATGCGCCCAAAACAAGAGTCAAAAGGAAAGACCAGCAGGCCTCTTACGCCCTATTGACATCCCACCTCGCCCTTGGCATATGCTTTCTATGGACTTCATCACCGATCTACCTCCATGCTCCGGATACAATACGATTCTAGTAATCGTGGACTTATTCTCCAAGATGGCGCATTTCATTCCGCTCAAAGGCTTGCCAACAGCAGCAACTCTGGCCCGAGAATTTCTCGAAAACATCGTCCGACTGCACGGTTTTCCTTCGGTTCTAATTTCGGAACGAGGTAGTCAATTTATTTCTCATTTTTGGCGAAGTTGCTGTCGGTTGGCTCAAATTGATGTGAGACTATCGACCAGTCACCACCCTCAGACCGACGGACAAACCGAGAGGACCAATCAAACTCTGGAACAGTATTTACGCTGCATGCTGCAACAAACTGAAAAAACTTGGAAAGATATCCTTTGGATTGCCGAATATGCCTACAATAACTCTGTCCATTCGGGAACTGGGAAAACCCCGTTTTTTCTTTTGTACGGCAGTCACCCTCGAACCTCGGAGTTGGATCCCCTCCAAGATCTTGAAACACCAGCAGTAGACTACCTGCATTCTACAATCACCCAAGCCTTTAAGGAAGCTGTTTCTCACCTTCAAAGGGCTAAAGAACAATACAAGAAAGGAGCAGATCAACATCGGAAGGAAGCCCCTCACTATCAAGTAGGGGATCAAGTCTGGTTATCCACCAAATATCTATCTCTAAAAGGGCCACGCACATTCAACCCAAGATACCTTGGTCCCTATTCCATCACTACCATAGTAAACCCAGTAGCGGTCAAGTTGGACTTGCCCCCGCACATGAAGATACATCCGGTCTTCCACGTCTCTCTATTAAAACCCGTGCAACCTCAAACCCGACTAACCAAATCTCCAAAACCTATCCTAGTTGATGGAGAACTCGAGTTTGAAGTTAAAAGCATTCTGGACTCCAAGATCTCCAAATCTAAACTATTCTACCTAATTGACTGGAAAGGCTACGGCCCCCAAGAGAGATCCTGGGAACCTGCTGAATATGTCCACGCTCCTCGCCTAATCAAAAGATTTCACCGAACATTTCCTGACAAGCCAAAACCCCCGCAGAAGCCCGGTTTGGGAGGGGCCTTGAGGGGGGGTACTGTCATGATCTCTGCTTCCAAAAGGTCAGGGTTTTCCCAACTCCCTTGGAAGCAGATCCATAACCCAGGTTCCGAGTGCCAACCAGTCCCAATTGGGACCTTTTGGACCCAGTCCTGGCGCCAGTGGCACCAGGCTCATAAATATGCCCAGTCCCAGCGCTGGAAGCGCTGGGCTCATAATGCTTGGGTGGACTTACCTGCAGCAGACCATGCTGCTTACTTGCCTGCCAGTTGAGCCTCTGATCCCCTTCTGTTTGGAACTACTTTTCCTGTTGGGTGGGGCTGGAGCCACTCCCTAGATTCAGAACACTGGAACTCTTCTGGAAAGCAGGAACTCTTTTCTTACCTAGGCGTGGCTGTGGAAGGAGACACCGAATCACTACAGGAGGCTATTTAAACCACACCCAGTGGATGAATCTTGCTTTGCGTTATTCTGCAACCTCTGCAGCAGAACGCTCATCGTGTCTTCTGCATCCGGTCCTGGGCCTAAGGAAAAAGGCTTACCATCCTGAATCCAGTCTTCAGCAACACCTATAAAGACAAGAAAGAACAGGTTAGCATTCCGGCATCTGAAAGGCAAAGGCTTACCTACTCTTCGTGCGCTCCGGAGGTCTTCACACTGCATTCCGGCATCTGAAAGACAAAAGCTTACCAACTCTTTGCACGCTCCGGAGGCCTCCGGCGCTGCATCCCGCATCTGAAAGACAAAACAAGGTGTGTTTAAAGACATTGGGGAACTTTAATACTCACGTGCCATTACTCCTTTCCACATCTAATCCAGTGGGTATTCCGGCACCATTCCGGCACCCTGCAGCCGCTCCGAACTCGTACCTGCAAAATAAAAAGACAGTTAGAGCGCATCGTGAAGCAGGCAACAAGCGCTTACTTACGTGCTTCCAGGCGCTTCTATTCATCACACGGGCTCCATCTTCAACTCACTTCAGCCCGTCATCCGCCATCGTCGGAACCCTGCAAAACAAGAGACATCATTACTAAAGACTTTAAAGACATTTGAATGACTCAAAACTTACCGTTCGTGCAGTAAACGACGGACAGCAGTCCTCTGAAGTCAAGAGGCCTGCGCTACCTATCCTGTGAACAAACTGGTTACAGCACCCTGCCCCGAGGCAGATGGAGAGCTCGGCATTCACTTACCTAAGGTGAGAGCGTTAACCTTTGGGGGTCTACAGGAGAGGAGAAGAGGAAAGAGATAGGGACACCCCAATAACCCCAGTTCATTAACCCCATATTTTCTATCTGCAGACATCTTACTCTACACGTCAGGCATACAGTGCACAGAGGTCCAGCCCAAGAGCCAACCGGGTGCTACACATCACCTTTGGAGATACGGTAGTCGCCCAGTCAAGACCGGCGCCTCTGCGAGAATCAGGTGAGCGTTACACCGTATTAGTTGTTTCATGTTCCTGCTCTCTTTGTTGTGCCCATTTCTGCGTCCTGGCATTTTTGGTCCTCAGTGGCGAGAATTGGTGTCGTGCAGAGTTTACAGGTCAGATGGCCGTCTGTTGAGTCTTGTGCTAGGACGGTATTGCTGTTTCCTCCTATGTTGCTATGCCTGGGTGCTATCGAGTACAGTCTGTCCTTTCCGTTGGTTGGTTAGGTGTATTCCTGTAGGAGCACTGTCCATGGGGGTGGGGGGTTACTGGGTGTTCTAGTTCATGGGGTGGTCTAGGATTCAATTAAGTTAGGTATCGATGGATTGCTCAGAAGTTTGGAGTTTATCTAGATGGTGGTAGCCTAGGTTTCCCTGATGTTCTAATAGAGAATAGCACAGATTAATTAACGCCTCGACTTGAGAGACCTGGACGGAGAGAGAGAGACCTGTGTTTCTAACAGTTGCAGCCAGTAATTTAAGAAACTAGATTTGAGACACCTAGGGCGGGTGCTATCGAGTACGGTCTGTCCTTTCCCTCGGTTGGTTAGGTGTATTCCTGTAGGAGGACAGTCCAGGTGAGGGAGTACTGCTTGTTCTAGTTCGTAGGGTGGTCTAGGACTCAATTAAGGTGGTATTGGTGGGGTGCCCACAGGTTTGGAGTGTCAAGATTGTGGGAGGCTAGATTTCCCTGATGTTCTATTAGAGAATACTACACGGTACGTAATGCCTCAACTTGAGGGACCTGGATGGCGAGAGATAGACCCGGGTTTCTAACAGTCGCAAGTAGTGATTAGGGCAACTAGATATGAGACACCTAGATAACGGGAGGAATCTAGCAATCAGTCTAGCAATCACAATGCTATCACAGTGTGCTACAAGCTAACATCCGCTGTACTATCACTGTGTTGAGCTTTCTAGATGTGAATCAAGTCAACATGAACAATTCTCTGGGGTACGACACAATCTAGAAATCACAATTCTATCACAATGTGGTGCAGGCTAGTATTTACAGTAGTGTCACAGTGTGGTACTTTCTAGATATGATTCGAGTTAGTATGAGAAATTCTGTGGGTGCGTTGCAGGCTGGCGATCACAGTATTATCACAGTTTGGTGCAGGCTAATATTCACAGTACGATCACAGTATGGTACTTTCTAGATATGATTCGAGTCAATATGAACAATTCTCTGGGATGCGACGCAAGTTAGTAATCACAACACCATCACAGAGTGGTGCAGGCCAACTTTCACAATACTATCGCAGTGCGGTACAAGCTAGCATTCACAGTAGTGTCACCGTGTGGAGCTTTCTAGATATGAATCAGATCAGCATGAACAATTATCTGGGTACTATGCTGGTTAGCAATCACAATACCATCACAGTGTGAAGCAGGCTACCATTCACAGTACTATTGAGGTGTGGTCCAGACTAATGTTCACAGCATTATCACAGTATGGCACCTTCTAGATATGACTTGAGTCAATATGAACAATTCTCTGGGGTGCAATGCAAGTTAGTAATCATGTTACTATCACAGTATGGTGCAGGCCAAAATTCACAATACCATCATAGTGTGTTGCAAGCTAGCATTCACAGTAGTGTCACAGTGTGGAGCTTTCTAGATGTCAATCCGGGCCGTATGAACACTTTTCTGGTTTACGATGCAGGCTAGCAATCACAGTCCTATCACTGTGTGTAGCAGGCTAACCTTCACATTACTGTCACAGAGTGGGGCTTTCTAGATATGAATCAGGTCAATGTGAATAATTCTCTAGGGTGTGAGACAGGCTAGCAATCACATTACTATCACTGTGTGTAGCAGGCTAACCTTCACATTGCTATCACAGTGTAGGGCTTTCTAGATATGAATCAGGTCAAGGTGAACACTTCTCTAGGGTGCGACGCAGGCTAGCAATCACAATAGTATCACAGTGTGGAGCAGGCTAATATTCAAAATACTATCACGGTGTGGTGCAGGCTAGCAATTACAATACCATCACAGTGTGGACTTTCCAGATATGAATCAGGTCAGTGTGAACAATTACGACACAGGCTAATATTTACAATACTATCACAGTGTAGGTTAGTTTGCCAAGTGGTAGGGATTCCAGGGTAGAGTGATTGCTCTATCCTTCACCCTGACCACTCCTACCTTTATTGTAGCTGCTGGTTGAAGGCTGGCCACTGGCTTCCCCTGCTGACACCTGTAGATACGAGCTGGAGCTGCCTCTATTGGAGCCGCCCTTTGCCTCTGAGCCCTTGCCACAGGGGCTGCACGGGCAGACGGCTGCCCTGGAGTGGTCGATTAAAGCTATTGGTAGAGCCAATCCATGCCGGAGGGCGGGCTGGGAGGCGGGAGTGAATGGGGAAGTCGAGGTGCAGGGAAGCGGATGGGGCACAGGTGCACAAGAGTGTTGGGGGCTACCAAAATGGCCATATGAAAGTGAGGCCAGGGCCCAGGAGGGCCTGTGTGCTGTTAAACCACCTGCTTCGCCATGGAGATAAAGAAGCAGCAGGAGGAACGGTTGCACTGTGGTGCAAAAAAACTAGGCTCAAGAGCCAATCCATGCCGGAGGGCGGGCTGAGAGGTGGCTGGGAACGGGGAAGTCGAGGTGCAGGGAAGCGGATGGGGCACAGGTGCACAAGGGGGGTAGGGGCTAACAAAATGGCCAGATCAAAGTGAGGTCAGGGACCTGGAGGGTCTCTGGACTGTTAAACTCACCTGCTTCGCCGTGGAGCTAAACAAGCCGCAGGGAGAACGGTCGCACTGTGGTGCAACAAACTAGGCTCAAGAGCCAATCCGTGTTGGAGGGCGGGCTAGAAGGCGGGAGGAGAAAGGGAACAGGGAAGTCGAGGTGCAGTGAAACAGATGGGGCACAGGTGCATAAGGGAGCTGGGGGCTACCAAAATGGCCGGATCAAAGTGAGGCAGGGCCCAGGAGGGCCTGTGGACTGTTAAACTCACCTGCTTCACCGTGGAGCTAAAGAAGCAGCGGGGGAACGGTTGCACTGTGTTGCAACAAACTAGGCCCAAGAGCCAATCCGTGTCAGAGGGCGGGCTGGGAGGCGGGAGGGAAAGGGGAAGTCGAGGTGCATGGAAGCGGATGGGGCACAGGTGCACAAGGGGCCTGTAGTCAATGTTCGTCATTTGCACTGCACAGTGCAAATGAGAAGAGTAAAGAGCAGCGGTGTGTTCTAGACTCCCTTGACTGGGGTGGCCCAAGTGTGGCACTGACTTATGCAGGGGTGGCATAAAATATGAGTGCACACACACATAATGATCACAGTTTAGGATAATGGGGTGGCCAATCAGATTCCAAGGTAGCATGTGCCACCCCAGGCCACGCCACTGGTAAAGAGGTGGCAGAAGCTTATTTACTCTTCTGGTTTTCCCTCCACACTGCAAACAGAGTCAACACCACCTTCCAGGATGAAAACTTTCTAGTTGCAGCCTAATGTATTAATGTGGTAAATGTACATGTTTTTACTGGGTGCCTAAATTAAGAGAAAACAAGGGAACAAAGAGTGTCAAGAAACAGGAGGTTTCTTTTTTACTTGGAGTTTGAGAAGTGCTACTCTTTGAACAATCTGGTCGTCTGGCAGGAAGGCGATAAAGCGCAGATGTGCTGGCGGACGATCAGGGAAGTATGAAAGTGAGCTTGGTTTATAAATAGAGCTGTTTCTCCTCTCCATAATCCCCCCTCCGAGGCCTATCCCTGCCGAGATCACATAACATCATTTGTACCCTCTATTTTAATCATTAAACTGGATGCGCCGCCGTTTGCACAAGGTGTACACTCGACTTCCGACTTGGCAGGCCACGCACCTGGTGGCAGGATACACAAGGACTGCCAACAGAGTCAACACACGTCCAATCTGGACGCAGGCCCTGTAATTTACAGGGAACACGCAGTGAAGATCCGGGTGAACGGAAGCGTAGTTTTTCCCTTTGAAATTGTTTGTGTCTCTTTAGTGCTCGTGCCCGCTCGTAGAACGTGCTGGAAGACGGAGTCGCCCAGGTGGCTGAACAACTGCAGAGTGGGCGGCAGAGGAGTGAGCGTCAACAAACTGCTATGGCAATGAACACGAGCCGGCTGTAGGGGGCGCCAGGAAGGTGATTCAGACTCAAGGTCCATCTAGTCTTATTCTTCTATTGCGACCAAGCACGATTTCAGGGCAAGCGGTAGGTTGTTTATTAGGTTCTGGCTCAAGGATTTATGCTGGGGTAAGTAAAGTGGCGTTTTACCCATTCATACACACTGTAGGTTAAAAGTGGCCAGAATGGAGGGTTGTATGGCCGAAATGTCTGCCCTGGGTACACCACTGTTGATGGCACCCTAGGTAGCCTCCCTGAAATTGTCTGATTGTAGTGCTTCCTCGGCTGAGACTAAATATCTCTGGATGGCACGTTATAAAAGCAGAACCCAATAAAAGCTGATTTAGGCTGTATGTACACATACTCAAAAACCTTCATGGCTGTTAGTTATCAAAACTATGACGAGAGAAACTGGGGTTTCTAATGAGAAAACAGAAATCAAGATGAGATCAACTTTGTAATTACAGTGGTAAGATATATTTTGATCAATATATTAATGCTACGTGAGGTGGGCATCACCAATATAGTACCCCCACAAATAGAGTCCCAACCCACAATTCTGGGTAAGAAATAGGTGGTTTACTCAAAACTCAAATTTGTTTCAATAAAGAAATGAAAGTTGAAATCTAGAAAAGGTGGTCACTAGCTATATGCAAGGAAAGACCCACAATCACAGACAGCTGGTCTACAAAAAAGAAAATGACCTGCCTGCATTAATCTCACTATTTGTCGCACACATGCGCTCATTTCCATGACCAATTCTCCAGATTACAGGGCCTGCGGTAGCGCCAAATTTTTGGAAACGCCCAACATCTTGGTTTTGCGGACAGCCGCCGTTGTCTGCGGACATTGCGTTCAAAACATATTAAAAAACACAACATTTCACTTGTCAAACTAACGAAACAATCTCTCGGGAGGTGAGGGGTGATGAGGATGGGATGGGATATGGCCTTAAAAAGCCCAAAAAATGGGTGGCTTTTCAACTTCGTCGTCCGCGAACAGTCCTGATGTCCAGATGAGATGTTCGGGGACATCTATGCCTATTTCTGCAATGCAGGGTTGCTGAAAAGCAGTTTTTGGATGGCTTATAACTTCGGGGCCACTCAGTGAAACTGCATGACATTTTGGAATTTAATTACCAAACTCATTCTGAATGGTTTGCAAAGTGTGGTGCTGTTTTGTCAAGAGGGAACACAATTAGAGGGGGGATCCCAAAATATTGTAACAGCTTATAACTGTGGTGCCAATTGATGAATCTGCACACCTAGATATAAATGTTTTTGCAGAGTTTGGTGGGATTCTGTCAAGAGGGGCACAATTAGAGGGGTGTTTCAACATTTATAGATGGCTTATAACTGTGTTGCCTTTTGACAAATGTGGACAAAGGTTTTCAGAAATATTATAGACCTAACCTTGAACGTTTGTGCAAAGTCTGAATGGATTTTGTCAAGTGGGGGGTAAGTTAAATGACTATTGTATGTATTGTATGTATGTACATTTTGACGCTTTTGAAATAATTAAACATGGGTGGATTTGCTGAAACTCGTGTAAGGTACATTGGCAAGGACCTGAAAGCATGGTTTTGCAAATGTGTGTTTTATTTTTTGAGAACTGTCATAATGTAGGTACAAAAAATAGTGATATACCTTTGGTGACTGCCTGTGGCCTTTGGTAGTGGCCAGATGACCTGGACAATCTGGCTACTGCCCATGACTACCAGATACCAGCAATGGGGTTAAAGTGGACATGGCCACCAGGGAAACTATGTGAAAACGTTTTTTTTTTAATTGGGATAGGTTTGAAAGGGGAAAACAATTGCTTGTGGATACATGTTGAAGTGCCGGATGGTATAGCAGAAAATATGCATGAGGAATTGCAGCAAGAACTGGAAAGCATGGTTTTGCAAATATGTCCTGGGTAGTGGGCCTGGCCCTCGACAAACACAAATGTGTACTCTGATTTACTCATTAGGGAATGCAGCATGGCCGAACCCTATGCCCCATGGATTTGGAGACTGGCATGGTTGCAAGCCATGAGCACTGCCCATTGGTTACCTTATGAGGGTATAGTGGACACTGAGCTAGGATGCAGTGAATAATAGGGGTGGTTTGGTTTGGCTGGGGTCGTGGTGGATTCTAATGTCGTAGGCAATTGAACAGTGATTTCCATCCCCAGCACGCGCTGCTGATAACAGACATAAGTATGTGTTGCAAAAAATATGTTTCTTAAAGGAGGTTTATAGTTCTTTCATATATATGAAAAGAGGAATTATTAATAACTTATATATAGTAACAATTTTCACTTATGAAAACCTTTTACATTGACAGAAAATACTTTGTAAGAGGGATGCTATGGTTAAGATGCATCCCACTCTTGGGACTCCTCTCCTGTAGTAGGTACCCAGTGGTGTCCCACCTTGGCATACCTTGGTATTTCCCTCCTGGGTTCTCGTGAGAATTTGCCCATCCCTACTGCTCGTTTTATTATGCGCTTCTCTCACTGCACAATGCATATGTCCATTTATTGGAGTATTATGTACAAGTCTTTTGTATAAGTAAGGGAAATGTAGATGCAAAAGATTTGTAAAAGATTGTTAGGTGGCAGCTGGTGTGTGGAAGCTTAATACCCTCATAGTATGCCACGCAGCATTTCCTCACATTGCACCGTGCACACTGCCTTTTGACCTTTACATTTGCATCCCGCAGTGCAAATGATGACAATTTGGTGGCGGGGGCCGCTTACATTCATGTAAACTTAACAGCTCCCCACTGTCAAATTGCGATTTCATATAAAATGAGCTCATTAGTCTTTGTATGACATATACTCAACAGCCCAATATGTCAAGTGTTATCTCTCAGGTGCGCAGATGATGACCTGAACCACAAAGGTACAAGCTTGTTGCGGTGTCGAGTAAGAGGCGGAAATCTTAGCTCAAATGTTGCATTTTCCTGGTGCCATCTGCCACACACTTAAAAGGAAGAGCGCAGTTCACAGTTATTTGGCATCAGTGTGCTTTAGGGGAATAGACTTGGATTCAGATGTAAATAGAATTAGACAATAAATCCAGGCTTTCCTGGGTGGTAATGGCCCTCTGCTCAAGTAGAGAGGCCCAAGCGAAACAAGAGCTCCTAATAACTGTGATAGGATATCAATGGCTAGAATAGTCCAGCACTCAATTAGCCCAGAACAAAACATCTGGGATACAAATTATTTTGTAAAACAAAAATGGGATGGTGAGGGGAGTGCAAATATGTTTTTGGCCAAAATAAAATAGCCACCATGGAACTGGGGAAGGACACTCCTAAAAGAGAGACATTTATATTCGAAGAGAGTAATGGGCCGGTGTGAAAATGACAGGAGGCAGCAGGTACATTTATTTTCTTTTAAAAAATATTTTATTTAGCATTTTTCATAAATACACAAATAAAACACTAAAATAATGGGGAACAAATAGGCAAGCTCTTATCAACACTGTTAAAATATCATAACACAGTACAATACTAAATCAGTGAGGATGGAGGAAACCTATATACAAAGTGTCATACCCAGGGATCATAAGCATCAGTTCTGTGCAGCCCACTATCAACGATAGCTCAAAGCTTGTGTGTTTTTGGTAATGTGTTGATATGGCAAGAATGTATGCTGTGTAGAAATTAGATCAAAGAAAGGTGTTTAAGCAGTTGGGGTTAACAGAACGAAGAGAGATATTCTGACTAAAATTGTGAAGTGGAAGCCAAGTTTCGATATATCTCTTAAGGCTACACATGGTAATGGTGCAAGTCTTTTCTGCTGAATCCATCTCCCCGATCTTCTACCACCACATGTTTATTTGCGGAGCCTCTGGTGATTTCCAGCATTTAGCAAATGTAATTTGGGCAGCTTATCAATGACGTTTTAGCCCTTTTCATTGGGTAGATGGCCTCAACTGCCTCCCCCAGTAAAACTCCCAGCGGGCCCATTGGCAGTACTGCATCTGTGTTCTCTTTTATTAGCGCTAGTACCTCCTTCCAGAATTATTAGCATTCCTGCATGTCCACCAAAGGTGTATAAAATTGAAAATCTGTCAGCAGCCTCTCCAACCATGAGGAGCAAGGGAATGATTAATCCTATTAAGGCGGATAGGTACATATACCATTTGAAGAAGAATTTGTACGCGTGCTCTTTATACGTCACGCAGTGGTGGAGGTTGCTGCTCCGGACCATATTATTCCCTAAGACTCCTCATCTACAGCCTTCTGTAAATGTCTTTTACACTGAGTCTCAAAGTTTGTACACTCTGGAAATGTTCTTTTTATGACACCCTTCCTTCATTGTTAGCGCTATACCCCCGCCCTTTGGACCACAGGGTGTGTGTTACAGTGTCTAATCTGGCAGTATCTAAATTGTTCAGCTTCTGGAATTTGAAAGATGTTTTTGCATTCTTGAAGGAGAGCGGGGTGTCCCCACAGTACAATTTTGCCGGGTGGACAAGTTCTCCTCTTCCGTGAAAGCCTGGGGTTAAAACTCTGGTGCCTTCATACCCGGGAGAGAGGACCCAACCCGACAGGCATCCTCCACAACCTAATAGATTTTTCCCATTAATAGAGTGAACCACAGTGGAGGTGAGAAGAGGTCCCATTTTACTTCTGAATACGAGATATATGGGATTAGTGATGCAGAGAACAAGAGGAGATCGATGTGAGAGAACTCGTCTGAACGTGCAAGAAATGTGTGTACTCAGCTCTGTGCATGAACCACCAGATGTCAACTATACCTAATTGCGGCAGGACTCTCGCTAGGGTTACAGCATTTCTAAACACTGTGGGAGAGGCTGGAAGCGTTTTATCGACGGTGGGGTCAGGGACCAGGTTGAAATCTCCTCTAATAATGAGGTCTCTGTGAAGGCTGCAGCGTAGGGAGGAGATCTTTTAAGAATGTGTGCTGATTATCATTAGGGAGGTATAAGGTGGCCAGAGGGACCATGTTAGAGTAACCAGGTGTCCGATCACCGTACCCTTCAGAAATAAAAATTTACTGTAAGGGTCTTTCAATATACCCTTTTTTAAGTAAGGGAGTGTCTCTAGCAATCTCCACCTCCTGGCTTATCACTATGGTATTGAGGGGGAGGGGCGGTTTACTGATTCAGACAGACAGAGGGGGAAAGGTACCCTCCCAAGTTCCAAGCAAGGATGACAAATGATTGTCTGGAGCATTTACACCATGCAACATATGCAAATAAACATTAAAACAAGGAAACATCCGAGTTGGAATACCTTAAAAAACAATCCATACCCTCCTCCCACCTGAAAAGCCTAGCCAAGAGAAGCCTGTCACCATAACGGCTAGTGGGGTGGCATAGTCTAGGCCCGCACCCATAACATGCCCTGCAACACGTGTAGGGCACCACTTCTTTGGCAGGAATCGGCTGCCCTCTATGTTCAGTACTAGTGAGGGTGAAGCCCTGAAATGAAGTGCCTTTAAGTGAGTACTCAACAGTCTCTAAACTGTGTCTGTGCCATTCCAGGACATTTAGGCCATCAGTCTCGACATTGGTGTTGTGGTATTTAGAGTGTACATTAGGGGGCAGGCGGCGAGGGAGGAGGGTAGATGCCTCCCATACCACCCGACCTACTCTGCCCTCTCGACCTTTTAGTTTTGGTCCAGGGTGACTATCGGGGAAGACGCTTGTTGTATCAGTCGTCTGCTTTGGTCGCAAGAAAAGGTTAGGGGATCCGCGAGGCTGCATTCATTATGCGCATTGAGTCTTGTCTCGTAGTTACAGATTTCCGCTCTCCGTGAAGGGTGTTGAGTACCGGACACTGGAACCCCCACTTCTATTTCACACCTTGCTCCCTTAACCAGACCGTGAAGTCACAAAGGCCCCCTGTTTCAGCCAGCGTTGATGGGGCAAGATCCTGTAGGAACATTATTCGTGAACCCCTGAAGACTAGCTCCGAGGCCATCCTGGCAGCAGCCATATTGTCCTACTTTCCTCAGTGGTAGTGTGGCTTGGTTAGGTTGTCTGGTGTTAGGTTAGTTCAGAGCTGTACAGACGAGTACACTCTATGTGTTCGGTCCAGTTCAATATCAGGGGTGGCTTGCAGGCATATGTTGCTCCTTCTCAATCTGTTTGTTGAGTCCTCCTGTCTTTGGAGCAAAAAGCTATTCAGGTTTCCAGCTTGTCCACCCTCTTGGTCAGCTGGGAGAGCTCCTTTGTGCACTCAAACGCATTGTTTCCAGGTAATTGATTCGGCAGCATTCCCAAATTTGTTAGTTGCTGCCACCTTCTGCAGGATCTTGGCGACATTTGTAGGTCTACTTTTGTGGCAGGTGCCGTAATATCACTCTCTCTCCTGAGGCCAGAGAGTACTTGGGCCTCCATAAGGAGTTTTATACACTAAAGCCAGCACATCGCTGCTTCCCCCTCCTTTCATCATTGTTGTGGACATCTTTGCCTCATCGATCCAAGCCGCAGATGTAGGCCAACAAGTCTCAGGTTTTCATGCTCGCGGTTCCAGTGCCACTTTTGAGGAGGGATCGGGAGACGATGAGGGCATTGTCTACGGTGTCAGAAAGGGGAGGAGGTAGCGCTAAAAGAGAGTATTTATCCTCCACGTTATCAATGCCACTGGTGTGTCACAGCTAGTCCTCTACGTGCTCATCTCAATGCAGCAGAGCTGTGTGCAACAATCGTAGGGACCGCACTGTACGCTGAACCAAAGAGGTCGAAGGGGTCATCCCAGAGGTGGATTGTTCAGGTTGTGGAGGAAGTGTCAGCCATCCCCAGTTGCCAGTTCTTCCTAGATGTTGGCAGAGAAGTGTGGCTAATATCCCTCGGGCATCTGGGTTCCCCCTTCAGCTCAGAGCCGCTTCAAGGATCGCCCTCTCCCGCGAGATTCAAGTAGCCGAGTCCTCCTCAGTCTAGGAGGAGCGGGCGCTAATGGTTTGAACCCCCCCAGCTGTTTATCATGGCTGCATGTATGGGGTATAGGTCTAGTTCTGCTCAAAAGCCCAGGGGGTAACATGGAGCACATCCACTCAGTGTTTGGCTTCGTCATACTGCCAAATATAATTTGTTTATAATGAGGTTTGCGGAAGAGAAGAGACTGGAATGCAGAGAGCAAGGGAAGCAAGCACAATCAGTCACTAGCTGGCTTGGAATGCAGGCTTCCACTCCACCTTGCGAACAACCTGATTGGTTGCTGAGCTTGCCTCGGGTGCTAAAATAGGATCCAAAAAGGGTGCTAAAATAGGATCCAAAAATAAACAAGCAGTGACAATGTGAGCAGTTGGGCTTTTGTATAGGCGTAGGAAAAGAATGTGTTTGATTTGAATTTTAAATAAATAAATAAATATTACCCTTACCAACCAGCCTGATTCCTGGTCCTTTGTGACCTAGGGGTATTTTGAGAAGGGGTGTGATATCAGTGGTATATCACTCAGAATACTGAACCTATAAACACAATAAAATAAATATTTAATTTGCACACTGCATACTAGGCTGAACCAGGGTGTATTGCCCGATTGAAATCCTTAACAGATTTGGGGGCTTGTGCCGTGATTTTGAGTTCGAGTTACTACCCGTGACAGTCTTTGTTTGGTTGGTGTACTGTGCTACACTGTACAAGCACCTCTCAAAATAAATACTCTAAAATCAGACCAGTTTGTAAAAGTAAAAGTAAATTAACCCTAAAATAATTAATAAAGAAATTGATATTTCCAAAATGGCAATCCCAGTAGAAATCAATATGGCTAGGGAGCACCTCCTGCACAAACTTTTTGTTAGGGGTGAATGGCCAGAACAGAATGAATATGTCTGGCTGCAGGAAATCAAAGAACAGGTCACTGACTTGGACCTGGATACATCAAAGGACAAGGGCCCATTACACCAAGCTCCTAGTAAACTGTACACGGTCCCAAAAGTGAAAGAAGAGCAGAGTAAAATTGCCAAAATAGCGGCCTACCTATATCTTCACATAGGAGTAATGCAGGAAAAGCATGCAGAAAACATAGTTCTGGCAAAGAATCAAGTGGAAACACTAGAAATAATCCAGACTGATCTAGACACTGCAGGACAAAGGCTACAGAAGAGCCAAGAATTAGAGACAGAATCTAGACAGTATGTTACAAAATTAAAAGAGGATCTGGCTCTCCTACAGCATGAGAAGGCAGAGCAATCCACCCAATTACAGGCATTAAAAGAGGAGTGTCAGGACAGGGTTGACTCTTTACAACAGAGTCAACAGAAACTGGTGCAACAATTACAGTTTAATAGAGTATGCACAGAGCAAATAGTTACCCTACAGGACCAGATAGACAAATTAAAAGCGGAAAATAATAAATTAATTATTAAAGACCTCCACTCGCAAGAGGAATTTGATCAGGGGCGCCAGAAATCCAATGCATTCAAAAAACAAAGGGACGTCCTGGCTGAACAGAGGGGCACCCTGAGTCAGGAGAGGGACGCCTTAGGCCAGGAAGTAAGCCAATTGAAAACCAAGCTAGACGGAACAAAGTTGGCCCTCCAGGACCTCAATGAAGTAAAAACAGAATATGAGAAGCTACTAGAGCACACCAGACGGGTGGAGGATGCTCTGGAAAAGAACACCCAGACCAATGATGCTAAAACTCAGGAGGTGAGTCTACTGCAGCAGAAATTGGCCCAGTATTTCCAGACCAGGCAGGAAGCGCAGAGAGACAATGAGGCCCTCTGTGAAAATAATGATGTGCTCCACCAACAGATAGCAATGTAAGAGTGAATTATTGAGACCAGTAAGGCCCAGTTAGAGGAACAAAAGGCTCAGATTTTGTCATATCACCAGGGAGTAGGGGCTGAAAGAGAAAAGGTAGAAAGGGATAGAGAAACCCCTGATCCTACCATCAGGACCCCTGTACTCAGGGACTCTAACCCTCCAGTACCATGGACTCTGCCAGCTTCATGTCCACTGGCTCATATGAACCAAGGGCCATGGGGATGGTGACAGATCAGCACCTCCCAGAAATTGATGGACGGCATCTCTGTACAGATCCCCAAATGTTAAGGCTAATATCTCTGACCAGGAAGCCTCAGATGAGGGGAGAGTCAGGGAATTGGATCCCCAAAAATTTGGTGGGGAGCTCCAGGAAATAAAGCCCAAAAAGAGTATCCTAAAGACCTCTTCCCAGGTAGGGAAGTGAGGCGGGGGGGTACTCCGCCAATCCTGGAAGCAGGGGAGAGTCTGAGGACTCTTCTGAGCACTACAGGAATAGGGAAACTAGGCCCCCACATTCTGCAAGCCCTTCTCAAGCTCGCAGAATCAGGGAGGGCCTAGAGGATCAGATAGCCACCTCCAGTAGTAGTGCCTCTGAGTAAGAGGATGAGTGGACGCGGGTGACTAAGATCAAAAAGGCAAACAAAGTCAAGAGGGCTATGCAAAAAGATCCCCTGAAGCAGATCAAAGCCATTAGGAGTGTTATAACTCCCCATCATAAAAATGTCAAGTATTTAGTCTGGGAACACCTTGAATTATACGAACAGATGATGGATACTTTTCATCTGAAAGATAGTCAGAATTGCATCCAATATGTGAAATGGACATTCTCCCCTTCTTTGCGGGCTGGAGGATCAGAACCACTCAAGATTGTGCACCTACAGGGCGGCCATCTTAAAACACTTCTCTGTCCATAGAAATCCCCAAGAGGCCCACAAGGCGGCCTACAATCTGCTGTGGGGAAGATCAGGCCCCACAAGAATTTGTGCAGGAACTCAAACGGGCTTTCGTGTAGACCACCAGGAGGGTGCGCACAGATAGTAGGGAGTTCATTAACACCTTTTTCCATGCACTCCCCAAATACATCATGACTCAGCTGGTGAGAGACTTTCAGAAGAAGAGATCACTGGACTGGGTCATAGGACAGGCGACCCATATTTGTGAGGTGCAGAAACCTGTAGTTGGTAAGAACGCCAATAAAAAGCCCAAACCAGCCAACACCCCTGCTGCTGCTAAGCTGGTGGAGGTGAAGGTTGCCCCTATTTTAGATCTGGAGATGGTGGGGGGCCTAAAAATATACCTGTACAGAACCTATCCAGTCAAAGAACCAGAAGGCCCTCGGACCAATCCCAGACAGGTAGTCAGGGAAGTAATCCCACAAATGGGACCCTTAACTCCCCTGATTATATTAGCCCCTGATACAAGGGCAACAACCCCATCCTGGGGTATGTGTGGACTCTCCCAGCCCAAGGGGGGGATCCAACCAGGTAGGTACCAACTCAGGAAACTTTCCCCAGGAGGGCAGTAATCCCCCAAATGCCGGGTTGAGCTTCTTTCCCCAGCACCCTCAAAACTTCAACCTACAAAACAACCCTCCTTCCTTTCCTCACTTTCCTGAACCCAGACAGCCCAATCCGGGAGAAGGGAGGTCAAGGGGGGAGGGTTACCCAAACTTTCCAAACCCAGGGTACTATGAGTGAAGGGATAGCTACCCTTCCCGTGAGTCACCAAGGATGGTCCAGAGACCCTGGCCAGAGTGGGGTCCCAACTGGAGCGCCAGGTCCAGAACTTGTCCTAGGATCTGGGTCACATGTTGAAGGCTCAGCAGAACCCCCAGATGAACATGGCAGCTCAGAACTCCACAAACCAAGGGTCTGGTACTCCAGAACAATGACGGGGCGAGAACCCCGACAATTCACTGGTTCCAAAGGAGGAGGCACGGGGAGGGGGTTGTAAAGCCTAAGAGGAAGCTTCCTTCCCCACTTGTGAAAAGCCCCTGGAAACCCAAGAACCGGAATAAAAACCTCCTGCCCCTGAAAGTCTGCAACCTAAGGAATAGAGGGCAGGTAGGAGAAATAAAGGACCTAAAAAGACCCATTTTGGGGAGGTGGTTAATATCCTCCAATTTGAAGGAGAGGGGTCATCAGAGGACTCTGGGAAAAGATCTTCTTCAGGGATGGGGGAACTCCTCCCAAAGAAAAATGGGTCCCGAGAGATCCTAATGAAGACTGGGTGAATGTGGGGACTGAGTTAGAATTGCCCATCATGTAAACCCAGAATGATAAGCCAGAAAACCACCTTGCCCAAACCTATTTTGGGGACTGCCTCCAAAAAGGGGAGGGCCAGAATCAGAACCAAGGGAGCTCAAAACTCCCCCAATATCCAACAGCCATAATTGTTTTGCAGATCCCCAAGCTCCCACACAGAATCATGCCCAAACCGATTCTGGGGACTGCCTCCAAAAAGGGGGGGTTGCCTAGAACCAGAGAAAGAAGATTCCCTAGCTCCCCAAAGCCATTCTGGTGACTGTCTCCAGAAAGGGAGGAGCCCGGAACTCCTCGAATCCCTGAGTGTGAAATTTCCGGTTCAGATTCCCAAACTACCCAACTCCATTCTGGGGACCACCTCCTAGAAGGGGGGGAAGCCCAGAACCAGCACAAGAGGAACCCCAAACCTCACCAACCACTTCTGTTGTATGCCTCCAAAAGGGGGGAGCCCGAAAGCAGAAAAAGGGGAGCCCGAAACTCCCCAAATAGCGTGTGTCAAAATTCTTTGTCAGATTCCCCAACTACAACACCGACTCCTGACCCAACTATCCCGGTGTCAGAGTCAGAAGTAAGGAGATTGACCACCCAGCTCACCAAGAATGCCCATTACCTTTGCCCATTGTAGGAGAAATAAGGTGGATTCTACGCCTCCATCCAAGTGCAAGGGCAATGTGCAATTCCAGCGCTTGTGAACACTGGATCCCAAGCAACTCTGCTGTCAAAGAGGACCTTTGAGCAGCTAAATTCAGGAAGGGGGGAGAGATACCAGATCCCTCTCAACCCTCTTCCTGGACAACTCCAGAACTTCGACGGGAAGGAAATTCCGTTTTAGAGGGGTCTGCAGAGCTGGAAATTAAAATTGGGCGACACAAGATGAAGCATCCGGTCATAGTTGTGGCACCAGAGGTAACTCCCTGTCTATTAGGGAATGACATCCTGTGAAGGTTGTCTCCCCTAATAGACTGTGTGAATAAGGTACTCTGGACCCAGACTCACAGGCCAATCAAATTGAAACAGAGTGTCAGCCATGTTAGTCTTAATGACACATGCCACATGGTTGAACAAAAACCAGATCAAATTAAGTTTTATCTTCAAAATAACAAAATCCCTGACGTTACCATCATTGCTGTGGAACAACAAACTGGTGATGAGAACTCCTCTCCATTTCTGCAAATCAACCTTCCATCCAGTCTCAAGTGGCAATCCACACTGGAAGGAAATACTCTGAAATTCTATACTAATTCACAATCAGAAAATCCCAGTTCCATAGCCAAAATTGATAACAAACCAGCACCAAGTGCACCGGGCATTCTGAAGATGGGTGAACAGCTTTTCCTCCCGATTCAGTTAAATGACGGGAAGGAGTCTGTTCTCGCCTGAGTTGACTTGAATAGCGAAGAAAGCTTCATCAGCGAAGTATCAATCAAGAAACTCCCAAAAGACCAGACCCCACCCGCTGTAGAGTCCGTGTATCAATGGGTATGGGGTCTAGAAATCCCCCGTTCTAAACATCTTATGCTTAGCAGTTGTATGAAAAAAATTTCTAGCGGTGACAAAAGCATAGAGCACAATTGTTGGGTCGCACGAGGTGCTCCTTCTGCCTTTTATATGGGCAGTCACCTCCTTGACCAACTCAAGATTCATTTGGACCCTAGTTATTGCCAAGCCCGGTCCCAACTGGAGAGTAAATCTCAGAATCATGGCAATTCTAAAGAAAGCCTTCCGGTCAGCCTCAGTGCTATGGTAGGAAATGGAAGTTCAGAAATGGAGGAGAGGCCACCATCCCAGGCTTCACCTACAGAATCTGCATCCCCAAATGTGACTTGATGAAAGAAAAAGCAAGTCCACATCAATCACCTAAAGACTTGCCACCTCAGGCATACTTTGCGGCAAATAGAGGAGCCTACAGAAAACCCAGAGGGAGAGAATGCTGAAACCTAGGAACATTTTAAATTGTCATTGAATACATGCGGGGAATATTATAAATTGTCACTGAATGCATATGTATATCCCACGGCTGTCATCCCTATTGGAAGGCAGTAGTGGGAAAATGTTCATAAGTGAGTTGTTTTCTGTTTTATAGATTGGCACTGAGTGTACCTAACAAACAAGGAGGACCTCCTCGGGGACCCGGCAGGAAAAACCCAAAGAAATCCGGAGTGTCGCTCCACACCAGAAAAGAAAACATGAGAGAAGACTGGGGTATCGTTCCTATTCCAACCAGAGCCAGCGAGGAGAGGATGTTGCATCATTTGCTGATGGAAGAAGAACTTACACCTAAAAAAAAAGGAAAACTGTGTCTGCACGAAAAGAAAGAAAAATCCCACGTCCCCGACTTCCCCATGACTGGAAGTCAAGCCAAAGTCAGGGGGGGGGCTTCTGTGGGATATTTTGACCCATTCTCATGTGCCTCACTGCATCACTTTACAAATGGTGAAAGAAACAGCCCAAAATGGATGCGCTGACTCCTGTGCACGCCAAAACCTTCAAAACTGTGTTTGGGTCACAACCAGAAAAAGCTGCACACCTCGCCACACACAGTCGAGGGGGGGTGAAAACAGAGTTATGACTGCAGGAGCATGCCAGTGGGCTCTGCCATATTCAACATGGAGCAAAGCAGCAGAATTGGACTGAAAACCGAAAATGCATTTTAAAATGTTAGCTTTGCAAAAGTGCTGTTTTGGCGCTAGATCCATTCATTTCCATTGAATCATTGAGATTAAAAGGGTACTCCAATGCCCAGGATCATCCAGTGTGGCTCAGAGGAACCGGGCCTCATTTACTGACAGCTCTATAAAATGTAACTAAGGAAAAGCAGCCCAGGAACCCTTGTTTTCATCTTCCACAGGAAAAACGAAAATTGCAACAATAACAGAATTAGCTGTGCAGAGAGAAACTCTAAACAAAGGCTGGATACATGTATCCAGACTGCAAACAATCCCAGCACTCAATGGAAGACCTAATACTGAATAAAATGTGTAAGTGCTGCATAGGAAAATCGGATTTAAAGAATGATGTGCTTTTTATGAATGAAATGCAAAATTGCCTGTTGTTAAAGTATATATTTGTTTAAAGGCTTAATATTTTAAGAAATCTCAAAGGATTGCTAATGTAAAAATCCACCTATAAACTGTGTTCATTTTATATGTTTAAATGAAAGGTTTGGGTGAAACTTAAAATTAAAACCCAGTCTTGAGTTAATTAGCAATTGTTTTTTCAAAACAATTCTGCTTTGACAGTCCTTAGCCTGGAAAAGGTTGACACTTTACTGCTGGCAGGGAAGGCTAATTGCTGTGGGAAGCCTCACATACTCATGACAAAGGACCTCATTAGACATTTGTCTTAAGGCTTGGATACTCATCCTTCCAGGGGAGGGACAGGAGGCTCTGCTCTACCGGAAGAGGCTTCTCATGGAACTTCAAAAGACATGCTATTTGCTCACACTTGGGAAGCAAGAAAAAAAACTGACATGTGCTTTTTGGATTTAAAATGCTTATTTGCCACTGAACTTCAAGACATTTAACTTGGCAGCAAAAATAAGTAAACAAGTGAAAAATACCTACTTATAAATCTGAAGTTATGCTAGCCATTTGAAGACTTGGTAGGATTTCTTACTGCGTAAGGAACTGAAGTTTGAAAAATGACTAATTGCGCAGAAACTATTAATGCTGCAAATCGAATATTGTGTACCCATGTTCTAGGGGTGAAGGCACATACATGTACCAAATTAGGAATTATTAGGCCAAACCTTTATGATTAAAATTGCCAAAATTCAATTGAAAGACATGACCAGGTCCCACGGACTTGGGAGCTGGATGTAAACGTGACCCACGAAATATGTAATTTATATACCTGATTTTCTTAGAGGGTATAATTATATAAATATGTATTTGTGGGAAAGTTACATTTTGGACCCAATAACTATGGGAGGTTTCCAGACCACATCATAAAACATGACAACCCTTTCTGTCATCCAACCATCAAAGAGCAAGGCGGGAACTGTGTCTTTGACCAATCATAGCCTTGTGGGTGTGGGTTGTAAGTGTTCCCCTACCATAAACTTGAGTGATGTCATTTGGCAGGATAAATAAGGGAACCTCACAACACACAGACACTGATTCCTGACTCCATCCTGATTTCCGCGTGGGGCCCTGTTCCTGAATTCTCCATCTTTGTTCCTGATTCCAGATTTCTTTACAAAACCAAGGCCTCAGCATTGCTGAATGCTTTTTCAGCTAGTCCCAAATTCTGAAGCAATCCCAAAACTTATGGGAAGAATTTTGATTCAGTCTGGCTTGCTACCATTAAGGCTTGCCTACTCAAACTCACCATCCCACTGATCTACAGTGTCCAGCAACCAGAAGGGCCAATCCAAACCAATCCAATCCAGTCGAGTCCAGTCCAAGGTGCCAGTCCAGTCCGAGGTGCCAGTCCAGCTGATCCAATTCTGCCAGATGCGCCCTGCTGTCCTTAGACCCGATCCGTGATGACCAGAGCCCTTGACATTCCAAAAGGTTCAATTAAGGTGTAATTAAGGTGTAAGTATCAATATGAATCAATATGAATCATAGTAAACCATAGTATATTTGCCTTCCCTTGTCCTATCCCAATCCCTCAACCATCCAATTCTTAAGTTAAGAACCTGTAATATTGTCAGAACCATTCTTGCAACTCTGTCTGTAATTGCTCTGTCTGTAATTCTTAGTGTTAGCGCTGATTTTCTCTCATTTTGTTGTACTAGACCATAAGCCATTAGTGATTTGGATTAAATAAAATAATTCCTATAAAGAAAATGGGGTATTTGCCACGTGAAGGGTTCCAAGCGGCCGTGTGTAAATGTGGAGATTCACGGGTGGCATTCTTCTTTTTCTTAGCCATTTAACCTGTAATTTTATAACCGATTTTCTGCTTTTCTCTGTTCTAATTTCCTAAAAACACCTCTCATTCAAACTTGCATAACTTCTTCAATTTAATAACTAGAGACTTCATTTGAACTCTGACTTAAACATAAGACCTTTAGCTACATCCCCAGTTAAAAACCGTGAAATTGAACATTATGTGGGAATTCACCTTTCTGCAAAAGTTTACACGTGTGATTTTCAATTCCAATTATTTCCAAACTTCCATTCTGATTCAAAATGTGTACTGTTGCTCATATTATAGCTTATGTTTGTTATGATCTTTTCAGTGTGGCTCCCATAGAGATTTATCTTGATTTAAGGACTTTTGCACGCTTTTCATTGTTTCACACAGCCATTTTCGAATGTCATTTTAAAAAGTGTAAAATTTCTAAAACATTTCTCTCTTGTTTGGAGAGGGAAGATTGTATTCACACCCTGTACACTGTTCTTTATTCCTGAATACCTTCTGCTTACTTACATCTGTGTAGAATTGCTTCTTTGTGAGTTGAGAAATTTGCTGGGGAAATCTTAATTTAAGTGCTATCTTTTCAACAAGTCAAAACTGTTCTTTTCTCTGTGTTTATATTCTGTGTTGCTAAAAAGTGAATTCAACTTCCTTACCTATTTTACGTATTTGTATTGTCACCACATTGGCGATTGCTGCCCCATATATTAAAACATGTTTTTGATTTGAATTTTAAATAAATAAATAAATATTACCTTTACCAATCAGCCTGATTCCTGGTCCATTGTGACCTGGGGATATTTTGAGAAGGGGTGTAATATGAGTGGTATATCACTCAGAATATTGAACTTACAGACACAATAAAATAAGTATTTCACTTGCGCACTGCATACTAGGCTGAGACCAGGGTGCATTGCCTGATTGAAATCCTTAACAAGGTTCACTGACAGCTCTGAATTTTTATCAAACCTATCTTTGAAAATCAAGTCATGCGTAGGCTTGAAGTATGGACAAATAAGCACTAAATGCTTCAGTGTCTCTTGGGAGTTGTTATCTCCACAAAAACGACACAGAGAATCAAGAGGACTGGTCCCCGGCGCATCTTTATTACCGCAGTGCCACGTCCTCTCGAGAGCCGGTACCTGATTGAGCCTACAACGCATATAACTTGTTCTTCCCCTATCACAAGGAAACATCTGAAGGTAAAGAGGCAAACATTCCTGAGCATGGCCAAAATTGGAATATTCTTTATAGGTGGAGTAAGAATTAACACAATCCACAGTTTCCACCCAATCTGCCCTGAAGAGAAACATCTTCACTACTCCCGGACGCTGCACAAGGTCTTCTATAGTTAGACCAAGGGAAAGTAATAGAAATTTCATTTTGGCGCAAAACTTTCCCATGGATAAAACTGAATCAGAGCTCACAACCTCTCATAGTGTTTCATACAAGGTGTTTTTCGGAGGGTCACTTATTTTTCTAAACAATGAAAGTTGTTTCCAAAGATACCTAGCTTTGAGTGATATAAGGAAGAGCTAATGGCGGATAACTGCATTGGGCACTGCCATAGATAAACCCAGTAACTCTTTCCATAACTTTCCCTCGACGATGTTAAGAGTATGACTCATATCATAGGTGCATAGGTTCAGGCCGTAGAGTAAAATGGGCTCACATTTCGCAACATAGTATCGTCTTATCGGAATCAGAGAGAATCTGCAAACCTTCACTCTCAAATATTTCATTTGAGATTTAAGTTTGCAGGCTTTCTCCTCAGGGCTCTGTTTACATAATTTCACACTAACCCTGTGTGTAAGATTGTACCCCAAATATGTAATGCCCTGGACCTGATCCACTGGTTCGTCACCCATGATCCACGTATAATTCTGCATCTTTCTTCTTTAAGAAAAGACCAGTATCCGAGATTTAAATGCGTTAGGGAAGAGATTATTAGCAACTGCATAGACGTAAAAAAGATAACTTTTCCTCCTAAGGCCACAAGGTGTACAGTCGAAAGGAATAAAGTTGTCTGCAAAAGCCATCTACTCGACCGCCATCCTCCCAACCTTGCTGGTGCGATTGAAGGTCCCTGCCAAACTCCCTCCACATCGCACACATACAGGTTAAAGAGAATTGGCGCCAGTGAGCAGCCTTGCTTGACCCCTACATATGTAGCAATTTCCTGAGACAAAGTCCCCTCCTTGGTCAAACAGACCCTAATAGTTGTGTTCGTATGGAGTAAGGCTAGGAGCTGGACAATATTAGGCGGGATCTTCATAGCTAGCATCTTGGACCACAGTCCCGATCTTATTACTCCATCAAATGTATTTGAAAGGTCCAATGATGCTATAAACACATCTCCTATATTGGATTGGTGTACCGAATCTTTTAAATGTGCCAAAACGTCACATTCAAGTTGGTTCCCAGCTCTTCCCTGAAACCAACTTGAAATTTGCTAAGAAGCGAATTATGCCTGACCACATTATTAAGATATTTTAAGAGCAGGATGGCGAAAACCTTACTAGCCGCATCAATGAGCGCTATAGGTCTATAGTTACTAGGATTTAAGAAATCGCCCTTCTTATACATGGGCACAATAATGGATTGAATCCAAGAAGCCCGGACAGTGTGGGTCTCGAAGATATAGTTAAATACTGGTTTCAGGCTGTTACCCACAGCTCAGGGGCGGCCTTAATAACAAAAGGCGGAATGCCATCTGGGCCGGGGGCTCTGGACGGCTTAAGTTTGTGTATAGTCCATATAATGTCCTTGTGATCCCATGTACAACCTCCAATAACAGGAGATCCCAAATCAGTGCCTGGCCCTGTCACAAACTTAGGGGGCAATGCAAATTTATTTGTATAATAAGTGATCCAAGCATCAGCATGGATTGGACAGTCTAGACTGCCCTTA
Organism: Ambystoma mexicanum; assembly: GCF_040938575.1. NCBI lineage: Eukaryota > Metazoa > Chordata > Amphibia > Caudata > Ambystomatidae > Ambystoma > Ambystoma mexicanum. The sequence goes on along the minus strand of NC_090923.1, from coordinate 225,553,286 downwards.
GTAGGACCTAAAGTCCTATTAACAGTGGACCAGAATTTGCCATCCATATCCTTACAGAGACTTTCCATCATGTTCTGGTGGGAATTCAGATAATGATCCATCCTAAGTGATTTAACCAAGTTTGTATGTCTGAGAATGATCTTTCTCTTTAGAACCAAAAACTCCCTTATCGATAAGGACTGTTTTTCGAGAGCCACCAAGTCCCTACATTTGTTGATTTTAGAGTTATAAATTCTAGTATCCCATCTAAAGCTCTCAGGTTTATTGAAAGAGTTACCTCCCACATTTCTAATTTTATAGGCACAGCTCCATATAATGTTGTTGTATGGATTCCCCGCTCGTAAATGGGAACTATCCCCCAAATCAGATTGGACAGCTTTTGTTAAGTACTCTGTAAGAAGAGTATTAAGTCTCCTAATGGTATTAGTATTCCAAGGAACCGTGCTCCCTTGTTTTCCCACTGAAAGGCCCATAAGATCAGACCTGACTTGAATGCCCAGACGGGGCAGAGTCAGAATGAAGACCAATGGGGTATGATCCCCAAGGTCACTGTCTATATGAGCCAGGTTCCCACACACTTGTTTCCATCCATTAGCCACATAGAAGAAATCAATCCTGGAGCTGTAAGAGCCCCTCTTCCACATATGCTTGGGTAATTCCAAATTACAAGGGTGGTCCAACATCCCCAGATTCCATCCCTCCAGAAATATATCCCACTGCATCCCCCTGGGGTAAAGAATCTTGAGAATGGCCCCCCTATCATTCCACTGGGTGTCCTCAGCACATAAAGAGTTAAAATCACCTCCCAGCACAATACGTTTCCCAAGACCCTTCTCACACCATTCTCCCAGAATCTCACTGAGGCTCTCCTCCACATTTTCAAACGGCACTTTTGTAGGATTCCAAAAATTGGCTCCAGCAAATTCTCTATATCTAATGTAATGCCAATGAGCCATTCCCTGCTATAGACCACTTTGCACTGAAACCCCAAATTACAGTCTACGGCTATGGTCAAGCCCCCAATCGGTCATCTCGCCATACCTTTTAAGGTAGGATGTGGAAATGTGTGGAAACCCTCTACATTAAAGTGATCGACAATCATGGTTTCCTGGAATAAGTGTATGCAGGGAAGAGTCTTAATGGAATATTTCAGTAGAAATGTGGTCAAATTTGCACTCCCACAATTATTCAATTAAATAACTTCAATGTCAGTCATGTCATGCACATCCTGTACCCTGTTTTATGTTCTCCAGCGTCTTGAGGGCTGGCTGTAGCCAAGACCAGTCCTGTCCATTGTTTAACAAATTAGAAATCAATGACAGAACTGGTATAGAATTAGTAGACTGTTTAGAGTCAGAATGTACCGTTTGCCCGCCTGGAATAGTCGTGGGTTCCTTATATGCAAGGAAGATGTCAGCCTCCGTGGCACTAGATAGTGTCACCAAATTAAATCCCGACGACTCAAGATTTTTTTCTTGAGCTCTTACCATATCTGCCGCCATCTCCGAATGGAAATTACATACCATTCAGAGATTGTTGTGAACTGGCAGAGAAATTGCATCAATATCATCAGTGGTTATAGATCCGGAGTAGAGGGAACTTCTTAAAAATATTTAACTGATTTTCTCTATTAAGGTTAGACACTTGATCTGTCTTATTGTTATTCATCCAGCCAATGATTTTACCTGTATCAATTGTAGAAACAGGGTTTTCAGGAACTAACAACTCTTTATTCCTATTAATGACTACTAATTCCTCAGGCTTAGCTATAGGTACCCCTAATATGTTGTCACCCAATGGGGTCATTGAGCCTGAGACCCGCCCATTTTCTTTATTGACAGTGGACTGTGCCCCTATAATCTGTAAGCCTGCCAGGGGTGCTTCACTCAATGAAGGAGCTAAAAACTGTGAGCCAATCATAGAGGAAACCCCCAAATGCTGCGAGCCAGTAGAAACCCTGGCATGCTTTGTGCTGACTATTTTTCCAAAGGCTGTCATCTTTGTTTGTTTTGTCTGAGGGCGATCATGCACAGATTCTGCCCTAAAACGGTTTTTATCACACTTGTATATAGTTTGCATCTCTAAATCATTATCAGCTTCCCTCCCTACTGCAGACCCTCCCTTAGACAAGTCCCCAGAATGGGCCATATCGCCTCTAGGAGGGTTATTACAAGTGCTGGGCCGTTTAGATTGTTCTTCTTGAAATTATTTGTTTCTAATTGCTCTAAGATTAGAGTTCCTCCCCTTAATTTTGGTACCTGCCATGTTTTTAGTTTTCCTAAGCATCCTCGCCCCTCTTTTTCCTTTTTCCTCCTATGGATGGGAGACTGGGGAACTTCATTAATATTGTAATTAGATACATTGAGTGGTCCCTGCCCTGGTTTTGCAAGTCCTGTGAATCTGAGGTTTGTTTGTGTTGTAATTCCACTGTGTTTCTAGAATGTTTAGATTTTTCTTTGCACTTAGTCCCCTTTACCAACGGGGTCTGGTGTACTTCACCTGTCTCTTCCCTACTAATACTCTTGCTTAACCCTCTCTTTAGTTGTTCTATAGCTTGTTCATGACTGACCTCCTCCATTTGTACCATCACATCCAACAAAGGTGATGGACTATCCGGAGCGTTTGACCTCCCCCCTTCATGGAAATTCTCAGCAACATTATGACAGGGACATAAGGTTCCTTCATCTCTTTCCCCCCCTGTAAGAGGGAGATGGCCGTTCCCCTGAAATCATACATTCTAGTAATTTAGTGAGTTTGGCATCTATGGTGGACAACCTGATGTTTTCTTCAACCCTCAACCTGTCAGGCTCTTTCAAATTTAGATCATTCTTATTTTTGCCCTCCACTAAACCCTCCAAAGAAGCAGGTCATAAAGTTAGTTTGTTAAAGGCAGATTGTTTCCCCGCCAAAACACCTCCTAAAGTTCCTGTGTCTCACCCATGGTTTTTAGAGCCAAATTCAAACTAATATGTAAATTAGACAGGAGGGGAAAAGTAGAATCACTAACACCCAAATTATCTATAGGTTGTTTCTCCGTTCTGCTGGGAGTTAGGGGTGGGCGTACCTGTGCTTCAGGCTAATTAAATGGGGCCATGTCTACACTCTTAATAGAAGCTTCTGGTCCAACCCAAAACTCTGTTTGTGTACCACCCTCTTCTAAGTTAATGGGCGCATAATCTTTCTCTTGGTCGTAGTTTTTCTCCATATGTGGTAGCCCTATAATTTCCATACCGCGTGCCCCTGAGAGATAAATACCAGTTTTATTTTTTATGATCCTAGGGATTTCTGGAAAGGAGCCCCATCTGAAAGGCTCCTTAAACCCTTCAGATTAGATTCCAGAAATCTTGTTGGCATCTCCAAATCAATAATTTCTTTTAGTAGATTCCCTGTTGCATCAGCCATTTGAAAAAATGAATCATCCATGTCCTCCTTACCCTGGTTATTGCCTCTGCTCTTAAGTCTTTGCTGACACATGGTGGAGCCATCTTTCAAATAGCTCACTGAACCTCCAACGTTAGGTATGTCAAACATCTCAGAGATTGGCCTTATGTCACTGTTGGTCGTTCCGAATACAAACACAGTTGAGGAGTGCCGGGCAATTAAGGCCTTTCCAGCGCTATGCCGCCCATTGATGCCATCAGCATCCACACCACTAAAGGAGTCAAACAATGGTAGACATTTCCCCTTCATTTTTCCCCTTAAGTTTGTAAGTGGTTTGAACCCAGCACTCTACCTAAGTCAATGCCTGGCGTGAGATGCCCAGCTGGAACCCTTAATTATATATTTTTATGTCTAAAGTTCTTTTATTTCTGAATGATGTACCCTTATATCACGCCCCTCTCTTTGAATCCCCCCGGTCTCACTGAACCAAGAAGTCGGTTGTTTTGCAAAGTTAAAAGATTTATTTTATGAATTGAACAATATATATATATCACACTATTAATATTTATACAATGACCAGCATTGGGTGATATCACAACAAAGTATGGATAAGAAGAAGAATGTAGCATAGAATAAACTTTGTGTAGGTTTAATGAAATGCAATGATAGGAAATTAATGCAGCACAGAAATAAAACTTGATATGAATTCAATCATATGCTATGTAATCACTCTTTCCCCCTGATACTACTCAATCCCCCCTAAGATGCTATATAGAGATGGAAGGAGAGAAAACAGGTTTCAGGAATGAACACTCTTAAATGCAGTTTCAATCCCAGCTCCCCCAGCAAGCAGAGAGACACAGGAATGATTTTAAAACAGGTCAATTGCTTTAGAATGTGGTTTGGTAATGAATAGGAAAAATGCTAAAATTAATTTTAATTCGCTAACGGGGATTCAGAACTAGTGGGCGCTGCTTTGGATAGCTACAGGTAAACACTAGCAATGATAATGGAATGACTGGCAGATAGGAAACTGAATTCAGAGATTAAATGCAAGAAATAGCTATTTTACATGTGTTGAAATTGAGCCAAACGCAGAATCGTGGTAAACTTTTCTGTGCGCGTTAAGTGTGAATGGAGTTTAGGGTTCGTTTGCAAGCTAAGGATGTTAGCTTCAATTTGACACTTAAATTGCGTTTCTAGCATATACGGTTCAGAGGTTATGAAGGTTTTAGTAAAGGGTGATTTTTTTCATTTTTCAAATGATAGATGCGCTTTTGAAGATTACAAACAAGGATTGGCTTTACACTAAGGGGCTATGAAGATGCGAGATACCAACGGTACAGCCATCAGTCCAGAGGCGCCTCTGTCTGATCTTTGCCCACTGCGACCCTTGCCTTTCTTCAGCAAATATATATTAGCGCAAAGAGGATTATCACAGGACTATATGGATGAGAGAAGAATTCAGGACAGACAAAAGAGATTCTGGATATGATAGAATGGGTTGGATTGGATTACTTAAGGATAAGAGATTGGCTATGGACAGTTCTATGCTAAATACTCACAACTATGGTTTTGGAATAGGCTCGTCAAAGATCTGGTCAAAGGTTTTGGACTGGAATCTGCTTGCCACTGGACAGGATTCAGGCGCTTGGTTCTGCACTCAGCAAGGCACTCTGGTCTCTGCACGGCTTCTTGGACTGGATCTGATGGGATGGTTCTGGGTTACAGCTCTCTCTACTGGTTTGGATCTCTGGGTTCTAGCAAGAGTTCTTGGCAAGAAGCAGAAAAACAGCACAGCCCGGCTGCTGAATTGGTTGTGCCCCTTGGAGGTTTGGGGTTAAAATCAGGTTGCAAGATTTTAAATGTCAGCTGAGAAGGGTTCAGCTTTGGAATGGGCCTTCTGCTTCCAGAGTTCTGGAGTCTGGATATGGGTTCTTCCTGCAGAGCGCTTCGCCAGTAAATCAGTTTATGGGTGAAAGTGTGTGTCTAGGTCCTCAACCGTCCCTATTTATGTATTTCCCAAGGGGGTGGATAGACTGATTATAATAAGCCCACCCTCTAGGAAACTGATTGGTCAAAGTATTCCCTCTCTCCTGATTTGAGAAGGAAACCAGAGTGTCATGATGTGTCATGATGACGCTGTGTTTATGGTCCAGGGAAAAACCTCCCCTTTGTTTCTACACAGAAAATACATTTTTCATATAAAGCATATTTACAATATGACTAACTTGCTAATAATACATATTTACATTACAGATTAAATAAGGCACGTATCTGTCTAAGTCCCATCTTCCTAAGAGTTTCGGTTCACAAATGACAGTTTTTCACGCTTTTGATTGGTTACCCAGTGTCATATCTGTACAAACTTTTCCACATGCATGCGCATAACATCTGGGCACAATCATGTAAATTTTCATATTCCTAGCATTATCACAATTGCTACAATATCAACATTTTCGTGGTCCGGTCTCTGAACATCGCACAAATTCCAGAGTAGTTTCTACTTGTGACCAACATTTTCATTTTAACAACCTATAAATTCCAGATTTTTACAAGTTTGGCACAGTTTTCTATGAGTCGTTTTCTCAAAAATATATTTTCTCCAATTCTAGATACACATTTCAGTCTAGCCCCGCCTCCAAGGTTTGGCTGAGCCAAGAGCAACCTGAGCCTCTTCCTGCCAGCAGCTTGTTTCTGTTGACACCCAAATTTGCATTTCCTTTCAGTCAAGGGAGTCTTTTGTCTCCTGTCAGAGCAACAGGCCAAAGTCCTCCTCCCCCTCATTTCACACCTCCCTGCCAGTTCCTCCTTTGTTTGGGAGAAACTGTGGAATGTCTTTGATGCCCAGTGTGGCTGGCTTTAACTTACTTTTAAAACCCTGTTTGAAATAATCTTTTTCTAAAATACAATTTACATTTTTAACAAATATAGCCACAAATCTCTTAATTCCAGCCTTTTTGCAAACATAGAGATTGAATTGTACAACCCATATTGCTTTTGATGGGAAGTCTCTTCTTTTCCACACTTTGATTTTAATGTACAAGTTTAAAATGACAGTATAAGTAAATGCCATCTTCTGACACAGGTGAGCGGCGGTACTGCGCCCATTTTTAACATCTTTTTCCAAACAAGCACCTTTGAAGGTGGATTTTCTTATGATAAAATGTGCTTCTGCTGGTATTGTGCTTAGGTGGATTCTTTAAGTAAAGTGCTGTTTAACACCCAACAAGGATGTTGGATCTTTTGTGATGTTTGGGAACCATGATTTTTGCACTTTCCACAGCCAAGAAAAAACGGAATTTTTAAAGCAGTTCTGTGTGTCCCTTGCAAGGCAGCACTGCTTTTTCAAGTAGTTTCATTTTACTCTGTGGGTAGCCCAATGATAGGGTTTGGCAGTAGTCTCCTGTCTCCTGTCTTACCACTGACATAGGCAAAATGGATTGGCGGCCTATTTTTCAGGTTTTCCTGTGCATTTTCACAGATTTTTAGCGCATAGATCTTTTTGGCAGCCATCCTTTTGTTTTTGATGAAAACCGCACACAGTGATGTTGCAGGGCATAGACTAGTGGGTTAGAACATCCCACAAGTTAGCCTCCTTTAGTGGAGTGGACACATGAAAGCGTACCACCCTTTTAATACCAGGCACACATTCCTGTAAACACTCTGCATCTGTTAATTCATACCTGCCAGTAAAAAGACTAGTATTACCCAAATGAGCCTCTTTAGTCAAAGAACACTCTTTTTCCAGATGATTGAGCCCATCATTAGAATCCGAAATAATTGTAACAATATCATTAGGGAGCATAGGCTCAGCCTCATTCTTCTTAGAAGGCCCTTTTGTAAGAAAATCCCACACTCTGCCAGGTTTTGGACCTTGGGTGACAAAGAGGAGCATTGCTCCTCTTCCATAAGATCCTCCTTCTAACTACCCCCGACCCCAGATGATGTGGCAAGCTGTATGTCCAGCCCCTTAGTCACATGCTCCTCAGTGGAGCCAAAGACGCTTCTTAGAGCCAGCAAATTTTAGCAATTAAGCCCGCTAAATAAAGCACTTAAAGGGAAAAAGGGTAAGGAGGTAATACCAACAAAAGGTAGCCTACATCAAGCTGTCAAATGATCCTATAAGACAAGGATGTATGGTAGGGAATAAATACGGTCGCCTTACTGGATAGCGTAATTATACCATGAAGTATGTAAACTTTTTAAAACTCTGCTAGATAAATAGGACGCATATAGGAAATATGAAAACCCTGGGTTCACATATTAAAGACATGTGAATGCAAAATTTTAAATGATAATAATTATAAAAAAATACAAGTTCATCACTTCTAAATAAGACCCCAACGAAATACACCAACAATATGAACAATGGCATCCAACCGGGGAGAGGTGAACGTCGCAGCCCCCTTGCAGGGTCCTTATAGAAATATAAATATAAAACACATGGAGTTATGGTCCCCTAGAAAGAAAACACATCAACGTATGATAAACTTGCCGTCCTGGGATCGCCCGATGGCTTGGGGAGCTGCCTTAGTCCGTCTCTCCCCCCCACTGACTGGTGGGTAACTTTAGTCTTCTTGTAATGGTCCAATCAGGTTCAGGCGATACAATCACCTATGGGCACAGTCTAATTCCATGGTAATAAATATACAGCCCAACAGCCAACAGTTCAGTTGTGCCCTTCTCTCCACCGCAGGCTTTATGCCACACGGGCTGCCTAGTTTCGCTTTTATCAGTCAGCTGGGTGTTGTGGGTGTCCCTAGCCCGTAAATTATGCACGTAAATGTTTTCATTTTCACTGCTGCGGGTGCAAATGTAAGCAAGCTGGTCCAGAAACAATGATTTCTCCGGTGTGTGTTTCCAAACACAGCACACAGTAAGGAAGGAAAAGGAATGTGAAGCAGGGTCAGATTTCAAAGGGTATCGTGCATAAGCTGCACACAAGGATCAGCCCAACAGTTCCCCCTATACTATTTCACTGGCATTGCAACATGTGTCCTACTAACAACACACACATCTCTGCAACAGATTCATTAACCTGATGAGCTACCTTTTTGGGATTGAGGCCATGATCTGCAGGTGGCATCTATCTCTGCAGCATGTGCTCGTCTTACTATAAACTACGACCAATTAACCCCATGACTTTCTAGCAGCACATATATGCCTTCATGTTTTGCTACTCGGGGTTTACCTTGCTTCTGTATGGTGCTATATATAAACCCTGGAGTACAGACGAATTAGACAGCATTTTCAAGGTGCATTCCTTTCCGTGACTTGAGGCAATAACAGCTGTTATTACATCGACAAGGGGATTGGTGCCCATGTTACTGGCCCTGTGATGGTGAAAGGCAAAATCGGCTCAATCCGGATTGCAACATGTGAACTTGCAGGTTCCACTGGTCTCTGAAACAGGTGGAGCTACCCTCTTCCGATTAAAATGTGGTCTGGAAACATTATTTTTAAAGCACTGTGAATGCCTCGGTATTAAGATACTCGGCCCACTGCAAATCAATATTGAGGATCAATTGCAAGCTCTGGTGATGCCACATTTATTATTCACTAACCGGAAGTTGCTGACATGTGTATGGGCTGTAAATTGGCCTATGTACAGTAAGCGTGGCGGTGGAATCTGACATATGTCATGGCGAGTGACATTACTGGAAGCGAACATATGCAAAGGTCAAAAATGCCAAATGTCATTCAATTTGTCTTTCCCAATTGAAGAAAGTGCAAAGGACAAATAATAATTTGCCAAGGGAGCCGAGTTTCTTATTCCATGGCTAAGTATAACATGTGCATACCTTTTGTGTCTAAGAATGTGTAAGAAAACATGTCCCGTGAAGCCGAATAAAAGCCATTTTAGTTTCACGATAACAGATTCCTGTGTCTAAGTAATAATTATAATAACTTTATATATAGCGCTTTTATCCAAAGCGCCTTACAAAGGACATCTTTTATAAACTGTTACCCAATGGAAATTGGTACATGTTTGGCCTCAGTGCCTGTGGCCTGGGTTTGACTCCAGTTGCAACCATTTTGTTTTTTAATTCCTTTAAACAAACATGTGTACATCGTCCGTATCATGTTTCCCCGACGTGTGCCCTGCTGTGACCCAGGCCGGCTGTCAAAGGCCCTGCGCAGTCACAGCTGAACCCAACCTCTTGATATGCTCAATACACTCACGTTGCCTGTCACTGACCCCTAAGGCCAAGATCACCGTTTGACACGTTCCCAGATGCACGTACTGACCTCCCGTGAAAGATGAACACTTGGAGAGAGAAAGAGAGGCTTGCAGCTTTTGACACCCTGTCAGTCAAAACCGAGTCTCCTGGCGTGACTTCACAGAAGAGGTATGCAGCGTTTTCTTTGCCTCCACAGTGTCTCCGGCGTTACCAAAATGTGAAAGCAGCGCTCCGTGGCAGCCCTGGAACTGCGAGCCTGTCAAAGAAACAGGCCCCCCGCAGCTCCCACGCTGTCTGGGCCCAGCGTGGCCTTGCATTCTGACAGTGTTAGAGGCGCTGACAGGCCTTCCACTCCAGCCTGGTTAGGCAGTACATTCTCACTGGAACACAATCCTGTTTACTAGCCAATCAGCAAGTCCTAGAACTCGAGAACACAGGGCACCCACTCTTTACGAGAGCACTTAATCACGGATACAAACATTTAAAAACATCATAAGGTGCTTACAACTATGCAATGTATTCATACCTGCCCAGGGTCGGACTGGGACAAGAAATAAGCCCGGACACCCAAAAATAAGTGGCCCACCCCTCGTCTCAAAAAAGTGGCCAACCCCTTGCCTCAAAAAAGTAGGCAACTCCTTGCCTCAAAAAAAGTGGCCCTCAAACCATCATCCGTGAATCGCGTCAATTCACAACTTTACAGAAAATGCTACTTATGGAGGGTTCATGTGTCTGTTGCAACACATTACCACTGTGACACATTTACATGCAGCCTTCCTCTTGTCCCAGTTCTGCCCCACACATGTCACTCTTGCTGAAAGCTGCTATCCCTGCTTGAATTCCACCCCACGGCTGCCATTGTGCTGCCCCATATGAAATTCTATCGCTGGGAGAATGTGATGAATTATTCAATTTGAGTGTAATAACATGTTGGCATACAATGACTTGGATTCACCTAGTAATAGTGAATAACCATTGGGCATGCAAAGGCATGTCAAATGATGCTTCTATAAAAAGGATCACATGGCTAGAATTAGCGAATCTCTAAACTATCGAGAGACAGCGACATGCGCTCACGAGTAACGCACTCGTTTACGTGTTACCTATACATTTTATTGCCCGGGAGATTTGTTTATTAGCCCAATTTACACAGACTTGTACTCAAAATGTAACGGTGGATGTACTTGGAAGCTGCAAACCCGTGCTATGGTATTTTTCACAAAGCAAATGAAATAACAATTTTCCTGTGACATTCGCACGCATTCGTTACACACAAGTCGCGTCCAATAACATCCCTTGGAATACAGATCAAGAACATGTATGAAATAGTGGTTTATAGTCCAGTGAATTTAAAATCGATGTAAAACTTAAACACCCCACAAACGTTTCAGCGTTCCATGAGCTTGCCCAGTCCCAGCACATGCCCCTTCACTGTGCCTTCTATAGTTTGGCAGGGTGAAAGGTCACTATATGCCTTCTCGTCTTTTGTGATGCCACAGCCCTGCATCATAAAACAATTTAGAGCTCCGCGAGCTTCTGAATGGATTTTGTACCCTCAAGCTTCTGCTGTTCTCAGACCCGTCCCTCTGCACCGCCATGTATGGGTGGATGAGGGGCTGGCATGGCGCATACGACCATGGCCCAGACCCCATTACATGGACATGGTCCACTCTTTTACAGCGCCAGCCAGGGCCTTATACAATGTGCAGTGCAGAGAGAGTACTGTCCACCGAGGGCGTGGGGAGGGAAGGACGAGGACCAAAACCCAGCAGGCAGAGAGTGAGAAACAGAGAGAGAGAGGAGAGAAAGATAGGGAGAATGAGTGGAGGGAGAGAGAGAGAGAGAGAAGGGAAAAGAGGGAGAGGGAGAAAGAGAGAAGCCGAGTGAGAGAAAGAGAGAGGGAGTGTGTGAGAGAGGGTGAGTGAACGAGTGAGAGAAGAGCGAGGGATAGAGAAATAGGGGAGGGAGAGAGAGGCAGAGGCGAAGATCAATATGTCAAAGGAGGCAGAAACCAGAAATCATCATTATGACCATACGGACGTTGGAAAAAATCACACACCCCATGATGCAGCTCTCCTTACCGGGGTTAGTGAGTCTGCTGCTGCTGCTGCTGGGGCCGCCTGGGCCAGGCTCAGGACAGGCTGCTGGCTCTGTGGGCGCCGCGGCCACTCTAGTGCTGCTGCCTGCTGCTGGGCTGTGAGTCGCCAGTCTTGGGCAATGGCGGGGCACTGAGCTGGGCCTGGCTGACTAGTGTGGGCTGGCCTGCTGCTACCTGCCTCGTCGACTCGTGGTGGCCAAAAATACCAGGGTCAGAAGAGGCCCACTTTTATATCAGAGAGAGTGTCTCACCCACGTGTCCATGACTCTCCCGCTCCAAGATTGTGGCTGCATAGAGTCTGTCATCACCGCCCCGCGTCCCTAGCCAGCCCCCACCCACAGGCAGACAAGTTGCTTTCAACTTTGCGGGGCAACAAATTCGTTGTTGATACTTCCTGAAAGTTGAAAGCAACTGTTGTGTGTGAACTCTTGGGCAGTCCCGCCCCAGGCCGGCAGCCAGGCCCCAGCCCTGCAGGCAGTGGAGCCAGAGCGAGCAGCCCAGCCAACCTCTTGCTGTGTGCTGGCAGTGGCATGCATGCTGCAGTCTGCAGACCGCCCCGCCGGTGTTTGTAAATTGTATTGTATGTATTACACAGTTCAACTTCTCACGGGGGTGGGGGCCGCTGCACCACCGGCCCTCTCATATGCATGATGCATCTAGGTGTGTTGTTGTACCTTGCTTTGATGAATATGCTTGCTCCACCCTCCAGGTCAGGACTCAGGAGGACCCGGCGGCAGCTCCAGGCTGAGCTGCTGGCTGAGTGAGGCTCCCCCTGGCTGGTTGGACGGGCGGCCCCAGGGCCCCAGTCCCCAGAGAGTGAGTGAGAGGGTGAGGCGTGCGTGACAGGCTGACAACGTCAGCGTGTCAGTTTCATTTCCAATTTAAATTGTTGTATTTGTTTCCTTTTTGGCCTGGCGCCTGAGCCGAGGCATGGCACGGGACATGATGCACCGTGCTTGCAGAGCGCGGTGCCGACAAAATAAACAAACACTTAATAAATAAAAAACTGGCCCACCTCAGAGGAAAAACTGGTCCCCCGGTCCCAAAGGTCATCGACCAGTGGCTGATGGGCAGATGCCGCCGGTCCAACCCTGTACCTGCCTACTCTCCGGGTTTAGACCGGAGACTCAGGGTTTTTACGCTAGTCTCTGGGGAAGAGCGTGGAGTATCCGGGATTTTCACCAGTCCCAGCAACTCCACCCACACCTCCATGAGATTGACTACAAGCAGACCACTAGTGGCCAATCACATGGAGGTGTGGGTGGAGTTTTGCCTGAAAATCACAAATCCTGCCCATGGCAGGCTTCACTGCTGATGTTTGGAGGTTTTTTCAAGCACTATGGTGGGGAAGTGGGGAAGGTGGGCAGAGTCGTGGGTGGATGTGGTGGAGTCTTTGGTGGGGGGGCAGTCCTTTGTGACTGGTATGGCTCCGGGTTTCAGTTTTTGAAACGTAGGCAGGTAAGAATGTATTGTTCATTGCAAATGTGACACGATTATTATTATTGTATTTATTGAGGACGGACACAGCTTCGAGAAGCAACTGAGCACTTTAGAGAGGTGTACAACAGTACAGATGCATAACGGAGAGCTTTTCAGAGGTAAGAACAGATAGAGAGCGGGGGTAGGATACGGATGGGCACAGAGGACGGGTACAGCTGTACAGGCTGGTGGGGAACAGAGGGGCAGATGGCATCTAGCGAGTTAGGTGGCGCGAGGGGCGATGTAATGGCCTAGGTGTTGAGGAAGAGAGGCTCCTCCAAGAGGTGGGTCTTGAGTTCTTTTCTGAATTGTAGGAGTGGGGGGGTCAGATGCTGACAGGGAGGGGGTTCCATAGTCTTGGAGCGTAGGCAGAGAAGGCTTATTTTCTGATCCTTTGCTTTTGGCATTTTTAGATAATTGAGAAGTTTCTCAGACAGAGAAAGCCCCTTGCTACATCCTGTGAAAATGGTTCGTCTCATGGAAATGATGAACCTTGATACACATGTACCTTAAGAATTGTCTTTTTTTTAAAAAATGTTTAAATATGTTTTATTTTACGTGAATAGTTCATTAACTTTACACACTTAACAAAAATGAAAATTACGTCTTATATACAAAACATAAATAAAGCATACAAACAACGGTTATCATCCATATTTCATTATTCTTACTATGTATAATACAGCTAGCGATCATTTGAGCAGTAGAGTAACACATTTACTCCAGTGGTGTAGTTGGGCACGATTATGGAAACAGTGGTGCGTGTCCAAATTTCCTGACATTGTGCAAGAGCTCACTTAATGGACCGTATGCAAAAGGCATAGCTGACCTAGTGAATAATGACCAGAGCTAGCTTAGTATGGGAAGTGGAAGGGCCTTCGTCCTTGTTTTGCAGGATTGATTAATGCCCTTTGTTGTGGTTGACTATATGCTACTTCTTCCCATGCATCCACACGTCAGTTGAGTTGGAGAAGTCCTTTGCCTGGTTATGATCCTTTCTATCATCTGATAATATCTAGTTTGTTAACATGGAATCACTACAAACCCACCTCCCATATCACAAAGGGTTTGTTGTTCCCCCGAATTTGTTTATTTCTTACTATTTCTTAAATAAATTATGTGAAACTGCAAAATAGCTATTTACAGGGAGGAGAAAAAAAGAGGGTGGTGGGTGTTGCTCAGCTGTATTTAAATATTTTTTCCAGATAATATCCAGGGATTTGATGGTTCTCTCAATTACATTTAGGGCTGGATGGTTGTGTTTTCATCTCAAACTGAAGCTCGTCAGACTATGTTTCTCATTATGTTTCCGTGCTGATCATGGTTGTGTTCTCTAGCTCACTAGCTCAGAAGGGTGTTTTACTTGGCTGGTGCACAGTTCTAAGTCGCTTGGGTCTTGTTCTTCATTGCAAGGCATCATTTTATCATAATCTTTTTTTGGAAAGAGTTCAGACACCCACTGTAAAGCTTAGACCACTGAAATGCTTTAAGAATCTTACTCCTCAATCAGAATATTGGTGGAAATGATCTTCTGGTAGGTTTACAGGAATAATCTTGCTATGCATCTAATGTCAACGTACGCCAGTATCAACATGAGAAGAATGGGCCAAGCCCACCATCGAGCTTGTCATCCTGAACATGTTAGGTTTGGAGTCTGAATAGCAAATACACCAGAGCTAGAATGATTGGGTATTGCCTTTTGCAGGAATTTCCTTAAATTAGGTGGTTAAACTTGCTTGGCCTTTGATCAAGATGAGCAGCATAGTGAAAAGTTGATTTAAACGTAGAATAACACGAGGCTGAATACTTAGCAAGGTCGCCCTCCCTTGTAATCATATTTATTTACGAGTTCATTATACTGTAACATATAGGAAATGTGCAAGAATGTATTTCTTATGTGTTTAAGGTTTGTTTAATAGCCAAATTGACACAATAAAGAATGAAAAAATAAAGGAAAATTACGAGTTCATAGAGTTTTAACTTCAATGACTTTGTAGCTGCATGTACCCAGGCCAGACTACTATTCACAGGTAGCCTAACGCATTTTGGATAGAGCATGGAATAGTAGGGTACAGCCTTGATTTAATTTCTTGATAATCCACAGAACTAAGTTACTTGGTCATATGTCATTAGTTATCCCTTTATTCTTATGCCAACCTTTGCCAAATGTTTCACCCATCCAGGGCCTCTTATAAAACAACAGGGCCTCTTATAAAACAAACTACTTCTTGTACAAGGCACAAATACACTTTTTATGTTTTCACACTTTTTCTAAATGTCATTTCAATCTCAATCTGATTCACATTTCAGTTTCACTTTATACCATCTAATAACCACCCATAATCATAGTTTATATACTGCTTCCGGTCTTAGCCCAGGAACCAATCTCACTTGTTTCAACTTTTAACATGTCTCATGTTTATCCAGTTCTGTTAACATCCCTTAGTATTCCATTCCTCATTAGAGTCCTATTAGCTTAACAGCTCATTTGTATGTCCTAACATTGTTTGGTTATATATGGCATGTAGCACAGGGACAATGAAAAGAGAGTACGGTGAGAATAGGGATTCTAATAGGTCTTTATGTTATAAAAGTACAACACGGCAGGTGTTGGCTCTAGTCAGTGTTGAATAACAACACGGAAAACTAATTATAGCCAAGAGCAACAGCGTTACTGAATCACAACAAGGCTGGTTTATTTTCCGTGTGGCAAAAGCCGTAAGTTCGCATGTCTTAAAACCGCGAGTGCTGATGGATGTGGAGGGGAGGTAGTGCGCGAGTGCTGATGGATGTGGAGGGGAGCTAGTGCGCGAGTGCTGATGGATGTGGAGGGGAGCTAGTGCGCGAGTGCTGATGGATGTGGAGGGGAGGTAGTGCGCGAGTGCTGATGGATGTGGAGGGGAGGTAATGCGCGAGTGCTGATGGATGTGGAGGGGAGGTAGTGCGCGAGTGCTGATGGATGTGGAGGGGAGGTAGTGCGCGAGTGCTGATGGATGTGGAGGGGAGGTAGTGCGCGAGTGCTGATGGATGTGGAGGGGAGGTAGTGCGCGAGTGCTGATGGATGTGGAGGGGAGGTAGTGCGCGAGTGCTGATGGATGTGGAGGGGAGGTAGTGCGCGAGTGCTGATGGATGTGGAGGGGAGCTAGTGTGCTGATGGCAGTAGCAGGATTGGGGGGGGGCAGCACTCAAGCTGCAATTAATGTGGGCTTGCATACATTGTTGAATACAGCTCGCGTTCAGATCTCCCTGGTTAGTTGAGTGGCCCATCCAGGATGTTAATGGGTGACACATTAGAAAGAAAAAAAAAAGATCTCCCATGCTGGGAAATGATGAATATTAGTTTTGGAGGAGACTACACAGTGCTTAGGATCCTTGATATGATATATGTTATTTATAACGCGCTTAATACCCAGAGGTGTCTAAGCGCGGACCCGGGGATCGAACCTGTGTTGTTCCGTAGTCTTGCTTCCACAGCCAGTATGTTGCCGCTGGGATATCCTCCGGAGACTAGAGCCTCCCTTAGAGTTTCTACCTTCCAACCATATGTCACACGTTTATTTATTTAGTGTTTTATAGTTTGTATTATACAAACAAACTTTTCTTAATTTTTCAGTTTAAAAGAATGCAAATAAAGTCATTATTCCATACAAAATTACACATTCCTGAGACAAATAAAATGAAAACAAAACAATCAAAATACTCCATTAAAAATCTGCATAATGCTAAAATCAGAGCGATTGGACATCGCCCTATAAATCTTTGCCAATGGGCTCCTTCCTCAGGATGTTGGGATTTGCCATGAAGCGGTTTATCCTACGGCACTGAGGGCGTGGAGGCCTGTCTCTCGCACTAAGCGGCTTATTACTACGGCTGCGTGGCCTGTTCTCTAATGCAATGGCATGACATCTGCATATTTTACCCGTGCCATAGTCTGGATTTGATCACATCTTCATGGGAGGGACAGCAGCGTGCATTTATTTGACATGCACAGCCCAGCACTTTCAGGCCGTTGGGCCTAGTCTACATCTCACATTTCTTCTTGCGCGTACATGGCGTCTCGCCGTTACTCGGATTTATGTGGAGAGGGGATGTTTCTCGTTTCCCTATTTCCCGCCCTGGTTTCTAGTATGCTCACTTTATGGTTTTGAGATATTTTCGTTTTGGGGATTGCGTTAACAGGAGGGAACATCGACTATAAGGCACCCCAACCTTGCTGCACATTGCTAGGATTTGCCGCGGCTGAACGGTTATTCTCTTGCAGTTTAGGACCCGACCCCTTAAAGCAGCATTCTACTTAGAATAGATATAAGCTCTCCGGCACCGAAGGCCTTTGATTTGACCCCAAAGCTTGCCTTCTACATTAGGGACCTAACTTTCCTCTTTCTACTCGCCCACTGAGTACTATCACTCCGCTTCCCTCCGACTGTTATCTTACTTCAGCACCCCCCTTTCACTCGCTTGCACTCTGCCTTTATCATGTGCACACGTTCCCCCCATGCCTCACTTTCCCTGGCCACTGATACTAATGGGCCATGTTCAGATGTCTCAGGCGAGACTTAGCATCTAGGCCCCTTCTTAAGTTTAGGGTAGCCTAACCTTCTGCCTGGTATAGCTGTGACATGCTAATGGCATACTACGCTTCTACGGATGTTTATGTCACACAAGCTTGCACTCTCATTCTCTTACCCGCCAGGGGATGCTATCAGAGTATGGCTACAGATGGGGGAGACTCATTTGTCATTTCACCCTTTTTTGACTTCCAATTTTTCTTTCAGCACACGGCCGTTTCTTGGCTCTGACACCTCTGTCAGTGGGCCCAGTAGCACTAGGTCTCACGAGGACTCCCCATAAGGGACACGTTACGATTATCTGGTGTTTAAGCCGCCATAACATCCAGGAACTCTTGAGAACATCCCAAGGCCATCATACATTCATAACCTTGCTTTTAATTAAACCTACAACAGATTACGCTCCTTACGGACAAGATAATGGATTGCCCATAGGACAGCTCCTTACTTTTTCACAATCATTTTGGTCTAAACTAATTCTACGGTACATGCATTCCAGCTAATGCTGACGCTCTATCCTCATCTTCCGCTTGTCACCTTGGTCTTCTGGTCTATCTCCGACTTCACCCCGTTCCCAATTTCCGCGAACCTCTATCCTCATTTCCTTTTTCACCCCACAGACCACGGTCTGCTTTGCACCCTGGGTGGGGTCACGGTTCACTCACAAGGACAAGTTATCAATGCTGTAAGACCACTATGGTGGTGAGGTGCGCAGTATAAAAGCTAGTTAACATAACAAGTAAGATGTCGGTAAGAAAGCTCAGCAGGTTGAGCGTTCGCTGCTGCGATCTGAGCATGATCTGCAGGTTTGAATCCGCGCAAGCCCAACTCAACCTTTCATCCATCCGATGTCGATAAATGAGTACCAATTTCGGTTGGGTGATATTGTATGTAAATATGTGCTCTGTAAAACACTTTGGATACAGGCGCTATATAAATAACACATCATTATCAATATATGTTAATATGATGGCATGCCTCCGTCTTTGCTTATTTTTTAGAAAGAACAAAGGTATTCAACTAGTCTCTGTGCCATTTTAGGAAGATCCGCATAGCTTAACTAAGTAAAAAAAAAGCAAGGCATACACAACCTTTTTGCCTATAAAGCTGCTCATGTCCCTGTGTTAAATTTGGTAATTTTAAACATGACTCCATTTGGTGATGGTGCCGACTTCTCAGGTACAATGGAGTGATGTCATATGTAACCGTCACAACCTCATAAGTTAACATGTCAAGCCTCTGTATTTGCTCATTATTAGAAGGGACGCATTTATTGAACACTGGTAAGTCTCAGCACCATCTTGGGATGGTCTGCATATCTTAACCAATCAACAAACGTGAAGGCAACCACAACCTTATTGCCTGTAAGCCCAGCAGCTATTTATTAAGTTGTTACATCATTGAACCCAGCGGGGTGACAGTATAAGTAGAGTGTACATGTTGACTTTTCTTGGTATGCATGATATGATATGATAGTTTATTTATATAGCGCCTATACACAACGTGTTTCAAAGCGCTTCAAGGAGGGAGGGGAACAAAGGAAAATACAGTTACATTCAGCAAAGTCCTCGAAACAGTACAGAATGTAAAAATAACTATCATAATAGGCCTGTCGACATTTCTGATAGTGCAAGTGCATAGAACAAGTAAGGCAAGAGGTAATGGATAGGAGGAGAACAAAGCAAGCAGTAACATTACTATGTCTGACGACAATTTACGCAGTGCAGGTGGTAACAAGAGGAGGGGTGGGAGGGGGGGCAAGGGTACGGAGGGGAAAGGAGAACAAGGCACCAATACCTATTGTCGGCCATAAATGATGATTTGGCAGAGTTTCTAGAGCAGACTAGTCCATTCTGAATTGTCATATGAAGGTAGACCTGGCAATCCAATCTGTTAACTAGACCCTAAACACCTGTTTTGACCGAACATTAGCATGATGCCATTTAATAACAGGACACAGTAACTGCAGTCCAGGGTGAGAATACAAGTCAAAGGCTGGATTATGTAAATGAACTCCCACCAGTGGTGCCCAGCCTCAGCCTAAAAGGATTACTACCTCATACACCACTCTAGACATTCCCATGAAGGTCCTAGCAAGACTCAGGAGCCTCCGGAAAGGCCAGACCGGGGCCTATGCTCCCAGTTAAGCCGTGGTCAATATCCTACACTCAGTTAAATGCGCCCATATTCCCTTCCAACTTTCCCATCTATACAACTTGGCTGTTCATGGATGTTCAGAATTAGGACATGTGATGAATCCTACGGATCCCTCACGAAACCCTGGCCTAAAGTGTCCTCCTAGGTGGCCAGGGAAAGGCAGACGCTTCTTGATCCTAACCTGCCGTTGCTGTTCTGCAGGATGATCACCTGGGAGGAGACAAGGCTCAGGGTGAGATGTGATTTCATGCGACGAGATGTGGTATTTGTCTCTCAATGTCCCCATGGGAAGAACCTTTCACCAATACCAAGCCATGTAATGGCTTATTGTCGTTATGATTTGTCTGATCCACAAATTGAACATCTTAATGTGGATAAAGCTAATGTAAAATCCCTACACATCTTAAGAAATGAAAGCCCATATGAGACTTATAAAGTTAGAAATCATCCTAAGTCCCAGAGGTGCAGTGAAAGGAAAACTGTAAATAATGTATTAAAGGAACTGCTTTCCCCTTTCCCATAAAATTCTTGTGATGTTTCCTTAAATACATTTAGAAGAAGTGAACTTGAGTTCAGAAGTAGAAAGCTGACCAGAAAACCTAATTTGGTTGTTGTGGACTTCAAGCCCCATAATTCCCTCTATACTGGGATGAGGAAGAGGGCTCAGGAGCAATGTTGCAGGAGTGGTCAGCTCATTAACGCAAATGACTAACACCTGAGGGAGGCAGAGAGGCTTAAAAGGCTCCCTTGGGTGCAGGCCATTAGTAGCAGCAAGAGTAGCAGCAAAAGTAGCAGCAAGAGTAGCAGCAAGAGTAGCAGCAAGAGTAGCAGCAGGAGTCACAACATCAGGAGCAGCAGTAGAAGGATGAAGCAGCAGCAGACACGTTGCTGGCACTGGCAGTCCACAGAAGAAGTTGGAGGAAAGACAGGGCCCCAAGACGACTGCAGGGCAGATTTCAGCTGCCGGCCCTGAGGGTCCCTTTCCCCCTAAATCTGTAGTGCAGAGGTTGTGCAGTGAAAGACGTGAAGAAAGAAGGCTTTTTCCCATGTGAACCGAGTTGCAGAGACTGCGCAGCAGGAAGCATGCAGGAGACTGTGGTTAGGGGCTGGCATGCACCAGGGAGTCGGAGGAGCAAGCAAAGCTCTGTGTTAAAGTGGCAGCAACTAAGTCAAATTCAGAGAAGAAGTGTGTCTATTCAACAAAAGCCAGAGCAGTGGAAGTCCTGTGGCACGCCAATGGATCAAAGGCAAAGGAAAAACCGGTGAATATTGCAGAGGGCTCTGATACCTTTCGCGCATTAAGGCAACAGTAGCAAGAAGACAGGCAACAGTAGTAAGAAGGAGTCACTTGCGTGGAAGCGAATTTGCCCGCTCCATTATCGAACAATGAAGGCAACAAAAGTAACACTCGCGTCTGAGCAAAACTGCTTTGCTGATATTATTTGAAAACCAAACTAAAGAAAATAGTTTAAATACCAATCACGTATGTCTAAAAGTGATTCTAAAGTGAAAGCTAACTGAAGAATCCTTCATAAAGCAGCAGAAAACATTGTATAATTTAAACCAAGTGATCAGACATTAGGATTGTGAGTTTCAGTGAACATACACACATTGCCCAAAGCCAAGAGTTATACAAACATTGCCCAGGCCAAAAGAGACTAACAACAAGGCATACAATTAAATGAATATCTCCAACAGGAAGAACAGAGGTGAATCAAATGTTTTGAAAGGTGAAGCTTGTTGATTTGTGATTGTTTCATACATTTAAAGCTGGTATAAAAACTCATATTTACAAAATGAGGAAAGTCAAAAGTACTTGGTTATTGGTGTTGCAGGAAGACAAGAGTGGCAAAGAGGCTGCCCTTCTGGAAGGTGAATGTTCAGAAGAGGTGCATTGCTTTCATGAAAGTGTTGAAGAGCACTAATGTGAAAAGGTGTTTAAGTCATAAAACTGCAAAGTACTGAAGCTGTTGGGAATCTTTGGTTGTCAGTAGATATGGAACTTCAGAAGCACTGTTGATTGTGGAAATCTGTTGTGCAGGTGAGTAAACCTGCATGGTGAATCCTTATTGTATTGTAGAAGGCCTGGAATAAGATGTGTATCTTTGAACCTTACAAGTTGTGGCAAATCATCCTGACCAATAATTTCATTGATGCTATTTGATGAACTAAAAATATCTTTTCAAAGAAGAAGAGGAATCTTTCCTTTGTTGAACTTTGGATTAGTAGCACTTTCTTTTGACACGTTGAAGGTGCACAGAACTGTATTGGAACTTTATTACAAACCTGAATTTCCTTGTTTCTTTTTGCTGAACAGTAGAACTGAATCCAATCTGAAACCCGGGGAAGGGGAATTCACCCAGGTTATAAAGACAGACTGTGAATACATTACAAAAGCAATTATCGTTGTTGGGAATTGCCATACATTTTTTCTTGTGTATTTTATGTATAAGTGTGAGGGCCAGAAAGTATTTGTTCAAGTGTATCCTTTAGTTTGTATTAGGCAGGGAAATCCTCGTCAGGGTAGTGATAGTGAGGTGTTTATTGAAATGTATGATTTAATAAAATGGCATTTATTGAAAAATCATCTAAAGGTTGTCCGTCTCACATTTCTGACCCCTCACAGACAGTAAGTAGAAGGTATTTGCACAATGCATTTACTTAGGCATGTGTCTGCCTTGGCTCACCATGACACTGTGGAAGTCTAAAAAATCTGACCACTACCGAGCCATAGACAGGCTTTGGTTCTTTAAGCACTTTGCACTGAAGAACAAGCCTAAGGTTTTGATTTTTTTTTAAAAGTCCTTTTACTAGGCATGGAATAAATGAGGAACACCCCCCAGAAATGTGAGGTTCTTTTTGCTTGCTCTTCAGTGAGCTTTTTTCAAACCTGGCAAATTCAGATTTCTGACATGCAACACCTCCCAAATGTTTGTCGGGGAACCTAGGGAAGGAAGAAAGTAGAAGAACTTTGCCGTGTGTGTTTTCTTGGGCATAGCTTCAACATGCCTTGGCTCACCCTGACACTCTTAAAGGCTCAATGTCTAACCACTGCTGAGTTATAGACAGGCGTTGTGTCCGTAAGCACTTTGCACAGCCCAGGGTTTTGGTAAAACAAATCTTTTTGGTATGCATGACATAAATGAGTACCCTCCTGCCCCCAAACAACAAATTCAAGGTTGCTTTTGCTCGTTCTTCTGGGAGCTTTTTTCAAACTTGGCAAATTCAGATTTCTGTCACGCAACCCCTCCCAAATGTTTGTTGGGGGCCTAGGGCATGGCTTGTCATGCCTTGGCTCACCATGAGATCCTTAATTCTAGACATACCCCCTGGCACGACAAACACCTCTCTCCAGCCGTCTTGGGGATCATGAGTCAGATATATATATATATATATATGAGCTGGCTAGGAATTCCTTTTTTTGCTGTTAATAACTTTCCTTCAACTTCTGTCCTTTGTGTATGAACACAGTAAGTCCTATAAAGTACTGAACATTCACCTTTTTGTGTGTGCTTAATGCTTTTTATTGGGTCTGCCAATGGTGGATGTTAGCCCCTTTCCCAATGAAACCACTCTAAAGCTATCACATGGAAGCAAAAGTAACATAGACAAAAATAATGTAATGTAATTACAGACTGCTCTATAAAATAGAAATTGGAGCCATTAAATAAAGGCTTTTCTAGTACCAGTATGCCAGAGTGCTGTTTAATATGGCTGGCTACATACAGCCCAGTATTTTTGTGTGGCAATGGCAGTAACATCAGGGTTCTTTTCAACCTGTCAACATGTGGCTAGTAACAACAGGGTGTTCAGGATTCTGGTCAATTTGCCATGGAACTTTCAGTAATGCCAGGCTGCTACTCAACAAAGCAAAAACAAATAAGTGATGGTTGGAAGGTTTAGAATTAATCTTAAAACTGTGGCATCACTCTGGGCAACCCTATAGATCACCATTCTTCGCCTGCCAAGCCATTACAGAAAGGTGAAAGACATGAAAATCAGCTTGGTCCCACCACCAAAGGGGCAATCCAGCCGAACTGCTAGGGCACATCCCTTCTGCACGAGACCACAAGCATCCCAAGTCACAAGGCTGAAACATGTCTAAGAGTTGCATGTGTTTCTGTGCAGAGGGGACCCGACCTAGCAGTTCGGGCTGGGCTGCTCCTATTGGTGGCAGTACCTGACTGATTTGCAGATGGCAGGACCCCTTCTGCAATGGTGCAGACAAGCTAAAAAACGGTGGGGTAGAAGGTTGCACAGAGCAGTGCCAGTGGTTCAGATTTACTCAAAACCTTCCACCCATCACCTTTTTGGCTATAGGCTGCTACTCAACAAGCACCCATAAATGTATGAAGGTGCAGGTAAATAGTGCAGGGTGCTTACAGGGGTAAATATATATCTTTACTACACCTCCTCAATGCCAGGGCATTTACCTGTGCGGCTCCATTCACATTGTCCCATAGGAATAGAGTTTCTTCTGTAAGGCACACACCATGTCTTCCAATCTGGTCAAGTCGAACTACATCCGCAGAAGGTACAATGTGGATATAAGGTTCTTTCCCGGTACTTGTGGGTAACCTATGGAATTTACTCCCAGGCAAGTTAAGGCCCTTTAAGATCTTCAGGCATCCAGGAGATGTTTAAGGACACATTGCTTCCCCAACAGGTGCCACTAAAAATGTGGGGGTGGGGAGTAGGCAGTTATTGTGTGGGCTCTTCGGCACCACGAGTCCACAACATAGGTGATCATTGCACTTAACAAGAATCAAACTTAACTCATTAGCTACCACTGCTATGGTCACTGCCTAGTTCATGCGGACCATCGCACAATCTGCTCCGGTACCACTCATGACTAAAACGACAGCCAGGCCACTAATAATAACAAGCACATTGTAAAGCAACTCCAACAGCACCATGCACAGAGACCCCAGGCTTCCAATCCAGGAGAGCAGAGGCATACATTACAAGTGATAAACTAGATGTGGCAAGCAATGACAACAGAGGTGACTTCTCTTCCCATCAACATTGATTCTTCTTCTACACAAACAGTACATGTTCCTCCCACTTCGCTCCCTACTGCTTCTATTTTCCTATTACTAATGAGGAGACTTCTCTCTTGCTTACTCAGGCTCATCCTACTGCTTCACCCACTGATCCAATTCCCTCAGTTCTTATTCCTAAAGTCTATTCCTCTCTCTTTTCTTACCTTACACCCTTTTTCAATATTTGTCTCCTGACCTCTACATTTCAGTCATCCGTCAAACATGCTTCTATTATTCCAATTCTAAAAAAGCCATCTGCTGATCCCTCTCTTGCTTCCAAATTTCGTCCTATTTCTCTTTTACCTTATCTTTCTAAACTACTAGAATGTCTTGTCTACTCTCAAGTTTCTACTTTTTGTGTCTAATACTTTATTCTAACCCGATTTCATTCAGTAACGATTCCGTCCTTTGCATTCGACTGAAATGGATCTTCTATCAGTTCTGAAGTCTTAACTTACAGAACGTTATTCTAAGCACTTGTGAAAAACCAGAAGTGCTTCACCCACTACTCCCCAGGATCTGTCATCCAGGTGGCTAGAACACAGCCATCGGTTTTGGATCCAGTTCCTGGGGGAGGACCAGTGCGGGAGGATCACCTGGGTGAGGGGTCTTCGGGGAGTGGGACACCACATGGTGAGACGTGGTATCCCCTTCCCTATAACACCTTTACCCCATGCTACCAGGTAGGATATTTAGGAACTCTACCCTCCCACCCCCCTTTTACAACACAAAACACTTTTTCACGGACAGCCTGCTATGAGAGAAAACGGACTAACACCGGAGCTGTATACCTTACTTGTCCCAATACAATGGTCAGGCGTGGTCAGACAATTACTGACATCACACACACCTGACTTCCATTAAGCTACCCCACACAGATAAAAGGTGGAGCACGAGAGCACACTCTGAGCGAGGCAAAGCACACAAGGAAACAGCAGTTTCAGGACAGCAGCTGAATGTGACTAGAAAGATGGCAAAACTGACCTTTTCGACAAGGAACCGTTACTTTCTGGAAACCTTGGGAATAGAAAGTTTAAGACCAGGAAACCAGGCTGAAGAATCCTGCATTGTGTGTCAGAGATACCCGGGGCCTTCCCGTGTCAATAACCAAGGTGGGAAGAAGCACGAGTTGCCGTGGTACCGGCCTTGGCTGCAAGAACAAAGCAGCATCACTGAAATCAACACAGCCAGTGTGTCAGTCTAAAAATCTAATTCGAGACCGCAAACGTATTTTGGTGGCCGTGGGCCAACCGTCTCATGCACGATACGACAGAATATAGGTTTTCGAGTGTTCTAATGAACAGCCATTTTCTTGTAACAAGAATCACCATTTTGTTTTCTAACCATTGCTCATTGCTTTCTGTTCCTATTGCTTCGCAGTATATTTTTCGCTTACACTGCTCGACTGAGGAACAATGCTGTCTGTATATGAAAAGGACAAGGCCACAGGGCCGGGAGGATAACAAGAGTTTTGCTGAAACACAAACGTAGGCAGCGCCAGGAAGAATGCCCGGCTCTCTCCTTAACGTAGCCTTGAAACAGAGCCGCAGGGCATTTAATCATTTTCTAGCTGCCAGCCAGTCTCGTTATATGGTAGAATATGTTAGAATAATACCATTAAAGGCTTGAATTATGCTTTTCTAATGGCCCCCCCTTTGCTGAGCCCGCTAAGAGCATGTCGGCTCCCAGGACGCGAATAGCACCTGATAGATAGCAAGGTCCGGAATGTAACCCCCTCTGCATGTAGCTCACTTCCAAGAACAGAAGCGCCATGTTCTATTCAATAACCAAAAGATGCCTACGCACTCACAAATTGCAAATTGTTACTAGAATAGATGTTTGAAGGTGTCATAGTGGCCGGAGATGTCCATCGTCACACCAAGTTCAAAGAAACCCAATGAAGAGGGGTGTTAACCATGACATAGCTGATTCTTTGATATGCATTTTGTATATATGTAACTGATGAACGTAATTCGCTCTCTTGCGTCCCACGAGGTCTAGAGATACACGTCGCGGGGCGTCGAGACCGAGTTGGCCAACTGAGACTTTTGCTTTGCAATAAAACCCTAGCTTTGGGAATACAACCTCGTGTCTGGCGTCTCTATCGTGTGCAGTGACTCGCCTTGTTTCCATAGACGTCAGGGCCCCTTAGGGGCCCCTTTCAAGATGGCGCCCGAATAGGGACCCTCCCCCACTTGTTCCTACGCGTAACGTTGTAATTGAGAAAGGCAGAGAATGGCGAGGACGGGACGATCGAGCCGGGATCAAGAGGTGTTCGGGGCACCCTGTAAAAGTGATGAGAGACTCCTTTGCAGATCTGCACACATCTGATCCCTGATCGACGTGCCTGGCTAGAGAACAAGGGGAAGAGTGTCCCGAAACGAGGGGGAAGCCAAGAAATGCAGACACAACGTCCTTTGCTGCGTCAGTATACAGACGACTTGATTTATCAGGTGAGTCATTCCCCGATTCATAGCATCCTGATATTGGTTGAGAGTTGACTTTGCAAAATCAAATGCCCTAGATAAGGTTGATTAACCAAGGGGAAGGTTGAAACGTGCCTGGGGTATTGTCCACCTTAGCGGGGTTTTTCCGCTGTGGTAGACAATCTTTGGAAGATGGCCAATTGTACCACCTGGGAGAACGCCAGCGTATGAGATGTATGTGAAGTATACTATTAAAGACTGGAGAAAGGAATCAATGCTCCGATTTAAAAGCAGAGAAAAGCATGCGTGCAGGCATAAATCAAAAGGTGAGGTAGCGGAAGAAAAAGTAGAGGAGGAGTGGACTGAGAGTATAAGAAGGGCAGGCAGGCGTGACCAGTTGAATATAGAAAAGATATACCCACAACGAGAATTACACATGACAGATGAATTGATAGAAAATATATTGACTCATACAAAACAAGGCCCAAGATCAGAAGAAAGACCAGATACGTTAGTAACTATTGACCAGATCCCACCCGTAGCTCAAGCTCCCCCTCCGGTAGCTCAAGCCCTCCCACAGCCACAGACCGCGCACATAACACTTCCTACTAGCCAACCAGGCCCACAACAGATACTCGCTGTTCCCATTGTCCCATCCGCACCTCCCGCCTTAGACACAGACTCAGTACTGTCCGTTCCTCCCGGGGTTGAAGTTGAAACCACGGGGGCAAGAGGTGGGACTGACCAACGGCAGTGCACAAGGGTAACCCGCAGCGCAATCAGCAAGGAGAGGAAGGTGGAATCGCAGCAACAGGCAGAGATGTATATAGACGAGAATGATGGGACGGCAACATTGGCTTCGATATATGACTTTCGTAGAAGCAACGAAAGACAGGTAGTGTTGGAATGCATGGGTGAATATTTGGTGGAGAGATGGAAACAGCTAATTGGGAAATTACCAACGCAGCGATTGTTAGATCTGAATGCATTAGCACGCTGTAGGGAGAGGGATGAAGAAGTAAGAGAACATGTGTATAGACGTTTTGAGCTTAGAGATGAATTAGATAATGATTATGTCGAAACATTTACTGCACCTATCAAAGTGTTTACTGCACCTGGGTACTGGAGTAGGGAAGTCGGGAGACCAGAGAAGAAGGAAAAGGGGCAGCATAATAAACAGCAGCAGTTACCATCGCGGGGACAGAAGGAGATGGTGAACGAATTATCGTTGCTAAAACAGGTGGGGGCAGACTTAAAGGAATGTCTAATTATGACACGGGTATTAATGCAGCAAGTAGTAGGCCATAATAGAGGACGAGGGAACGCACAAGTGAGGAGTAGTTCGAATATGTATGGGGGAACAGTGGGGCCGAATCAGTGTGTATATTGTAAAGAGGAAGGACATTGGCGAGCGCAATGCCCGCATTTACAGAACAAAAATGGGTCTGGTCAAAGGAGACTGCATAGTGGACACCCAGGAGCGAATGGACCAAATAGGAATAGTATGCAGCAGCATCATAATAATGGAAGTAATCAATACCAAGGCCAAAACCAAAATGCCCCAAACCAGAGTCAGGGACAGCAAAATCAACAATATGGAAATCAGAATGGGGGAACTAGAGGGAAGAGTGGAAATGTTTTCGATACACAGCCAAACACGTATTACAGTAATAGTAATGATTACACATCGGACGATGTGTTATTTCCCCAATAGGACAGCCCAGGACAGAACCAGTGTCTATTCCCGTGAATCAGAGAGGACCCTACATAGAAATGAGAGTCGGGAATGAGGAACACCGCTTTCTTGTAGATACAGGAGCACAGAAGTGTTCAATAGATCATCACTTGGTTCCGAATATACCACTGTCAGGGCAAAAGAATATTTCTGTAGGGTTCGCAGGTACACCAGTCATAAACCCAGTGTCCAAACCAGTCCCAGTTACCATAGGACCATTCACTGAACATTGTCCTTTCCTTCTAACAGAAAATTGTGGAGAAAATTTGTTGGGATTGAATTTGTTGAAAAAACTAGGTTCTGTTATACAT
Organism: Ambystoma mexicanum; assembly: GCF_040938575.1. Classification (NCBI taxonomy): domain Eukaryota; kingdom Metazoa; phylum Chordata; class Amphibia; order Caudata; family Ambystomatidae; genus Ambystoma; species Ambystoma mexicanum. Next base: position 225,523,904 of record NC_090923.1, on the reverse strand, counting down.
TGCACGGCAGACGGAGTGTTTCTAACGATATGGCCACACAATGCCCCTGTGTCTGAATTCATGTCCGAAGCATTACCAGGGGAACTAAGTAAAGTACCAACCTGTATATGGGCAATGCATGACAACGATGTGGGATGTTTAAAGATAGAGCCAGTAAAGATTATTTTAAAAGAAGGTGTTACCCTACCGCGAATACCCCAATACAAAATTTCGGTTGAAGGTGAGAAAGGATTGAAGAGTATTGTTACAGATTTGATGAAATTAGGGGTAAAAGAGGAAATCACAGGCAGTACATGCAACAGCCTGATCCTTCCGGTTTATAAAAAAGGAGGTAATGAGGTACCATACCGTTTCATAATTGATCTACGCGCACTAATCAAGGTAGTACATCCGCAATTTCCTTTAGTGCCAGACGTCACTACAATATTGACAATGATACCTGTTTCAGCAGAATATTTTAGTGTAATAGATTTGAAGAACTCATTCTTTAGTATTCCAGTCGACAAGGACAGTAGATCGCGTTCGCGTTCACATTAGGAGGACGATCATTTACATTTACACGGATTCTACAAGGTTACACGGAAAGTCCAAGTATTTACAGTAGAGCATTAAAAGAGCAGCTAGACATGCTGGAATTACCCGTGGGTTGTGTACTTTTGCAATACATAGACGATTTATTACTAGCTGCAGACACAGAGGAGATTTGTAAAGAAAGCACTGTATTACTAATGTCACACCTAGCGGCACATGGCCATAAAGCTAGTTTGAAGAAATTTCAGTATAATTGAAAGGAGGTAGTTTATTTGGGCTACCTACTTTCGAAAGGAGGGAGAAGACTAACGCCAGAACGCATAGAAAGTATTTCTTGTATGCCTATTCCAAAGACACAAAAATAAGTCAGAGCCATAATAGGCATGGCTTCATATTGCCGACAATGGATTGGTAATTTTGCGTTGATTGTGAAACCATTAGTGAATTTGACTAGAAAGGATGCAGTTATGCCTTTGCAGTGGGATGAGGAATGTCAGAGAGCATTTGATGGATTGAAAACTGCATTATGCTCGGCTCCAGTTTTGGGTATGCCGAACTATAAGAAAATGTTCAGACTATTTGTGTGTGAAAGTGAAGGATGTGCATTGGCGGTTTTGACACAGGAACAAGGTGGAAGAAATAGGCCGTGCGACTATTTTTAATCTGCGCTGGACCCTGTGGCGCGCGCACTACCACGATGTTTGCGATCTGTCGCGGCGGCTGCTGCATCAGTGAAACAAACGGAAGGGATGGTATTGGGGCACACTTTAATTCTGATGGTGCCACATGCCATAGACGTTCTATTGAATAGGACACAGACACAACACCTCACCTCTGCTAGATTGACAAGATATGAGATTATCTTGTTTGCGCCCCATATCCAAATTATGAGGTGTAGCGCTTTGAATCCTGCAGAATTAATGCCATTAACCATAACAGAAATTGGGAAGAATGAATCACCCCCCCCCCCACGATTGCTTAATGGTCACTGAGGAAGAAACCAAGGGGAGAGTTGATTTAAGTGATATTCCACAGAAAGAGCCGGATGGAGAGTTATTTTGTGACGGCTCATGTTTTAAATTATCAGATGGCACGACAACTGCCGCATACGCTATCACTACACTAGAGAGTGTTATAGAAAGTAAAAGAATCCCCTATAATTCAGCACAAGCTGTGGAAATAATAGCAGTAACCAGAGCCTGCAAGATTTCTGAAAATTTGAACGTGAATATATATACTTTCAGTCAGTACACGTTTGGAGTGGTTCATAACTTTGGACGACTCTGGGCTGAGAGAGGGTTTCTGACATCACATGGTGCCAGAATTCAACATGGCCCTTTGATTGTACGATTGCTGTCTGCACTCACGTTTCCAAAGCGCCTAGCAATAGTGAAATGCGAGGCACATAAAAAAGTAACATGCAAAATAGGAGAGGGAAACGTGTTTGCAGACAGGATTGCGAAACAAACTGCCACTGATTTAAATACCAAGATGATGACGGCTCAGACAGAGGAAGTACCCTGTATGATAGAAGATGGAGTTGCGACTGTCAAAGAAATGCAGGCCGAGGCTACGGCCAATGTAATACAGGGATGGGCAGAGGGATCTGCTGAGTTGGATTTGGAGGGTTGTTGGGTGGACAGGGGAACTAGAAACTGGATGTTGCCAAATTCATATGTGACTGCAATGGTCACAATGGCCCACAGTCCTACGCACAACTGTGCCAAGAAAATGATACAGCACCTTTCTACAGTATGGCAGAATGCAAACATAAAAAAGAATGCAGAAAGGTTGGTGCAGAACTGTATCACGTGTTTACAACACAATGTAGGAAAGGGAACAGTGACACCAACAGGAAGTTTTGGCCCGCCCTCCATGCCGTTTGAGGTAGTTCATTTTGATTTCATAGAGATGGAAAGGTGCCAAAACTGAAAATACGTCTTGGTGGTAATCTGTGCATTCAGTAAGTGGGTGGAGGCATATCCTTTAAAAGACTGCACAGCGATGAGTACGGCAAAAGTAATGTTGAAGGAGTATTTTTCCAGATTTGGCTTGCCCCGTGTCCTATGGTCCGATAATGCACCACATTTTGTGGGTGCAGTGGTGTTACAGATATGTGCAGGTCTCCAGATTGATAAGAGATTCCACAGTTCAAGGCATCTGAGTTCTGCCGGTCTTGTGGAGAGGCACAACGGGATACTTAAATCAAAGATTAGCAAGATGTGTGCGGGAAGCAAGTTGAGTTGGGTAGATGCATTACCAATAGCACTATTATGCATGCGTACGTCTGTACAGGCTAAAACTGGGCTCTCCCCATACGAGATCATAATGGGGAGGCCGGCAAATGTATGGTGCGCACATCAGCCAAAACGACTCAGTGAGATAGAACATCCTGTGCTTAGTACTTATTGTGGCCTTTTAATGCAGAAATTGCGTTTGATTCATCAGCAGGTGCAGGAGGCATTACCCGTGCGGTATACCGGTCCGGGGCACGCGCTGGAGCCAGGAGACTGGGTGCTGCTAAAAAACTTCGAAAGAAAGTCATCATTAGCGCCCAGGTGGCGCGGGCCCTATCGAGTACTTTTGGCGACGCAAACGGCAATCCGCGTGGATGAAAGGAAGTCGTGGATCCATGCCACCCATGCCAAGAAGATTCCAACTGCACTGAAAGTCTTGCCTGACACCGATGACTGGAAAGAGACAGCGGTCACAGAGACAAAAGAAACTGTTGCCAGTGTGCAGCCACCTGATCTGCCAAAACATGAAGTGAAACTCGAAACAAAGCCTGAGACGATTGCCAAAGAGGGGGAAGGGCAAAGAGTGCCCCAACGTTGCCCAGCAGAATCGACATCACTGCTGACCGACGTGAAATCTGCCTTGCAAATAGCAGCAGAAACAAATCGTGTACCCCTTTGGCGCCCACCAGCACTTGCCAGCACGCCAAAGACCGAATCTGGCGTGGCACACACCAGCACCTGCAGAAGCGCTGCAGGCTGACTTCAAGCCTGAATCTGAAAGTGCACCGGCATTGTTCACGGATCATACGATACCAGGAGCAAGGCGATACAACCTGCGGCCTCGGAAGACAAGGTGATCTGCATTCTTTTTCTTTTGGTGTTTATGTCAACCTCTGGTTCAGCTCATGGACGGAGCAGGAACCAGGGGTGTAGAGAAGAGAAGCGTGCGAATTGTGCAAGTCGGACAATTCAAGACTCGCGGCTCCTCGGTGCGATCATAAAAGTACATGTGTCCGGAAGCAGAGCGGACAAGCTGGGCGCACATGGTACTATGGCAAGTGAGATAATTGATTAACAGTACATGCGTCCGGAACCAGAGCGGACAAGCTGGGCGCGCATGATACTGAGGCGAAAACTGATCAAAGGTCCTCTGAGCAGTCTAAGAAGGGACTCGCCTAAAAACGAATAATTGAATCCAGGCTGAAACAAAAAAAGGACAGGCAAAACTGAACTGGGAGAATTTCATTGAACTTATAGACATTGGAGAAAACGCGACAAAGAGAGATATCCACAACAAACTGTGATAAGGAAGAAGAAGGACAATGAGAAACATGCCGGGACCGGTTCCAGCCCCCTCCTGCACCAGCACTGCTGAAAATGAGTCAGTCATAAAGACTATAACTTTAAGAAAAACGCATGGTAGAACAAATTGCATGCTGACACTAACGACAATGATGTGCTTTATGAGCGTGATAGCACCAATCTCAACAGCCCTAATATTATGGTGGGTAGAAACAATACACCCATTAGAAATTTCTTTACCAATAATTAATATATCCACTACTGAAAGCCCGGTTCAGGTGATCACTTATACTCTACCCCCAATGGAAGAAAAACATAGGGAAAGTTTTGGGAATAATACATTATTATTAATCATGAACATGACACATGCAATCCTGAAGAAAACAAACTGCTGGGTATGTGCCCATTTACCACAGCATGCTGGGAAAGGAATAGGGTGGTATGTGCAGCCGTTACCATTAAGTTCTGCATGTAGTGCATCTTTAGGTGCAATGTTCTATGGGAAATGGAATGAGAGTAGTACGGGTCAATTTAGACAGAACCAACATGAATGAGTTTGAGGAGATAATAATGAAGCCTGTGGGTTGTTCCATTTTCCATAAAGCACAAGTAATAGCCCCAGAGCCCACGAGGAAAAGCACACGTAAAATAACACGACAAAATAGACGAGATAGATTGTCCCTGCCAGAAAAAACATCTGTAATGACATTTCGTGTAAGAACAGAAGGGAACAAAGATGCGATTCCCCCATCTTACACAGTGAATTATAGCCCAAGAACTGTCCCGTTTTGCCTGAAAAAGAAAGGATCTTTTTCGGTCGGAACATATACTGGTTGTATGAATACGGTGGTACTAAAATGGGAAATAGAACCAGTATACGTAGGTGATCCAGTTTATTTTAAATGTGGAGAGAAAGCATTCATTTGGTTGCCCAGAAACTGTGGAGGTACATGTTATCTGGGGCTATTGTTCCCAGGAGTATTCCTCTTGGAAACAGCAGCCATGGCCAAATTATCCAGAACTAGAGTCAAAAGGACTGACGAAGGTGTTTTAATAGCAACTGATATAGCAAAATCATTTGTTCCATTCTTAGGACAGATAGTGAACTCCTATAATATAAGGCAATTGTCCAGAATCCTAAAGAATACAATAAACACAACAACAGATATATTATTCAACATGACGTTGGAAGAAAGAGGAATCAGGTTAATGACGCTGCAAAATAGAATGGCTCTCGATGTAATCCTGGTTGATCGTGGGGGAATTTGCAAAATAGTGGGATCAGCATGTTGCGTTTATGTCGATGACTATTCCCCCACGATCTTTGAAGCAATAAAGAAAATGCACGTTCTAAGCTCTGAACTCCCCACGGGAGAAGGGAGCTGGGAAATAGGATCTTGGTTTTGGGGAATACTATTATCTTGGGGATGGAAGCTGATCTCGATACTAGTAGTGGTGTTCGGAATATTCCTAACGTGTTGTTGTTGTATACATTGTTTACCCATAGTTTGTGCAGAGGTAACTGAGGGATGTACGGAAGTATGCATGCAAATGATAACAAAGAAAAAACAACCTCATGATCGAACTAGCCCAGACCCAAATGAGATGAGAGTAATGAAAGAGTTGATGGCAATAGATATTACTGAAGGCAATGATGACCATGATAGCAGGCAAGATTCAGACATAAGTACTTCAGGTTCATCATCACTAGAGGAGGTTTCAATAAATAGATGAGACATTTGGCATACGGCCAAAGGAGGGTTTGTCAGTCTAAAAATCTAATTCGAGACCGCAAACATATTTTGGTGGCCGTGGGCCAACCGTCTCATGCACGATACGACAGAATATAGGTTTTCAAGTGTTCTAATGAACAGCCATTTTGATGTAACAAGAATCGCCATTTTGATTTCTAACCATTGCTCATTGCTTTCTGTTCCTATTGCTTCCCAGTATATTTTTCGCTTACACTGCTCGACTGAGGAACAATGCTGTCTGTATATGAAAAGAACAAGGCCACAGGGCCGAGAGGATAACAAGAGTTTCGCTGAAACACAAACGTAGGCAGCGCCAGGGAGAATGCCCGGCTCCCTCCTTAATGTAGCCTTGAAGCAGAGCCGCAGGGCATTTAATCATTTTCTAGCTACCAGCCAGTCTCGTTATATGGTAGAATATGTTAGAATAATACCACCAAAGGCTTGAAATATGCTTTCGCAAATAGCACCTGATAGATAGCAAGGTCCGGAATGTAACCCCCTCTGCATGTAGCTCGCTTCCAAGAACAGAAGCGCCATGTTCTATTCAATAACCAAAAGATGCCTAGGCACTCACAAATTGCAAATTGTTACTAGAATAGATGTTTGAAGGTGTCATAGTGGCCGGAGATGTCCATCGTCACACCAAGTTCAAAGAAACCCAATGAAGAGGGGTGTTAACCATGACATAGCTGATTGTTTGATATGCATTTTGTATATATGTAACTGATGTACGTAATCACTCTCTTGCATCCCACGAGGTCTAGAGATACACGTCGCGGGGCGTCGAGACTGAGTTGGCCAACTGAGACTTTTGCTTTGCAATAAAACCCTAGCTTTGGGAATACAACCTCGTGTCTGGCGTCTCTATTGTGTGTGGTGACTCGCCTTGTTTCCATAGATGTCAGGGTCCCCTAGGGACCCCTTTCAAGAGAGTTGAAGGGACCAATACAAGACTGGTCTGTGTTGGAGCCAAGGTTGCAAGCAGCAACATTGTATGGCAAACGCTGAAACCGACAATGTTAAAGCGTGTCTGATAAGAGATGCAATTAAAGTTGAACTGCTGATGATTTATTGAACTTTCAAAGCAAGATACAATACCCTTGACAGAGTGCTCAATCGAAGGTCTCTGTAAAGTATTCAGCTGAGAAGTTGCTAGGCCATAAAGACCGCATATGGAAACTAAGGCACAATAACCATATACTAAAACGGCACGTCAGACACGAGGTTCATTTTCCAAACAAGTCTGGTTTATTTCAAAGTATTCTCAGTCGGCCGACTGGGTCTCACCGCCTCACGACATGTGTTCCCAAACACTGTGAGATGTGAGAGAGTGAACAACGCTCAAGCAGCAATATATATATATACATTACACATAATCTTTGCTAAGGCAGTTCGACACGTCCACATACATGTCATACAGGCTAGGGTTCAGTGATTGACAATTATGACAATTATGACACGTCTTCATTCAGCCTAAACATAGTTATTTTAGTGAAGGCAGCAGAGACAGCTTTCTGTTATGAGGAACATGGCGCTCTAGCTCAGCAAGGATATTGTGTTCTTAGCAGGGAAACATTCCTTACTACTTTATCTGTGTGTTCGGCTCGTGAGGTAAGGGTCAGATAGCCCTGAAGCACAAAATACCACTCTCCATGAAGGCACACCGCTAGGAGAATATAATTCATGTTTAACTGGCTTTTACAACAGCGCTTGCAAGACAAACCGGCACCTGGTCTGTAGATTAGATGCAGCTTCTGCTCGACTTCAAGGACTTATTGAAAGAGAAAAACGATGTATTTCTGCACAGTTTGACATTCCTGTCTGCGTTAGTGTTTCAGCGTTCAAGCCGTGGCCTCGCACAGTGTGCGAGTCAAAAGCATAGAATACATTTTGCAAAGCGTTTTGACAGAAAAGAAAAAGCAAATGGCATACATTTCACAAAATGGACACCCTTTGGTTACATTGATGATTCTTTGATCGCGATGTTTGTTACATGATGCAATTGGCTTCTGGCCAACATATTATACGTATCATTCGACTATAGGGTTACTTTTCTGGTCTAACAAAGTGGCACCACTGAAAGTGAGAAAGAGGTTATATCGATAAGAGAGCAAGCTATTGTGAATCGAAGTGGTCCTGCAACGGTTTGAGAAACATCCTGCACACAGTCAAAAGTCTTCAATTTTTGAAGTAAAGAAAGCTTGGCAAAGTAGATAAAGTTGGTCGGAGCCCGGCAGAGGGAGATCAATTGAAAGCTTTTGGTTAAAGTGGCCCAGCAGAGGGGGAACCGGGGTGAAGCAAAAATTCCCTGAGATTTTTTTGTGTTAAAAATGGGTCTGAGCCCGGCAGAGGGGGACGCAGAGTGAATAGAAAATCACCAGAGAATTTGTACATGCGAAATCCTAAGAAGAAGGGAACTTTGATGTTTGTCGTGTTGCATCAGGCCCTCTGAAATATGAGACTTTGAATGGCAAAGAAACTTGGGCACAGAAGGCCATGATGTTGAAGTTTTGAACTGCATCCACGTGCTAGAGAAACCAGAGACTGTGCTAAGCTCGAGTGTGCCACCTTGTCCCGTACTGAAAACGCGGGTAAGGGAAGCCAACGGCTTGAATATCCTGACATATCATTTCTTTTGTATAACATTCTTTTCCACAATATTTGTTTTTAGAAGTAAGGATACACAATAGTTTATTTTGACAAACTCGACTAGGACTGCGTTATTATTATCTGATGGTTGCAGCTTGCTCCCATCTTCAGATTTAGGATTAGATAGGCATTTTCCAAACCCAAATGAAGTTCAGTAAACACCTTTGAACTGTGATTACTTGTGTCTGTCTTAATGATTGATACCATGACTTCCTTACACACTCCTCCCTTCTCATTTTGTTAGACCTATCTGCTGCATTTGACACAGTTGATCGCTCACTCCTACTAGCTTCCCTCTTATCTTTTGGCTTTTCTGGTTCTCTTCTTTCCTGTTTTAGGTCTTATCTGTCCCATAGGACATTTTCTCTTCCCTGGGCTGAGACAACTTCTGGCCCTCTCTCTCTCTTGCCCACGGTGTCCCACAAGGATCTGTCCTTGGTCCTTTCTTTTCTCTCTCTATACTTCAACCGTGGCTGTAGTCATTTCTTCTTTTGGTTTTTCACGCTGATGACACTCAGCTTTTTCTGTCTTTCTCTTCTAGTTCATCTGATGTACACAATCAATTGTCTTCTTGCCTACTTGCTATTACATTTCAAAAAAGGTAGCAGGCGCTCCTCTCCAGAAAGAACATGGCATGATAACCTGTTCTAAGATGAGAGTTTGCAGCACACGCTTTTTGCTCACTGTACCTTTCACAGATGGGAAATAACCATTTGCATATCAGTCTTTGTCCCACCCACATGGGCAGTCCAGCACCGAAATGCTATGGCAATTCCTTTCTGAACAAGAGTACCACCATCAACCCCATACACGTGTTTCAGCCTTGTTGGGCCTCATCAGTGAGGTGAAGCTGTGTCTCTCTAAGCACAGTGAGCAGGGAGTCCACATCTGGTTGCCCCCAGGTAACTCAGGGTGACCAACCCGAAGTTCCTTGCTAACATTTAAAAAAAGGTAGCAGGCGCTCCTCTCCAGAAAGAATATGGCATGAGAACCTGTTCTGAACATGGCATGATAACCTGTTCTAAGATGAGAGTTTGCAGCACACGCTTTTTGCTCACTGTACCTTTCACAGATGGGAAATACCCATTTGCATATCAGTCTTTGTCGCACCCACATGGGCAGTCCACCGAAATGCTATGGCAATTCCTCTCTGAACTATATGCTATTACATCTTGGATGTCCTCATTATTTTACACTTGATACTGCTGAAACTGAAGTTCTTTTATTTCTTTCTAATGCCATTCCTTCTCCTCTATCTCCTTTTATTTTATTCCCCCCTCTCAGTGTCCTATTTAATCTACTGCTCATAATCTGGGACTTTTCTTTGACACAGCGTTATCTTTTAAGCATAACATGTTTGCATCGTCACGCGCCTGTCGCGTTCACATTTGAAAGGTCACTTCCTTCTTCACTTTTGATGCTACTAAGTTACTGATATCTTCCTTTATTTTCTCACACCATTTTTACTGTTCTACTGCACTCTTTGGTCTTCCACTTACTCGCCTTGCTCCCTTGAAATCTTTTTTTAATGCCTCTATCTGTGTACTTCTTCATTTGGCTGTACATGATTCTATTTCTTCTGCTCTTCTCACTCTTGGCTGGCTCTTTTTTGAAGCTCAATTAAAATTAAATTTCTTGTGTCTCGTCTTCAAATCTCTTTATGGTCTTGCATCTGATTATCTCTCCGCTCTAGTTCTCAATTTCTCCTTGTAGTTCTTCGTCCTCCATGCGCAGTCACGCTTTCGCACATTTTATCTTCTTGCCCCTTTACACTGGAATGCTCTTCCTTTTCCTCTCCGTTCTATCGCTGTCTATTCTGTGTTTCGTAAATCATTGGAATCTCAGCTACTCCAGCATGGTTGACATAACTGACTGTTTTTCCTAAATTTCATATTATTGTACCGTTTTGATGCTTTGTATATTGCTCGCTTTGGTTTAAGGCGCTATATACATTTCAAATAACTACAAATACAAATATCCACTTGCAAGCTTGGACCTAATATGCAACACAACTAATATAGACAGGCAGCAACTAGCACTACAGGAAGTGAAAAGACAAACAGATAAATTAAGGGGCATACCGTACGGCAAGTGACATGGATAATGGGAAAAGGAGTGGTATCAGAAGAACCCTGGGGGAAAAATACAAAGTCATGCTCAGTGGCCTACCTCAGAATACTGGGGGCCCTCTGCAAAATGTGCTGAGCCGTCACTGAGATATCCACTGCCACCAAAACAAACAAAGGCCTTGGGAAATGGTGGATGTTTACATTTATATATTAATTTAACACTAAGGTCTCTCTGGCTTTAGAGCGCTGCTGGAACAAAGAAAATCATGTCACAGAATCAAACGTTTCACAGGACCAAGAGGCATGATAAGAGATCAAGATGTAGCCAAAATAAATGCGTTTTTACTTGTTTCTTAAAGTTATTGAAGTTAGATTGAGACCTCAGTTCGTAAGGGAGTTTCTTCCGGGTACGAGAGCAATGCACCTTTCACACTTTTGCATATACTGACTTCAATATGAATCTGGCCTACGCCACCTAGAGGAAGGTGGTGCATTGACCACTACTAGTGCCACTTGGTTTTGGAGGCATTACAGTAGTAAAATTTGGACCATTAGATGGTTCTTGTTAGGTGGCCATGACGTAGTACTGATAGAGAGGCAAATATAATAAGTGGTAGGTGATGTAAACTACTTGGGAAGACATGTCAAGATGTGGGCTAAAACAATACTCCAAGTGATTTCACCTTTGGTAACATTATAGCATGAGTAGCTGGTAGTCAGTATCAGCAGGTGGTTAGTGAAAAAAGTCAGCTCTGTTCTTCACGATAGTTGTAGGACATGGTTTCCTGAATGTGATATTCATTTGCTCACAAATAGGCCTTTGTTCCTCTGTAGTGATAAGTTAAATTCAAATTTGAGATCTGTAAGGCATTCAGTATTGTTTCCATTAATCAAAGCTAATCTTAGCGGCGCATTTTCACGTAGGCATAACATAAGGAAAATGCATAGAAACATTGCATAAGACTTTTGCGCCACGTCTCATTTGCATTAAGCTGTATAGCGGGGAAGACAGGCGGATCGCAACTTACAATTCCGCCGCCCCATTCATCTCCGCCATACAAATACTACTGCATTTGCGCCAGCATGGATTTTCGTGCAGGAGCAAATGCTGTGGATTCCTATGGAATCCCTCTGCTGTTTACACCACCAAAAAGCAGGTGTACTTCATAGGAATCAATACTAAACATTGCCTGCAATTTGTTACATGGCAAGCAGCGTTTATTTCATTTGCACGCCACACTGCGCTGAAGGGCGGCGTGCAAGTGTGTACACTGCCTTTTTCCAATCCACTTTAGCACTCTGCCATGCAAATTTGGAAAATTCTGTGGTTGGGATCTGTCTACGCTAAAGCGCAAACGTAACCAGTCCCTGCTGCCCAATTACACAAAGGGTCTCATTACAAGGTTGGCGGTCTGGTAATAATGCCGGTAAGGCAAAACCGGCATCGCTTACTGGACCGGGCCATCACGACCTGCAACGCCGGTCCTACCGGCATCGACAGGGACCCGCAGTGACCGTGCACCACTATACCGGACTGTGCGCAGATACGCTGTCAAATGAGAAATTATATCGTGCCTCCTATCGCAATAAATATATGTATATTGGCCTACGCCAAGTTGCTTATAAGTCGCTTGCGAAGAAATCTGTGTTGCAAGGTCCTGACCTTAAAATCAATGTAAGCTGCCATTTTAGGTCAATCCGCCATTTTAGGTTCGCTTTGTAAAGTCACCCTGTGAGTTAAAATGGTGGACAATGTCATTCCGAAATACAGCATGGCTGTCTTGACCTCTGTATGTAGCTAATATGTAACTTGCCTGCAGGCCACTTGTTGAGGTTGCGAACTGAGACCTTGTCCTTCGTTGACCTGTATATAAAGGATTACTCGTGCAATGAAACTAATCCGCAAGCATATGCTACAAACAATGTATTCAAATACTGAATGTAGAACACTTGTTTAACTACATTGTATTAATGTTTGAAAAGACCTGCATGGAAAATCCCAGAATGCACAGTTGCCGGATAGGCTTGTTGATATATGTATTAAAAGCAAACCAGTTACATGTGGATGTGCGAAACTCGGCATGAACCCTAGATTGGTGATGTATTAGCGGAATATTAACCCGAAGTAGGGCTGGACATCGTGCTCACGAAGAGTATAAAAGACCAAGGCATTCTAATGTACAGCGTCTCTCACTGAACACACTGAACCACGCTGGAGTTCGTTGTGTTGCACTGAGGGCCGATAGCTATCTGATTTTGCTCTGTTCTTCGTAACTTGATTCAGTATAAAATAAAGTACTTTGTATGTTCCTTTGTAACCCGTGTTCGGTGTATTTCCTTTTGGGGTACTCAGCCTCGATATTTTGATTTTGTTTTCACAGTTGGCGCCCGAACAGGGACCCTCAAGATTGATGCCGGATTGTTGAAGGTTGACGCAGGCTATCAGACCGGGATCGGACGGTGTGACAAAAAGGGGCCCCACTGAACGAGACGTGACACCTCAGCAGCGCTGCACGACCCGATCCCTGGACGATTAGCTTGTGGTCCGAGACAGCATCTTGACGAGGGTCCGCTTATCGAGGCGTGCAGATTTGCCGAAATCACCATTCACGAGGTAAGATTAGTTAGGTAAGATTCTTTGAAATATGATCGGACCTCCTTAGTTTTGTTCAGGTGAGTCATGACCCGACTCTTAATTCAACCCTGATAATTTGAATTTGGCGCATTGTATCTGCAGACACAATTATTGACCAGGTAACACCAATAATTAGATATGCCTGGGAAATTGTCTACCTGCTACAGGGCGTTGTTTCGCAGCGATAGACAATCTTTGGAATTTAGCCGTCCCGCACCACAGGGAGGGTCGCCGGCATGTACTATGTACTGTAAGCATGGCATTGGAAGTATAGTATTTAATGACATTTGGCACAGACAAACCAGACATGCCTCCGAACTCCAGTGGCCAATCAATGGTAGTTTTGAAATCCCTCATATTGAGTATTTAGAGTCAATTCTATTAAAGAAGAAGGCTAGACCTGCAGCATTTGATGTTTTGCATAATTGGAAAAACAAAGCGTTGCAGCAACTTAAAAGAACAGAAAAACATGCGCGCCGTCATAAGACGAACGCCGAAAAAGCATTATGTCATTATGCCTACCTCCAAGGAGCCAGGCCGGGCCCAGCAACCCCAGAGGCAGACATCATTTTCCCCAGGGAAGTCTCAGCGGGCCCAAGTCGGGGCCCTTTGGACTCAGTCCTGGCGCCTTAGGCGCCAGGCTCATAGCGGACCCCAGTCCTGGCGCCTCAGGCGCCAGGCTCATAGAAGAGAATATGTGTTTAAGTGCTTGGGTGCACACTTACCTGATGCAGACCTTGCTGCTTCATCCAGGCCCTCTTGAGGCCTGAATGGGACTACTTTACCTGTAGGGCTACTTCACCACCCGGGTGTGGTCGGGGAAGGATACATACCTGATTGGTGGAAGGATCCATACCAGGAACTTCTTCCAAGGCTATTTAAACCCCACCCCAACAGCCACACGTGCTTCGCGTTGTTCTGCACCTAGCAGCTGGACGCTCACCGTGTCAGCTCCTGCATCCTGACTTCAGCCACGCCTGCCAGCACCCTGGAACACCTGCAAAGGGAGAAAGGAAGAGAATAGGAGAAGAAAAGCCCTTACCTGCTAAATCTGCATCCCGGAGTCATTTCTCCAACGGCCCTGAAAAGGAAGACATCATTTTAAAGGCATTTTGTTTTGATCGCTGCAGCGCTGCATTTTACTCACCTTTGCAAGGCGCTTCCATCTTCAGCAGCGATCTTCCGGATTCAGCTACGCCCCGGCGCCTAGAGGAAAAAAGACAAGAACAAAGGTGAGAGGGAGAAAAGGAATAAGGAAAGCTCAGTTTCCTTTTAAGTCTTACCTGTTGGATTATTCCCACTGCATTTCGGGTCCTGCCACTTCCTGGCATCTCCGGACCCCGGCCCCTATGGGGAAAAAAGACAAAGACATTGAATGAGCGAATGCAAAGACATTACCTGAGCGCTCATCCAGAACTGTTTCACTTCGGGTCGGCGCCATATCTCCGGCACTCCGAACCCCGGCCCCTAAGGGGAAAAAGACATAAGCATTAGCGCTTGCTGCAATTAGACAACGAACATTATTATTAAGCTTGAACTTTTGAACAGAACTTTTACAGCGCCTTACCTGAACAGTCAAGCTTACCTAAACTCCCATCAATCCTCAATCCAGTAAAGTAACTGGGTTTCAACGCGCCCCTGCATCAGAAGCAGGATGGAGAGCTCATCCTTCCAAACCCTAAGGTGAGGCTTCACGGGGAATCGTGGAGGAGGTATCGTGGAGGGTTGGAAGGGAGTGGGAGGCTTGAGCATTGTTCCACAGTTGGTAATACTCCCTTTTCACGCACAGGAGGGTATCCAACGAGCCAGGGAAGCCAGAATAGAGGGGCCCTTCCTGTCCATCTTCAGAGTTCTGCGCCTTCGACGCCGCGCCTCCGTGGGAACCAGGTGAGCGTTACAGAACGCGAAGCCTTACCACAATTTCCCACCTGGGCGCTATGGAGACTTCCGAGACAGATCAGCTGGCCCATCTTTTACGGGAATTACGGGCAGAAGTGCACTCAGCCCGCCAGGAGACTAATGCTCTCAGAAGGGAACTAATCCTATCCAAGGAAAAAACTGATGATCTGGCCAAAAGGTTATTGCAGAGCACACTCCTTTACCTGTTTCCGGAGATATTTCTACAACAATGGGTTCGAATAACCCGGTACAAATCAATCTACCTGGACACATGCCTTTGGCCCCGCCGGAACGTTTTGCGGGGGATCCCAAGAAATATGCCGTTTTTATGAACCAATGCCATTTACACTTTTTATGCAGGCCCGGGGCCTTCCCCAACGACCAGACCAAAGTAGCCTTTGTACTATTTTACCTCAGTGGCTGTGCTGCCGATTGGTCTATTCCATTGGTAAATCAGGATGATCCCATTCTCCGGGATTTCCAGGGCTTCCAGGCCAGCATGGAAAGATTGTTCGCTCGACACTCGCAGGGACAGGCCCTTGACAATGAACTGCTATCGTTACGACAAGGTAATCAGGATCTTTTGTCCTATATCGCCACCTTTAATAGACTAGTTGTGGAAACCGGATGGCCTGAAAATAAAAGGATCACATTGTTTCATCGAGGCCTGCGCGGAGAGCTTAAAGATGTTATAGCTCAGATAGTATATCCACCCCAGGCCTGCGCAGACTACATAGACTTAGTGGTTCAACTTGATCACAGACTTCAAAATAGAAAAGCAGATCGGCTCAAGTATGAAACCAGGGAACCTCTCAAGACCCACGTTAACTCCAAGAGTACTGACGTTTCCGAACCTATGCAAATTGGCAGTGTTAAAGGACCATTAACGCAGAAGGAACGAGAGAGAAGGCGACAAATGCAACTTTGTCTGTATTGCGGAACTTCCGGTCACTTTCTTCAAAGTTGTCCAGTTAAACCACCCAAGAAGGTGGTTGGAGCCACTGATAACGAGTTATTGACACCTGGTTCGGGAAACGACCTAGCCCGACAAGCGTAGGGGTCCGCTTGCCGAGCTTGAAAACAAACTCTTTGACCTCGCATTTTGTCATGCCAATGGTGCTTGTGAACCCAAAACAGCCTCAGCAGTTGCATGCTATAAAAGCATACATAGACAGTGGAGCTATTGGAAATTACATAGACCATGAATTGGCTTCCAGGATTAAGCTTCCTCTCCGCCCGAAAGTAAGCAAAGATGTAATTACTACAGTTGATGGAACCGAAATAGCCTCAGGGCCTGTAACGCATTCCACAGTTGAAATCACTCTGGTGGGTCAGGACGGACATCGGGAAGCAATCGTGTTTGATGTGATCAAGGCCCCACAATTTCAAGTACTTCTTGGTATCCCTTGGTTAGAAACACATAATCCGAGAATAGACTGGTGAGCAAAGAAGATAACTTTTCCTGATTGTGAACCAACCTGTTACCCAAGGAATCCAGCTATGGGTCTAGCCTCTGTAACTTCCACCCCTGTACAGCTACCATCTGAATACCAAGAATTCCAAGACGTTTTTCAGAAAGAGCAGGCTAACACCTTACCTCCCCATCGATCTTACGATTGCCAAATCGACTTGGTACCCAATGCACAACTACCTTGTAGTAGGATTTATGCTCTTACTGAACCTGAGAACCTGCATTTGCGCCAGTATTTGGATCAATACCTGGCCAATGGCTTCATTCGCCCATCAAAGTCACCAGTCTCTTCCGCTTTGTTCTTCGTACCTAAAAAGGAAGGAGACCTTAGGGCCTGTATTGACTACCGCGCCCTAAATCAGATAACGATTAAGAATCGTTACCCTTTGCCCCTGATACCTGAGCTTATCGACCAAGTAAAAGATGCTCGTGTGTACACCAAGCTAGATCTCCAAGGAGCTTACCACCTGGTACGTATAAAAGAGGGCGACGAGTGGAAGACTGCATTCCGCACCAAATTTGGGCTCTTCGAATATCAAGTAATGCCCTTCGGTTTGTGCAATGCACCTGCCGCCTTTCAGTACTTCATGAATGATGTTCTTCGGGAACTTATCGATGTTTGTGTCATCGTTTATATTGACGACATCCTGGTGTATTCCTCCTCAGAATCTGATCACAGAAACCATGTTAGGGCAGTTCTTGAGAAATTGCGCCAGCACAAATTATTTGCCAAGCTCGAAAAATGCGTTTTTCATACCACAGAAGTGGAGTTTCTCGGATTCATCCTGACACCTCAAGGAATCCGAATGGACTCGCGGAAAGTGGACGCCATTCTCAAATGGCCATCTCCTAGCTCTGTGAAGGGAGTGCAAAGCATGCTTGGCTTTGCCAATTTCTATCGAAGGTTCATCCCGGAATTTTCTCGAACTGTTCAACCCATCACAGCTCTCCTAAAGAAAAATAAACGCTTTGAATGGACTCTTGAGGCTGAACAAGCCTTTCAGGACCTGAAAACCAAATTCACCTCTGCACCTGTATTGAAGCACCCGCGCCCAGATCTCCCTTACATCGTGGAAACCGATGCATCCAGTTCGGCCATGGGAGCTGTCCTGTCGCAAAGAGACCCAGAAACTAACCAACTACACCCTGTAGCCTTTTGGTCCAGAAAATTCTCTCCACCTGAACTCAATTACGCAATTACCGACAAAGAACTACTGGCTATTAAATCAGCTTTCAAGGCTTGGCGTCACTATCTTCTCGGTGCAAGACACACCATCACCGTAATTACGGACCACAGAAATTTGCAGTATTTAAAGACGGCCAAAGCTCAATCTTCGCGACAACTCTGATGGGCTTTATTCTTTGCGGAATTTGATTTTGTAATTACCTATCGCCCTGGCTGCAAGAATGGTAAGGCAGATGCCTTATCCCGGATAGGCATGGAAGAACCCAATTCGAGTTTAGAACCTGTGCCAATCATACCGGAACAAAGAATTCTGGGCTTGACTTCATTGCAAACCATTGAGGACATCCAAGCTCAAGTAAAACAGCTTTTTGACTCTTCTGCCTTACTGGAATGGAGTCAAAAGGGTCCTCACTACACAGTTAAGGATGATTTACCCTACTTCCAAGAGCGGTTATTTCTGCCAAGTAAAGAATTGCAGGAACTTGTCATTACCCGTCATCATGAATCAATAATGGAAGGACAGCCCGGTATAGCGAAAACAGAAGAAAAGATCAAACGCCACTTCTGGTGGCCTTCTTGGAGAAAAGACATGAAGTCATTTGTGTTGTCTTGCGGAATCTGTGCCCAAAATAAGAGTCAAAAGAAAAGGCCAGCCGGCCTACTTCAACCTTTGGACATTCCACCAGCACCTTGGCACACCTTGTCAATGGACTTTATAACTGACCTGCCTCCTTGTGGTGGTTACAACACGATTCTCGTAATAGTGGATCTATTCTCCAAAATGGCCCATTTTATCCCTTTAAAAGGATTGCCGTCAGCTTCCACCTTGGCCAAGGAATTTATGGAAAATATAGTGCGGTTACATGGTTTCCCTTCCATATTAGTCTCAGACCGTGGAAGTCAATTTATCTCCCACTTTTGGAAGAAATGTTGCCAACTAGCACAAATAGACGTGCGTTTATCCACCAGCCACCACCCCCAGACCGACGGACAAACCGAGAGAACCAATCAGACTCTCGAGCAATATCTGCGGTGCATGTTACACCAATCCGAGTTAAATTGGAAAGACATCCTTTGGATTGCAGAATATGCATACAACAATTCAGTGCATTCTGGAACCGGACAGACTCCTTTTTATACCCTGTATGGTCACCATCCTCGGACCTCTGACCTAGATCCACCTCTGACCCTGGAGATGCCTGCAGTAAATCACCTACATTCCACAATAACCCAGGCCTTCAAAGAAGCTACAACCCACTTACAGCAAGCCAAGAAAAAGTATAAAGAAAACGCTGATTTGCACCGAAGTAAAACTCCTCCTTACCAAGTAGGAGATCAGGTATGGCTAGCAACTAAACATCTACCCCTCAAGGGTCAGCAAACTTTTAATCCCAGATTCATTGGGCCTTACCCCATCAAAACTATTATCAACCCAGTGGCCTTTAAACTCGATTTACCATCCAACATGCGGATTCATCCCGTTTTTCACGCATCTCTTCTAAAACCAGTACAACCTGGAACCAGACTGTCTGAGCCCCCAGGCCCTGTCCAAATTGATGGAGAATTAGAATTCGAAGTGAAAGACATTTTAGATTCCAAGATAGTTAAGTCGAAACTCTTCTATCTTGTTGATTGGAAAGGATATGGACTTCAGGAAAGATCTTGGGAACCCAGTAACTATGTTCACGCACCACGATTAATTCAACGATTCCATCGAAGATTCCCGCACAAACCAAAACCCCCGGAGGAAAAGACCTTGGGAGGGGCCTTGAGGGGGGGTACTGTCATGATGCCTACCTCCAAGGAGCCAGGCCGGGCCCAGCAACCCCAGAGGCAGACATCATTTTCCCTAGGGAAGTCTCAGCGGGCCCAAGTCGGGGCCCTTTGGACTCAGTCCTGGCGCCTTAGGCGCCAGGCTCATAGCGGACCCCAGTCCTGGCGCCTTAGGCGCCAGGCTCATAGAAGAGGATATGTGTTTAAGTGCTTGGGTGCACACTTACCTGATGCAGACCTTGCTGCTTCATCCAGGCCCTCTTGAGGCCTGAATGGGACTACTTTACCTGTAGGACTACTTCACCACCCGGGTGTGGTCGGGGAAGGATACATACCTGATTGGTGGAAGGATACATACCAGGAACTTCTTCCAAGGCTATTTAAACCCCACCCCAACAGCCACACGTGCTTCGCGTTGTTCTGCACCTGGCAGCTGGACGCTCACCGTGTCAGCTCCTGCATCCTGACTTCAGCCATGCCTGCCAGCACCCTGGAACACCTGCAAGGGGAGAAAGGAAGAGAATAGGAGAAGAAAAGCCCTTACCTGCTAAATCTGCATCCCGGAGTCATTTCTCCAACGGCCCTGAAAAGGAAGACATCATTTTAAAGGCATTTTGTTTCGATCGCTGCAGCGCTGCATTTTACTCACCTTTGCAAGACGCTTCCATCTTCAGCAGCGATCTTCCGGATTCAGCTACGCCCCGGCGCCTAGAGGAAAAAAGACAAGAACAAAGGTGAGAGGGAGAAAAGGAATAAGGAAAGCTCAGTTTCCTTTTAAGTCTTACCTGTTGGATTATTCCCACTGCATTTCGGGTCCTGCCACTTCCTGGCATCTCCGGACCCCGGCCCCTATGGGGAAAAAAGACAAAGACATTGAATGAGCGAATGCAAAGACATTACCTGAGCGCTCATCCAGAACTGTTTCACTTCGGGTCGGCGCCGTATCTCCGGCACTCCGAACCCCGGCCCCTAAGGGGAAAAAGACATAAGCATTAGCGCTTGCTGCAATTAGACAACGAACATTATTATTAAGCTTGAACTTTTGAACAGAACTTTTACAGCGCCTTACCTGAACAGTCAAGCTTACCTGAACTCCCATCAATCCTCAATCCAGTGAAGTAACTGGGTTTCAACGCGCCCCTGCATCAGAAGCAGGATGGAGAGCTCATCCTTCCAAACCCTAAGGTGAGGCTTCACGGGGAATCGTGGAGGAGGTATCGTGGAGGGTTGGAAGGGAGTGGGAGGCTTGAGCATTGTTCCACAGTTGGTAATACTCCCTTTTCACGCACAGGAGGGTATCCAACGAGCCAGGGAAGCCAGAATAGAGGGGCCCTTCCTGTCCATCTTCAGAGTTCTGCGCCTTCGACGCCGCGCCTCCGTGGGAACCAGGTGAGCGTTACACATTATTGTATGACCAAGATAAATATTCTGAATCGACTAGGAATATGGATAGGGCTTTCTCACTTGGAATTCAGAAAATCTATCCTTCCAAAGACCTCCATGCTTCCGATGAATTCATAGACAAATTGTTAAATGAACGAAGGCCTGGTGCCTCTGTGCCACCTCCGTATGTTCCTCTTCCTGCTGCTTTGCCTCTTCCTCCTGCTATTCCTGCTCTACCTGCTGTTGTTCCCGTTGTTCCTGCTCCTCCTAATGTTCCCCTTCCTCCAGCTCCTCCACCTCTTCTTATCGCACCAGTTACAGTACCTCCATTGAATTTGCCTGCTACCTCTCTTCCAAGTGGTCCTGAGCCGCTTTTAGTCGATCGAGGTGCAGGGTCGAAGGTTGTCACTCGCAATACTGTACCACCAGAGAAGAAACGTGATTTGATTGCATGGGCTAAGCATTGTATGGAGAGGGATGATCAAGCTAATGTTTTTGCCACACTTTATAATATGGATAATTTTCATGAGAAAAATGTTTTTATTGAAGGTTTAGGGATTCATTTATGTGTAATGTCGGGAAAATTAAATAATACAGATCTCCCGCAAGGGTTAAGGGATCTAAATACTTTAGCGTTTTCTAGAAACACTGTGGAGAAAATAAATGAGCATGTCGAGAGGTTATTTGAGTGTAGAAAGGAGTTAGAAAAGTTGCAGAATGAGGATGACGAGGGGGAAAGTATCTATGTACAGAAATAGTTCCTTCCTTGTTGTAAATCGATATCTGAGGAAGCACGAATTTGTACGAAGGACACACTTAGATGGATTTCAGATATGTCGATAACTCCAGTTGAAGTATATGACACATATAGTCAGTATACGCCAGAAATGCAGAGGAAAGTGATACAGGTAATGATAGAGTACCTACAGGATGATTGTGTAAAAAGAAAGATTAGTTGTCCCAGAGTTATTGAGTATTTATAAGAGAGCTTTTTCACTTGACACTTCTTCGACTGCTTTAGCGCTTGACTTAGCTCTGTTGCTTAGTAATCGTTCAGAGTCACCAACTTCTCAGTTGCCTATGAGAGAGGTTCCTCTGACATTTGTCCCAAAGGTTGAGATTGCGGCCGATGCTGCACAGGGTATAGTCACTGTGGACATTCCTTCACATTATGTATCACAGTTCGTTCACGTCCCGTTCTCAAGACAGGAAGTGAATACTATTAGGCAATCTATTCCTGATATTAGGAAAAATCTGACAGGATTCTATAAAGAAATAGAGTCCGTCTTGCAGTCCTCAGTGTTCACCTTAGGAGATATTGATCTGTTATTTCCTGTACTCCTGCCTGTAGATTTGTGGAAACAAGTTAGAAATATAGACGACGTGCCAGGGTCGGTAGATACATGGGTGAATATAACTGGACTCGATGGAGAAAGGCCAGCTGGTGAAAGACCACCTCAGGTGATACTAACTTTGCCTGATAGAATCATTGCAAAATTGAAAACTATAATTCCAGAGAAAATAATTATTCGGGACAAACTTACGGCTTGTGTCCAAGAGAAGTCTGAGGGTGCTACCGAGTTCTTTAATCAGTTCAAACAGATATTCTCAGATTTCAGCGGACAAGACCTAGGCACAGAGTCTTGGAAAAGGTTATTTGTGGACAAATTTGTGTGTGGTTTGCTGCCTGACATCCAGTCACAAATGATGTCTTCTGAGAGCGCTTGGCAGGTGAAGTCCCAATCAGAAGTACTGCACATGGCTTAGTACTACGAGAATTGTGTCAATAACGAAAAAGATAGAGTTGAAAAACAAAAAGGTGATTTGAAGACTAAAGTGCTATTACAGCAAATTGTTAGAGGCCCCAGAGGGGGTAGTTCTCATATTAGAGGTCAGTATGTCCCACAAGGGAATGTGCCCTTGGGTCCTGTGAACATTAACCAGTGTGCCTATTGTTGTCAAGAGGGTCATTGGCGTGCACAATGCCCCGTCCTTCGACAATGGTCGAACAACACATTTGGGAATATGGATAGACGCTGCAGAGTTCGCCCGGGGATAGGGGGCCCAGTTAGAGGTCAGTTTGCACAGGATCCTCAGCAACCTTTTTCACAGGATAATCAGACTTCGAGTGCGGACACCAGGAACATATTTGATCATCCTTCTGCTGCATATTTATCTGAAGAGCTTCCTTTTGATGACATTCTGTTTCGTTAGGATTGCCCGAAGCAGGGTTTGGAACCTACACCTATTCCCATCAATCAGAAAGGTCCCTACGTTGAAATGGTGGTGGGAAATAGGAAACATCAGTTTTTGATAGATACTGGAGCACAGAAGTGTTCCATTGATCATTCACGGGTTCCAAACATTCCACTGTCAGGGCAAACCAATGTTTCTGTAGGGTTTTCTGGCACACCAGTTGTTTGTCCGGTTTCTTCGCTGGTACCCATTTCTTTGGGTCCCTTACGGACCACTGTCCATTTCTGTTGACTTCAAATTGTGGAGAGATCTTGCTGGGGTTGAATCTGTTAAAAGAATTAAATGCAGTGATTTATTGTTCTTCTGATGGAGTGTGTTTGATGATTTTACCACAGCAATTTTCTGTCTCGCAATTCTTGACTAGACCTTTGCTGCCAGAATTTATTAATGTACCAGAGAGCTTATGGACTGTTGACGACAATGATGTCAGTGTTTTACAGATTGAGCCTGTTAAGATAGTTTTGAAACACGGAATTGAGCTGCCACGCATTCCCCAGTATAAGATTTCAGTTGAGGGCGAGCGAGCTTTGAAATGCATTGTTTCCGATTTTGTGTATCGCGGGGTGATTGAAGAAATTTCAGGAAGTTTGTGCAATAGTCTGATTTTGCCCATGTACAAAAAAGGCGATAATGCAATTCCATTCCGTTTCATAATTGATTTACGTGCCATTAATAAAGTCGTCGCTTCACAATTTCCAATTGTGCCTGATGTGATGACAATCTTAACCATGATTCCAGCTACAGCTACTTACTTTAGTGTTGTGGATCTAAAGAATGCTTTCTTTAGTATTCCTATACACAAGGATAGTAGATAATTGTTCGCTTTCACCTTAGGGGGACGCTCGTTCACATTTACTCGTGCACCTCAAGGCTACGCATAGAGTCCTAGCATCTATAGTAGGGCTTTGAAAGAACAACTTGCTACCCTTGAATTGCCCTCTTCTTGTATATTGCTTCAGTACGTTGATGACTTGCTTTTAGCTGCTGACTCTGAGAGTGCCTGTAAGGAGGGCACTGTGTTATTGCTTATCCATCTAGCTAAGCATGGTCACAAAGCTTCGCTTAAAAAGTTTCAATATTGTTGCTAGGAGGTCGCCTATTTAGGCTATCTCCTGTCAAAGGAGGGAAGAAGATTGACACCTGAAAGAATAAAACACATTTCTGGCATGTCTCTCCCAAATACACAGAAGGAAGTTAGAGCCTTGATAGGTATGGCTTCTTACTGTAGGTTATGGATCCCAAATTTTTCACTAGTGATCAAACCGATGTTGGCTTTGACAAAGATAGGCATTTCTTCGCCATTGCCGAGGAACGCGGAACACCAGCAATCGTTTTACTTGCTTAAGACTGCATTATGCTCTGCACCAGTTTTGGGCACACCAAACTATGAAAAGGCCTTTGTGTTGTTTGTGCATCGATGTGATGGATGTGCTTTGGCTGTATTAACGCAGGAACATGGAGGCAAGAATAGGCCGTGCGGTTACTTTTCTTCTGCCCTTGATACTGTAGCATGCGCTTTGCCAAGATGTTTGCGAGTTGTCGCTGCTGCTGCTGCATCTGTAAAACAGAGTGAGGGAATGGTCCTAGGCCATGATCTAACCCTGATGGTGCCTCACTCTGTAGATGTTCTACTGAACCGAACCTAAACGCAACACTTCACTTCTGCATGGTTGACGAGATATTAATTGATCTTGTTTGCTGCTCACATTCAAATTAAGAGGTGTTGTGTTCTTAATCCGGCTGAACTCCTACCTTTCCCGCAAGATACTACTTGCGGCGATGAAGAGTCACATGATTGTTTGTATACTACCAAACAAGAAACAAAGGGTAGAATTGATTTGAAAGACGCTCCTTTGGATAATCCGCAAGGAGAGCTGTTTTGTGATGGCTCCTGCTTCAAACATCCGGATGGTACATCCACAGCTGCTTATGCAATCACCACATTAAGCACGGTCGTGGAAACCAAGAGAATCACGCATAACTCTGCGCAGGCCGCAGAGATTATAGCATTGACCCGAGCTTGTGAACTTTGCGAAGAGCTTGCAGTAAACATATATACTGATAGTTAGTATGCCTTTGGGGTGGTTCACAACTTTGGGAGACTTTGGTCAGAGAGAGGGTTCCTAACTTCACATGGCATTAAATCCAACATAGCTCCCTAATAGTACAACTACTCTCAGCGCTTGCGCTCCCTACTCAGTTAGCTGTTTTGAAATGTGCAGCACATCGAAAGATTACAGATGACATAGGGAAAGGGAATGCTTTCGCTGATCAAATAGCTAGACAAACTGCTATCGATCCCCTTACGGAGATGTATGTTTCAAGGGAGACTGTAAATGCTTATGCAATGGATGAGGGTGTTGGGTTTGTACGGGATCTCCAAGCTGATGCCACGTTAGAAGAATCCAAGAGGTGGGCTGAAGGCTTGAGGAAACTTGATGATGACAGGTGTTGGGTGGACATAGTTGAAGGGAAATGGCTACTCCCTGACGCATATATAATGATGATGGTCATCATGGCCCATGGTCCTACGCATGTATGTGCCCAGAAAATGACAAAAATGTTAGAGAAAGTTTGGGCAAATGACAACATTTCGAAAATTGCCCAGCGCTACGTCCAGGATTGCATGATTTGCCTCCAACACAATGGGCCTCATTACGACCCTGGCGGTAAGGGGTTAACGCCAGCGTTAGCTGCGCCGACCCCTTACCGCCAACTACGAGGTCCCTTAGCGCCATGGCGCTTTTAACACCTGCTTTTAGCAGGTGTTAAAATCCATGGCGCTAAGGGACCATGGAGTTAATTACGCCACCGTAATTTACGGTGGCGTAATTAACGCCTTCCCCACTCCCATTATGCCCTATGGGGCAAAAATGGGAATGGGGAAGGGTAAATGGGGATTGGGGACTTACCGCCCCGCCGACCTCGGAATGGGGCGGTAAGTCCGCCAACCACCATGGCGTAAACGTAGTTTACGCCATGGTGGTAAAGTCACGGCCCAGGCGGTAACTTACCGCCTGGGTCGTAATGAGGCCCAATGTGGGAAAGGGGACAGCAACTCGAAGGGGAAGTTTTGGCCCACCCTTGTTCCCCTTTGAAGTTATCCACTTTGATTTTATTGAAATGGAGCGGTGCAACAATAAAAAAATATGTGCTGGTGGTCATCTGTGCTTTTAGTAAATGGGTTGAGGCTTTCCCCGTCAAAGATGCTACAGCCATGACTACTGCGAAAACCATGTTAAGGGAATATTTTCCACGTTTCGGGCTACCAAGAGTCATCTGGTCGGACAATGGTCCACATTTTGTCGCTGCTGTAATTCTGTAATGTGCGGCATTACAGATCGATAAACGGTTCCATTCCGCCAGACATGCTCAGAGCGCCGGACTAGTAGAAAGACACAACGGTATCATCAAGAACAAGCTCGCTAAGACGTGTGCCAGCACTAAATCAAAATGGCCGGACGCCTTACCAATCGTGTTATTATCCATGTGTACAACCCATCAAACTAAGACTGGGTTCTCTCCATTTGAGGTGGTAATGGGGAGACCTGCCAATATCTGGTACCTTCCTAAATGTAATTTGTTGAGAAATGTTGAAAATGTATTACTTTCAGATTATTGCAGCCAGTTGACTAAAAACCTGTATTTGATTTATCACCAGGTACGAGAGGCTTTACCTGTGCGATACGAGGGCCCGGGCCACAGTATACGGCCTGGAAGTTGGGTGCACATCAAGGAATTTGAGCGCTCTTCCTGCCTTCCACCTCACTGGCGTGGCCCATTCCAGGTCCTGTTGGTCACCCAAACAACGGTGCGGGTCTCCGGAAGAAAGAACTAGATCCACGCGTCCCATGTCAAGAAACTTCCTCACCCAGTGCCACACGTTACAGAAGAAACAGAACCCCTCGCTAATGCTGCAACCAACGATCCCAAAGCAGTAAATAGCGCTGAGAGTGTGTCGGAGAATCTTTCTGAGCCTGTGAGGCTTGGGGAAGCCGCCATTTTGGCTCCACACTCTCCAAAAAGTTTTGCATCCGGAAACTGCTGTCCCGAATTCTGCATCTTCACTTGTCTCTAATACGTTGCTTCCAACAGGAAGTGACGACACATTGTTTCCGGATCAATCAGTACCAGCAAAAGCAAGGTACAATCTGCCTCCAAGAAGATAGACTTACGGCACGGTTCGGCTGTGCATTCGAAGAAGAAAGGGATCATCGAGGGTTTGTTTTTGCCCAAATTTGAGAAAGGGGATTCTGTTGGCTAGGGTTGTGGAAGGACTAAGAAGACGCACGACCGGAAGGTCGCCAGCAACAAACATTGGGGTTTCCATTTGAAGACTACAATGCCTACCACTGCTACCACTCGTATGGGACTTGAAAATGAGGGGGTGACCAACCGGGACAATGGACGTATTAGCTGTGTTTTTATAATGATATTTGGGTTTTTAATAGTCTCTGTCTTAGGATTGTGGTACCTTAAGGAAATGCATCCTTTAGAATCCTTGTTGCCCACTGAAAATGTACCTGCTGCTCCTACTCCCTTTGTACATTTGCATACTCTGTCCCCTAGGGACTCTCAGCATAGACAAAGGTACCACAATAATACTCTGCTTGTTATCATGAATGCTACGCATGCCATTTTTAATAAGTCTAACTGCTGGGTCTGCTCACATTTACCGCAACACGGTAATAAGGGGCTAGGTTGGTATATTCATCCTTTACCTTTGACAACTGCTTGTTATGCTTCTCTTAGAGCACTGTTCTTTGGCCGTTGGAATGATAGCATCTCAGGGAACTTTGACGGCACCAATTTGAATAGTTTTGAGAAACGTGTTTTGACTCCCCTGGGATGCTCGCTTTTCGCAAACAGGAGTAAACCTAACGTTGCTTCTATTAGACCTTCTGATAGACTGTTTCATCCTTTTCAATCTTTAATTTCCTTTAAGATGGCTCTGATAGGCAATAAGGATGCCATGCCTCCTTCTTACACTGTTAATCATAGCCCCGATTCAGTTTCTTTTTTCATACAGAGGAATGGAACTCAGTCAATGGGAGATTTTCTAGGTTGTGCCAACGTTGCAAATTTGACTGTGGAAAACAGACCTTTGTATGTAGGCGAACCCGTCTACTTTGTCTGCGGTAATGTAGCATTCCCATGGTTGCCCAGGGATTGGCAGGGAACCTGTAATTTAGGGATCCTGTTACCTGGGGTGTTTATAGCTAGTACAAAAGAAGTTTCAAAGGCTCGTCCACGGCAGGACG
This sequence comes from Ambystoma mexicanum, assembly GCF_040938575.1. NCBI lineage: Eukaryota > Metazoa > Chordata > Amphibia > Caudata > Ambystomatidae > Ambystoma > Ambystoma mexicanum. The sequence goes on along the minus strand of NC_090923.1, from coordinate 225,495,498 downwards.
AGAATGGTGACACTCCAGCACAAATCTTGAGAGATATAGCAAAATCAGTTGTGCCATTTTGGGGGCAGATAGGGAAGATATCAGACAATAGCGAGAGTACTGGAGAGAACCATCAACTGGACCACGGACATACTCTATAATATGACATTAGAACAGAAGGCGATAAGACTAGTAGCACTTCAAAACCGGATGTTGTTAGATGTCATTCTGGCTGAACGTGGTGAAGTGTGTAAATTAGTGGGGTCCCCTTGCTGTGTTTTTTTGCCAGATTCCTCCCCAACCATCTTCAAGGCAATACAGAATCTGCACGTCCTTAGTTCAGAAGTGCATGTTCCCGAGGGAAACTGGGATCTTAGCGCTTGGTTCTGGGACTTCTTGCGATCTTGGGGTTGGAAAGTACTTTCGGCCTTGCTGATTATTTTGGGAATCCTGTTGTTTCTTTGTTGCTATATTCAGTGTCTACCTAGTATATGTTCGATGCTAGGGGGATGTTGCGCACAAGCGATAGGTACGATAGGACATAAGTGTATGCCCCAGATAAAACTTCCAAAGAATATGTGTTGAAAGAAATTTTAGCGAATGACCTAATGGCAATAGATATTTCTGACAGCGATTCAGGGTGCAAGGACGATGATGCAGCCAAAGTAGTTTTAGCACTTGGCATAGGCCAAAAGGAGGGTTTGCAAATGAGAAATTATATTGTGCCTCCTATCGCAATAAATATATATATATATTGGCCTACGCCAAGCTGCTTATAAGTCGCTTGCGAAGAAATTCCTGTTGCAAGGTCCTGACCTTAAAATCAATTTAAGCCGCCATTTTAGGTCAATCCGCCATTTTAGGTTCTCTTTGAAAGTCACCCTGTGAGTTAAAATGGTGGACGATGTCATTCCGAAATACAACATGGCTGTGTTGACCTCTGTATGTAGCTAATATGTAACTTGCCTGCAGGCCACTTGTTGAGGTCGTGAACTGAGACCTTGTCCTTCGTTGACCTGTGTATAAAGGATTACTCATGCAATTAAACTAATCCGCAAGCATATGTTAAGAACTATGTAATTCAAATACTGAATGTATAACACTTGTTTAACTACATTGTATTAATGTTTGAGAAGACCTGCATGGAAAATCCCAGAATACACAGTTGCCGTATAGGCTTGTTGATATATGTATTAAAAGCAAACCAGTTACATGTGGATGTGCGAAACTCGGCATGAACCCTAGATCGGTGATGTATTAGCGGAACATTAACCCAAAGTAGGGCTGGACATCGTGCTCACGAAGAGTATAAAAGACCAATGCATTCTAATGTACAGCGTCTCTCACTGAACACACTGAACCACGCTGGAGTTTGTTGTGTTGCACTGAGGGCCGATAGCTATCTAATTTTGCTCTGTTCTTTGTAACTGGATTCAGTATAAAATAAAGTACTTTGTATGTTCCTTTGTAACCCGTGTTCAGTGTATTTCCTTTGGGGCACTCAGCCTTGATATTTTGATTTTGTTTTCACATTTCGGCCACCTTGCCAGTAACACCGGCATACCGCAAGGAAGATGACATGCACTTACCGGCATCCAGATGCCAGTAAGAAGGGTCACCATGATGCCTTTAACACTGGCATCGCGGGACAGGCGTTAATGGCAATCTTCTGTGCTCAGACCTGCCACAGGTGCACACAAATACCACAGGTGTAGGCAGCACAAAAGGTGCACACCGACACACCACACCCCTTCCAAGACCAAAATGATTCCACTAGCTGTTGCCATGCAGGGGCTGGAGGACATGCCTGCACTGATACTCATTGAGCAGGCAGTACACCAGGGACTACAGAGGAGACACAGGAGGAGGAGAAGGAGGATGAGGGTGAGACTGGCCCAGCAAATACCACCAGTGCAGGCAGTGGTTCCCCGCAGGCAGCCACCAATCCCTTGCATAAAGGCCATTCCATTTGTCTTAACCCCTGCACAGATTCACATCCTGTACCGCCTGGACAGGGACACCAACACCACCATCGTGGATCTCCTTCATGATGACCTAATCAGCCTGATCAGCATCAGCACCACCATCTCACCACTGCTGAAGGTAGTGTGTGTGTGCTCCACTTCCTGGCCACAGGCACCTACCAGTACACAGTGGGACAGCTGCATGGCATGTCGCAGCCATGTTTCGCTGGTATGCTGAACCAGGTGCTGGATGCACTCCGAAAGCACGGAAGTGCCTACATATCCCTACCATGGACTGCACAGGAGGTGAATGACACCAAAATTGCATTTCATGCACTGGCAGGCATGCCTAACATCATTGGTGCCCTCGACTGCACACACGTGGAGTTGGTAGTCCGGCATGCCGTGGAGGTGGTGTACCGCAATTGGAAGCAATACCACTCCATCAATGTCCAGATGGTGTGCAATGCAAGCAAGATGATAACACATTGCTGTGCCAGATACCCAGGATCCACACATGATTCTATGGTGCTGCACAACTCTATGGCCCCTGCTACATGGAACGAAATGCTGCACGCTTGCCTGGCTGTTGGGTAAGTCTGACCACAGGGCCATGGTGCTCATTGGTGGGGGGGGCATATGCATATTCAACCTGTCTGCTTCCTGGCCCAAGGGGTAGATGGGGGGGTGAGTACCAGCATGCCAGTTGATACCCTGCATCAGTGAAGGGTCGAATCCCTGCACTGGTGGACCATACCACCAACCACATCATGCCATGGTCACATGGGTGAAGGTGTCGAGGGACATGTGTATGGCGTCATCGACTCATTGAAAGCATGATGGTGAAACCCACCTGTCTCACGTCGGACATCAAGAAATGCATCATACGGTGCACAACATGCATTTGGTTTAATCACCTGCCACACACCGCATCATGGTCCTTCACACTTCATCTGGGTGAGTGGTGTATCTCATGTACGTCACCCATGCCCCGCACCATGGCTTGCCGAGTAGTACACATGCCTGATATTTGCGTAGATGTGATGGCTAAAGCTGAAATTGGAAATGTATTGCATATGGACATGAACAATGTACAGTCAGTGCACACATGGAATGGCATAAATACAATCACACTTAATTTGCCCCCATGCAGGTGATGTTGGCTATCCCCTGAAGCCGTGGCTCCTCACCCCTGTCAGGCATCCACTGAACCGGCACGAAGAGGACTACAATCGTGCACACACACGCACTTGTGTGGTGATAGAGCAGACAGTTGGCCTGTTGAAGGCACGGTTGGGGCACTCATTCATGGGCCTGAGAAGGTTGGGAAGATTGTATTGGCATGTGCCATGCTGCACAACATGTGCATCATGCGCAACGTACCTCTGCCACCTGACATGGACCAGACACCACCGGGTGAAGATGATGATGATGAAGAAGATGCTACACATCGGCCATGTCGCGATGCGCGTGAGGGACGTACTGTACGCCAAACATTGATAGCACAATATGTTTGATGCACTGGGTCACAGAAGGTGCCGGTAATTTGTGACACTAGGCACTGGTATTGGGGGACTCTGGGCTTTGATCACTGTTGAACATTAAATTGACAAACACACAAGAAGCAATGTCCAGTCATGTAATTTTTTGTGTGTTAATGAAATGGTACTGTGTACATGAATTAACCCTCCACCCGCATTACTCCACAGACTACTCACACCCACCACTCAGCCCCCAACACCCCCACACACCCACGCCCCCCACACCCACAAAACCCCCACACACCCACACCCCCCACACACCCAACACCCCCACACACCCAAGCCCCCTCAGCCCAATTGTATCCAACAGGACTGCCAGATTGCATGTCCCAGTGTCCCTGGCTATTGTCGTCCCCTCTTGGATGGAGGGGTATGTGGTTCCGGCCGGCGCAGACTAGGCAGGGACCTGCGGACAAGGCTCATCTGCATCAGGCTTGCAGGTGTAGTGCTCGTCGATGGTGGTTGTGCCTCGGCCGGGGCAGGACGTTGTTGCGCCATGTAGCCAGACATACGGTCGACAGTCTGTGTCAAGGCTGAGATGCCCTCATGTACCCGCCTCGCCACACGGTTCACTGCACTTATTATTGCCTGTGTGTTCTCCCTGTTTTCCCTGCGTGTGGCCTCCCCTTCGGCCAGGTGCTCTTTGACCATTTCATCCCATGTCATGCATGGCTTGATCTCTGGCATCCATTCGGCTCAGCCATCCCTCGATGTCCAGTATGGCTGTGCTCCCAGATGGTTGTACGGGAGGTGGCACGGGAGGTGGTGATATGCTCATCAAGGGGCTGAAGCCATGTTCAGCCATCTCCTTCTCAGTGCGGGGAGCACTGTGGTGGGTCATGCTCGCTTGGGGTGTTTTGGCCAACCCCCAAAATGGTAGGTCATGCAGTGTGTCGGTCTTCAGGCCCATCGTACTCCTCAGCGCTTTGTTGTGCTGAGGCTGCCACCTCGCCCATGGAACTAGTGGCCGTGGAATATGTACCCTCCACATCACTGGCCACTGTGGTTGGGTCATCATCAGCAGGAGGCGCCTGCTTGGGGGTGAGTTTCCTCATTGCTGCAACCTTTCTGGCCGCTGCATCTTGTAGCCTTGATGGCACAAATGTCTCTGGCATGGTGCTCCTGAGTGCCTGCCGCAGGTGCCTGCCGCTCCTGGTCTTGGGGGTGTGCACCCTGTTGGGCATTGATGCGTGATTTTGAGGTCCATGTCTTGTGTGTTGCATCCCTAGAGGTTGATGGCTTGGTGGCGTCATCCTCAACCCGGCCCATGCATGCAGGTGTCTTCCCTGTTGATGTGCCGTGCTCGGCGTCGCTGTCTGGATCCGTGCCTGTGGGTGATGGAGAGGCAGGGCATCAGTCATGGGGGTACTTACATCCTGCATGCATCATTGTTGGTACAATTTGGGTCATGTGCATCGTTGTGTGCATGTTTGAGAGGCAGACATGGTGCTTGTAGGATTGGGGGGAATTGTATTGGCATCCTTCTGGTAATGCCATGATGTCCATGGTGTCTGTTGTGTGCCCTACAGGGGTGTTGTGGCTTCTGCGCTATGGCCATGGCTCAGGGGCTGTGTGCCATGTGCTGTTTGGTTGTGTATCAAGTGTGTGTTTGGTAGTGGAGAGGCATCTCAACAGGGTTGTGTGTGTGTGTGTGCATGCATGCATGTGTTGTTTGCGTGTACAATTGTGTGGTCATTTTGTTTGTGGCTTTGGCATTGCTTGTGTGTTATCATGTCCATGATGTGGTGTTTGGTTTCGGATGTGTTTAGGTGGGGCTGATGGGCCATGTATTTCTGCCCATCCACCTCCCATTTGGAGTTCAACTGTGTACTTGGGACATCAGGTGTGTGTGTTGATATCTGTATAGCGCAAGGGTCACTCACCGTCCAATGATGGCACTCCTGTCTCCGCATGGCCAACCCCTTCAGTTGCCTCCATATCCATGACGGAGCAGCACGTCTCCTCCCACCTTGCCAACTTCATGGGTGAGGCAGGTCTGCCACCTGTGGCCTGCACCTGGCTGCGGCTGGTTGACAGGATGTTTATCACTCGCAGCCGCAGGTCATCCCATCTCTTCCTACATTCCTTCATGCCCCATGGCAGACACCTTCCTGGCCACCTCCTCTCATATGTTTTTTGTTCTGATCTGCGCTGCACGGCGCAGGTCAACGCAAAACACTACGTCAGAATGCTCGACGAGTCTATCTGCGAACATGTTCAGTTCATCATCACTGAACGCGGGTCTTCACAGGCGAGGGGTACCTTTTCTGGATGCCTTAGACATGATCTGGCAGCCTGTTCTCTGGAACAGGTTCCGTGTGCAGTGGATGGCAATGGATTGTGTTTTCAAAGATGCCTCCGGCGCATATCCCGTTCCAGGGCGATGACGTTACTTCCGGTGGCGGTAATGCCGGTACCAGTTTTATCAATGCCGGTGTGAACGGTGCCGTTCATAGCGGATTCTACGATGCTGGTGGAGGTCTCTGCACATTCAATGATGCTGATATCAGGGGCGCTATGGACCTTACAGGCACGGCTGTGCCTGCATGCACGCAGACTCGTGATTTCCCGTTCATTATGGGCGCAGTGCAACACGGACACGCTAGTACCGGCATGCCAGTAATTGCTGTTTCTTACCGCCAGACTGGTAATGAGGCCCAGAGACTCAAAAATGAGCTCCTAAGTGTATTGAGAGTGGGATGATATTAATTTGGATTGTGAATTATGGAGCTATCTCGAATGAAGCAGAGAAGAATCTTTTTTTGTAATTATGGCAGTTTAACATTGTTTCCTACCAACTGATAATGTAGTTTCACTTTCAGATATGGTAGATTTATGTCGAATACTTTGGACACTCCTTCACATGGACTATGCATTACTAAAGGTTGGGTGCATACCAAACCTGATGCCATGTTTTTTGGTGGTGGTTTTAAGATTTGTAATGGACCTACAATATCCTGTAATTCGTGTATTGTATGAGAGATTAAGCTTGTTGGAAAACTCTACTGGGCGGGTGTAATATCTTCAAAAGCATTTCTATGAGTGGTTTAAATTATTGTGAGTTCAGAATTTGGCTTTTTGCAGATCGAGAGATCTTGGATACAGGGTGGAAGGCTTAGTATTTCGGTGGCCTTCTTTAGGTAAACCAAAGGTTATCAAATAGTGATTGGTCCAATACAGGACCTGGGTGCTGATATTAGTCATACGTCTATTGTTAAATAAGAGCCTGTAGAAGGAGGAGCCTTTTCAAAGCATAGGTCCTATGGGCAAATGTGGGAATCCCAGTTCATTGACGTGCTGTAGGAGCTTGTTTATTTTCTTCCCATACATTTAAATGCCTTATAAACATATTCTACTGTAGAGGTGAGACCCAGAAGTAGCTCGTAGAGTTCACTAGTAAAATCGTTTATATTTGAGCTGTGCATTATGTAATGAAGGACACAAGTAAATGACTGGGTGTCAAAGACATGGGGGGTCATTACGAGGTTGGAGGTAACTATGGCGCTATTAGCACCATGGCTGCCTCCAAATCCTTACCGACTCCGCCCTGGTGAATGGAGCTATTACCGCCCCATTCCAAGGTTGGCAGGGGGGGTAATTCCCCATTCACCAGGGCCTTTTACCATTCCCATTTGAGCCCCCATAGGTCTCATGGGGAATGGGGAAGGCGCTAATAACGGCACCGCAAATTGCCGTACCGTTATTAGCTCCAAAGTCCCTTTGCGGGTCCCGTCCTTAAAGCCTGGTAAAACCAGGCGTTAAGGGAGGACCCGCAAAGGGATCTAGTAGTAGGGCGGTAAGGGATTACCGGCACACGTGCCCTTACCGGTGCCGGTAATCCCTTAACGCCCACCTCGTAATGAGGCCCATATAGTTTTACTTGCAAACCTTGGGTGGTGCTAATCCAATGTATATTAACAGATTTCTTATGGGCTATGGCCAGGCCGCGTCGATCCCAGACAAGCAATTTTGCGTAATCGGGGAATATTCTGGGGGATTTGAATGCTACTTTTCTTAGAAGGGACATGGGGCCTACTACTACAACAAGGCCAGACCTGCCGGGAATACAGGCCCCTACCGACATTGTTTTCACTGAAGCACCTGCACCGTTAGCAGTGGAGTCCTATAAGACTCCATGGAAATGGGGAGTAACCGTTACCGCTGCCAGTTGTGACCATCAGTTTCTGGTCTGGAATACTGGAGGCATTGGCTGTATGTTGGATTTCCCCATATCATTTACCAGGATTTCGTTATTGGCCCTGAGAGTGAGGGTTTTCCTATCACCGTTTAGGTGAAACAATTCACGAGAAGTGATTCAGATATGCTGGTGTATACTTAAAATGGGGGTGGTGACCCAAGATGTAGTTGTAGGAAAACACTGCTCCCCCCCTCAAACAAAGTTAGGCAAGGTATCAAGAGTCTTCACTTACCCATTCTTCGGTAGGGATAGTACCTATAAGCAGGGTATCTGGGCGATTGGGCACAAACTGGTACAAACATGGATGCCATACAGAGACAGGCGATATGGAATGCTGTGAATTGCAGTCTGGGAATCCAGACTCATAACGAATTTAGAAATGTTTATTGAATGCAGTGGAATAGTATGTGCCGGAAGACCTAATCAAATCATTTTTATTTAAATGCAAATTGCAGGCAGGGCACTGCCAATGTTAGCACTTATGTGATGTTGGGTCCAAAGCTTGCAATTTTCTCCTTTTGCAAGACAGAGTGAAAGAGTAAAGAGCAGAACTAAGTAAAATTCCCTTTGTGTCGGCATGGGAAAGGAATTTGCAAGGCACTGCCGGCACTGTCTTAGTAATATTAACTGGCCATTGATGGTAGCAGCAGCAAAATGGTGAGAGTATGGGCCTCATTACAAGTCCGGCGGTAACCCTGCCGGTGCTGCTGGTGGGTTTCCGCCAGACTTGCAATATTTACCGGCACCTGTCTTGCCAGAAAAACCGGGGGATTATCACCCCTGCATTCCGGGAAAGTCAGGCGCCGGTATATGTTAATCCCCTTTCCCATTTTGGGAATGGGGACCACGGAAGCACTGGCACTGTTAATAACGGTGCCGGTACTTCCGTGAAACTCTGTGGGCAGGTGTCGTTCCGGCGCCAGGTCTGACCCTGGTGGGCGGGTGGGACAGCACCCACTCGCAGACTCGTAGTGTGCCAGTCTGGTAACAACAGTGCTGGTAGGCTTACCACCAGCACCGTTGTTACCGGACCGACACACTTGTAATGAGGCCCTATGTGCCTAATACTTGTAGACAAGCCAAACTGTTGGCTTTGCCAATGCTTGTTTTTAATAGGACTTAAGTGAAGGACACGCATAGTGCTTTTACATTGAGTAGCTGGAGGCAGATCTGGTTAAGACATTTCTGTTACAACAGTAGAGAATTTATTGCTCCAATGAAGTCATTGGGCCTCATTATGACTCCAGCGGTAGCCGTTCCGGTGAAACCGGCACGGTTATCGCCAGAGTAATTTTTTTTTCCAGCGCCCGGGAATGGGCAATTACCGGGGCATTACAGCCCCGGCGGACCCAGTAATTGCCCATTCCCGGGCGCTGGAAAAAAATGCTCCCCATTCCCATTCAAGCCCCATAGGGCTCAATGGGAAAGGGGAGGCCGCATGCACCACCGTCATTCGTGAATGGTGCTGGTGCATCCGACATGGTCTACTCGCGGGTGCCGGTCCGCAAGCCAGGTCAGACCTGGCGGGCGAAAAGGCACCTGCGAGCAGACCTCATAGTTTTCTGGTCTGATAACAACGGTACCGGCAAGCTTACTGTTACCGTTGTTACCGGACAGCAACCTCAAAATGAGGCCCATTAACTATTAGAAGTCTGCTTTGAAAAATACTAGCAGGCTATTTAAGAACAAAGTTTGATGATAAGGCTTGAAAACGCTAGCTCAAAGAGATCCCAGAAGGATGTGGGTGGGAATGGCTATAGGGATTAGCTTGGCCATTCAATGGGTGGGTTCATAACCAAACAACACCTACAAACTTTGCATCCCTATTCATATGTCATCTCTCCCTAGCTGTACTCTAATGCAATAGTTTTGGCTTGTAGGTGGCTGATTTAACACCACCTTATAGCCAACACTACATGCACTTTGCAGATAGATTTTAGTAATGGATTCATGTGGCATCTCCCTACTGTTTAGCAAGTTGCTCAATTTGAGGCGGATTCCATAGGAATCGATTGTTCTACGCCTGCGTGAAAATCGCAGGCATAAAACGTGGTGCTTTTCTAAGATGGAGGAGGAAAGCATGGAGGGGAACCTCATTACGACCCTGGCGGTAAGGGGTTAACGCCAGCGTAGGCTGCGCCGACCCCTTACAGCCAATTCCGAGTTCCCCTAGCGCCATGGAGGTTTTAACACCAGATTTTAGCGGGTGTTAAAATCCATGGCGCTAAGGGACCATGGAGTTAATTACGCCACCGTAATTTACGGTGGCGTAATTAACGCCTTCCCCACCCCCATTATGCCCTATGGGGCAAAAATGGGAATGGGGAAGGGTAAATGGGGATTGGGGATTTACCGCCCCGCCAAGGTCGGAATGGGGCGGTAAGTCCGCCAACCACCATGGTGTAAACGTAGTTTACACCATGGTGGTAAAGTCACGGCCCAGGCGGTAACTTACCGCCTGGGTCGTAATGAGGCCCTGAATGGTACGAAAATGAGCTGGAGCACCTTGCTTTTACGCTGTCATTTTGTGCTGCATCCCATTTTGAAGTTACTCTCAACAAATTCAAAATATTTTTACTAAAATGCGGAGATAAAAGTTGAAAGATAAAAGTAAAATTCATAGACAAAAGTGTGATGACTGGACGCTTTAGATGTGGCGCTCTTCTGAGAGCGCTCCCACACACTGCAGGAGGGTGCATGGGTGCACGTTAAGCCCCTTTTAATAATGCATATTCTTCTATGGTTTTTGGAAACGAATCATTTTGATGGCGGTGGAGCGATGGACCAGATGAAAGTCAGCGATAGCACCTGGCACTTCACATGTGTACAGTTAGGGCAGGCTGTGACTCATTGATCACAGACACTGTTTCTGAGCATATGGGGAATATGATACTGCAATTGTGCCGTATGGTGCGGGCTGATATGAAATATCACATCCCTTATATCCAACCTCAAGAGGCTAGGCAGGAGGAACACAGGAACCACATGGCGACGGAGGAACTGAAAAAGGCAGTTTAGGGAGCACAAGCGCGCAGCTGTTAAAAATACAATTACGCAAGTCAAAGACCCAAAGGTGAAACCGGTGCTAACCAACGGAGAACAAACCTGCATGGATTATTTCCAAAGTTGCATTGGAAGCTTGGCGGAGAAGTAAGCATGTAACAAAGACACATGGTAGCGGCACATCTGAACAAGAATATCTAAAGAACAGGATCTATTTTAGGTTAGCAGCAAGAAAATAATCCATTGCGATGTGTAAACCTTTTCAGGAGCGAGAGTAAGTATTTACAAATCACAAAATCTCTTGCCATTGAGGACTTGGTTAATATTCGGAGATTTATGGACATGGACATCGGGACACTAACAAGGTTAGAAATGGCATAACAAGGTGGTACTATTAAGGCCTAAATATCGCTTGGCATTTCAATTTTACAATCCACCACTCACCTTAAAGGTAAGGAGACATCTTATAGTGTGTGCTTATGTAGCCAAATATAATATCAAAACAACAGATAAATACTGTGCAGCAAAATATATGAGGAAAGGTAGCAGGGGATGATCTCTGCTTGAGTTAATGAAGGATAGTATAGGTAAACCCACCCATGCAGTGTAATCGCAGCCATGGATCCTGCAATCAATGAGTTGGCACCTTGCTCATGAAGTCCTTTAGTGCAGAGGTGGACTTTCATTAGTTAAGGAGTTCTACTTTCTTGGACATGTCCTCTTACTCCCAAGTTCAGCATACTTCTAGAATATTAGGTCAGTTGAATGCGGCTGTCGTTGTGTATTGGCGGCATTCGTTTGGTCCTTGCCCCTGTAATGGATGATATTGATCTTGATGTATCATGCCGGATGTGCTCAATGGAGTTTATTTGCTACCTGGAAGGTGCGGATGGCAACTAGTCCTGGATGAGTTGGATGAATTTCATCATCCAAACCTCGGGTTGATTAAGAGACCGTGGCCTAGAGATTGGATAATATGGTGGCCACTAACCGGAAAAACATATTGTCTCTTTCTTAAATCTCAAGAGGTTTGCTTGGTTCCTGAGGGGTTAATCCGGATTATTGTGTTCCGCGTCATTGTCTTTCCATCATGTGCCTTCCGTCCCTCCTCCAGTCATCAAAGCATGGCCGATTGACTACATCTTGGAACTTAGTGGCTGAGTAGTGCTCGGGGATGTGCCTGTGAAAGTAACTGTGAATGTGAGATGGACTGTTTTATCAAAAAGGTTATAATTTCTTCTTAGACATAATAAAGAGAACATTACTTTGATTAGGTTTCTTACCATGGATTGTTGATTAGGGGCTTTTATCAGAAATTCTTGCATCCGTACAATAAATATTAATGTTGCCCCTTTTGTTGGGGATACATAGCGAACCCCCTGATAATTGATATTGGACACATGATTATCAGTGGATCCTGTGTGAGTAGAACCTCAAAAACACATTATCATCTGGCATTGCTGTTATAGGAATGTATTCTGATACGTCCTTCACAGCAATAAAATCAGCAACCAAGAAATGCTTGTCCCCATAGCCTTGTAGATGACAGAAAAACTTCGGCATACTTGTCTATTATTGTATAGTACAGCTGGCTGGGTATCAACAGCACAGCAATGATAACACAGACTTCAGAGATAAGAATGAGATACTTGATTGGGATAATCTGGGCTCTGAATACAATACAAATATTGTGCACATCTGCTACTGGTGGGGCCTTACAGTGTTGTTGGCGTTTTTGAGGATTGTAAACCAGAGCCTGAGTGCATGGATGGAAAGCCGCATAGATGTAATGCGTATGGTAAAGTTAGCAATACACTTCTGATCCAATCTTCTCCTGAATAAAGTGGTCCTGCTTATATTAAAGTGTGGCATTAGAGCTCCCTAAATGTTTATTGGTATTGATTAATATAATTTATTTTGTAGTTACAGGTTTTCCATCCGCAGGTTTCTGGCAGCCATCCTTGGTACTTATTTTATGGTACTCCAGGTGTTTTGAACTACAATTTCGATGATCCTGCACCGCTGACTATGCTGAATAAGGGATAATAGAAGTTGTTCTCCACAGCATCTGGAGGTCCCCGAAATGAATGCTTATTGTTTATTCCATATCACTTGCTACTGCAGTTTCTGCCATTATTTAGGCCGGGAAATGGCAGCATTTACTAGTACCCAGTTTGGTTGGAAGTCAATATTTGCATGCTATCTTATATGGGATGGGATCAATAAGCACATTCAGTTTTCTTAGAGTTAAAAATAGATACTGCAGTAGCTGAACCTCCCCACTATGCCAGATATTGACAATCAGTGCCCTAAACTAAAAAATATGGTATTGATCAAATACAGCACAGACTTGCTGAGAGGCAGATGGATGCATCATCCAGGACATTGGCCCCTCCCCCACCTCTATACCGCAGCAATGAAAGAAGTGTATCAGTCTTGGTGACTGCACCTCCACCACCGGCATAATGCAGACACGAAAGGCGTTATTCACAAAAATGACCCTATCGGCTTTACCCCGGAACGATCGAAGAAGAGATGGACCTTCAAGATCTGGCATACATGAACCTATTGTAGCCAAGAAATGACTGAAAGCAAGTGACGTCATCCTACTTCTGAGACACGTGGACTCACGAGAAATGAAGCATCACACGAACAGTAGGTCAACCTGCATTTATACATGAATAAAGTATATTGCGTACAATAGACACTAAAAAACATGCTTAAATATATATTCGCTGTAAATGCAAGATGTGTAAGAATACATATAATGCTTACTTAATACAGGAACGCAACAGTGAAGAGCAGACATTTGGGATAAAATGGACGGTGCTGGCCTATCAAAATGAATGAGAAAGCCTGAAGGAACATCGAAGGAACCTCAAAGCTGCAGGCAAAAGTAAACCGGCTGAATTAGCTCAAAGGAATCGAGGAAAACAAATCGGACAGTAGCTGCCTCAGCGTGCCAAGGTTATTATTGAAAAGGGAGGTTTTAACTGGTACGAAGGAGCGCAGTAGATAAACAGTTCTCAAGAGCAAGACATATTTCTCTTAGATTAAATAAAGCAACAAGACAACATTCAAGGACCAGGTGCTCATTAATTAAGGATAATACTGGGATAAGTACAGCTTGAACAAGTCTCCAGTGAACAGAAAGGATAAAAACGTGGTCTCCTCACACAGGCTATTCATTAGCTCCAGACATAGAGAAGTCAAGGACTTCACTCCCTCCGAAGTCTCAGAATAAAAGATATAAGTTAGAACCAAGTTCAAAGCTGAAGCCATAGCTCGTGGCCTAGGAAATCAGATATGGTGTGTTATAATTGGGAAAAGCTGCACCTGAATGTCGATCCCCCTGCCATACATTGTTGCTCATGTTCTGATGACCTGCCAAATAATCAAGTCTGCCAAAGCCAATGCCAACCAATCATTGCTCTTGAAAGGTGTTGTTTTACAACAATTGTATGAATCAATGCAAAGGCGCAAAGAGGACATTCGACTGCCATTATCAATTTCAAGGTGGTCTGAGGTGGAGCCATCACATAGTGTACAACCAATCAGAATGGTGACCTTTATAGAGTCCATATGTATATGATACAACTAACCCAATCCCACCTTCCAGTAGGTTGTACTAAGATAACATTATGACACCAGGAGTGACATATTTTTGCCTTTTAAACTGTAGTTCTCCATTATGAAGAAAGCTTTGAGACTTGTGAGCTTAAACTGCTTCCCCTGTTTTACGATTGCTAAATAAAATAGGTCTTTCTCATCTACTTTGGCTCCTCCGTTTTTGGGGCCAGGATTCCCTGGTTGATTGGGTCTGCTCAGGGCTAGGATTTTGGGCCCTCCATTACATAATAATTTCAGATGCCAGATGGTTGACCAGGATTCACTGGATGGTCAACTCTTTCCCGTTGCGAGCCTGAGGACTGCGGAGTAACCCGTGGAGACCGGAGAATCACGCTTGAAATTTGAGACTATCGTCAGGAGTCACCTTGGTGAAAATCCTGCTCCAATCCCCACAGAGTTGCCCCCCAGAGGGAAGGCGAGCGACCCATTGAGGGAGGAACGATACCATAGGCCTCGATCGATCCACAGTTAATTGTAAGTATGAGAGCATTGTGTTGAGGTGGGTGGGAATTGTTGTATAGAGTGGGATATTGTGATAAAGTAGTGTATTTATGAGAGGATTCCCTGTGACAAGGGTTGCAGAAGGTGACACATTAAACCTTGGAACGAGGTAGTGAAGTAGTGAGTGATAAGAGGATAAGAGGATATCCTTAGCCAAGGGGTTAGGGAGAATGTGTTGCATACATTCTGTTGGGGGGGGGGTGAAATAAGAGAAGATTCCCTTGCTATAACATGAAGACAGCTGTCGTTTTGATTGTGTTTTTATAGGTGCAACTATATATTTTTTGTTTTTTATTGTGGATTGATTATATGTATGATAGTTCACAAAGTTAACCAAATGCATACAATTATTTTTTAATACAGTGATCAATTATTAGATATAGCAAAGAAGAATCTTTAAAACTTATACTAAACAGATGACACAACAATTATGATAAATTCACCTTGAATAGCAACCTAACTTATTATGTACATTTCTAATTCATTACAATAACCATTTTAATAAAAGTTACATTCCATATGTAATTTAGAATAAATAAAAAGATACATGATACTATCCTATTCCATATCAAAGCTTTACATGTAAAGAAGTACTATGATATATTCAATAATTTAGAATGTTTCACCTAATACAATTATTACTTTAAAACAGGACTGTATAATTTCCTGTCTATTTCAAAATTACATCATTACAATATTCAGTGAGCTCAACATCTTGACAATCTCTGTGGTTCGAAAAAGTTCTTGACCCACACACATTCAATCCCATATGGATTCCATGTCAGAGTCAGTTCATATCCTAAAGAAACGCCCCAGGTATTTCATTTTATACCAACCAACCAGGGACATTCCACCAGGATATGCTTTAGGCTCTGAATACTGCAATTGATTTGACATATTGAACAGTTATTTACAGTATCATTTTCATTCTTCGCCCTAATGTGCAGAATTGCTACCGTTGGTAACAAAGAAAGTCTAAAACATATAAATTGTTCTCTTATGGCAAAACCTGGAAATTGCACCAAATATTTGGAAATAAGACCCAGGGGGTTATCTGTGCCTAGAAAAGTAGAATGGACTTTGTAGGATCTAGTTCGTCCATTAGTGTCTATCCAGTCCATTTGCTTCACTTTCCTATTCACATTCACGGGATTCTCTGCGAGGTCAACCCATCTCTGTCCACAATGATTCAGCGTACAAAAAATATATTCTTTCATAGCAGCTAGTAATCAAGAGGATTCACTTTTTAATTCCTTATTAAAAGCAACATACATTGTATTTTCTCTTGGTAGATAGATTTTCCGAACAACAGTGATCAATCTAAAAATATATCAGGTTTGTAATGATGTCAACCCACGCTCAATCCTTAATCAAGCCATAGGCAGAGAATTGGGTAATCCCAAGGCACGTTTCCATATTCGACCTTCCAACCGTTCCCAGGGGAAATATGAGGCTGCTGCTTCTATTTCAATACCATATAAAAAATGTGGGTACTACCTTGCCAACATAAAATTTTAGTAGGGTAATTATGGAAAACCTATGATATTTAGAATAAATTATTTTCATTTGATGCACCAGTGCATCAATTTTATTCTCTTTTTTTTTTAGAGGAGATGTTCTCCTGTCAAATGGGATTTAGGGATATTATTGTCTCACTCATCACCACAATTCTTACCCCATTCAAGAACAATTCAGAACAGCGGTTCACTTTTCTGATTTTATAGAATACAATAACATTGCATTTATTATGATTAAATATCAAATCATTTTTACAGCATACTTTCTTCAGTGCCGTAACTAACCTTTGTAAGCCTATTTAGGTGAGGTTTAGGAGAGCCATGTCACCTGCATAAGCTAACCAGCTTACTTTAGTATGTCCAATTTTAGGACTGGCTAGAGAGGCTTCCTGCAGCGCTTCATTAAGATCTGCAAAGTATAAATTAAAAAGGCAGGGTGCCAAAACTCATCTCTGCCTTAATCCTCTTGTAGTGATAATACTCACCGATAAATTTCCTGTGGAGTCCAATCTAATCTTCACCTTGGTATTAGCCTGGATACATTCCAATATAGCTAACAAAGGAGGGAGGATATTCCAATTGCTTAGTTTACGCCAAAACACTTTGCGGTTAACTATGTCGAAGGCCTTCGAAATAATATCTACCATGGCCACATATAGGCTCGATGAGTGGGGTTTTGTAGATTACCATATCGTATCTTTTAATACTGAAAGGGAAAGACAATTCATGTTAGTTGCCATCCCTCTTGTGAAGCCCGTCTGTAAAATCGAAAATCTGCCTTTATCTAATGCTCAGAGCTCCAACTTTTCTAAAATGAGGGATGCAAAAATGTTGCTGTCTGCATTTACCAAAGCTATAGGTCTATAGTTACGTGGGTCGTTCTGATTACCCTTTTTAAAGATTGGCATTATAGTGGCTTCATTCCATGACGACGGTAGGGAGCAGGACCTGCAAATATCCCTGAACAAGTATGTCAACAGTTTTGACCATCATTTCTTGCTGGATTTAAGAATAGCATTAGTAAGCCAGTTAGGGTCTGCCGCTCTAAATGTCGAGGCCTTATCAATAAGACGATCAATGGCATTGCTTTCAAACTCTATATCCCATCCTGAGTAGTGATGTGGTGGGCCCACAGGAGAAATGTCCCCACTCTTTGAAGACCAATGTGAACGTCACTGACCATCGCTAACCAGTCGTTTGCCACTCACTTCGTGAGCGTATCATGTTATTAATTATACACCAAAAATTGCGAGTGTCTTTTTGTAAAACCTTCTAACATCAATTGGGAGTCACACTACCTACTGGTATCCTTCATGTTGTATCCTTATATACATCTATAAAGCACCAATTTGGATGTAAAGCTTGCCGTCACTTTTTGGAAACTAAATCCATAAGCTATCGACAACACAACGAGATGCTGCTCGACATGATACAATTCTGTCTTGAACATAATCATTTTTTATACAACAAGAAAGTATACAGACAGGTACAAGGCACTGCCATGGGCACATGCATTGCACCCACTTATGCTAATTTCTACATGGGTTGATGGGAGAACAACATGGGGTGGAAAGAAGAACTAGAGACATACACCGAACATATAGTGGTATGGTATTGTTATATTGATGATTCTTTCATAATCTGGGATAATACAGAACAGAATCTACTCAACTACATTGAAATCCTGAATGACAACAATATGAACTTGAGATTAATCACCACTATGAGCTCTAGTGAACTGATATTTCTGGACATCAAATTCCTAATAACTAACAATTAATTAACTTTGACTCTGTACAGAAAGGAAACTAGCTCAAACTCGACCCTCCATTCAGACAGTCACCATCCCATAACACTCAAAAAATCCATTCCATATGGAGAGTTCCTACTAGCCAAGAGAATATGCACCAAAGAGAAGGATTACCACAAGGAGGCCGAGATCATTGGAGCTAGATTCTTCAATAGAGGATACACCTGACCCATGATTAATCAATCCTTTTCTGAGGCTGAAGGAAGATCTACAGCAGATCTTTTCAAGGCGAAACAAGACAATGGAGTCATTAAATTCATCACAGGATATATGCATCAAGCTCAAAATATATGAGGTATCCTTAAGAAACACTGGAACATTCTAAGATGTGACAAAGATCTGAACAAAGTGGTGGGCTCAGCCCCTCAAATAGCATCCTCGAGAGCTCAAACTCTTAAAAATATACTATCCCCTAACCAGGTTCACCAACAAAATCAGCAGATACCTGGCTGAACTGTGGTTCACAAACCTTATGTTTCATGAAATATTTTGCAATGTTGTCTCTAGCGATCGATTTGAATGACAAAATGGCAAACAGTGGGTTTATAAACAAAAGATCAACTGCCTCACTAAATATGTAGTGTATGTTATCATATCTAGTTGTGGTCTGAAATACATTGGCTCAACTATAGGACCACTCGAATTAAGAATCTTGCAACACTACAGAGCCATCAAAAATGCAGATTTGAACTACCCACTGAGTCAAAATTTCATGACAATGTAGGCGTGAAATTCCAAGGCCCTGCGCACATCCCAGAGCTTGATAGAAAAGGGAATAGAGAACTCAAATTGAGGCAGCTTGAAGACAAGTTAATATGAAAATATAATACGCTTAGACCCAAGGGCCTGAATGTAGATTCTGAAATGTATGTATTTTTAAACAAAATGTACGTACCACCATGCTGATGAGAACAAGATGTTAAAATAGTAGAAATTTCTAGACCGTTGTACCTGCTTTAGATAAAGCTAATTTGCAAATGCGCAATTTACATAAAGAGAGTGCTGGAATTAGCAGTTTCCCAAATTAGGAGATGTTCAAGTCTAGTCGAGACACGGTTGCTCCACCCCTATATATCAGGAAGTTCACAGCAAGCTGAACGTCATACATTGAGACTCAAGCACTAGCACTTCGACATGTAAGACCCAGGTTCTTTATATAAGCACTAGCATTAGCACTTTTCCACCAAGGCAATGGCATAGAACAGTCAAGATATTGCTGCTCTACCCCCATATATAGGGATGGTTATATTAAGCACACAGTCATGCTTGCTCAAATATACAGCCACCACACTAGCAATGCTATGACTGCAGAATAGCGGTTATCGAACAGACAGAAAAACAAGCATCACACTACATGCACTTTGGCTATGTTAGAGCACCGTTCCAGCAATTACATTCTGGACATTGCATGCTCACCAAGTCAAGTTGCCCTTGGAAAGGAATTACAGTATCTTGTTGAGTCAATAATAAACTCAATATACCACAATGCTCAGTGCATAGATTACCTAACCTATGCGACATGAACAGAGAAGAGGGACCTCTCACAAACAGTCTGCAGATTAACAATGAAACCAACTAAAAGGCCCATTTAAGGACAATGCTGCCACGCTCGTGCTCCTCCTGCTCCTCCCTCACCCACCAGTTACAGGTAGTGACAGCCTGAGATATTTTATCTAGCAGACACTGCAATATATGCATATTGATATAGCACTTGCGTGAAATGTTTGCCTAAATTTGTTAATGATAATGCACAAACCATGCGCCACAAAAAGCCCACAGTATGCACACACAAATATACTGTAATCACTATATTAAGGTTGCCCCATCAGAGACATCAGGTACCATTTGATTATACCACAAAAGGAAATCATCTATTTCAAAATGGCTGCACTGTTGGCTTGTAATATTCTGGCAACAACACTAGGTTTAGGGGGAGGGGCCTACTGTGGCTTTTGTTTTGGTCTTATAAGATGGCAAATGAATGCACACTTTTAAGTACTGAAGCCTGAAGAAGCTTGAGTAGAGAGCGGAACATGTGGCGTTTTTAAACCGGATGGGTGAGTGAATATCTGTTTTATGGTTCACCATGATTGTCATTAATGTCAATCTTTGAACCTTTGTGATGCACCTTATTCATTAAAGATAACTAATTACCAAGCATTATCTACGAGTGCCCGGGCACCTTTGTTGTTTTTCTGTTGACATGAGTAGGCATTGCCTCAGTATGTTTGAGAAACTGAGCTAAGCCTATAACTTGTAGGTGTAGCCTACCTAGTCCTTGAGCACCAGCAAGAAGGCAGAGCGCTACAATTGTTTGATAACTTGTTTATTATATGTATATTTGCACATGTAAGTGATTGCTGGTCAGTGCTAGGGAGTGAAATTGTCTTAACATGCGGAAAACAAGTTTGTGTTAAAATTGGTTTATATCATAGGACACAAGGAGGTTTTGGTGTTGACTTAGAAGGCAGAGTTGTGAAGCATACACCGTGTTCTATGGTGTGGATCCACATGGTTATTTGTGAAGCAGAGAGGCTTGTTAGGGAATATAGAAAAGTGATGGAAGTGAAGTAAATAGAGAAAGATTGTATGCAGGGTGAAGAGGTACTAGACTTGAAGAGTTTGTGGTTTTAGGTGTGGTACATATTGGCAGTCAAGCGTGGCGTGCCACCACTCCCCTTATGCATCTATGTAAATCACTGCTGAGGTACAAGGATACGATCCAAAAGAATCACACGCAGTTGGTTTGAGCGACAGCAGATAAGATGTTTTTCCCCTGGACCCAAGAGGTGACCCTTTCAAAATCAGTGGCCATATTTCTACATGCTGCATATAAGGGAAACAAAAGTTGGAGAAGAGATTAGCAATTCCAGAGTTGTGGAAAATGTTTGGAGACGAAGTGGAAGATCCACCCCTGAAGGAGTGTATGCTTAATCAGCATGAAGGGGAGGACACAGCGCATTTGGCTCCTCCTTGTCTCCAGAGAATTGATCTGCCAGTTGAAGGACAGGGATTTTACCCATTAAAAGAAGTAAAAGCAGCTGCAAGTTACACTAACCCCACATATCTGCCACCACCTTACAGTAATGAGGACGTCTATATGGAGCTAAGTTAAACCACCAAAACCCAGTGTCCATGCACGAAGAATATAGCGAGCGCCGCAAATTACAGGCAAGACTGATAGAATTTGAAGAGGGTATGCAAGGACAGATGGATACACCAAATGACAATGAAGGGACAGTGACCACATCAAATGAGTGAGTGGGAGGACAAATATTACTCAAATTAGATGGAAATAATACAGACTAGCTGAAGGACAAGGATCAGGAAGCTAAAAGGAGATCAGAGAAGGCGGAAGCAGAAGCGAGACAGATGAGGAAGTTGGAGGAGGAAGAGAAAGAAAGGGGGAACATAAAGAAGGAAGTAGAAAGGAGAGAGAGAAAACATTGAGCAATCAAAGAAAAGGAGCAGACACATCATGAACAAATGAGGAAGGAACCAGATGAAAGGGAGAAGGAGAAATAGAGGGAGAAGGTGAGAAGACAAAAGGAAGAAAGGCTCGGTACCAAGTGAAGCTGAAGAGATACCAGTGAGGGAAATAATGAAGGAAGGAGAAAAACAGACAGAGCAAAGTAGAGAAATACAGGGGAAAAAGTTGAAAAGATTGTGGCAGAGAATGAAGGGCAAAGGAAAGAGGAACAAACAACAGGAGCGAGAGAAGAGAGCCTAGAAAGACGCTTCAAGGAAATGGAGGAGATAATGAAAAACAATACTCTTCCAAACGAAAGTGGTGGAGCAGCGATACGAAGAAGGATTGGCAATTTATATCGGAACAGGACAGATAGTGGAGTTATCACAAAGATAACCCAAAGCATAGTAGGATCACTGCAGAAAGAACCAGTGTATTAGAGAGAGTATTAAGGGGAATATACGAGGTAAACCCTCCGGAGAGACTAGACTTTCAAGACATGAAGGACGAAGGGAGCAATGATTATTGTGGAACAATATGTTCGGGTGAGGAAAGACCCTCCATAATCATGAACCCAGAAGGGAAAGGGTAGTGGTCCGATGTGGAAGTTAGAAGAGGAAAAGACCCAGGCCCATACTAGCCCCCATGCACTCAAAGGAACACACATGGGACATGGAAGAGATAACTCTGTATACAATCAGGTAACAGGACGAGGCAAGGCAAATATGAGAGGGGGCATTCACTAAAACGAAGGTTGCAACCATTCCTGGGCCCAGTGGAGGAGTGACACAATTCCCATTATTATTATAAATGGGGGAGAGCAACCTCAATATATACCATGGCCATAATTTGATAATGACAATCTGAGGCGCAAGCTATCAACATTGACTTCCGGGGTGGAAAAGTGGATTAATGAGCTAGAAAAACTGACAACAGGGTTGAAAAATCTGTGACATAAAGAGCTTGCTTGCCACTACCGTAGGTCAGTGGGCTGATGACATATGGAAAAGGGCAGGGTATCCTGGAGTTACCACACAAAATACCGCCCATGATGGGGCACCATTTAATAATTGCAGGGCAGATTTGTGGTGGGCACTTCGAGCACAGTACCCAGACACCTCAGACATGAGTGTGATCAAGACGCGCAAGATGCGGGAAAACAAAGACACTGTTGTGTGCATTCAAGAGATTCAAGAGCGATGGCATCTTAAAACGCATGAACCATGGGACAAAAACATGTCAATTTTTTTAATCACATATTATGTCAAGGGCTACCTCAACCAGAGCAGAGACAATTGAAAAAACTAGTAGGGATGGAAGCGAAACCATGGCCTGAGATTCAATTGAGCATAGTACACCATTGTCGGTTATTACAAGAGAAGAATAGAAAGAAACTTGACGAGAGAAAGATAAAAGGCTCAAAGTTAGTGCAGAAATTATTTTCCAAATTTTTAATGGACGGTGCGATGTTGATAAGCGGAGGGGGAATGGTACATCAGAGGGGCAGCAAGGCAAGCCAATGGGTGGAGGGACTGTCACAGGAATGGGAGAGTACAATTATTGGCCACATGGAAGAGGGTTTGCAAGGAGGAGGGTTCAACGGGGGACAGCCACGACCTATGGGACCACTGCAACAGTGCTGGACAGGTGGGAAGATGAAACATATAGCCTGAGTATATAGAAGTGGAATACAATAGAATTGGCAGAATCCAAGTGGGGGGCAGCATATCCTTCACCTTAGAGCACAGAACTGCCAGAATATTATGTCCAAGATCACACACAGTATCAGACACCTGTGCCACAAATATAACCTGCACAGCAGCCACAGAAGCAGACACAACAGCCACAGATGCAGATACAACAGCCACAGATGCAGACACACCAGAAGACGATACAAATGCCAGCGCCAGTGCAATAGAATGCTATGGCAACCTGGAACCCAAATACAGGACCACAAGTATCCACACCTAGACTAGGGAATGGGCCTCATTACGACCCTGGCAGAAGACCATGGTGCTATTAGCACCATGTTCCATGCCGGTAAGTTACCGACTTCGCCATGGAGAAAGGGGGAATTACCACCCCATTACAAGTTTGGCGGGGCGGTAATTCCCCCTTCCTCCATGGCCCTTCCCCATTCCCATTTTTGGCCCATAGGGCTCAATGGGAATGGGGAAGGCGCTAAGTACGGTGCCGCAAATTGCGGCACCGTAATTAGCACCAAGGTCCCTTTGCGGGTCCCTACTTTAACGGCTGGTCTACACCAGCCGTTAAGGTCGGGTCCCGCAAAGGGACCTCGTAATTAGCGACTGGGTCGTAATGAAGTCCAATGTGACAGTGGTAGGGGGAAGCCCTTTTCCCCTGG